>NC_142442.1:57587500-58228750 GCF_059453495.1 Arachis ipaensis
GGGGGGCGTCGGCAGCTCGGCGCGCAGGGTCGGTGACGGATGCTACCTGGTTGATCCTGCCAGTAGTCATATGCTTGTCTCAAAGATTAAGCCATGCATGTGTAAGTATAAACTAATTCAGACTGTGAAACTGCGAATGGCTCATTAAATCAGTTATAGTTTGTTTGATGGTACCTACTACTCGGATAACCGTAGTAATTCTAGAGCTAATACGTGCAACAAACCCCGACTTCTGGAAGGGATGCATTTATTAGATAAAAGGTCAACGCAGGCTCTGCCTGTTGCTTTGATGATTCATGATAACTCGTCGGATCGCACGGCCCTTGTGCCGGCGACGCATCATTCAAATTTCTGCCCTATCAACTTTCGATGGTAGGATAGTGGTTACACCATACATAACTACTTACTTTCCTTCTTGTGTGCATTATTCTCTTCCTATGATTGTAATCCTTGATTTGTTTGATTCTTTATGTCCATTATTTTGTGTATACATGCAATTACATGATTGAGGCCATTGTTCAAATAGCTCACATACCCAAATAGCCTACCTTTTATCTTCCATTGTTAGCCAATTTTGTGCCTATACTTAACCCATTTGTTCTTAATTGTAGCACATTACAATCCTAAGCGAAAAACAATAAATGTCCCTTGTTTGGATCTTTGATTAGTTTAAGCTAGTGAGAGTGTCCATCATTTGATTTTGGGGAAGTCGGGAATAGTGGGTAGAGATAAATATGTGTTTACATTTTTGTTGAAAAATCATGGGAATTGGGTACATACTCATGTATTAATCATGTGTAAACCATAAGCATTGATGTTCTTGTATATATTTTAGTTTGAAGAAAAAAAAGAAAATAAATAATAGAAATAGAAAAAGAAAGACAAAGAATTGCAATAAAAAAGGGACAAAATGCCCAAAGTGAAGTTCATTAATAATCAATGCATATGTATGGTGATCAAAAGGGAATGCATGAGTGTGTGAAAAAATGAAGAATGGATAGATAGGTCTGTTTAGAATTGTATAGGTTGTCATAGGTTAGGTGGGAAATTTAAGTTGATCAAAGATTCAAATCTCTAGCTCACTTGACCATATGGATCCTACCTTGACCTAGACCCATTACAACCTATGGAAAAGCCCTCATGATATTTGTATGCATGCATGAATTAATTGTTGATTGTTAGATGAAAAATAAATCTTGGAAAGCATGATTAGGGGAGAATTGAGTGAATCAACCCCATACACTTGAGCGACTAGAGCGGATACACATCCGGTGAGGGTTTGATTGCTCAATTACATGTTTTCACCCATGATCATCTCTTTTCTTGCAAGTTTGTAAAATCTTTTTAATAATTCAATTCAATTATGGGTTTGATTTGACTGCTATGACTTTAGCCCTTGTACTTAAATATGTTTTCTTGGAATTTGACTTGTTTTGACCAAGTGGATGCATTCATGCAGATAGATTGCATATAGATAGATTGCATTTAGTTAGTTTGAATTGAATAAATGTTGATGCCCTTTGCTTCTTTCTTGATTTTAGCATGAGGACATGCTTAGTTTAAGTGTAGGAAGATTTGATAAACCCCGATTTCGTGGTTTATCTTGTGCTTAATTTGGGAGATTTTATCACCTTTTCCCACATTTATTCAATGAAATAGCATGGTTTGTGATTCTCCCTTGAATTGTGCTTAAGTGTAAAAACATGCTTTTTAGGCCCTTAAATTGGTGATTTTAATTCACTTTAATTCCATTCAATGCCTCGATGCTTTTGTTGAGTGATTTCAGGTTCATAAGGCAAGTATTGGATGGAAGAAGTGAGGAGAAAAGCATGCAAAGTGGGAGAACTCATGAAGAAATGAAGGAACTGCAAAGCTGTCAAGCCTGACCTCTTCGCACTCAATTGACCATAACTTGAGATATAGAGGTCCAAATGAGGCGGTTCCAGTTGCGTTGGAAAGCTAACATCCGGGGCTTTAAAATGATATTAAATATGCCATAGTTGCCTGACGTCTAGGGACGCACACGTGCACTATATGCATACGCGCTGATTGGTGCACATGATTTACTAAAAGCAACTCTTGGCCAGCGATTTGTAGAGCATTTTGGGCCCAATCCAACTCATTTCTAATGCTATTTCATGCAGAATTCAAGCTTGGGCAAGGGGGGAGCAATTGTTTGTAACTTAGCATCATGTAGGTTAGTTTCTAGAGAGAGAAGCTCCCTCTTCTCTCTAGAATTATGGTTCTTAGGCTATTTTGCATCTTAGATCTAGGTCCAACTTCATGTTTTCATCTTGTTTTCTTTATGATTTCTCGTTCCTACTACTTAATACTCTTATTTTTCATGTTAATTTCTCTTTTATGTTTCTTTTGTGATGATGAACACATGTTGGATTTGATTTACATTTAATGTAATTTGATGTTGATGTTTCTTTTTATTGATGAATTGAGTTGTGAACTTACTCCCCTTGCAATTGGTAGTTGTTAGATTTTACTATTTCTTGCAATTTATTATGCTTTCCTTATACACCCACCAAGTGTTTGACAAAATGCTTGGTTGGGCTTTAGAGTAGACTTTGAGTATTCTTGGCTTGGAAAGAGTAATTAGGCAATCTTGAGTCATGAAAACCCAACCTATGTTGGTGATCTAGAGTTGTTAGTTAATATCATTTCCATTGACTCTAATCTCTTGCTAATCCAATTAGTGAGTTGATTAGGATATTTGGATTGAGATTAGCTAGTCTTGTTAGACTTTCTCTCATGGAAGATAACCTATATCTTCTTCCATCATTGGGGATGACGTAATAAGATAAATTCTTGTTAACTATTATTATTAGTGACTATGATGGAAGGCCTATGATCTCAATTCTTGCCATGAATATCTCTCATGAACTATTCTTGCTATTTATTTTCTGCCTCTTATAAACAAAACCCCTTATCCCCTTCATAGCCAATAAGCATATGTTTCATTACAATTCATTGTGAGACGACCCGGAGTCTAAATACTTCGGTTAATTCTTATTTGGGGTTTGTTCTTTGTGACAACCAAAATTTTTGATGTGAGATATGTTTGTTGGTTTGGAGCTATGCTTACAATGAAGTTCTTATTTCTACTAGAGAAATTCTAAACCATCGAGCAATTCTCATCTATCAGTTTCTACAAGAACAATTACAGGGTAGCGTATGTGTATTGACTACAGAAGGCTCAATACAGCCACCAGGAAGGATCATTTTCCTTTACCATTCATAGACCAAATGCTAGAGAGACTAGCAGGTCATGAATACTACTACTTTTTGGATGGTTATTCAGGTTACAACCAAATTGTAGTAGATCCTCAGGACAAAGAGAAAACAGCATTCACATGTCCATCTGGAGTATTTGCCTACAGAAGGATGCCATTTGGTCTGTGCAATGCACCTGCAAACTTTCAGAGGTGCATGCTCTCTATCTTCTCTGATATGGTAGAAAAATTTCTAGAAGTCTTCATGGATGACTTCTCAGTATTTAGAGACTCATTCAGCTCTTGTCTTGACCATCTAGCACTTGTTCTAAAAAGGTCCCAAGAGACTAACCTAGTTTTAAACTGGGAGAAATGTCACTTCATGGTGACTGAAGGAATTGTCCTTGGGCACAAAATTTCAAACAAGGGAATAGAGGTGGATCAAGCTAAGGTAGAGGTAATTGAAAAATTACCACCACCTACCAATGTTAAGGCAATTAGAAGCTTTCTGGGGCATGCAGGATTCTATAGGAGGTTTATAAAGGATTTTTTAAAAATTGCAAAACCTCTGAGCAATCTGCTAGCTGTTGATACACTATTTGTCTTTGACACAGAGTGTCTGCAGGCGTTTGAGACTCTGAAAGCTAAGATGGTCACAACACCAGTCATTTCTGTACCAGATTGGACATTACCATTTGAACTAATGTGTGATGCCAGTGACCACGCCATTGGTGCAGTATTAGGGCAGAGGCATGACAAGCTTCTGCATGTCATTTATTATGCTAGCCGTGTTTTAAATGATGCGCAGAGGAATTACACAACCACAGAAAAGGAATTGCTTACAGTGGTTTATGCCATTGAAAAGTTCAGATCTTATTTAGTAGGATCAAAAGTAATTGTGTACACTAACAATGCTGCTCTAAAATATCTCCTCACAAAGCAAGATTCAAAACCCCGACTCATAAGATGGGTGCTGCTTCTGCAAGAGTTTGATATAGAAATAAGAGACAGAAAAGGGACAGAGAACCAAGTAGCTGATCACCTGTCCCGGATAGAACCAGTAACAGGAGCATCCTTCCCTCCTACTGTGATCTCTGAAACCTTTCCGGATGAGCAACTCTTTACCATTCAGGAAGTACTGTGGTTTGCAGACATTGCAAACTATAAAGCTGTGAGATTCATACCCAAAGAGTACAGTAAGCAACAAACGAAAAAATTGGTTTCTGATGCAAAGTACTACCTGTGGGATGAACCATATCTCTTTAAGAGATGTGCAGACGGAATAATCCGTAGATGTGTGCCTAGAGAAGAGGCACAGAAGATCCTATGGCATTGCCATGGATCACAATATGGAGGACATTTCGGAGGTGAGCGAACAGCCACAAAGGTTCTCCAATGTGGCTTCTACTGGCCTACTCTCTATAGAGACTCCCGAGAGTTTGTATGTAACTGTGACAGTTGCCAGAGAGCTGGTAATCTGCCTTACGGTTATGCCATGTGATGAGTCCATATTTGATGGTATATTTTGACTCAATTTGGATGGATTCTAGCACGTGAACTCACACTTAAGCACCCAAATAGCATACTTTTGTGTTTAATCCCTAATGTGAACCTAAATGTGAAAACATGCAATTTTGTGCTTTAATAGAGCAATTTAATTCCACTTTTATGTCATTCGATGCCGTGATGTGGGTTGTGAGTGATTTCAGGCCTTGTGGGCAAGAATGGATGGGAAAAAGTGGATGAAAGCATGCACAAGTGAGAAAACATGAAGAAAACAAGGAAAAGCACACACAACGAAGTGTGCGTGCGCACAGCCTTGCGTGCGCGCGCACAAGCGAGAAAATTCATGTGTGCGTACGCACAGGTCAATTTTCAGCCGAGTGTGCGGACGCACGCATCTGTGCGTCCACACAGGTCCCTGCATGTGGTTGCATTAAAGAAACGCGTGCCTTTCGATTTTTGGGTGCTTTTGGGCCAAATTTTGAAGGCTTGAGGCTGAATTTGGAGTGCTATATAAGGGGGATTCAACATATATGAAAGAGAGATTTTTATTAGGTTTTAGTTTAGTTTTTCTTAGTATTAGGAAGCTTCCATAGGAGTAGGAGTAGGAGTAGTGTAGCATTGCTCTCTTAGGGTTTATGAAATTTCAATTGTAGCATTTTATACCAAGTTTGACTTTGGATTTCTCTCCTTTAATTGTAAGTACTCTTTAATTCCTCGTTAAGTACATTGTCTTTATTTTCATTTCCTTTGGTTCAAGTACTTTATTTATAATTGCAACTTTGAGTTCTTGAAATTTTGATTAATGAATTTAATGTTTCATGCTTTCTTTATGCTTGTTTGGATGTTTATTGTTGATTTTGTGCACAATTGGTTAAAGCTTTCTATTTTTCTTTACAATTTTCCATGCTTTACTTTCATGCACACAAGGTGTTTGTGAAAATACCAATTATGGATTTTAAGTAGATTTTCCCACCTTGGCTTGTGGTTTGAGTTCCTAGGATACTAGAGTCATAATGTCCGACATTTAGTGGTAATTCTTGGGTAGTTAGTTGACTCTTGTTTCCATTGACGCTAGCTTTTATCAACTAGTTTGGTAAGTAAGCTAGGACTTATGGATTAAGGTCAATTATGCTTGCTTGACTTACTCCTTGATGGTTGGGGTTGAGTAGGTGAGATTGAATCATCATAATTATCATAGTTGTGGTTATGGCGATGATAGGATTCCTTGGATCCTCATTCCCAAGTCAAGGCTCTTTTATTGCATTTATAGCATTTTCACCAAGTTTTGATCTTATTTCTCTCTACTTGTATTTACATCGGTTTTGGATATTTCTTGGCTCTTTTATTGCTTCGTTCTTTTAATCTTTTATTTCTTACTTGAAAATCCCCTTTTCCTCACAACCGAAAGAGAAACACTTACAATTGCATCCCAGGGAGAACGACCTGAGGTTGAAGTACTTTTGATCTCGGTTATTATAATTTGAATTTAAAACATTTGATTGAGAGAATTCGTTGTTGGTTTGGACTATGCTACTAACGAATTGATTCTTGTTTTGATTAATTCCAAACCATACAACAAAATTCTTCCTCGTCACCATGCCTCAGCAAGGGATCTTAGAGATTAAGTTGTTTGATGTATGGGGTATTGACTTCATGGGACCTTTCCCACCATCATATTCAAACACTTATATTCTGGTGGCAGTAGACTATGTATCTAAATGGGTAGAGGCAATTGCAACACCCACTAATGATACTAAGATAGTGATGAAGTTCCTCCAGAAGCATATCTTCAGCAGGTTCGGTGTCCCTAGGGTACTGATTAGTGATGGAGGCACTCATTTCTGCAATAAATAGCTTAATTTTGCTCTAATCCGATATGGAATTAACCACAAAATGGCAACTCCATATCATCCATAGACAAATTGGCAAGCTGAAGTCTCAAATAGAGAACTAAAACGAATCCTGGAACAGACTGTAAGTACCCGTAGAAGGGATTGGGCAAGAAGTCTGGATGATGCTCTGTGGGCATACAGAACCGCATTCAACACTCCTATAGGGACTTCTCCATACCAGCTTGTGTATGGAAAAGCCTGTCATCTGCCAGTGGAACTGGAGCACAAGGCCTACTGGGCAACCAAGTTCTTAAACCTTGATGCTAAGGTAGCTGGAGAGAATAGATTACTCCAGTTGAATGAGCTAGAAGAGTTCAGACTCAATGCTTTCGAAAATGCTAAAATTTACAAGGAGAAAGCAAAAAGATGACATGACAGAAAGCTGTCATCTAGAGTCTTTGAGCCAGGACAGAAGGTTCTACTATTTAACTCTAGGCTCATATTGTTCCCTGGAAAACTGAAATCCCGGTAGAAGGGATCATATGTGATTACAAGTGTGTCACCATATGGTTATGTAGAGCTTCAGGATATTGACTCTGACAAAAAATTCATTGTTAATGGATAGAGAGTCAAACATTATCTTGAAGGCAATGTTGAGCAAGAGTGCTCAAAATTGAGACTAAATCAAAAGCTCAATAAAAGTCCAGCTAAAGACAGTAAAGAAGCGCTTATTAGGAGACAACCCAATCTTATTTATCTATGTTAATTACTTTTTCATTTCATTTTCCATTTTTAGTTTATGTTTTCTTTAGGTTCATGATCATGTGGAGTCACAAAAATAGCGGCAGAATTAAAGTGGAATAAAAAATAGCAGCAAAAATAGCACACCCTGGAGGACAGGCTTACTGGCGTTTAAACACCAGTAAGGATAGCAAAATGGGCGTTAAACACCAGAAATGGCAGCATTCTGGGCGTTCAGAGAAATGCCCAGTAAAGAAGGATTCCTGGCGTTTAATGCCAGCCAGGGTATCTGGCTGGTCATTAAACTCCCAAAGAGGCATTCAAGTGGGTGTTAAACGCCAGAATGGATAGCATTCTGGGCGTTTAACGCCAGGATAACACAAGGGAAGTAATTTTGTTTCCAATTCATTTTAATTCTTTTTCAATTCTTTTCAATTTCTTCCAAAACGTTTTCAAAACTTACATATCTTTTCAAATTCTTTTTCAACTCTTTTTAATTTTTCTTGTATACAGTAATAAGTTTTCATAATTAATTGCATCATTCTTCTTCTACTCCCTTCTATCTTATTTTGCTCGAGGACGAGCAAAGCTTTTAAGTTTGGTGTGAAAAAGCTTAACTTTTTGCTTTCCATAACCATTAATAGCACCTAAGGCTAGAGAAACCTCTAGGAAGAGGAGCAACAAAGGCAAGGAAGAGACATTGAGGAGCTCAAGAACTCTATTGGCTCTTCAAGAGGAAGAAGAAGCCACCATCACTAAGGTGGACACGTTCTTTAATCTCCTTGTTTATTTTCTTTTCTGTTTTCGGTTTTTATGCTTTATGTTTTGACTATGTTTGTGTCTTTATTACATGATCATTAGTGTTTAGTGTCTATGTCTTAAAGCTATGAATGTTCCATGAATCTTTCACTTTTCTTAAATGAAAAATGTTTTCTGAAAAAGAAAAAGAAGTACATGAATTTCGAATTCTATCTTGAAAATAGTTTAATTATTTTGATGTGGCGGCAATACTTTTGTTTTCTGAATGAATGCTTGAACAGTGCATATTTTTGATAGTGTAGTTTATGAATGTTAAAATTGTTGGCTCTTGAAAGAATAATAAAAAAAGAGAAATGTTATTGATAATCTGAAAAATCATAAAATTGATTCTTGAAGCAAGAATAAGCAGTGAAAAACACAAAGCTTGCGAAAACAAATGGCAAAAAATAAAGAAAAAGAAAGAAAAAGAAAAAGCAATCAGAAAAAGCCAGTAACCCTTTAAACTAAAAGGCAAGGGTAAAGAGGATCCAAGGCTTTGCGCATTAATGGATAGCAGGGCCAAAAGGAATAAAATCCTGACCTAAGCGGCTAAATCAAGCTGTCTCTAACCATGTTCTTGTGGCGTGAATGTGTCAAGTGAAAAGCTTGAGACTGAGCGGTTAAATTCGTGGTCCAAAGCAAAAGAGTGTGCTTAAGAACTCTGGGCACCTCTAACTGGGAACTCTAGCAAAGCTGAGTCACAATCTGAAAAGGTTCACCCAGTTATGTGTCTGTGGCATTTATGTATCCGGTGGTAATACTGGAAAACAAAATGCTTAGGGTCATGGCCAAGACTCATAAAGTAGCTGTGTTCAAGAATCAACATACTAAACTAGGAGAATCAATAACACTATCTGAATTCTGAGTTCCTATGGATGCCAATCATTCTGAACTTCAAAGGATAAAGTAAGATGCCAAAACTGTTTGGAAGTAAAAAGCTACTAGTCGCGCTCATCTAATTTGAACTAAGCTTCATTGATAATTTTGAAATTTATTGTATTTTCTCGTCTTTTTTATCCTATTCTATTTTTAGTTACTTGGGGACAAGCAACAATTTAAGTTTGGTGTTGTGATGAGCGGATAATTTATACGCTTTTTGGCATTATTTTTACATAGTTTTTAGTATATTTTAGTTATTTTTTATTATATTTTTATTAGTTTTTATGCAAAAATCACATTTCTAGACTTTACTATGAGTTTGTGTGTTTTTCTGTAATTTCAGGTATTTTCTGGCTGAAATTGAGGGACCTGAGCAAAAATCCGATTCAGCGGCTGAGAAAGGACTGCATATGCTGTTGGATTCTGACCCTCCTACACTCGAAGTGGATTTTCTAGAGCTATAGAAGCCCAATTGGCACGGTCTCAACTGCGTTGGAAAGGAGACATCTTGAGCTTTCTAGCAATATATAATAGTCTATTCTTTGCCCGAGATTTGATGGCCCAAACTGGCGTTAAACGCCAGCCAGAGACCCTTTTCTGGCGTAAAATGCCAGAACTGGCACACTTCGTGGCGTTAAACGCCCATTTTGGCACCCAGGGTGCGTTTAACTCCAATTTGATGCATATGCACGTGAAAGCTTGAAAGCTCAGCCCAAACACTCACCAAGTGGGCTCTGGAAGTGGAATTCTGCACTATCTACACCTAGTTACTCATTTTCTGTAAACCTAAGTTTCTAGTTTAGTATAAAAACTAATTTTAGAGATTCATTTAGCAACTCATGACATTTTACATTTCATATTGTATCTCCTACGGCATGAGTCTCTAAACCCCATAGGTGGGGGTGAGGAGCTCTGCTGTGTCTCAATGGATTAATGCAATTACTATTATTTTCTATTCGATCATGCTTGATTCTGTTCTAAGATACTCACTTGTACTTCAATATAAAGAATACGATGATCCATGACACTCATCATCATTCTCAAATTTATGAATGCGTGCTTGACAACTACTCCCGTTCTATTTGAGCTCAACGTAGTCATTGGACGACAGCTTGAGTGCGTATCTCTTGGGTTTCTAATCCACGAGTTTGACTTGCATCTCCTGACAATAGAGCATTCAAATCCGTGAGATTAGAACCTTCATGGTAGAGGCTAGAACCAATTGGCAGCATTCCTGAAATCCAGAACGTCTAAACCTTGTCTGTGGTATTTCGAGTAGGATCTGGAACGGGATGACTGTGACGAGCTTCAAGCTCACGAATGTTGGGCGCATTGATAGTATGCAAAAGGATATAGAGATCCTATTCCGACACAAGTGAGAACTGACAGATGATTAGCCGTGCGGTAGCTGTACCTGGTATTTTTTATCCGAGACGAGAGATCCGACAGTTGATTAACCGTACAGAAATCGTGCCTGGTATTTTTCATCCGAGAGGACGGATGGTAGCTATTGACAACGGTGATCCACCAACATACAGCTTGCCATTGAAGGAAGCCATGCATGTTTGGAGAAGAAGACAGTAGGAAAGCAGAGATTCAGACGATAGAGCATCTCCGGAACCTCAACCTGTTCCTCATTACTGAATCACAAGTATCATTCATTTCATGTTATTTACTTTTCATAAACAAAATCATTTTTATCATTAATCTCTTGACTAAGATTTTCAAGATAACCATAGCTTGCTTGAAGCCGGCAATCTCTGTGGGATCGACCCTTAATCACGTAAGGTATTACTTGGATGACCCAGTGCACTTGCTGGTTAGTTGCACCGGAGTTGTGAAAAGCGTGATCACAATTCCGTGCACCACAGGACGTGAGGCTTCTCGTTGAGGCATACTGGAGACTTCTGGATTAGCGAAGATCCTTTGTTCTCAGGACTCTATTTTGGTTTTATGTTTTTCTCTTAGAGATACTTTTATCTCCACTAAATAATACATACTATGTTGTTTCCTCTTAGAGGATGTTTTGGAGAGCAGGTTTTGTATTTTCACCCCTTTGGGTTTCATTTGCGTTTCTTGCTTTATATATTTGTATATATTTCTATGCTCAGACCGGTTATCTTCACAACCGGATCTGGAGTTTTGATAATTGTGTTTTTGACACTCTTTTGTATATATATAATCTCACGTTAACTCATTCCTTTATCCGTTCTATTATGTTATCGATCAGAGTGTTGCGCTTTTCAATTCACGATTTTGTCTTATCCCTTTTCTTCAAAGGCTCCTAGTTATAATCAATATTCACACTACTTTACGTACTAAATTTTACTTTTAGAGGTCGTAATACCTTGCTATCTCTGAATTATGACTTAAGAATAAGACTCTGTGTGGTAGGGTGTTACAATAACCACTTCTTAAACCTATCTTAGTAAAAATACTAGATCCATGCAATTTATCAAGCATATCATCAACTCTAAGAATACGATGGCGATACATTACTATCATCTTGTTGATAGCTCTACAGCCAACACACATCCTACATGATTCATCCTTCTGGGGCACTAAAACTACTAGAACAGCACAAATACTCACGCTTTCTCTCACAAAATCTTTAGCCAATAGCTCCTCTACTTGTCTTTGCAACTCCTTTGTTTCTTCAGGATTGGTTTGATAAGCTAGTCGGATAGGAATGCTTACTCTAGGAACAAGGTCAATTCGATGTTCAATGTTTCTTAATAGAGGTAAGCCTGATGGCATATCATCCGGAAAGACATGTCCAAATTCCTGTAAAAGTGAAATAAAGATACTAGGTAGTTCATGGTGAGTTTCAATGTTAGATAATAATGACTCTCAAAACCTGGCTAACACCAGTGCTCTTTTTCCTAAACTAGCACTATTCAAATCTCTCTCTCTTTTGCATAAAAATATTTTTTTATTACTGTCACTCTCTTTTCTCTCATAGACTTTTCCACCTTACAACTCTCTTTTTCACTCAAACCATGATTTTTTTTCTCACTCTTTTCTTCTCTCAAGCTTCTCACATCCTAAAGACTCTTTTGTGAACTCACACATTCTCAATTGCTCTAAGTAAAAGAAATATCTGTTTGTGAAATCATCATGAACCACATGCCTATCATACTGTCATGGATGCCGTAAGAGTAAATAACAAGCTTGCATGGGTACAACAACACATTGTATTTCATTATTGTATCTCCTAACAAAAAATTGCACAAGAGCTTGCTTCACAATGAGCCCAAAAGATACACCAATGAAAAATACTACTACTACTAGAGCTATACTATGAGTGATGACAAGTCATCTTAGCCTAGTTTCACTAGCCTTTTTCTTTTGTTTTCAAGTGAATTATGCACTTTCTTGAGCTACAAGCAAGCCAATTGAGTAGATTTTCATGTTTCCTTTGATTAAATCAACCATGTATGAATTCATGCCATTTCATGAGGTTTTATGCTATATTTGTTGCATATTATGAAAGAATGAATATCTCATGATTTTGAGCATAGCTTTGATGTGTTTGGTTGATTAATGATAGGTGAAGAAAGCTTGGAGAAAGGTTGAAGCAAAGAGGAATGGCTAGGAGTGAAGAAAGGACAATGGAATAAGTGAAATTGAACCAGGAAACAAAAAGCTGGACCTAAAGTTAGCATCAAACTTTTGCACAAACTTTTGGTTGAAAAGTTAGCCCCAACGTTAGCCCCCTAACTTGGAGGCTAACGTTGGAACTTGAAAATTCTCCCCTGGGCTCCAAAAGTTTGCGCCAACGTTAGCCCTCTAACTTTGAGGCTAACGTTGGCACATGAATTTCTCCCCTGGGCACCAAAAGTTTGCGCCAACGTTAGCCCCCTAACTTTGAGGCTAACGTTGGCATGAGAAACTCCTCCCTGGCCACCTAACGTTTGCGCCAACGTTAGACCCCTAACTTGGAGGCTAACGTTGGCACATGAAAATACAAGGGAGAGGAGCAAAAGTTTGCGCCAACGTTAGCCCCCTAACTTGGAGGCTAACGTTGGCGCCACAAGCACACTAGGCAAGGCCAACGTTAGGGTCAAAGTTAGACCCCTAACGTTGGTGCCAACGTTCATATCAGCAAAATTGTGCTAGCTGATATGAAAAGTTGGAGCCAAAGTTAGACCCCTAACTTTGGCTCAAACTTTTGGTCCAACTCTTACAAAACTCAAACCCGGTTCAATTGGTTCACTTTGGTTCTTCTTCAAACTCCAAGAGCAATCAACCAAGGCCTCTTTTAACCCAATTCCACCAAGAACAAAGGCCCAACTCAAGGCTTGAAAATCATTTGAAGAAAGTGTATAAATAGGATAGAATTCAAGTTATTCGGGGAGCTTTTTTCCGGAAGAGTTTTCTTTTGAATTTTCATAGCTTTTGGCATAGAGTGATCTTTAATTTCTTTGTTTTCATTGCTTTCAATTTCAATTACACTTGTCTTGGATCTTGGATTGGAGAATTGAAGAAATTCTGTTTCAATCTCAATCTTGGATCTCTCTGTTTTCTTTACTGTTAATTGAATTTCATTTCCGGTTAATTGCTCTTCATCTATTCTCTTTGCAATTTACAATTCCCTTGCAATTGTTCTTATTGGATCTAGGAAGGCATTGAGATCTAGACTTAGTTTTCTAGTCTCTGGGTCCTGAGATCCAAATCTCCAATTTACATTCTGTTTCTTGCTTTCCATGTTCATTTACTTTTCTGATATAAGATCCGATCCAATCCCAATTCCCTTTTACTCTTCTGTTTGATGCAATTTAACTTTTCCTTGTTTAATTTCTGCAAATCCACATCCCAATCCCCTTTACATTTCAAGCAATTTACATTCCTTGCACTTTAAGATTCCGCAATTTACATTTCTTGCACTCTAAGTTTCTGCCATTTAATTTCTTGTTCTTTAAGTTTCAGCCATTTATTTCTTGTTCTCTTTACTTCAATGTAATTTAATTCTGCAAGTCACAAAACCATCAACCAAATCTTGATTCGCTTGACTAAATCAACCACTAAACTAAAATTGCTCAATCCTTCAATCCCTGTGGGATCGACCTCACTCCCGTGAGTTTTTATTACTTGATGCGACCCGGTGCACTTGCCGGTTAGATTTGGGTGTTTTGGGAGAAATTTATTTTTCACCAAAATATCTCATCAAGTTTTTGGCGCCGTTGCCGGGGATTGATTAGATTGACAATGATTAAGTGAGGTGGTGATCTAGATCAAGCACTTTTTCTTTAATTTTGATTAACCCACTAACTGTTTGATTTTTTTGCTTAAACTAACTAACACTTCAATCTAGCAGTAGATTGAAGTGTCACTGGTTCTGTGTATTTCTCATGTTCTGCTTGTATGTCAGGTACAAGAAGAACCATACCCAATTTTCATGAACAAGACGAAAGAACTCTCAGGAGGTTAAGAAGAGCTGAAAGAGGGAAAAATATTGTTGGAGAAGAGGAATCAGACGAAGAATTCCAAGAGATGGAGGAACATTCAACAAATCCACCAGGTGGAGAAGACAACAACCATGGCAACCCACCCCAGAGGAGAGTTTTGGCTTCATATACCTTTGCAAATCCTAGACATTGTGGGAGCAGCATCTTGGCTCCAAATGTCAATGCTAACAATTTTGAACTCAAGCCACAACTCATCACTTTGGTTCAGAACAATTGCTCTTTTGGTGGAGGACCACTTGAGGACCCACACCAACATTTATCCACTTTCTTGAGGATATGCAACACTGTCAAAACTAATGGAGTGCCCCCTGACAATTACAAACTGATGCTATTCCCATTTTCTCTCAGGGACAAGGCCACTCAATGGTTGGAATCTTTTCCAAGGGACAGCATCAACAACTGGGATGATTTGGTAACTAAGTTCCTTGCAAAATTTTATCCACCTCAGAGGATTATAAGGTTAAAGGCTGAGGTACAAACATTTACACAAATGGAGGTCGAACCCATCTATGAGGCATGGGAGAGGTACAAGGCTCTGATCAGGAAATGTCCCCCTGCCATGTTTAATGAGTGGGAGAAGCTTCAAAATTTCTATGAAGGCTTAACACTGAAATCCCAGGAAGCTTTAGATCATTCAGCTGGAGGTTCCTTGCAACTCATGAAAACTGCAGACGAGGCTCAAGAACTCATTGATATGGTATCCAACAATCAATATTTCTTTGCTCATCAAAGAGGCCGCCAATCATCACAAAGGAGAGGAGTAATGGAGCTAGAAGGAGTGGATTCAATCCTAGCTCAAAACAAGATGATGCAGCAGCAAATTCAACAACAATTTGAGCAAATGGCCAAGAGGATTGATAATCTCCAAGTTGCGGCAGTTAATACTAGCCAACCATCAACCACATGGGGACAAAGTGAAGAAAATCAAGAAGAACAACAACAAGAGCAAGTGCAGTATATGCACAACCAAGGACCAAATGAAGTGTATGGTGATACATACAATCCATCCTGGAAGAACCACCCAAACCTCAGATGGGGAGATAACCATACCCAAAACCAACAACCATGGTAGAGGAACTCAAACCAACACAACCCAAGAAGCAACCAAAACCACAACCAGCAGCAGACTAACCAAAACCCCTACAGAAAACCTCAAAACAACTACCCCAACCTCAACTAATACCAATCTAATAACCAACCCACCAACCAAAATGCCTATCATCCACCATCCACATCTCATAACCCACCTCAAGTATCACCTGAAGCCCAAAGAATCACTCACTTGGAGGCCATGATAGACAAAATGTTGAAACACCAAGAAATGGTAACCAAGAATCAGGAAGCCTCTCTGAAGAGCCTAGAGAGACAGATGGGGCAACTCTCCAAGCAAGTATCTGTTGAGAGACCTTCAAACTCACTGCCCAGTGACACAATCCCAAATCCCAAGGAGGAATGCAAGGCAATACAATTAAGGAGTGGAAGAGCATTAATGAGCAACAATGACACTACAAAGAAGCAAGCAGAGAACATCAAAAACCCAACAGAGGATGAGAATCAAACAAAGGCAGACGAGGATAAGAAGCAAGTTGTGATGCCAAACAAAAGCACTGAGAAACTTAAAGAGAAGGACAACCAGCCACATAGCCCAAAGGAAGTAGCTCAGGGATAACAGCAAATAGGAAAGAGCATCACACCTCCACTGCCTTACCCTCAGAGGTTCAACAAAGAGGTTAAAGACCAGCACTTTCACAAGTTCCTTGAGACCTTCAAGAAGCTGGAAATTAATATTCCCTTAGCTGAAGCACTTGAGCAAATGCCTCTATATTCCAAGTTTCTGAAGGATCTTATCAACAAGAAAAGAAGTTGGCTTGAAAGGGAAACTATATTACTCACCGAGGAATGCAGTGCTGTGATTCAACGGGGTATTCCACCAAAACTTAAGGATCCGGGAAGCTTTGTAGTCTCATGCACTATTGGCAAGATAATCCTCAACAAGGCTCTTTGTGACCTGGGTGCCAGCATCAATTTAATGCCTCTCTCAATGATGAGAAAACTTGCCATAGAAGAGCTTAAACCCACCAGGATGTCACTAGTCATGGCTGACAGATCAATCAAGACACCCAATGGAATTGTGGAGAATCTGTTGGTGAAGGTTGGGGAGTTTATTTTCCTAGCAGATTTTGTAATCTTGGACACTGAAGAAGAAGGAAACGACTCAATCATTCTGGGAAGGCCATTTCTACACACAGCAAGGGCCATCATTGATGTAGAAAAAGGAGAAATGACCTTCAGGGTCCATAATGAACAAATGGTCATAAATGTGTTCAAATCAATGCAAAACGCTCCTGAGCAAGAGGATTACGTAAGAGTAGATATGATAGACAGTTTGGTGGAAGAAACATTGGAAGAAAATTTTCAAGAGCAAGAAGGAAATCAAGGGGCAACAGAGGAACAAGTGGCTGAGACCTCTACTACGCAAGATGAAAGGCAAGATAAGAAGGAAGATGTACGAGGACAAGAACTGAAACCTTTACCCACCCATCTCAAATATGCATTCCTTGGCACATCGGAGAGCTTCCCAGTAATCATTAATTCATCCCTGACAAAGAAGGAAGAAGGAGAACTTCTTGACGTACTCAAAGCTCACAAAGATGCTTTAGGATGGACCATTGACGACCTAAAGGGAATCAGCCCTGCAGTATGTATGCATAAGATCCTCTTGGAAGATAATTCCAAACCAGTGGTTCAACCGCAAAGAAGGTTAAACCCCACAATGAAGGAAGTTGTCCAGAAGGAAGTAATGAAGTTGTGGAATGCAGGGATAATTTTCCCAATATCTGACAGCCCATGGGTAAGCCCGGTTCAAGTTGTACCAAAGAAGGGAGGAATGACGGTCATCACTAATGAAAAGAATGAGTTGATCCCTACTAGAACAGTGACTGGGTGGAGGATATGCATAGACTATAGAAGATTGAATGATGCCACCAGGAAGGATCATTTCCCTCTCCCATTCATTGATCAGATGCTGGAAAGGTTAGCCGGCCATGCCTATTACTGCTTTTTGGACGGATATTCTGGGTATAATGAAATCGTGGTAGACCCCAAGGACCAAGAGAAAACTGCCTTCACATGTCCATTTGGAGTTTTTGCATATCGGAGGATGCCCTTTGGGCTCTGCAACGCCCCTGCCACATTTCAAAGGTGTATGCTCTCCATTTTCTCTGATATGGTCGAAATATTTTTAGAAGTTTTCATGGATGACTTCTCTGTTTTTGGTGATAATTTCAATGCTTGTCTAAACCATTTAACCCTTGTCTTGAAACGGTGCCAAGAAACTAATTTGGTTTTAAACTGGGAGAAATGCCATTTCATGGTACCCGAAGGGATTGTTCTTGGCCATAAAGTTTCAAAAAAGGGGATAGAGGTTGATAAGGCAAAGGTTGAGATCATAGAAAAACTCCCTCCACCAATTAATGTAAAATCTGTTAGAAGTTTCTTGGGGCATGCCGGATTTTACAGAAGGTTTATCAAGGACTTTTCAAAAATAGCCAAACCTTTGAGTAATTTGTTAATGCTTGATAACCCTTTTGTTTTCGATGAAAACTGCCAGCATGCCTTTGAAACTTTAAAAAATAGACTCACAACAGCACCAATCATCACACCTCCAGATTGGGAATTACCTTTTGAACTCATGTGTGATGCAAGTGACCTTGCAATTGGTGCTGTACTTGGGCAAAAAAAGGGAAATTTGCATCATGTCATATATTATGCAAGTAAAGTATTGAATGAGGCCCAAAGAAATTACACCACAACAGAAAAAGAATTGCTAGCTGTAGTCTATGCATTTGATAAGTTTAGATCATATCTAGTAGGATCCAAAGTTGTGGTTTACACTGATCATGCTGCACTTAAGTATTTGATGTCAAAGCAGGATGCTAAACCAAGACTCATCAGATGGATACTGCTCCTACAAGAATTTGACATAGAGATAAGAGATAGGAAGGGCACTGAAAATCAGGTCGCTGATCATCTGTCGAGGTTACCACATGAAACAAGTCAAAAAGCATCCCAGCCCATAAATGAAAGCTTCCCAGATGAGTACCTTCTGCAAATCCAGCAAGCACCATGGTTTGCTGACATAGCAAATTACAAAGTGGGAAGGAAGATACCGCAAGAGTTCTCTAAGCAACAAGTGAAGAAGTTGATCAACGAAGCAAGGAAATTCTCATGGGATGAACCCTTCTTGTTCAAAAGATGCTCTGATGGAGTAATCAGAAGATGTGTTCCCGAAAGTGAAATTAGGGACATCTTGTGGCATTGTCATGGTTCAGCTTATGGTGGACACTTTGGCCCAGAAAAAACAGCCGCAAAAATACTGCAGAGTGGCTTCTATTGGCCAACTATCTTCAAGGATGCCAGAGAATATGTACACCAATGTAATGAATGCAAGAAAGCAGGAGGATTAACAAAAAGGAATGAGATGCCTCAAAACTTTATCCTAGAATTAGAATTGTTCGATCTATGGGGAATCGATTTCATGGGGCCTTTTCCTCCTTCTTATTCTTTTAGATATATCTTGGTAGCAGTGGAGTATGTCTCAAAGTGGGTGGAAGCCCTAGCCACAACCACCTGTGATGCCCAGATTGTCCTCCAATTCCTAAAAAAACACATTTTCACTAGGTATGGAGTGCCAAAGGGTCTTATTAGTGATGGCGATAGCCACTTTTGCAACAAACAAATGGAGAAACTCCTCCACAAGTATGGAGTAATTCACAAAGTAGCCACACCTTACCATCCTCAGACTAATGGCCAAGCTGAACTTGCAAATAGAGAATTAAAGAAGATCCTAGAAAAAACAGTGGGAATCACAAGAAAAGATTGGGCTAGAAAGCTAGAAGATGCATTGTGGGCGTATAGAACAGCTTTTAAAACTCCTATTGGCAAGTCACCCTTCCAGCTATTGTATGGCAAATCCTGCCACCTCCCTGTAGAGCTTGAACACAGAGCTTTTTGGGCCACTAAACTCCTCAACCTTGATCCCCAAGCTGCAGGAGAAAAAAGGTTGTTACAACTAAATGAGCTGGATGAATTTAGACTGGAAGCTTATGAAAGTGTGAAGATATACAAGGAGAGAGCTAAGAAGTGGCATGACAAGAAGATCACAAAGAAGGAATTCAAGCCAGGACAGCAAGTGCTCCTGTATAATTCGAGGCTTAAAATCTTCCCTGGCAAACTGAAGTCTAAGTGGACTGGCCCATACTTGGTGACAAAGATTTTTCCCTATGGGAATATTGAACTGCTAGATGAGGCAACGAAGAATCAATTCACAGTAAATGGTCACAGAGCAAAGCTGTACTTGGGAGGACAATGGGTTAAGGAAAAAGAGGTTCAACACCTACAGCCCTCTTAAAAAGAATTAAAAGGTGTCAAGCTAGTGACAATAAAAGAGCGCTTGTTGGGAGGCAACCCAACCTGAGGTAGTTTTCTTTTCATAGTTATTTCAATAAAAAGGTTAAATGATTGGTATGTATTGCAAGGAGCTAAGTTTGGTGTTTCACACCAAAACAATTTAAGGAGAATAAAGGATTCTAAGTTTGGTGTTCCACCAAAATCTCACTTAAAAGCACATTCTCACCTTCTGCATAAAGGGTTACTAGCTCCAAGCAATCTGATAAATCATTTAATCATTGTATGTTTCTAGTTTTTAGTTTTATTACCTTTAGCAAAGACTTAGGCTTTCACATATGGTTATGCATAAGAAACATGGCAAGGGACTAAGTTTGGTGTTCACACACCAAAGTAAGCTCAAACGCCTCTTGCACACTAACCAGTCATCTAAGGGCTTGAGAAACAAGCAACTTCCATTTACACTGCAGAAATTCAATCACTCTCTTGGGAGGACTACACACCATTAGCTGAGAGAAAGAGGAAGAAGCCACCAAGAGGTTGTATTGTCACTTAACTCCATCAGCATTGAATTGCTCTAAATTGGAAGTGTGAATATGCCCATTTTATTAGTAACTGTTAGTGTAGTAGTCTGTACATCATTTGTGTTTCTTTTAAAATAAGTGAACTAGCTTATGTGTATGCTTGTGTGTTCACTTTCACTAAACAAAAAGTATGTGTTGTCCCCTGCATCTTTAAATTCAATAAAAGAAATGCTTGAATATGAAGTAAGATGGTCTCTGTTAGATAGAAGTAGAATAAAAGTAAGTGGTGGTATGTGTGTGATTGTATAATAGCTCACTTTTAGTGAATAAAGAGCTAGGATATCTCCTTCTAAGTAAAGAAGTGGCCTACTGTCTATGAATCTCAATTGAATTAAATTCCTTGGTTAGAAAGAAAAACAAAAAGAAGGAAAAAAAAAAGATAGCCAAAAAGTGGTAGAACAAAAGGAAACAAAAAGAAACAAAGCTGGACACCAATAGCTTGAACTTTAAAATATATGTCTGTGATGTCTTTGTACTAGGATCTGCTTGGATTAGTAAGCTCTTAGGAGTGCATCAACACTTGGTGACTTGGGTTAACTAACCCGGGATCATCAGCTGAAAGTCCACTGTCAAGAGCAACCTAACTACAAGGCATTTAGTAGCCCAAAGAGGTGCTGGGCATCAATGTTTTAAGAAGGAATGTGAGCCAAGTGTCTATGGTGAATAATGTGTCAAGTATAAAGAAAAGAAAATGAACTTGCTACACATGACACTCAAATAAAGCTTATGAACAAAATAATAGCCAAGGATAAAAGAATAATGAGAGGTCATAGCAGTATGTTACTTGAAGCTTGATGGAGACTTTCTAGGCCTAGGAGTCAATAAGAAGTGAGTATTTGTATTTCCACACAAAACCCCATGAACTATCAATAACACTCTGCTAGCATGAACATCCTCTTCCATTTCATCTTTTCTTCTCAATAAATAATTCCTTGCTTGGGGACAAGCAAGTTTTAAGTTTGGTGTTGTGATGACAAGTCATCTTAGCCTAGTTTCACTAGCCTTTTTCTTTTGTTTTCAAGTGAATTATGCACTTTCTTGAGCTACAAGCAAGCCAATTGAGTAGATTTTCATGTTTCCTTTGATTAAATCAACCATGTATGAATTCATGCCATTTCATGAGGTTTTATGCTATATTTGTTGCATATTATGAAAGAATGAATATCTCATGATTTTGAGCATAGCTTTGATGTATTTGGTTGATTAATGATAGGTGAAGAAAGCTTGGAGAAAGGTTGAAGCAAAGAGGAATGGCTAGGAGTGAAGAAAGGACAATGGAATAAGTGAAATTGAACCAGGAAACAAAAAGCTGGACCTAAAGTTAGCATCAAACTTTTGCACAAACTTTTGGTTGAAAAGTTAGCCCCAACGTTAGCCCCCTAACTTGGAGGCTAACGTTGGAACTTGAAAATTCTCCCCTGGGCTCGCATGAGAAACTCCTCCCTGGCCACCTAACGTTTGCGCCAACGTTAGACCCCTAACTTGGAGGCTAACGTTGGCACATGAAAATACAAGGGAGAGGAGCAAAAGTTTGCGCCAATGTTAGCCCCCTAACTTGGAGGCTAACGTTGGCGCCACAAGCACACTAGGCAAGGCCAACGTTAGGGTCAAAGTTAGACCCCTAACGTTGGTGCCAACGTTCATATCAGCAAAATTGTGCTAGCTGATATGAAAAGTTGGAGCCAAAGTTAGACCCCTAACTTTGGCTCAAACTTTTGGTCCAACTCTTACAAAACTCAAACCCGGTTCAATTGGTTCACTTTGGTTCTTCTTCAAACTCCAAGAGCAATCAACCAAGGCCTCTTTCAACCCAATTCCACCAAGAACAAAGGCCCAACTCAAGGCTTGAAAATCATTTGAAGAAAGTGTATAAATAGGATAGAATTCAAGTTATTCGGGGAGCTTTTTTCCGGAAGAGTTTTCTTTTGAATTTTCATAGCTTTTGGCATAGAGTGATCTTTAATTTCTTTGTTTTCATTGCTTTCAATTTCAATTACACTTGTCTTGGATCTTGGATTGGAGAATTGAAGAAATTCTGTTTCAATCTCAATCTTGGATCTCTCTGTTTTCTTTACTGTTAATTGAATTTCATTTTCGGTTAATTGCTCTTCATCTATTCTCTTTGCAATTTACAATTCCCTTGCAATTGTTCTTATTGGATCTAGGAAGGCATTGAGATCTAGACTTAGTTTTCTAGTCTCTGGGTCCTGAGATCCAAATCTCCAATTTACATTCTGTTTCTTGCTTTCCATGTTCATTTACTTTTCTGCTATAAGATCCGATCCAATCCCAATTCCCTTTTACTCTTCTGTTTGATGCAATTTAACTTTTCCTTGTTTAATTTCTGCAAATCCACATCCCAATCCCCTTTACATTTCAAGCAATTTACATTCCTTGCACTTTAAGATTCCGCAATTTACATTTCTTGCACTCTAAGTTTCTGCCATTTAATTTCTTGTTCTTTAAGTTTCAGCCATTTATTTCTTGTTCTCTTTACTTCAATGCAATTTAATTCTGCAAGTCACAAAACCATCAACCAAATCTTGATTCGCTTGACTAAATCAACCACTAAACTAAAATTGCTCAATCCTTCAATCCCTGTGGGATCGACCTCACTCCCGTGAGTTTTTATTACTTGATGCGACCCGGTGCACTTGCCGGTTAGATTTGGGTGTTTTGGGAGAAATTTATTTTTCACCAAAATATCTCATCAATGAGTAATCTCAAGCTATCTCTCAAATGTTTATGAAAAATATTTTGGAAACATATGAAATTTGATCACAATGAAAGCTTATAGTATGAAAACAAGTTGTGTACTGAAACAAAGGACTAAGAATTCTATTTATTGGCATCCATGCACCCATGAATGTTGGGAGTGAATAAAAAGAACAAATGATTCAAAAACATACGCTCTTGATAGGGTCTTGTGTCCACAAGGACGAAAAGGATCGATCCTCAAAATTAAAGATCTATCCTCTAGTTTAAATTTGAGTGAAATATAGCACTTCAGTATGTGAGGATCGATCCTCCCATTTAATATAGGGATCGATCCTCTAGGCTTGGGTCCTACTCTGTATAATTCATTATAAAAAGATTAAGATCATCATAACATGATCCATACTCATCCTCAATCATGGATTTTCAAAATTACTTGTTAAAAATCGTTTTACTTTTACTAAAACACGATTTTATCTTGAGAGATAAACTTGATTTTTCCTTGACAATTAAAAACTAAAGTCTTACAACTAAACCTTATTTGTTGGACTTCTCCTTGTTATATAATCCTCATTTCGTGCATGATTGATTCCTTGAAGAGTTAGTGTTTGAGTTTGATGCAAGAATTCTCTAGGAAAAATCTGTATTTAACCGTGGTAAAACGGTAAAAATATTTTACGTCGAATCTTTGTCAAAACTTCTTTTCTTTGAAAATCACCCATCAAACTTGATGTTATATCATATAATATATGTCATGCAACGAGATTTCTATTTACCATATAGTCAATTAAGAGATTAGGTTAAAGTCGAGTAAAATATTAAGTTTGTTATTTTTCAAAACTATTAGTTATCTTACTAACGAAAATCTCATGTTGCCATTCATCAAAACACATAAGCATACATATTATGCAAGGTTAAGAATATGAATTTAACTAAGATAGAATATCTAACGGAATATCCATATATACCCGTAGGTATTTGATAAACCACTATTTTATGGTTTATCTTGTGTTTAATTGAGTGGTTTCATCAAGTCTTCACCCACTTATTCATACTAATTGCATGGTTTTATATTTCCCTTCCTAGTTTTGTTTTATGATTAAAAACTTGATTCCTAGAGATCTTTAATTAGTATATTTTAATTCTCCTTTATACCATTCGATGCCGTGATCCGTGTGTTAAGTGTTTCAGACTTTATAGGGCAGGAATGACTTAAAGAATGGAGAGGAAGCTTGCAAAAATGGAAGGACACACAAGAAACCAAGGAGATGACCAGCGAACACCGACACGCGCACATGGCTCACACGACAGTGCGGAAATGAGGAAATTACAGCGACGCGTGCGCGTGCCTGACGCATACGCGTGGATTGGAGTCTGCACAAAAGACGCTCATGCGTGGACGACGCGTATGCGTGACAAGGAAAAATGCGAAATGACGCGCACGCATGACTGACACGTACGCGTGACCTACGCGATATGCAAAATTAACAAAAAATGTTGGGGGCGATTTTGGGCTACATTTTGACGCAATTTTTGGCCCAGAAACACAGAATAAAGACAGGGAATAAGCAGAGACTCAACACACACATAGAGACACATTCACAATATTCTCATTAGGATAGTTTTTATGTTTTTAGATCTGAATCTAGAGAAAAATTACTCTTCCTCTACGTTCTCTTTACATTCCTAGTTTATTGCCTTTGCTTTTGGATATTGAAGAGTCATTACCTCCATTGAAGATACTATTCTAGTTTGTTTCCTTACTTGCTCTTTTATTTATTCCATATTCTTAATTCTTGTTTATAGTGGTAATTGGATTATTTTCATGGATCGTTGATGCAAAGGATTACTTTTATTTTGAATTAATTTTAAATCCCTATTTTATTTAATTTATCATGTCTTCTTCTTATATTTTTATGAGCGTTATATTCATGTCAATGGAGTAGATTCCCTACTTGACATGGGGGTTGATTAAAAGGAGACACTTGAGTTGGAAGGCTTAAGTGCTGAGTAAACTGAAAGTTATTGGCTAGTTTTGTATTTACTAACGCTAGACATTCCCAAGGGAGAGGACTAGGATTTGTGAATAAGAGTTAGCTCAATCACTTGACTTTCCTTTGTTTAGTAAGGGTTAACTAAGTGAAAACAACAACCTTTTTAATACTCACTTAAGAGATCCCAACAAGGATAGAACTTCCAATTAATCGTTCCCCCAGTCAAGGCTTTTTATTTAGAATATTATAAATCTCTTTTAGTTTTTATTGCTTTAATTTACAATTATTTAATCACTCATTATTCAACTCTCAAACTCTCTTGGAAACTCCTAATTAATAAATTAGCATCCTTTCTAGTAACTCGTTAGGAGACGACCTGGGACTCATACTCCCAGTATTTTTATTCTAAATTTTTGTGACAACTTTTTAAATTGGTGAGGTGGATTTTAGCTGGTTAAGAGCTATACTCGCAAGGCTGTTCTTACATTACAATCTCTTAATTGGCCTAATTTCTGCCATGCACCAATTTTTGGCGCCGTTGCCGAGGAGGTTGCAATTGTGTGCTAAATCATTAATTAGTGTACATATTTTTATTTTTATTTGCATATTTTATTTTTATTTTATTACCATGAGCTATATCTTTCTTTCATTGAATGATGCGTTCACTGTCTGATCCGAGCTTAGTCGCATTTGATCCTGAAATTGAAAGAAATATTTCATGTATTAGGTGAGCTCGACGTCGGTTAGCCTCTGAGGGTCGTGAAGTGATTGTTATGGATTCACCAGTCGGGCGAATCTGAACCGCCATCTGAAAGCAAAACAAGCTCCTTTACTACTGATTCAGTTGATTCACGTGCAGATAGAATGGCAGCACTTAGGAGGATTACTCTCCAGGAAGCTGGAGCCCCAGATTTTACAATGCAGTCGTATCAAGTGCATCATCCAACTTTGGCTGTATATTTTGAACTAAAGACTACACTAATCAACTTGATGCCCAAGTTTCATGGCTTACCTGCTCAGGAGCCCATCAAGCACCTCAGGAATTTTCAGACAGCCTGTTCTACTGTTAGGCGTCAGGGTGCAAATGAAACTTCTATTTTGTTAACTGCCTTCCCATTTTCTCTTGAGGGAAAGGTGAGGGAGTGGTACTACTCCCAACCTGAAGCGACTGTTACTAACTGGGATACGCTCAGGAGAGAATTTCTGGAAAAAAACTTTCCAGCTGAAGTTACGGATAGATTCAGAAAAGAGATCTCCTACATTGTTCAAGGTGAATCAGAAACTCTCTATGAGTACTGGGAGCATTTTAAAAACCTTCTAGACGCATGCCCTCATCACATTATTGACAGGCTAGTGTTGATCAGCTATTTCACTCAAGGCATGAAGCCTCAGGATAAAACTACATTAGATGGTGCTAGTAATGGTTCTCTGAAAAAGTACAAGACCGCAGATGAAGCATGGCAACTGATTAGCGACTTAGCTGAGTCCACCAGGAATCACAGGCACAGGAACAACCACTCAAAAGCTATTGTAGAAGTTTCTTCTAGCACTGAAACTACTACTCTTACATAGAGTATATGTTAAATGACTAACTTACTGAAGCAAATACAGTTAAACCAACAACAACAAGCTCAGCCTTCCCCACCACAACAAAGCCAACAGCTAGTCCCACAAAGAGTATGCAGAATATGTACTGATTATAGTCATTATACTGATAAATGCCTGCAGCTCCAACAAGAAGACAATAATGTGGCAGCTACTCATAACTTCTATGACCGCCCGAATCAAGGATACAATCAACAAGGCGGCAACTACAACCAAGGTGGAAACTATAACCAAGGATGGCAGGACAACTCCAACCAAAGTTGGAGAGATAATTCCAACCATGGCTGGAGGGACAACTATAACAGAGGAGGCAGAGATAACAATCAAAAACAGAGGTGGAATAACAACAACAGACAGCATAATCAGAATCAATCTTACAGAGCTCCTCACCTAAGACAGTCACAACGACCCTAGCATAACCAACAACAAGTCCCTCAGATCACTTATCCCACTTCCTCGTCAAATGACGAGATGCTTCGTTCTCTTGCACAAGGACAACAAGACATGCAAACTACACTGAACTCTACTCTAAATGGTCTGAATGCCACTTTACAAGCTCTCGTCGCCTGGATAAATTCATTACCTACTTCCACTAACCAACCTTTAAACTCCAGTGGAATCCCTTCTCAACCCTTACCTAACCCCAAGGGTGGCATCAATGCCATCACTTTAAGGTCCGAAACTACACTGCCAGAGAGGAATCAGGAAGAGCCAAGTCCAATAGAACATGCCCCAATTGAAAGCTCAGTGGACGTGGAAGATGCTGAAATGGAAGATGCTGAAGAGGAAGATGAAGTACAAGACAAGGTTGAAGAAGAAGCAGCTCAGCCAAGGAATGGAGCACCAAAGGATGAAAAGGCTGCAAGTGGTGCCATCCCTATCCCATTCCCACACCTTGCAAGGAAGTCCAGAAAGCAGATGGAACTTGATCCCAAAATGGTAGAAATTTTCAAAAAGATTGAGGTAACTGTTCCCCTTTTTGATGTCATTCAGCAAGTACCTAAATATGCAAAGTGTCTGAAGGATTTATGCATACATAAAGACAAAATTAATGAACTAGAAACTATTCCTTTAGGTAGTTCTATATTTGCTTTAATGGGAGGTATACTTGAAAAATGTAGTGATCCAGGTCCATGCATGGTAAACTGTACCATTGGAGGTGTGATATTTTCTGATTGCATGTGTGACTTAGGAGCGTGTGTTAGTATAATGCCATTGTCTATATATGATACCTTAAGGCTCCCTCCCTTAAAAAGGTCGGCAGCTCGTTTTGTGTTAGCAGATAAAAGCATTATTACAGTAGTCGGAATTGCTGAAGATGTATTAGTGAGCATTAAGGGACTCACATTTCCCATTGACTTCTATATCCTGGAAATGCCCCCTAATGACTCAGGAAGACCATCATCAATCCTGCTTGGAAGACCATTCCTGAAAACTTCAAAGTTCAAGCTGGATGCATTCTCAGGAACTTACTCCTTTGAAATAGATGGCAAAACAGTGAATTTTAGTTTAAATGAAGCTATGAAGCACCCTTCGGAAGATCATTCTATCTTCCAGTGCGACATCATTGATGAAACTGTAGCTGAAGTTCACCAAGAAGAAGTAGAAGAGAAACACATGGAGCAAGGTCCAAGTGTGGGGAAACCCTCTGAACACAATGACGACACTTTGCCATTATCACTAGTCCCGTATGATCCAGAGCCTAGCCATGAGCAGAAATTGGAATTGAAGCCCCTTCCTCCACACCTCAAGTATGCTTACCTTGAGGATAATCAGAAGTTCCCAGTTATCATTGCAAGGGAACTCACTTCACAATAGGAGGAGCAACTGCTTAGTGTGCTAAGAAAACATAAGAAAGCAATTGGGTGGAGCTTGGCGGATATAGTAGGCATCAGCCCTCAAGTCTGTGAGCATAGAATATATTTAGAAGAGGAATCAAAACCCATCCGTCAACCCCAAAGAAGATTGAATTCCACCATCTTAGAAGTTGTCAAGAAAGAAGTGACCAGGCTACTTGAAGCAGATATCATTTACCCTATCTCAGATAGTGAATGGGTCAGTCCAGTACAAGTGGTGCCCAAGAACTCTGGAGTCACAACAGTAAAGAATGAGCATGGAGAGCTCCTGACAACTAGAGTATAAAATTCATGGAGGGTTTGCATTGACTATAGGCGTCTCAACCAAGCTACTCGCAAGGATCACTACCCCACTCGCAAGGATCACTACCCCTTGCCATTTATTGATCAGATGCTCGATCGCCTATCAGGTAAATCCCATTATTTCTTTTTAGATGGTTATACAGGATACTTTCAAATTCATATAGCTCCTGAAGATCAGAAGAAGACCACTTTTACATGTCCCTTTGGAACGTATACATACAAAAGGATGCCTTTTGGCTTATGTAATGCATCGGCTACTTTCCAAAGATGCATGATGAGTATCTTTTTAGATTTTATTGAGAACTGTATGGAAGTATTTATGGATGATTTTAGCATTTATGGCAATTCATTTAACTTCTTCCTGGATAGTTTAGCTAGAGTATTAGACAGATGTGCTAGTTCAAATCTTGTATTGAATTTTGAAAAATGTCATTTTATGGTAAAACAATGGATTGTTCTAGGACATGTTGTTTCTAATACTGGTATTTCTGTAGATCCAGCAAAGGTAGATGTCATTTCTAGTTTACCTTACCCCTCCTCCGTGAGGAAAGTCCGTTCGTTCCTTGGCCATGCAGGTGTTTACAGGAGATTCATTAAGGACTTCAGTAAGGTACCATTACCTTTATCTAGACTGTTGCAGAAAGATATTGAGTTCGAGTTCAGTGAAGATTGCATGCAAGCGTTTGATAAGCTGAAGATCGCCCTGACTCAAGCTCCAATTGTAATAGGACCAGACTGGAGCCAGCAATTTGAATTTATGTGTGACACCTCCAATCATGCAGTAGGAGCGGCGCTGGCTCAGTGCGAAGGTAAGGATCCTTTCGTAATTGCTTATGCATCTAAGACCTTAGATGCTGCTCAGTCTAATTACACTACTACTGAAAAAGAGCTTCTTGCTATTATTTTTGCTCTGAATAAATTCCAAGCCTATTTACTTGGTACTAAGGTAGTAGTGTACTCAGACCATGCAGCTCTAAAATATTTATTAGCAAAAAAGGAGTCCAAACCAAGGTTGATACGTTGGATACTGCTGCTGTAAGAATTTGATTTAGAAATTAAGGATTGGAGTGGTAACCAGAATTTAGTGGCAGACCACTTGAGTCGCCTTGAGCACATTAAGGATGACTCCACTCCTATAAATGATGCTTTTCCATTTGATAGCTTGCATGTAGTATCTGAAGTAGTTCCTTGGTATGCACCAGTAGCTAATTATCTAGTTAGCCATACTTTCCCTCCCAATTTTACTAAGCATCAAAGGGACAAGCTGAAAAGCGAGTCTAAATATTATATATGGGATGACCCGTACTTATGGAGGTGTGGTGCTGACCAGGTAATTAGAAGATGTGTGCCCCAATCAGAATTCCAGTCCATTTTAGAAGCCTGCCACTCTTTTGAGAGTGGAGGACATTTTGGCCCTCAAAGAACAGCTAGAAAAATCTTAGACTGTGGATTCTAGTGGCCTACTCTTTTTAAAGATGCAGCTGAATTTTGTAAATCTTGTTCCCCATGCCAAAGATTTGGTAATATATCTAAGAGGGATGAGATGCCTCAACAGATTATGCTTTTCTGGGAAATTTTTTATGTTTGTGGCATTGACTTCATGGGTCCATTTCCAAACTCTAATGGTTACCTTTATATACTGTTAGCTGTAGATTATGTTTCTAAATGGGTGGAAGCAATTCCTACCTGTACTGATGATGCTTACACGGTTGTTTCCTTTGTTAGAAACCATATTATTTGTCACTTTGGATTACCAAGAGCAATCGTGAGTGATCAAGGCACTCACTTTTGTAACAGGAGACTAACATGATTAATGAAGAAGCATGGGATTGTTCATAAAGTAGCAACAACTTATCATCCCCAAACCAATGGACAAGTAGAAGTGTCTAACAGGGAGATTAAACGCATTCTGGAGAAGATAGTAAAGCCTCATTGGAAAGACTGGAGTGCCAGGCTACAAGATGCACTCTGGGTATATAGAATAGCATACAAGACACCCATTGGGATGAGCCCCTTTCGCTTAGTGTACAGAAAGGCTTACCACCTCCCAGTAGAGGTGGAACACAAGGCTTTCTGGGCTGTAAGGGAATACAATATGAAATTTGAAGAAGTTGGTGCTGAAAGAAAGCTGCAACTAGTAGAACTGGAGAACCTTCGCCTAGAAGCATATGACAACTCCAGGCGATACAAGGAGAAGATGAAGGCTGTCCATGACAAGCACATAAAAAGGAGAGGATTCAGACAAGGGGAGTTAGTTCTTCTTTATAACTCCAGACTGAGGCTTATGCCAAGTAAATTGAGATCAAGATGGGAAGACCCCTATAGAGTAGAGAAGGCAGAGCCATACGGAGTCTTTCACCTACATCATCCTTCAAGCTCCAAATTCATGAAGGTCAATGGACATCTCCTAAAGCTTTATCATGGTGAGAAGATGAAGGATCAGAAAGAACTAGAGGTTTTCCTCTTGGAAGACCCACCAACAGAAGTAGAATGAGCCTGAAGAACGTCCAACTTAAGGACGTAAAAGCAAAGTGCTAGGTGGGAGACAACCCACCAAGGTATGATCATTCTGTATCAGTCTTAGTTTTATTTTACTTTATTCTATTTTGTTTTTGTTAATGACTCTTCTCTTAATCTCTGCATATAGCCTGCATTTGCATTTTCATAGTGCATAAAAAAAATATGCGACGCGTAAGCGTCACTGACACCTCCACGTCATAGGTGCATTCGAAACAAGGAAGAAAAGAAGCAGAGAGTCACGCCGGAGCATGGCTGGAGGCATGCCTTAGGCACAAGCATGCCCACGCGAACGCATCGCTAACGCGTCCGCGTCATTTGCAAAACAGCCACCCACGCGTGCGCGTCGCTCATGGGCACGCGTGCGCGTCGCTCATGCGCATGCGTGCCCCTGCGAAATCGACGTAACGAGGTAAATGGCAGAGAATTATGATGGAGTGGGGCTGGAGTGATGCTAGAAGCACAAGCCCAATCACGCGAATGCGTGCCCCATGCGTCCGCGTCACTTTTAAAAGTAAGGCCATTCACGCGTGCGCGTCACCCACGCGCACGCGTCACCCTAAATTTTGGAATTATGCGAACGAAACAGAAAGTTGCACAAATGTGAGGCTGCCTGAAGAACTGATGATTGATGGTTTAGAAGTTATAGTAAACTCTCGTTGCAAGTATAGTTACTAAACCAAGTAATCAACCTTTCTTACAAACGTTTTGGTTGTCACAGGTAACAAACCCCTTTAAAATTGATAACCGAGTATTTAAACCTCGGGTCGTCTTCTCAAGGAATTGCAGGGAGGTGTTCTTATTATTTGTTAAGAGTTGTAAATTGGGGGTTTCGGAGTTTGGGCAATGGGCACAGGTATATTTATAAATTAAAGCAATAAAAATAAATAAGAGAATTTATGTAATTAAATTAAAAGCCTTGACCCGGAGAAGATTAATCGGAAGTTCTATCCTTGTTGGATTTCTCAAGATCAACTGATAATTGAAGGTTGTTTCTACCTAGTTATCCTGTACTGAGTAAAGGAAAGTCAAGTAAGTTGGAAGTCTACTGCTATTCACAAGTTCCAATCCTCACCCTTGTGTTTGGATTAGCGTTAGTGTTTAGAGAGCCAGCCAACAATAAACCCAATTACAATTTAACTCTTGAGTAATTCAACTCAAGGGTCTCCAAATATCAATCAACTCCAAAATCAAGTTAGGATCCAACTTAGAACCTCAAACAATAGAAGAAGTGATAAATCTGAAATACCTCAATTATATTAAATAAAATATTCAAATCTTAACATGGGAATTCATAAATTAAATTAGAAAAATAAATAAAAGAAATATTGAACCTGTGATTGCAGAAGATGAAATCCTAATCCTAATCCTAATCCTAAGAGAGAGGAGAGAACCTCTCTCTCTAAAACTACATCTAATTCTAAAATTCTGTATATGAAAGCATGATTATGAATGGATGTATTCCCCCACTTTATAGCCTCTAATCTGTGTGTTTTGGGCTGAAAACTGGGTTAAAAACAGCCCAGAAATCACCCCCTATAATTTTTGTTACGTTCAGGTCGCGGGAAAGTGACGCGGAGGTGTCGTCCACGCGTCCGCGCGGATTGAAGTTCGCAGATGCGATGCGGGTGCGTCATTCACGCATTCACGTCACCTAACTTTGGGGCAGCTATGGAAAATTATATATCAAATCGAAGCCCCGGATGTTAGCTTTCCAACGCAACTAGAACTGCAACATTTGGACCTCTGTAGCTCAAGTTATGATTGTTTGAGTGCAGAGAGGTCAGGCTGGACAACTTTAGCAGTTCCTTCAATTTCTTGTATTTCTTCCACTTTTGCATGCTTCCTTTCCATCCTCTAAGCCATTCCTGCCCTGTAATCTCTGAAAACACTTAACACACATATCAAGGCATCTAATGGTAATAAGAGAGAATTAATATTAGCAATTTAAAGGCCCAGGAAACATGTTTTCAATCAAAGCACATAATTAGGAAGGCAAATGTAAAACCATGCAAATAGTATGAATAAGTGGGTAAAGAGTTGATAAAAACCACTCAATTGAGCACAAGATAAACCTTAAAATAGTGGTTTATCAACCTCCCCACACTTAAACATTAGCATGTCCTCATGCTAAGTTCAAGAGAAGCTATAAAGGAGTGAAGAGAAATGATAGAGAGTATGCAATGCAACCTATCTATGTGAATGCAACTACATGCAAAATGTTTCTACCTACTTGGTTAAAAGTAAATAAGCTCTTCAAGAATATACATAAATCAGATTTCACTAATTCAAATTACACAATAAAAGACAAGTAAACTTGTAAGAAGATAGCTCATGAAAGCAGGGAACATAGAATCAAGCATTGAACCCTCACTGGTAGTGTATATCACTCTAGTCTCTCAAGTGTATAGGGTAATTCACTCTACTCTTCTCTAGTCATGCTTTCTAAAATTTGTTCTTCATCTAACCAATCAACAAATATTTAGCACATCAATGCAAACATCATGAGGTCTTTTCAGGGTTGTAATGGGCTGAGGTAAAGGTAAGGATATATATAAGGCTAAGTGAGCTAACAAAGTGAATCCTTGATTAGTCTAAGATCTCACCCAACATATACATACTTTATATAATTTAAAAATGCTTTACCTAGCTACCCAAAATTTTCCCACTTTTGTATTACATGCTCATGTATCAAACTTATTTTTTTGAATTTTGTCCCATGTGCATTGATTCTTTTTTTTTTATTTTGCATTGGGGTAATATTATTTTTCTTCTGTTTTCTTTTCTTCTCCTTTTTTTGTATCCCCTTATTTAATTACTTAATATATTTTTTTTTCAATGCACATGGTGATTTAATTATTTTGATTTTACATGAGCATGCTTCCCAAAATTTTTATTTTGAATTATTTTATTCTTTTTAACTTTCTACCCTTTGTTTTTATCATCCATGTTCCCAATAGGTTTCCCACACTTAACCAATACACACTTTCTATCTTAAACTAACCAAGGATTCAACTTGAGATTTTTATTTTGTTTTTCTGCTTAAGGCTAGTATTGTGGTTTATAGAATAAGAGGGGATTTAAAGGCTCAAGGGGGCTAACAACGGTGATGTAAAAGGTAGGTTAATTTGGGATAAGTGAGCTAGAATCAAACAATGGCCTCAATCATATGCAAGCATGTAAATACACTAAATAATTGACATATAGAATGGAACAAAGTAAAGATTGCAATTATAGAGAAGAAAACACACAAGAATAAAAATTTATGGTTAAATAATGTAACCATGTAAATAAGCTCAAAATCTCACAGGTTGTGTGTTCTTTGGCTCAAAAACCTTGTTCCAAAAACAACTTCAAACAAATTTAACATAAAAAATTTTCAATTTATATTATTGAAGTACTATAAAAATTTCTTGAAAAAGAAAATATTACTTCAACCAATTAGTAAAATATGCACAAAATCAAACAAATATGCAATCTCCTAAGTCTTCAACCACTTCTTCCTCCTCAATGGCAGGCGTAGCTTCTTCCAATTATTTCAATATGAAATCGTGCTATTCACTGTCCACCGGAGTTTCTAATATCTCCTTCATGCTACGTTCTTCATTAGATTGCCCACATGAGGCCATGGGGGTTCCTTGAGTGTCCGAACGTCGTGAAGGTAATCGATTTATCGCTTGATCCAGTTGGCGAAGGGTTGCTTGAAGTTTTTCACATGTTTCCGTGAGACGATCCCTTGATTCTTGTTGCGCTCGGCTATCATAAGTAGGATTATAGTGCTCTTGGATTGATGGATATGGAGATGGCAAATATTGAGGTGGTGGTTCTTGGGAGTAATTGGGTTGGAATTGGGGTGGTTCTATATATGGTTCATATGCCTCATAAGGTGGTTAGTGTGGTGGATACGGGTTAGAATCATGTGATGATGTCTGGTAGTAGGGGGCTTGTGAGTATGGTGGTCCAAAGTCATGTTGAGCAGGTGGTTCATTGGCATATAATGGGACTTGTTGGTAACTACAAGCGGGTCCACCATATCTATTGTCGTGACATGCATTCTGGAATGGTCGTGGTCCATGGTATCTTGGAGGGGGTTGTTGCCTAAAGGGTTGATCAGATCCTCGTGGCTCCTTCCATCTCTGATTATTTTGACCTTGATGCATGTTCCTGTTATAATTTCCATTCCTTGCAACAACATTGGAACCAAACTCAAAGCGAGAGGGGTAAGAATTTATGGTAGCTAAAAAAAATTAAAAACGAAAATAAAAACAAATTCAAATTAAAAGGTTATTGAAATTTAAATTTTGAAATTAAAAATTAAATTTTGAAATTTGAATTTTTAAATTTTGAAATTTGAAATTTGAAATTTTGAATTTTAAAATTTGATTTTTGAAATAAGATAAAATAAGATTTTGAAAAAGATATGATTTTTGAAAAAGATTTGAATTTTGAAATTTAAATTTTGAAATTTTAAATTTTGAAATTTTAAATTTGAATTTTTAAATTTGAATTTAAAATTTTTTTTTAATTTGAATTTTGAAAATTGAAATTTGAAATTTGAGTTTCAAATTTTGAATTTTTGAATTCGATGAGGAAAGAGGAAAACAATAAAATGACACCAAACTTAAAATTTTTAGATCAAAATGAAGAAAACAACTAAGAACAACTTGAAGTTCAAGATGAACACAAAGAACAACATGAAGATCAAGATGAACACCAAGAACAAATTTTTGAAAAAAATTTTTTAATAACTAAATAAAAACCAATAACCTCTTAATTTATGAAAAAGAAAAAAACAAAAACAAAAATAAAAACAAATAAACAAGCAAAAAGCAAATATTTACAATAACCAATAATAAGGCACACGTTTGCAATTCTCCGGCAACGGCGCCATTTTGAAGAACTGAAGATTGATTGTTTAGAAGTTATAGTAAACTCTCGTTGCAAGTATAGTTACTAAACCAAGCAATCAACCTTTCTTACAAACGTTTTGGTTGTCACAAGTAACAAACCCCTTTAAAATTGATAACCGAGTATTTAAACCTCGGGTCGTCTTCTCAAGGAATTGCAGGGAGGTGTTCTTATTATTGGTTAAGAGTTGTAAATTGGGGGGTTTTGGAGTTTGGGCAATGGGCACAGGTATATTTATAAATTAAAGCAATAAAAATAAATAAGAGAATTTATGTAATTAAATTAAAAGCCTTGACCCGGAGAAGATTAATCGGAAGTTCTATCCTTGTTGGATTTCTCAAGATCAACTGATAATTGAAGGTTGTTTCTACCTAGTTATCCTGTACTGAGTAAAGGAAAGTCAAGTAAGTTGGAAGTCTACTACTGTTCACAAGTTCCAATCCTCACCTTTGTGTTTGGATTAGCGTTAGTGTTTAGAGAGTCAGCCAACAATAAACCCAATTACAATTTAACTCTTGAGTAATTCAACTCAAGGGTCTCCAAATATCCATCAACTCCAAAATCAAGTTAGGATCTAACTTAGAACATCAAACAATAGAAGAAGTGATAAATCTGAAATACCTCAATTATATTAAATAAAATATTCAAATCTTAACATGGGAATATAGCGCTAATCACGCGAACGCGTGACCCACGCGTCCGCGTCGCATGTGCCGCACAGCTTATCCAGATCAGCGCCAGATATCTTATCTTTTCTTCCCCAATCCTAATCTTTTCTTCTCCCTTCTTAATTCTTTCTTCTTCCTTCTTTCTTCTTTATTCCTTGTTACTTTTTACTTTCTCCCTCCTTATTTTTCACATCCATTATCAAGGTTCTTTTCTTTTCTTCTTCCCTTTTTACTTTTCCATTATTATTTTTATTTTTATTTATGTTCTCTTCTTCTTTTCTTTTTACTTTCATTATCTATATTTTCTTTTTCTTTATTTTTCTTTTTATTCCTTTAATTGGTGTTAGAAATTTATTTGGGTAATTATTTTCTTCTATATTTTTTGTAGTGAGTATATAAAGGAATTGTTTGACAATTAATATTACTTCTTAAAGGGTTGCTTGCATGTTCAATTTAATACTTTCGATAACATATTACCATGCATGCTATGTGTTTGTGAAATAGCCCCGTATGGCATTGTGCATTACTTTTATGTTATTCTACTACTCTAATGCCTGTTTTTTTTTTACAAAACCACTTTTTATATTTTATTGATTAAATATAATTGTCAATACAAACAGATTGTTAGTTTGAAAGAGTTGATAATCAAACTTGGACATTTAATGCTTGATCTATGCTACTCATGCCTTTGTCGGCATGCCAATAAACATCTTGCATCTTATTGCCATAACTTGCACTTGCTATATTTCCATTGATGAACTTTTCACATGTAGTCATGACCATGTGTTAACGATATCCTTCTTTACCGTGCATTGATTATCATTTGTACCATCCTCTTTCTTGCTCAACCCCTTAGCTTTACATGTTACTTTCTTTCCCCCTTTTTAGGATGGCCACCAAGAAGGGTAAAGAGAAAGCTACTCCCAAACAACCAGCAAGGAAAGAAACAAAAAGAGCACTAGTGGCAGAGCCATCTTTGTAACAACCCTGGTTTTCGAGAACGCGAATCTTTTCTGAAAGTACGGATTTCTCTGGAAGATCAGTAAGGGGAAAACCTTTGATATATCATCAAGTATCTCAATCCTCATTGTCATTATGTCATCTTTAAGTTAGAACCTTTTCCGAGACAAGCTCGATAACGCGGTCACGAAGAACCTGGTTTTTGAACCGTATCGGTTAGAAGTTTTGATTTGGTTTTTTGTAAATAGTCTCAGTTTGATGAACCGGACTCGATTTATGAGATAAGAGAGATAATAGGATGATATTATCATTATATTAGTATTAGAATCTTCTTGAATAATATTATAAGGTTACCTGGTCAGTTTTAGATAAAAACAGAAAATTGGTTTAACCGGGTTTACGGTTTACTGGTGCAGCTTAGCACCAACACTCTCTGATGAATTTAGCAATGCTAAGGCCTCATTATACATGTAATATTCTCATAATAAATATGTTACTAGTGTCATTTATGCTAGTAGCTCAGAAAATAATTTTTAGAGATGTTTTTACGAGTGTTCCGATACACCTAGTTTTAGTAGTTGTACACCAGAGATATTTTAATATTATTTTAATCCACCTCCAAGCCAACCAATCACAACTCACCTTACACCCCCAAGACCTCCAAGCCTGTCTCATTTCATCATTTTTGCTGAAAATAACAAGAGAGAAAAGAGAGAAAACTTCATGAACACTTAATTTTCAAAGCTTGATTTCTTCTGAACCAAAACTCAAATCAAAACTCCGATTTCACCAAAATGATCCTCTCTCCTTCCTCTACATAACCATGTGACTTATCAAGGCTGGAAATAAGGTGAGATGGCTGTCTCCCTCCCATTTCAATTCGGTTTTCAAGGAAAACCATGCAAAACATGTGTTTTCTTGATGTTCTTCCTTAGGAATCATGCTTAACTTGACTTGAGGGCCAAGAAACGTGAATTTCCAGTAAGTATAAGGTGAGATATCTCTTCCTAACATACTGAGTGAGATTTGGTCAGTTGAGAGTTTTTGGATTTAAAGTTGTTCTTGATGTGATTTAGGAGGAACAAGTGCTTAAGGACCACCTGAAAGTTTAACCGAATTAGGAGCAGCAAAACCAGGTAGGGATTGACGAATTTAATCTTGATTGATTGTGTTTGAGTTGTGTGATTATGATATGGTTTGGTTGTGCTTGAAATTGATTATTTATATGAGTGATTCTTGTTGAAATTTTGGTGAAATATTGATGAAATTTGAGGAAATTCAAGCTTTAAAGTTCATGTTCTTGGGAAGCTGGAAAAATGAAACCCTAAGCTTAAATTGAGGTTCATTTTTGTTGAAATCATGTAGAAAAGATGGGGTTTTAGTGGCTGCTAATTTATTATGAATTATGGTAAAAATCGGTTGCTGAAAAGACTGATAAACGGGTAAAAACAGAGAAAGAATCTGAAGAATTTACGAAGAACACGAAGAGCACTTTGAGTGTGATGAAGAACATTGAAGAACACCTTTTAGATCTTAAAAAGGGCAAGGCTGTAATTATTTTGGTGTTTGAGGGGTTATTCGGTAATTTCTGAAAGTTAAGGTGGTAAAAGTAGAAATATTAAAAGTTACGGGTGGTAAAAAGTGAATTTTAAAGGTTAAAAGTAAAAGTAAGTTAATTTTCGAAAATTTAATGATAAAATAATAAAAAATAATAAAAAATAATAAAATATTAAATAATAATATTTAATTAAAAATAATATTTTAATAAAAATAATAAAATAATGCGGAAAAGGCAGTTTTCTGTAAAAGCTTGAGAAAGACAACGTTAAACTCAGAATCTCATAATTACCTTCATAAAACACTTAGGGAGTGGTAAAAACATATTAGTGAGGCAAAGATAAAGAAAAGATAAAAAGTTGAAGAAAAGATAAAAATCGAAGAAAAAGTCTGTAAAGTTTTAATGACAGAAAAATAGACAGAGACTAGTGAACGAACTAGGGCAACATAGTTAGTCCTGAAATTGCGAATAGGGTTAGGTATTATATGAAAAGTTAAACTGTTTCAGTATAGACTTAATGAACCTATACCTGGGACAGACTAACTATTCATACCGAAATTTACATAAGCTTTAAATACATACGTTAAACAGAGAAATCAGAGCAGAGTAAAGAAACACAGAGAACAGAGTAACCAGAGCAGAATAAAGGGATACAGAGAAAAGAGTAATCAGAGCAAAGTAAAAAGACAAACAGAAAAGAGTAATGTGATAAAGAGAAATGGTTTGAATTAAAATGTTGTAAAAGTGAAAGATGTAAAGTTTGTACAGTATGATTGAACAGAGAAAGAAAGAGGTACTGAATAAAAATGTGAAAATGATGATGAATAATGAGAATGATGATGAATGATGATAATGAGAATGATTATATGATGATTTGTTTCTTGAGGCAACCCAAGAGATATTTATTTGTTCCTTGAGGCAACCCAATAGATGTGTTTATTCATTTGTTGCGTTAAGGCAACTCCAGATATACTTGTATGATCATCTGCTGCAGTGAGGCAGTCAGATAGATAATGGTGTGATCACTGAAAACGCTTTCCTACGGTACAGATCCATGTTTTATTTCTGTAAGGCAGAGGGGTTATTTCCTGCTACAGAAGTACCGTGACCTCCTGTTCCATTTCTGTAGTGGCAGAGGGTTATTTCCTGTATACAGAAGGTGTGTCGGCATACATCCCTGCAGTGGCAGATGTGTTATTTCCTGCGTGCAGTGGACCCTGTGGTGGCAGAGGGGTTATTTCCTGTACACAGGGGTATAGCCAATAGGAAAGCCTTATCCAGACAGAGGTTGCTGGATAACGTCGGGAGTGGGTTAGTAACCGACAGATGAGCTCATTACTTGCACTAGGGCTAGACATGCATCATACTTGGTTGCGCATTTCCTTTGTTATGTTTGTGGTATGAATGTATGCTTTCCTGGTTTGTATTCCATTCTCTGCGCTTGTGATATTTTTTTGTATTCTTCTGTTTGTGTTCTGTTATCTGTTTTCTCTATATTCTCTACTTATCTGTGTTTTCTAATTACTGCTTCCTTGTATTCTCCTAATAGTCTGCTAAACAACATAGAATTAATGAACGTAACTAATAACCCCGACCCTACTAAGAACTCCCCAATTCTTTCCCCTTCTCTCTCCCTTCCCCCTTCAGATGGAAGTAAGAGTACCTTACCATAGTTCGCTGATGACCGTTTGCAAGAAGAGGATTCTGCTCTAGATAGTCTTCTTAGTCTAGGGTGAATATCGTTCTCTAATTATATGTAAATACTGTGAGACCAGCCAACGTCTGCACCCCTTCGTATACGCACTTTAACCTAAATCCTGTGTACGAGATTCCTATTTTGTGGATACTTCATGAGGTACCAGAGAGACGTCCTGTGAAAAAGTCTGATCGTGCAGAGGAGTAGCAGATGATGTTCTATCTTTTGATGATGTTCCACCTGACTTGAGTTGTGAAGACTTAGAACGTACTTTCCCTCGCTTTAGTAGTTTAGAGGGACTAGGTGAGTATAGAGTCTAGGCTAGCCTAGGTGCCAACTTAGGGACCTCTTGAACAGGTCAGGACCTGGGATGTTGTATGTATGTATATGTATATAGTTATTATCTAGATATACCTAGGGGTGTTCTAACTAAAGGTCTATACTCTAATAAAGGCTGGATAACTGAATGTTGCTAGCTACTTGTGATGTATTTATGCGTGGTTGCTTATAACTGTTTTATCTGTTATCAGCTGTGAGTTGATTATGAATGAATCCGTCTATTAATCCAAATGTTTTCAAAAAAAAAGTACCTCGCTAACTAACTACGCTTTTAACAACGAATCAGGCTCATATAATAAATAATAGATAATATATAGGATGACAAATTGGTAGCACTCAGTTTCTGGTATGTCCTAGGCGTACTGAAAATTGGGTCGTTACAATTTGGTATCAGAGCAGTTCATTCCCAGTAGAGCCTGGGGAGTGGACTGACTATGCTTCATTGCATACTCTGCTTGTGTGTCTCACGCCATTAGGGTATCTTTAAGATACATTTGGCATGAATGTCTATGAGTGCTCATTTTGGGAATGTTCGTGCCTTACTTGAAATATTAAGACTGATCACCTTAATGTTGATTGTTTAGTGTGGATAGGACCTTAATGACTGCGAATAGACATAGTTTAATCGAGTTCCGAATGACGAATCGATGCGAGGCACAGCTATCCTCATAGCTGTTATGATCTCCATGGTTATGGTTATGTTATATTTGGATGCTGTAAGGAACGAACGCTTATTTTACTTGTGAGAAATCTGGACACACAGCTAGGATGTACCCAAGAAATTTTTTTTGGAATCTAATGCGAACCCAGCAACAAGGTCGAGTGTTTGCCATGACTGCTGATGATGCTATGCAATCAGACGCCCTGATCCAAGGTCAGTGTATTGTCAAAGATCGATTTCTAGCTGTACTGTATGACTCGGGTGCATCGCATTCCTTTGTTTCTTTAACTGTTGCTCATGAGTCGGAACTAGATTTCTCTGAGTTGAACTTTGATCTGATTGTCCATACACCTGCATCCCAAAATGCTTTGACTAGTTTAGTGTGCCTGCAAGTACCATTCACTATTAGGAACAGAACTTTTATACATGATCTAATCTGTTTGCCTCTATGTGGTTTAGAAGTTATTCTAGGGTTAGATTGGTTATCTAAGTATCATGTTTTCCTTGATTGCTATGAAAGAACTGCTGTTATTCCATCTGATAGTTTAGATATTAAACCATTTCTGCCTCATACTTTATATCGGAATTCTGTAAGAGTTGCATTAGACGGGAGTGATTGTGAGGGGTCATTCTATTAGCGGCTAGCTCGAATGATAGTGAACTAAGCTTAGAACGAATTCAAGTGGTGAAGGAATTTCCTCATATTTTCCTGGACGACATACCTGAGTTTCCTCCTCAGCGAGAGATAGAATTCAGCATTGAACTTGTACCTGGAACCGGACCGATTTCCATAGTACCGTACCGGATGTCACCACTGGAACTTGCAGAGTTGAAGAAGAAGTTGGATGAGCTACTTGGAAAAAGAATTATTCGTCCCAGCGCATCACCATGGGGAGCTCCGGTGTTGCTAGTAAAGAAGAAGGATGGTGGAATGTGACTTTGTGTAGATTACCGACAGTTAAATAAAGTCACTATCAAGAACAAGTACCCACTTCCACGAATAGATGATTTGATGGATCAGTTAAAATGTGCAACTTTATTTTCGAAGATTGATTTGCGATCGGGCTATCACTAGATTCGAGTGAAAGAGTCAGATATACCGAAGACTGCATTTAGAACTCGATATGGTCACTATGAGTATACGGTTATGTCGTTTGGACTAACTAATGCTCCTGTGATTTTCATGGATTACATGAATCGTATTTTCCGTCCGTACCTTGATCAGTTCATAGTAGTCTTCATAGACGATATTCTCATCTATTCGAAGACAGAAAGAGAGCATGAAGAGCATCTAAGGACTGTATTGCAGATACTAAGGACTCGAAAGTTATAAGCTAAACTATAAAGTGCGAGTTCTGGACAGAGAAGGTGGAATTTTTGGGACATGTTATATCACAGGGAGGAATTGCAGTGGATCCTTCAAAAATTGAAGTAGTAGTGCAATGGGAACCACCTACGACCGTTACAGAAGTTCAGAGTTTTCTCGGACTTGCTGGATATTACCGGAGGTTTATTAAAGGGTTTTCACAGATAGCCTTACCTCTGACTTACCTTACACGAAAGGAATTTCCGTTCGTTTGGACGACTGAGTGTGATAGAAGTTTCAAGATGCTTAAGGAGAAGTTAACAACTGCACCTGTATTAGTACTAACCGACCCGCAGAAACCTTTTGAAGTATACTGTGACGCCTCTCATAAAGGACTTGGATGTGTGCTGATCCAAGACAAAAATATGGTGGCTTATGCTTCCCGGTAGCTGAGACCTCATGAATGAAATTATCTGACGCATGACTTGGAGTTGGCTGCAGTAGTGTTTGCTCTGAAGATCTGGAGACACTATTTGTATGGTGCTCAACTAGAAGTTTTCTCTGACCACAAAAGTTTAAAGTATATCTTTGACCAGAAGGATCTTAATATGCGACAGCGAAGGTGGATGGAGTTCCTGAAGGACTATGATTTTAAGTTAAGTTATCACCCAGGAAAAGCAAACGTGGTGGCAGACGCTTTGAGCAGGAAGAATTTGAATATCTCTTGGATGATGATAAAGGAAGAAAAGATACTCACGGAATTTGAGGACCTTAAGTTGGCTATGACTGAGACGTCAAGTGGAGTCCGTTTGGCCCAATTACATATAACACCAGATTTTAAGATTAGGATTCAGCAAGCACAAGCACAGGATTCAGAAATGATGACGATGCTGAGACGGATGAAAGTAGAGGAACCAGAAGCTGTAAGACTAGATCGTAGCAGCCTCTGGAGATATAAGAACAGAATTTATGTGCCTAACTCTGGAGATTTGCGGCAAAGGATTCTTGCAGAAGCTCATCAAAGTATATTTTCTATGCATCCTGGAGTAACAAAGATGTATCAAGGATTTGAAACAAATGTTCTGGTAGCCGGGCTTGAAGAAAGAGGTAGCTGATTATGTCTCAAAATGTTCCACCTGCCAAAAGGTGAAGGTGGAACACCAGAAACCGTCAGGAACCCCTGCAACCCTTGGAAATACCATAATGGAAATAGGAGCAGATCACTATGGATTTTGTCACGGGAATTCCAAGGACCTCAACAGGACACGATGCTATTTGAGTGACTGTGGACAGGTTAACAGAATCAACACATTTTCTTCCGATTTGAGTTGACTATACTTTAGAAAGGCTAGCACGGCTATATATTCAAGAAATCGTACAATTGCACAGGATACCTTCGTCAATTGTTTCAGATCGAGATCCGAGGTTTACTTCCAGATTCTGGGGAGCTTTCCAGAAAGCTTTAGGAACAGAATTGCATATGAGTACAGCATACCATCCTCAGATAGACGGACAATCAAAGCGAACAATTCAGACATTGGAATACATGTTAAGATCTTGTGTGATGGATAACCAGGGCAGTTGGGATAGGTATTTGCCATTGGTTGAGTTCGCCTACAACAACAGTTACCAACAAAGTATCAGGATGGCACCATATGAAGCTCTCTACGGAAGGAGATGTCAGACACCATTGTGTTGGAATGATGACGGAAAAGCTAGTGTCTTAGGTCCAGACTTAGTGCAAGAAACTACCGAGAAGATAAAGGGGATTCGCCAGAAGATCCAGACTGCACAGAGCCGTCAAAAGAGCTATGCCGATAATAGACGTAGACCCTTAGAGTTTAGTGAGGGAGATCATGTCTTTCTAGAAGTAACTTCGATTACTAGAATAGGTAGAGCCCTTAAGACTAAAAAGCTTAACCCACGATACATAGAACCTTTCCAAATATTTAAAAGAGTCGGTCTAGTAGCTTATCAAATAGCCCTTCCTCCTTATTTATCAAACCTTCATGATGTTTTTTTTATGTCTCGCAACTTAAGAAATATGTTCCCGATGATATTCACGTTTCACAACCAGAAACAGTACAGTTATAAAATGATTTGACATATCAAGCATCACCAGTTCAGATCGTAGAAAGAAGTGATAAGCAGCTAAGAGGCAAGACTGTTCGCTTAGTCAAAGTAGCATGGGAACCAAGAGGAGAAGAAGAGCACACTTGAGAATTGGAAGATAAGATGAGAGCTGATTACTCGCATCTATTCTTAGGTAACTGAAATTTTGAGGGCAAAATTTTCTTTTAGGAGGGTAGAATGTAACAACCCTGGTTTTCGAGAACGCAAATCTTTTCTGAAAGTACGGATTTCTCTGGAAGATCAGTAAGGGGAAAACCTTTGATATATCATCAAGTATCTCAATCCTCATTGTCATTATGTCATCTTTAAGTTAGAACCTTTTCCGAGACAAGCTCGATAACGCGGTCACGAAGAACCTGGTTTTTGAACCGTATCGGTTAGAAGTTTTGATTTGGTTTTTTGTAAATAGTCTCAGTTTGATGAACCGGACTCGATTTATGAGAGAAGAGAGATAATAGGATGATATTATCAATATATTAGTATTAGAAGCTTCTTGAATAATATTATAAGGTTACCTGGTCAGTTTTAGATAAAAACAGAAAATTGGTTTAACCGGGTTTACGGTTTACTGGTGCAGCTTAGCACCAACACTCTCTGATGAATTTAGCAATGCTAAGGCCTCATTATACATGTACTATTCTCATAATAAATATGTTACCAGTGTCATTTATGCTAGTAGCTCAGAAAATAATTTTTGGAGATGTTTTTACGAGTGTTCCGATACACCTAGTTTTAGTAGTTGTACACCAGAGATATTTTAATATTATTTTAATCCACCTCCAAGCCAACCAATCACAACTCACCTTACACCCCCAAGACCTCCAAGGCTGTCTCATTTCATCATTTTGGCTGAAAATAACAAGAGAGAAAAGAGAGAAAACTTCATGAACACTTAATTTTCAAAGCTTGATTTCTTCTGAACCAAAACTCAAATCAAAACTCCGATTTCACCAAAATGATCCTCTCTCCTTCCTCTACATAACCATGTGACTTATCAAGGCTGGAAATAAGGTGAGATGGCTGTCTCCCTCCCATTTCAATTCGGTTTTCAAGGAAAACCATGCAAAACATGTGTTTTCTTGATGTTCTTCCTTAGGAATCATGCTTAACTTGACTTGAGGGCCAAGAAACGTGAATTTCCAGTAAGTATAAGGTGAGATATCTCTTCCTAACATACTGAGTGAGATTTGGTCAGTTGAGAGTTTTTGGATTTAAAGTTGTTCTTGATGTGATTTAGGAGGAACAAGTGCTTTAGGACCACCTGAAAGTTTAACCGAATTAGGAGCAGCAAAACCAGGTAGGGATTGACGAATTTAATCTTGATTGATTGTGTTTGAGTTGTGTGATTATGATATGGTTTGGTTGTGCTTGAAATTGATGATTTATATGAGTGATTCTTGTTGAAATTTTGGTGAAATATTGATGAAATTTGAGGAAATTCAAGCTTTAAAGTTCATGTTCTTGGGCAGCTGGAAAAATGAAACACTAAGCCTAAATTGAGGTTCATTTTTGTTGAAATCATGTAGAAAAGATGGGGTTTTAGTGGCTGCTAATTTATTATGGTAAAAATCGGTTGCTGAAAAGACTGATAAACGGGTAAAAACAGAGAAAGAATCTGAAGAATTTACGAAGAACACGAAGAACACTTTGAGTGTGATGAAGAACATTGAAGAACACCTTTTAGATCTTAAAAAGGGCAAGGCTGTAATTATTTTGGTGTTTGAGGGGTTATTCGGTAATTTCTGAAAGTCAGGGTGGTAAAAGTAGAAATATTAAAAGTTACGGGTGGTAAAAAGTGAATTTTAAAGGTTAAAAGTAAAAGTAAGTTAATTTTCGAAAATTTAATGATAAAATAATAAAAAATAATAAAAAATAATAAAATATTAAATAATAATATTTAATTAAAAATAATATTTTAATAAAAATAATAAAATAATGCGGAAAAGGCAGTTTTCTGTAAAAGCGTTAGAAAGACAACTTTAAACTCAGAATCTCATAATTACCTTCATAAAACACTTAGGGAGTGGTAAAAACATATTAGTGAGGCAAAGATAAAGAAAAGATAAAAAGTTGAAGAAAAGATAAAAATCGAAGAAAAAGTCTGTAAAGTTTTAATGACAGAAAAATAGACAGAGACTAGTGAACGAACTAGGGCAACATAGTTAGTCCTGAAATTGCGAATAGGGTTAGGTATTATATGAAAAGTTAAACTGTTTCAGTATAGACTTAATGAACCTATACCTGGGACAGACTAACTATTCATACCGAAATTTACATAAGCTTTAAATACATACGTTAAACAGAGAAATCAGAGCAGAGTAAAGAAACATAGAGAACAGAGTAACCAGAGCAGAATAAAGGGATACAGAGAAAAGAGTAATCAGAGCAAAGTAAAAAGACAAACAGAAAAGAGTAATGTGATAAAGAGAAATGGTTTGAATTAAAATGTTGTAAAAGTGAAAGATGTAAAGTTTGTACAGTATGATTGAACAGAGAAAGAAAGAGGTACTGAATAAAAATGTGAAAATGATGATGAATAATGAGAATGATGATGAATGATGATAATGAGAATGATTATATGATGATTTGTTTCTTGAGGCAACCCAAGAGATATTTATTTGTTCCTTGAGGCAACCCAAGAGATGTGTTTATTCATTTGTTGCGTTAAGGCAACTCCAGATATACTTGTATGATCATCTGCTGCAGTGAGGCAGTCAGATAGATAATGGTGTGATCACTGAAAACGCTTTCCTACGGTACAGATCCATTTTTTATTTCTGTAAGGCAGAGGGGTTATTTCCTGCTACAGAAGTACCGTGACCTCCTGTTCCATTTCTGTAGTGGCAGAGGGTTATTTCCTGTATACAGAAGGTGTGTCGGCATACATCCCTGCAGTGGCAGATGTGTTATTTCCTGCGTGCAGTGGACCCTGTGGTGGCAGAGGGGTTATTTCCTGTACACAGGGGTATAGCCAATAGGAAAGCCTTATCCAGACAGAGGTTGCTGGATAACGTCGGGAGCGGGTTAGTAACCGACAGATGAGCTCATTACTTACACTAGGGCTAGACATGCATCATACTTGGTTGCGCATTTCCTTTGTTATGTTTGTGGTATGAATGTATGCTTTCCTGGTTTGTATTCCATTCTCTGCGCTTGTGATATTTTTTTGTATTCTTCTGTTTGTGTTCTGCTATCTGTTTTCTCTATATTCTCTACTTATCTGTGTTTTCTAATTACTGCTTCCTTGTATTCTCCTAATAGTCTGCTAAACAACATAGAATTAATGAACGTAACTAATAACCCCGACCCTACTAAGAACTCCCCAATTCTTTCCCCTTCTCTCTCCCTTCCCCCTTCAGATGGAAGTAAGAGTACCTTACCATAGTTCGCTGATGACCGTTCGCAAGAAGAGGATTCTGCTCTAGATAGTCTTCTTAGTCTAGGGTGAATATCGTTCTCTAATTATATGTAAATACTGTGAGACCAGCCAACGTCTGCACTCCTTCGTATACGCACTTTAACCTAAATCCTGTGTACGAGATTCCTATTTTGTGGATACTTCATGAGGTACCAGAGAGACGTCCTGTGAAAAAGTCTGATCGTGCAGAGGAGTAGCAGATGATGTTCTATCTTTTGATGATGTTCCACCTGACTTGAGTTGTGAAGACTTAGAACGTACTTTCCCTCGCTTTAGTAGTTTAGAGGGACTAGGTGAGTATAGAGTCTAGGCTAGCCTAGGTGCCAGCTTAGGGGCCTCTTGAACAGGTCAGGACCTGGGATGTTGTATGTATGTATATGTATATAGTTATTATCTAGCTATACCTAGGGGTGTTCTAACTAAAGGTCTATACTCTAATAAAGGCTGGATAACTGAATGTTGCTAGCTACTTGTGATGTATTTATGTGTGGTTGCTTATAACTGTTTTATCTGTTATCAGCTGTGAGTTGATTATGAATGAATCCGTCTATTAATCCAAATGTTTTCAAAAAAAAAGTACCTCGCTAACTAACTACGCTTTTAACAACGAATCAGGCTCATATAATAAATAATAGATAATATATAGGATGACAAATTGGTAGCACTCAGTTTCTGGTATGTCCTAGGCGTACTGAAAATTGGGTCGTTACAATCTTCAACAGCCATAAAGCCCTCAATAAAAAGAATCAAGAGGATCATTAAGGTCGATGAAATAGAGAAAGCCTTTCAAGCAAAGGACACTGCCGGTTCACTAACCGCTACTGTGAGCAGAAGTTCCCTATCCTGGCGGAGAGGAATTATAATAACAAATACCTTCTCGTCCTCCCAACCAACATTGCTAAATTTTTTGATCCCCAAATTAAATGAAGACAATGGGGATTCCTACGGAGACAGCCACGGCAGGTTAATCTATGATGGTAGTTGAATTCTACTCCAATTTTCACATGTCAACCATGCAGTCTGTCTATGTCCGTCAGAAGCAAGTCCCCATAACTGAAGAGGCCATTCAACAAGCTTTAGATCTTTCCCCTGCTCCAAAAGGATTGGACGCATTCCAAAAAGCCTCATTCAAGTGCCAGACATACCAATTTGACTAGGACACTGTTCTCAGAGTTATAGCACAACCTGGCAGCAAATGGATCTATGGATACCATTGATCCCGACCTAAGAGCATATTGGCTTCAGCAATCACCTTGGAGGCTCGAGTATGGGTACAGATCATGTTCCATTACATCTTTTCGAGCACTCATGAGTCTCCTTCACTGCAGACATGGCTGTTTTACTCTGGTGTATCCTTACAGACCAGCACCTCAATTTACCAAGACACATTCGGCATGCTATGGGACACGTACAGATTGCGAGTAACCTACCTTTTCCCGCCTTGGTTTCAGATCTAGTCTCAGTAGCCGGAGTCTCTTACAGAGCTGGGGACACTGAAGAGAGAACTTTTGCATGGTCTAGAATTCAGAATAAGTTCCCGTTGCAAGTATAGCATCTAAACCAACAAAAGTCCTTTTTTACAAATGTTTTGGTTGTCACAAGTAACAAACCCCTTTGAAATTGATAACCGAAGTATTTAACCTCGGGTTGTCTTCTCAAGGAACTACAGGGAAGTATGTTCTTATTATTGGTTATGAAGATTGTAAATCAGGGTTTTGAAGCTGAGGAACAAGTGATTTAAATTGCAATTAAAATAAGTAAAGGACTGTAAAATAAATAAATAACTGTAAAACACACTTTTGGCAAGGTATGAGAAATTAGAAGTCCTATCCTAGTTATCCTTATCAATGATGATGAAGATTGAATCTTAATTCCACTTAGTTAGCCTTTACTAGAGCAAAGGAAGGTCAAGTGACTAATTAGTTTGATCTTCAAATCCTAGTTAATCCCTAAGGAAAGATTGGGATTATTGAAGTTCAATTCAATTAGCAAAGATAACAATTATCAATCATGTTGAGTTTGATAACTCCTCAGTTACTGATTTCTTAACCAAGACCAAAAGGGAAAAAGTAAATCTACTTTAATAAAAATGTCTTCAGATTGAAAGCAACAGTAATATAAATAAAAGAAAGCAATAATAAACTGAAATACCTCAAATAATATTAATTCAAAGAATAATCTTTAACATAGAAGAATTCATAAACTAAATTGAAAAGATAAATAAAAAGGAATGTTGAACCTGATAAAAAGAGATAATCCTGAAAGCAAAAGAAATCCTAATTCTAAATCCTAAAAGAGAGAGGAGAGAACCTCTCCCTCAAAACTACATCTAATTCATGAATACTAACTAATTGGAGACTCTCCCTGAATGGATGCATTCCCCCACATCATAACCTCTGGTCTATGCCTTCTGGACTTGGATTTGGGCCAAAAAAGGCTTCAGAAATCGCTGCGAGCATTTTCTGTATTTTCTGGTGCGTGGCCTCTGTCATGCGGTCGCTTCAATCATGCATCCACGTCATATGCATTTCGCTCAAGGCACGCGATTGCGTCAATCACGCGGTCGCGTCACTGCCAGTTTCTTCAAAAACTCCGTTTTGTGCTTTCCTTCCATTTTTGTATGTTTCCTTTCCATCCTTTAAGTCATTCCTACCTTAGAAGATCTGAAACTACTCAACACACGAATCACGGCATCGAATGGAAATAAAGGGTAATTAAAATAATTATTTTTAAAGCATAGGAAATGTGTTTTTCACATACATCACATAATAAGGAAGGGAAAGTAAAACCATGCAATTTATATGAATAAGTGAGTGAAGGATTGAATAAATCACTTAAATTAGGCACAAAATATATCATAAAATATGGGTTTATCAACCTCCTCACACTTAAACAATAGCATGTCCTCATGCTAAATCCAAGATAAAGAGTAAGGTAAGGTTGAAGTGGTGGAATCTCATGCAATGCAATCTATTCTAAATGCAACTACCTAAATGAATCATGCAATTCTAATTTTTATTCACTTGTATATAAAACTTACATGTAGTCAAATTAATTCACATTCTCAAGGAATCATATATGCATAGCCAAACCTTAGATAATGATAAAACACTTTTACAATTGAGATGGGAAAGAAAAATATTTAACAAACTTGCAAGACAATTAGCAATTTAAGCAGAGATATATGTTGATGAGCTATTGAACCCTCACTGGATTTTGTGTTTACTTTCTAGTCACTCAGTGTTTATTGGGTTAATCACTCTATTCTTCTTTTTATCCTTACTTTCCATAACTTTGTTCTTCATCTAACCAATCAACAATTATAGAATATAGGCATACAAAAATCATGAGTTCTTTAATTAAGGATGTAATGCGGCCAAGGTAAAGGTAAGGGTATATGTATAAGGCTAAGTGAGCTAATAAGTGAATCCTTGATTAGTCTAAGATCTCACCTAACATACATATTTTGTAAAGCAAAGCTTCTTTACCTATTTTCCCATATTCTTCCCACTTTTTGATGTTACATGCTCATATTTTAATTTTGTCCCATGTGCATTGCTTTATTTTGTATTTGGGAAATTCTTTTGTATCCCCTTTATTCAAATACTGAATTTTTTTTAATGCACATGGTAATTCAATTATTTTGATTTCACATGAGCATACTTTCCAAAACTTTTAAAAATAAAAAATTTTTATTCTTTTTAACTTTCTACCCTTTTATTTCTATCATCCATGTTCCCAATAGGTTTCCCACACTTAAACAATACACACTTTTTATCTTAAGCTAACCAAGGATTCAACTTGGGATTTTTATTTTGTTTTTCTGCTTAAGGCTAGTATTGTGGTTTATAGAATAAGAGGGGAATTAAAGGCTCAAGGGGGCTAACAAGGGTGATGTAAAAGGTAGGCTAATTTGGGAATAGTGAGCTAGAATCAAACAATGGCCTCAATCACTTTCTTGGTATGTATCTATATTCTATAATCGGACATATAGATTAAAACAAAGTAAAGAACATCATAATAAATAAGAAGGGCGGAACACACAGGAATAAAATTTATGGTTTGAATGTAACCATGCAATTAAGCTCAAAACTCACAGGCTGTGTATTCTCAAACTCAAAAATCTTATATCAGTTATATATGTCAAGCAAGTAAAAATTAAGAGTTCCCATTATTCTCAATGTAAATCTTAAGGTGGCTTTAAAGTTCTAGTGTTTCTCCTTGATGAAATGTTGTTAACTAACTAACATGTAATGCTATATATACAAGGTGTGGGTTGTTTTTATTCTGTTAAAGTCTCTAGTTTACTTCCTTTTTATATTTTTAATTTAAACTAAGTTATCTTATGCTAAAAAGGGTAAACTATACTAATTAATCCACATTTTCTATAACTAATAAGTTAGAATTGTAATTAAACTAAATGGCTAAAATATGAACTAAAGTGCAACATGCAGAAATATAGTAAAAATACATGAAAATAGCAACGTATAAGTACTGAGAAAATAAAAATAAAAATAAAGAGAAAAATACAGAAAAGTAATAAAGTAAAAAGAGTCTGTAGTGGTTCACCAAAAAATATACGCCAGAGATGGCGACCTCCCCACACTTAATATGAAGCATTGTCCTCGATGGTCACTCAAGCAGGATGTGAAGGAGTGTCATCACTAGAAGGATGGGTGGCTGGAGTCTCTGTGGTGGTGGCCTGAGGGTCTGCCTGCTGCAGAGGAGGTGCGGACTGAATCGGGATCTCTGGGTCTGTAGCCTGAATCTGAGGCGGGGCCTCCTGATGTGATGCAGCCTGCTCTGTGCTTGCCTGCGCAACCTCACTCTATGGATGGGTCTCCACCTCGTGGTCATCCGCCTCCTCCTCAGATGGCTTTGATGAGGTGTTAGACTCGGAGGGGATGTCGCTGCCAGAACGGATCATCAGCTTCAGGTGCTCATAGCATCGCTTACTGCGACGCTCAGATCTCTCGTATCGTCGCCGGTTGCAGCGCTCCATCTGGTCTAGCTGCTGAAACAGGCGGTGCACTAAGTGATAAACTAGCTCTGAGGCAGGTGGAGGTGTAGTGGTGGTAGCAGGGGTAGCTGTAGAGGAAGAGGGGCCGGCAGATAGTGTGGCTGTCTCATCAGTAAGAGTGAGGAATTGAGGTATGTAGCCCAAAGCCAGAAAGTTCCTACTGTGAGGGATAATTTTCTTGCATTATACAGCAGGTGGCTTTTCATCAGCATCCTCCCAAGGCACGTCAGCTCGACGGCCAAGCTGTGTAATCAGATATGGAAAGGGGAGAGTGCCTCGGACGTGGACCCTGGCCATGTAGTACCGAATAAAGCATGGCAGGTACAGGTCCTTACCCTCCATCACATACCATAGGAGGGTGATCATAGTGGCAGGTAGCTCCGTCTCGTGAGTACTCGGCATAATAAAGTTGCTGAAGATCTGATGCCATAGCCGAGCCTTATCGTTCAAGTAAGCCCGCTTGATTCCCTTAGGCATGGTGGTGTTCTGTCCCATGACCCATGGAACAGTCGGGTCAAGGGTGATCCTTGCCTTGACGGCATCCCAGTCAAATTTCATGAAGCGCATGTCCTCCTCAGCCTGTTGATAACCATCTGGCTGATCGGATTTAGGCAGGAGCTTCAGAACATCCTCTATGGCCTCTTCACTGACCAGTATCTGCTTCCCTCTTAGGTTTACTGCATCTAGGGAAGTTTTGAAGTAATTGTAGTAAAATTTCCTTACCCAAGATGCATTGACCTCAGTCAGGTTTCTCTCCAAGAAGAACCAGCCTCTTTGTTTGATCTGATCAGAGGTGTATTGCTGGAGTTCTTCTTGGATCTTCAGAGTCCTCTACAGGTATAGGTTCCTGGAGGTTGCTAACACTGGATACTTCAGCTCGCAGTATCGGTTTGCAAACTTAATGGGATTAGTAGCAGGGAGTAGCTGGTCAGCCTTCTCCTGTGGGGTAAAGTGTTTCTCCCACCAGGAGTCATCATGCATGATGTCCAGGATGGACATGGAGGATTCTCCTCTTCTCCGTTTGCTAGTTGTGGCCTTTCCCTTTCCTTTTCTTTGGGTGTCAGACATCCTGAAAAACAGAAAATTTGGATATAATAAAAACAGGAAAACAAGGAGGCAAATCCCAAAGTAAGCATATAGTGGCAAAGGAGCATTGGAGTAATGAAAATGAGTTAAGTAATTGAGCATTAAGGATTGAATAGGAGTTAAAAGTCCAAGAAGAAAAATTAACAATCCAAAATGTATTAGAAATCATGTTAATTAGGAAAAATTATCATCATGCCTTGGTTAGAAGGTTAAAGAGGATAGTGAAAAACTAGAAGAGAAGTTTTGAAAGGTTAGGTTGGTTAGGAATGAAAAAAGAGTTTAGGAACTTAAAATTAGTGAATTAGTAAAAAGTGGGTTAGAGTAAGTGGCATGATGAACATTTTCTAAGTAACAAGCATTCTCAATTAGAAGCTACAATTAACTCATATCGAAACAAGGGAATCGGGTTGATGATGAATAAAAAATTGGAAGCTAAACATTAAAAATGCAGATTATGAACCAGGAAATCAAAAAGAATAAGAAAGCTTGCCCTGGTATTCATTAATTAGTTTTGGTAAAAGCAGAGTAAAGCAGAGTTCAAAGTGCCAAAACCAAGACATAAATGGAAACAAAACAGTTTACAGAAAATTGGGCAGCATTCCGGCTAAAATTGGATGTTTTCGGAAAATAAACAGTAAGCAGGACAGTTCATATGAATTAAAACAAACTGCAATTAGGTATGAACAAGAAAGAACATTCGCAATAGCAGCATGAACAGTAAGAACAGCATATGAACGATACGAATCATCACAGCAACAGCAGAATTGCGAAAATTAGAAAATGAGAAGCACGAACAGCGCAATTAATCAGGCCTAAATCCACTAACCACATCCTAGGCTACCTAACCACTTAGAATCCACTACAACATGCATATCTAACTAGCCTAATGATAAACATAAACAGAAAAATATGTAATTAACGGAGAATTGAAAGAAGGGTGGCGTTCGGCGGAACCTGGTAGGCGTATGAATAAAAGTGGGGCAGAGAGATGGCTGGGGGATGGTGGTGGTGGCGGCAGATGCGGCGGTTGAGGGTGGTTGGCGCAGCGGTGGTTGTTCGGAGGCAGGGGGCTTCGGGTAGGTTAATAGGGGTAGGGGTGAAGGGGGAAGGAAGGGAAGGGGGGCGTGGGTGGTGGGTGGTGGTGCTGCGGTGACGATGGCGCGGTGAGGGTGGTGGTCGCGGCGGTTGAGGGCAGTACTGGTGGGGGGGAGAAGAGGAGAGAAGAAGAAGAAAGAGAGGGAAGGGAGAAGGGGGTGGCGCAGCGGCGGTGTCTGGGTGGTCGACGGTGGTGGCTGAAAGTTGGTGGTAGCTGGAAGTGGGTGGTGGTGGCTGGTTTGCAGAGAAGAGAGGAAGGAGAAGGGGGTTGGGGGGCGCGAATGGGTAGGGTTCGTGTGACTGGGGCGGTTATCGAATTTGAATCCACGCGATCGCGTGGGGCACGCGGTCGCGTGGCTGGTGTGGGATAGGAGATGACGCGATCGCGTGAGTGATGCGATCGCATGGAATGGGGAAAAGAATGAGTGACGCGGTCGTGTGTGGCATGCGACCGCGTCGCTGAAAATTGTGCTAAACGCACAATTCCAGTGTCGTTTCAATGCAACTCTCTGTCTCCTTTGGGATGTTGTGCAATCCAGGCGACGCGATCGCGTCGCTCACACTGTCGCGTGGGATTGGTGTTGGGCAGGTGATGCGGTCGCATCATGGATGCGACCGCGTGGGTCGTTTGTGCGGAACGCACAATAGCCGCACGATTCCTGCCCAACTTTCTGGGCGTTGGATTCTTACGCCGATTTCCAGGTCACACGGCCGCGTGAATGACGCGGACGCGTGGGGGTTGTTTTTCGCAACTGACGCGATCGCATGAGTGATGCGGTTGCGTCGCACGCCTACTCTTTTTTTTTATGCAGGTATGCAATTATGCAATATGCAATGCGAATGAATAATATTCAGGTTCGATTGAAAAGGAAAACAAAAATAAATAACACGAAATAAAACTGAAAAAGAAACGACCATACCATGGTGGGTTGTCTCCCACCTAGCACTTTTAGTTAAAGTCCTTAAGTTGGACATTGGACGAGCTTCCTGTTATGGCGGCTTGCGCTTAAATTCGTCCAGAAATCTCCACCAATGTTTGGAATGCCAACATCCTCCAGGGTCCCAAACTCGGCATGTAAAGCTTCTGAGTATCTTCAAGCAGATTGTCAGGCTCCCAGGGTGACGAATGTCAGAATAGATTCCAGGATCCCAAACTTTGCTTTTAAATCCGCCTTCGTCTTGACCTATATTTTTCCATCCGGGCGGTTTAGAAAGTAGATTTTCACCAAGATGACCAAACATTTTCTGAGATCTATTCGATTGACCATGATGCCAATCCGTGCACTTCGAATTGAAGCATGGAACCTTATTGAACCTTGTTCACCAAATTTGAGTGCGAGCCATTTCCCTCTTACTCTTAAAGCCGCAGAGAGCTCTAAGCTGGCCATCTGTTTCAAGCAAACCATATTCAAGTGGAAAAATAAAGCTAAAGGTTAAGGATTGTACCCACTTGAAGCTTGTATTGGGTGGTAATGGCTTTGGGATAGGTGTTTCCAATGGTTCTGTAAGTTCTACTCCCTTGTGCTCTGTGGTGAATTTCTTTACTTCCTTGCAGACTTCTTCAAATGCATCCATGTCCTGATCAAAGCCTTCTATGTCTTCCTCATCACTGAAATCATTGATGGGAGGTTGAGAGAAATCTACCTCCGCATCATCTTCGTATTCACTTGGGGAAGATTCTTCGATCTCAGAGAATTCACTTGCTGATGCAAGTTCATTACTGGGGGAACTTGACTTGAGATTATCCTCATCAAGGAAACTTTCTTCTCGGATTATTCTGTCTAGTTCTTCATAAAAGATTTGCTTTGGGAGTTGTGCACTATCCTCCTTAGCATCAATTGTAACGTTTTTGACAAAATTCTCCATGACTCTGGATTCCCATGGAAGTTCAGCGTCTCCTAAGTCTTCAACCAACTCTTCTTCATTTACAATGACAGCTTCCTCTACTTGTTCCAGTATGAAGTCATGCCCTGTTCTGTCCACTGGAGTTTCTAGTATCTCCTTCATGCTACTGTCTTCTTTAGATTGTTCACATGGGGCTGTGGGAGGTCCTTGAATGTTCGAACGTCTAGAAGATAATTGACTTACAGCTTGCTCCAGTTGATGAAGGGTTGTTTGGAGTTGATCTACTATTTCCTTGAGGAGAACCTCTGATTCTCGGGGTGATGGATTTGGACGTGGTTGGTGCACGAAATTACAATCAGACTTTTGCAACTCCGCACAACTAACCAGCAAGTGCACTGGGTCGTCCAAGTAATACCTTACGTGAGTAAGGGTCGATCCCACGGAGAATGTCGGCTTGAAGCAAGTTACGGTTATCTTGTAACTCTTAGTCAGGATATCAATAATTCTCAGATTTAATTGTAAAAAGTAAAAGAACATGAAATAAATACTTGTTATGCAGTAATGAAGAACAGGTTGAGGCTTTGGAGATGCTTTGTCTTCTGAATCTCTGCTTTCCTACTATCTTCTTCTTCATGCACGCAAGGCTCCTTCCATGGCAAGCTTTATGTTGGGCATCACCGTTGTCAATGGCTACTTCCCATCCTCTCAGTGAAAATGTTCCAAATGCGCTGTCACCGCACGGCTAATCATCTGTCGGTTCTCGATCATGTCGGAATAGGATCCATTGATCCTTTTGCGTCTATCACTATGCCCAACAATCGCAAGTTTGAAGCTCGTCACAGTCATCCCTTCCCAGATCCTACTCAGGAATGGCTGCCAATAATTCTAGCCTATACCACAAAGGTTCCAATCTTAGATTAGAAACCCAAGAGATACACATTCAAGCTTGATTGCATGTAGAACGGAGGTGGTTGTCAGGCACGCGTTCATAGGTGAGAATGATGATGATTGTCACGGATCATCACATTCATCAGGTTGAAGTGCGAATGAATATCTTAGAATAGAAGCAAGTGTGATAGAATGGAAAACAGTAGTAATTGCATTAATTCATGAAGAACAGCAGAGCTCCTCACCCCCAACAATGGGGTTTAGAGATTCATGCCATAGAGAATACAATAGGAAACGTGTAAAGTGTCATGAGGTACAAGATGAATCACTAAAAGTAGTTTTTATAGTAAACTAGTGACCTAAGGTTACAGAAAATGAGTAAGCTAGGGTGTTTAGTGTAAAAATCCACTTCTGGGGCCCACTTGGTGTGTGTTTGGGCTGATCATTGAAGCTTTCATGTGTAAAGACTTTTATTGGAGTTAAACGCCAGCTTTTGTGCCAGTTTGGGCGTTTAACTCCAGTTTTTATGCCAGTTCCGACGTTAAACGCCAAAATTCTTGAGCTGACTTGGAACGCCTGTTTGGGCCATCAAATCTTGGGCAAAGTATGAACTATTATATATTGCTGGAAAGCCCAGGATGTCTACTTTCCAACGCAATTGAGAGCGCACCAATTGGTATCTGTAGCTCCAGAAAATCCACTTTGAGTGCAGGGAGGTCAGAATCCAACAGCATCTGTAGTCCTTTTTCAGCCTCTGAATCAGATTTTTGCTCAGGTCCCTCAATTTCAGCCAGAAAATACCTGAAATCACAGAAAAACACACAAACTCATAGTAAAGTCCAAAAAAGTGAATTTTAAATAAAAACTAATAAAAATATAATAAAAACTAATTAAAATATACTAAAAACATACTAAAAATAATGCCAAAAAGCGTATAAATTATCCGCTCATCACAACACCAAACTTAAATTATTGCTTGTCCCCAAGCAACTGAAAATCAAATAGGATAAAAAGAAGAGAATATACAATGAATTCCAAAAACATCTATGAAGATCAGTATTAATTAGATGAGTGGGGCTTTTAGCTTTTTGCTTCTGAACAGTTTTGGCATCTCACTTTATTCCTTGAAGTTCAGAATGATTGACATCTATAGGAACTCAGAATCCAGATAGTGTTATTGATTCTCCTAGTTAAGTATGTTGATTCTTGAACACAGCTACCTTATGAGTCTTGGCTGTGGCCCTAAGCACTTTGTTTTCCAGTATTACCACCGGATACATAAATGCCACAGACACATAACTGGGTGAACCTTTTTCAGATTGTGACTCAGCTTTGCTAGAGTCCCCAATTAGAGGTGTCCAGAGCTCTTAAGCACACTCTTTTTTTTTCTGCTTTGGATCACCACTTTAACCGCTCAGTCTCAAGTTTTCACTTGACACCTTCGCGCCACAAGCACATGGTTAGGGACAGCTTGGTTTAGCCGCTTAGGCCAGGATTTTATTCCTGTGGGCCCTCCTATTCACTGATTCTCAAAGCCTTGGATCCTTTTTATTTTACCCTTGCCTTTTGGTTTAAAGGGCTATTGGCTTTTTCTACTTGCTTTTTCTTTTTTTCTTTCTCTCTTTTTTCTTCTCTCTCTTTTTTTTTTTTTTTGCAAGCTTTTCACTGCTTTTTCTTGCTTCAAGAATCAATTTTATGATTTTTCAAATTATCAAATAACATTTCTCCTTTTCCCATCATTCTTTCAAGAGCCAACAATTTTAACATTCTTAAACAGCAAATTCAAAAATATGCACTGTTCAAGCATTCATTCAGAAAACAAGAGTATTGCCACCACATCAAAATAATTAAACTGTTTTAAAATCTAAAATTCATGTACTTCTTTTTCTTTTTCAATTAAAAACATTTTTCATTTAAGAAAGGTGATGGACTCATTTTCATCGCTTTAAGGCATAGACACTTAGACACTAGTGATCATGTAATGAAGACACAAACATAAATAAACACGAAGCATAAAAATTCCAAAAACAGAAAATAAAGAACAAGGAAATTAAAGAACGGGTCCACCTTAGTGATGGCGGCTAGTTCTTCCTCTTGAAGATCTTATGGAGTGCTTGAGCTCCTCAATGTCTCTTCCTTGCCTTTGTTGCTCCTCTCTCATGGTTCTTTGGTCTTCTCTAATTTTATGGAGGATGATGGAATACTCTTGGTGCTCCACCCTTAGTTGTCCCATATTGGAACTTAATTCTCCTAGGGAGGTGTTAATTTGCTCCCAATAGTTTTGTGGAGGAAAATGCATCCTTTGAGGCATCTCAGGGATTTCATGATGAGGAATTTCCTCATGCTCTTGTTGAGGTCCATGAGTGGGCTCTCTTGTTTGCTCCATCCTTTTCTTAGTGATGGGCTTGTCTTCTTCAATGAGGAGTCTTGGCCACAACTTCATAGAAGTGGTCTTGATGCACCCTTGAGATGAATCTCTCCATCTCCCATGACTCGGAGGTGGAAGCTTTTGCCTTCCCTTTCCTCTTTCTAGAGGTTTCTCTGGCCTTAGGTGCCATAAATGGTTATGGAAAAACAAAAAGCAACGCTTTTACCACACCAAACTTAGAAGGTTTGCTCGTCCTCGAGCAAAAAAAGAATGAAGACAGTAGAGGGAGAAGAAATAGAGGAGATGGAGGGAGTAGTGTTTAAGATGTGTGAAAATGAAGGAGTGAAGATGGGTTTATATAGGAGTGGAGGGAGGGTTGGGGTTCGGCCATGTATGGGTAGGTTTGGGAGGGAAAGTGTTTTAAATTTGAATGGTAAGGTAGGTGGGGTTTATGATGGATGGATGTGAGTGGTGAATGGGTGAAGAAGAGAGAGAGAGGTGGGGTAGGTGGGGATCCTGTGGGGTCCACAAATCCTGAGGTGTCAAGGATATCTCATCCCTGCACCAAGTGGCGTGCAAAAATGCCCCTTTCTGCCAATCCTGGCGTTAAACGCCAGGCTGCTGCCCATTTCTGGCATTTAACGCCTGCTTCTTGCCCATTCCTGGCATTAAACGCCAGTCTGGTGCCCATTTCTGGCGTTAAACACCCAGAATGGTGCCAGACTGGGCGTTTAACGCCCATTCTGCTACCCTTACTGGCGTTTAAACGCCAGTAAGTTTCTCCTCCAGGGTGTGCTATTTTTCATTCTGTTTTTCAGTTTATTTTTGCTTTTTCAATTATTTTTATGACTTCACATGATCATCAACCTACAGAAAATATAAAATAACAATGGAAAATATAAATTAACATAGATAAGTAAAATTAGGTTGCCTCCCAACAAGCGCTTCTTTAATGTCAGTAGCTTGACAGTGGGCTCTCATGGAGCCTCACAGATACACAGAGCATGATGATGACCTCTTAATACCAAACTTAGAGTTTGAATGTGGAGGTTTTATTTAACTCTGTATTGAGAGAAGCCTTTCATGCTTCTTCCTTTTCCTGTCTGCAAACCATGGTGCTTCTTGAATGGCGAAGAGTTGCTCATCCGAAAAGGTTTCAGAGATCTCAGTAGGAGGGTGGGACGCCCCTGCTAATGGTTCTATCCGGGACAGGTGATCAGCTACCTGGTTCTCTGTCCCTTTTCTGTCTCTTATTTCTATATCAAACTATTGCAGAAGCAACACCCATCTTATGAGCCTGGGTTTTAAATCCTGCTTTGTGAGTAGGTATTTAAGAGCAGCATGGTCAATATACACAATCACTTTTGAACCTACTAAATAGGATCTAAACTTGTCAATAGCATAAGCCACTGTCCCAACACTGCACCAATGGTTAAAACACGGCTAGCATAGTAAATGACGTGCAGAAGCTTGTTATGCCTCTGTCCCAACACTGCACCAATGGCATGGTCACTAGCATCACACATTAGTTCGAATGGTAATGTCCAGTCAGGTGCAGAGATGACTGGTGCTGTGACCAGCTTGGCTTTCAGGGTTTCAAACGCCTGCAAACACTCTGTGTCAAATACAAATGGCGTGTCAGCAGCTAGCAGGTTGCTTAGAGGTTTTGCAATTTTTGAAAAATCCTTTATGAACCTCCTATAGAATCCTGCATGTCCTAGAAAGCTTCTGATTGCCTTTACATTGGCAGGTGGTGGTAATTTTTCAATTACTTCTACTTTAGCTTGATCCACCTCTATTCCCTTATTTGAAATTTTATGCCCAAGGACAATTCCTTCAGTCACCATGAAGTGACATTTTTTCCAGTTTAAAACTAGGTTGGTCTCTTGGCATCTTTTCAGAACAAGTGCTAAATGGTCAAGACAGGAGCTGAATGAGTCTCCAAATACTGAAAAGTCATCCATGAAGACATCTAGAAATTTTTCCACCATATCAGAGAAAATAGAGAGCATGCATCTCTGAAAGGTTGCAGGTGCATTGCATAGACCAAAAGGCATTCTTCTGTAAGCAAATACTCCAGATGGACATGTGAATGCTGTTTTCTCTTGGTCTTGAGGATTGATGAACGGATTTTTGACGGTTTAGAAATTCACTAATGAAATCTCGTTGTAAAGTATAGTTTCTAAACCAAGCAATAATCCTTTCATACAAAAAGTTGTTTGTCACTAGTACAAACCCCTAAAATTTATAAACCGAAGTATTGGACCTCAGGTTGTTCTCCCTAGGAATTACAATAAAGTGTCTTGTTATTGGTTATGAGTTATTTTGGGGTTTTGGATAAGAAGCATGAAAAGTAAATGGCAATGAAAATAAACTAACAACTATAAAAGGCTCTTGGCAAGGTATGAAAATTAGAAGTCCTATCCTAGTTATCCTTCTCAATTGTGATGAGAATTGTTCATTGCTACCACTTAGTTAACCCTTACTAATTAAAGGAAAGTCAAGTGGATGAATTGACTTGAGCCACAAGTCCTAGCCAACTCCCAAGGAAAGACTAGCTTTAGTGCACTCCAAACCAATTAGCAATCTCTCCAATTATCAATCAACAAAGGAATTAGATAACTCAAGTGTCACTAATTACTCTACCTAGGCCAAGAGGAACAAAATCTACACTAAAACTAAAAGAGACATTTCAACAAACACATAGAGTGCAATAGAAGTAAACATTATTAAATGCAAGAATTAAAGGAATCTACAACTACAAAGGCAAGAGATCAACAATAGAAAAGCAAAGAAGAACAATTATTATGAATTACCTCTTATTGAATTGGAAGAATGTAGAAGGAACAATACTAGATCTACAACAAAATAAAAGAACAACATAAAGGAAATTACAACAAAAGAATAGAAGAAGATTGAATGTAGAAACAAAGAATTGAGAGATAGAAGTGGAAGAAAGCAAAGATTAAAACCTAGATCTAAGAACTAAACCTAATCCTAATCCCAATTCTAGAGAGAAGAGAGAGCTTCTCTCTCTAGAAACTAACTCTAAACTAATCCTAATGAGTGTGTATGATTGGATTCCCCATTGCTCTTCAATCCTTGGCTTTAAATAGCATCTTTGGTGCCAAAGTTGGTTGGGATTGGGCCCCACAACCCTTGAGAATTCGTTGGTCATGTTTTCATTAAAAAATCATAAACCAGCACCGACGCGTACGCACACAGCACGCGTACGCGTTCATGGGGTGATTCGCAGGTGCGCGCAAGCGCCAGGTGCACGCGCGCGTCCATGGGCGAGTTCAACTTCTTTGACTTTTCATGATTTCTCCACTTTGCATGCTTTCCTCCTCATTCCTTTAATCCATTCCTAGCCTTTTCAATCTGAAATCACTAACAAACATATCAAGACATCTAGTGGAATCAAAGGGAGATTAAAACCATCAAATTAAGGGTCTAAAAGCATGTTTTCACATCTAAGCACAAATAAGGAGACAATCACAAAACCATGCTATTTCATTGAATAAATGCGGGTAAAAGGTAATAAAATCTCTTAAAATCAATACAGGATAAACCGTCAAAATGGGGTTTATCAAGGATCCACTGCAATTTGGTTGTAGCCTGAATAGCCATCCAAAAAGCAGTAGTATTCATGGCCTGCTAGTCTCTCTAGCATCTGGTCTATGAATGGTAAAGGAAAATGATCCTTTCTGGTGGCTGTATTGAGCCTTCTGTAGTCAATACACATACGCCACCCTGTAACTGTTCTTGTGGGAACCAGTTCATTCTTTTCATTATGAACCACTGTCATGCCTCCCTTCTTGGGGATAACTTGGACAGGGCTTACCTAGGGGCTATCAGAAATAGGATAAATAATCCCAGCCTCTAGTAACTTAGTGACCTCTTTCTGCACCACTTCCTTCATGGCTGGATTTAGCTGTCTTTGTGGTTGAACCACTGGCTTAGCATCATCCTCCAATAGGATCTTGTGCATGCATCTTGCTGGGTTAATGCCCTTAAGGTCACTTATGGACCACCCAAGAGCTGTTATGTGTGTCCTTAGCACTTGAATTAGTGCTTTCTCTTCCTGTGGATTTAAAGCAGAGCTTATGATCACTGGAAAAGTGTCACCCTCTCCCAGAAATGCATATTTCAGGGATGGTGGTAGTGGTTTGAGATCGGGTTTAGGAGGTTTCTCCTCTTCCTGAGGGATTTTCAGAGGTTCTTTTATTTCCTCTGATTCCTCCAGATCAGGCTGAACATCTTTAAAGATGTCCTCTAGCTCTGATTCAAGACTTTCAGTCATATTGACCTCTTCCACCAGGGAGTCAATAATATCAATGCTCATGCAGTTATTTGGCATGTCTGGATGCTGCATAGCTTTGACAACATTTAACTTGAACTCATCCTCATTAACTCTCAGGGTCACTTCCCCTTTTTGGACATCAATGAGAGTTCGTCCGGTTGCTAGGAAAGGTCTTCCTAGAATCAGAGTTGCACTCTTGTGCTCCTCCATTTCCAGCACTACAAAGTCAGTGGGAAAGGCAAATGGCCCAACCTTGACAATCATGTCCTCAATTATGCCTGATGGGTATTTAATGGAGCCATCAGCAAGTTGAAGACATATCCGGGTTGGTTTGACCTCTTCAGTCAAGCCAAGCTTTCTGATGGTGGATGTAGGTATTAGATTGATACTTGCTCCAAGGTCACATAGAGCTGTCTTAGTACAAGCACCCTCTATTGTGCATGGTATCATAAAGCTTCCTGGATCTTGAAGCTTTTCTGGTAAGCTTTTCAGAATGACTGCACTGCATTCTTCAGTGAGAAACACTCTTTCAGTTTCTCTCCAATCCTTCTTATGACTTAAGATCTCTTTCATGAACTTAGCATAAGAGGGTATTTTCTCAAGTGCCTCTGCAAACGGGATCTTTATTTCAAGAGTCCTGAGATAGTCTGCAAAGCGGGCAAATTGTTTATCCTGTTTCGCTTGGCGGAGCTTTTGAGGATTAGGCATCTTGGCTTTATATTCTTCAACCTTAGTTGCTGCAGGTTTATTCCCTACAGAAGTGGTTGGAGAAGCCTTCTTAGAGGGGTTACTATCAGCACTTGCAGGTGTCTGATCCCTCATTGGCGTTTGAACGCCAGGATTGGGTGCTGGATGGGCGTTTAACGCCAGCTTCCTACCATTTTCTGGCATTTGAACGCCAGAACTCGACAAGGAATGGGCGTTTAACACCAACTTTTCCCCCTTTTCTGGCATTTGAACGCCAGAGTTATTCCTCTCTGGGCTCTTGATGTCCTCAGAGGGATTTTGGGCAGTGGTTTGGTCATCCTCTATCATTTGTTCCTTTCTTAACTTTTTGCTACTTTGAGCTGAGTTATTCAACGTCTTCCCGCTCTTTAGTTGGACAGCTTGGCATTCTTCTGTTATCTGTTTAGATAGCTGCTGTCTTGTCTGATTCAATTGTGATTCTATATTCTTGTTAGCATTTTTAGTGTCTTGGAGCATCTCTTTGAATTCTGCTAATTGTTTTGTCATAAGGAGTAATTGCTGATTAAGTTCAACAATCTGTTCTTGAGGATTAGGATCAGTAGTTACTGCGATAGCCTCTTCTTTTATGGAGGACTCACTGTTTGAGTACAGATGTTGATTTCTAGCAACTGTATCTATGAGCTCTTGAGCCTCTTCAATTGTTTTTCTCATGTGTATAGATCCACCAGCTGAGTGGTCTAGGGACATCTGAGCTTTTTCTGTAAGCCCATAGTAGAAGATGTCTAACTGTACCCACTGATGACAAGTCATCTTAGCCTAGTTTCACTAGTCTTTTTCTTTATTTTTATTTGGTTTATGCACTTTCTTGGGCCACAAGTAAGCCAATTGGGTGGAATTTCATGTTTCCTTAGAGTCAATCAACCATGGATGAATTGATGCATTTTCATCAGTTTTATGCCATAATTGCTTATATGACAAGAAGAAGAATAACTCTCATGATTAGAGCATAGCTTTGATGCAATTGTTGGTTGATGATAGGTGGAATAAAGCTTGGAAGAAGGTTGAAGAAAAGGGGATAGCAAGGGGCAAGAAGAGGCACTCACGTTTGAGCTCATGTTTGCCTTAAACTTGGACTCAAACGTGAGTAAGAGTGCAACCACACCCTGGAAGCAAGCAACGTTTGCACCAACGTTTGCCTCAAACTTGAGGTCAAACGTTGGTGCAACATCTCAGCAAGGAAAATCACCCCTGGAGCTTGGCAACATTTGTGCCAACGTTTGCCTCAAACTTGAGGTCAAACGTTGGCACCACAAAAGCAAAGAAGAGCACCTCTATTTGATACATTGAGTGAGCCACATTTGCACCGACGTTTGCCTCAAACGTTAGGCCAAACGTTGGCCAAAGGAGTAGCATGGGAGAAGCCACGTTTGAGCTCACGTTTGACCTCAAACGTTGGCTCAAACATGGATGACAACAAGTGGCCGATCTGCATAATGGGTTTTACGAAGACGTTTGAGTCAACGTTTGCCTCAAACATTGACTCAAACGTGAATGGTTCATGGTCCAGTTCACAAGTGGATTTCTTCCCAACACCAAGAGCAATCAACAGAGGCTACTACCAACCCAATTCCATCAAGGCCAAGGCCAAAATTCAAGGCTCCAAGACCATTAGAAGAAAGTGTATAAATAGAAGTTAGTTTGATTTAGGAGGATGAACTTTTACTTTTGAATTTACTCACTGTAACTTGAATCTGGGAGGAGAATTCAATTCTCTTCCTCTTTGAGTTTCTTGTTTTTTTTACTGCAATTCCTGCTTGAGTCTTGGGTGTTGAGAATTGAGGAAATTCTGTCTCAATCTCACATTGAGATCTCTTTCTATTTCTTTCACTGCACCATTGGAGAATTGAGATTTGAATTCAAGTTTTCTTACTGTTTTGATCTTTAATTTGTTGTAATTGATTTCTGAATTGGATCAAGGAAGGTAGTGAGATCTAGACTTGGTTTTCTAGTCTCTTGACCCCTGAGATCTGAAATTTCCTTTTAATTCTTCTGTTGAACGCTTCTTCAAGCCAATTTACATTTTCTGTTTGAGATCTACTGCAATTAAATTCATCTTTTACTTCCCTGCTTGTTCCAATTTACTTTTCCTTGTTTAATTTCTGCAATCCCAATTCCCAACTCCTTTCATAATTCAAGCAATTTACATTTCTTGCACTTTAAGATTCAGCCATTTACATTTCTTGCAATCTAAGTTTCTGCAATTTACATTACTTGTTCTTTAAGATTCAGCTTATTTACTTTCTTTGCTCTTTAATTTCCTGCAATCTACCCCTCTCCCTTTACATTTCAAGCAATTTAGTTTCTGCAATCACAAATCACTCAACCAATACTTGATTCGCTTGACTAAATCAACCACTAAACTAAAATTGCTCAATCCTTCAATCCCTGTGGGATCGACCTCACTCATGTGAGTTATTATTACTTGATGCGATCCGGTACACTTGCCGGTAAGATTTGTGTGTTTGGAATTCGTTTTCCAAAAATACACATCATCCACTCTGAAAACATTTCAGAAGGGCATTTCCTTAGCATCCCTCTATACCTCTCCCAGGTATTATAAAGGGATTCATGATCCTCTTGTTTAAAGCCTTGGATATCCAGCCTTAGCTGTGTCATCCTTTTTGGAGGATAAAATTGATTCAGGAATTTGTCTGTTAATTGTCTCCATGTTTTTATGCTTGCTGTGGGTTGGTTATTTAACCACCTCTTAGCTTGATCTTTTACAGCAAATGGAAACAATAATAATCTGTAGACATCCTAATCCACTTCTTTATCACGTACTGTGTCAGCAATTTGTAAGAACTGTGCCAGAAACTCAGTAGGTTCTTCCTGTGGAAGACCGGAATACTGGCAATTTTGCTGCACCATGATAATGAGCTGATGATTTAGCTCAAAGCTGCTTGCTTTGATGGGAGGTATACAGATGCTACTCCCATATGCAGCTGTAATGGGGTTAGCATAGGACCCCAGAGTCCTTCTAGACTGTTCACTTCCACTTATGTCCATGATGGAGAAAAGGGAATTGATATGAATTATATATATAGATATGAATTATATATATATATATATATATATATATATATATATATATATATATATATATATATATATATATATATATATATATATATATATATATATATTAAAAATAACCGAAAATAATAAGTAAAATAAATGGAAAATAAAATAAAATTTCGAAAACAAAAAAAAAAAAAATAAAATAAAAGCAAATGGAAAACTAAATTAATTAATTAATTATAAAGATTTTGAAATTAGCAATTAAAAAGATATGATTGAAAATTATTTTGAAAAAGATATGATTTAGAAGATATGATTGCAAATAAAAAAAAAATATGATTGAAAAGATATGATTGAAGAAATTAAAAAGATTTGATTTTTGAAAAAGATTTGAAAAGATCAATTTTTGAAATTAGAATATTGACTTGACTAAAAAAATATATGATTTTGAAAATCTTTGACTAAATTAATGCAAAATTTCGAAATTTATGAGTAAAATAAGGAAAGGATATTTTTTTGATTTTTGAATTTTAATGTGGAAAGAGAAAAACAACAAAATGACACTAAACTTAGAAATTTTAGATCAAAACAAAGAGAACAAATAAGAAAACTTTGAATGTCAAGATGAACACCAAGAACACTTTGATGATCAAGATGAACACCAAGAACAAATTTTTGAAAATTTTTTTTGTAAATAAAAGCACAAAACACACCAAACTTAAAATTTTTAGAAAATCAAACACAACTTTTCGAAAATTTAAAGGAAAACACAAAGAAGACACCAAACTTAGAATTTTTAAAGATCAAGAAAGAACTAAAGACATGCAATTTCGAAAAATTAAAAGAAAATAAAAGCATGCAATTGACACCAAACTTAAAATATGAAACTAAACTCAAATAAAAGACTCTAAACCAACAAAATTAAAATATTCCTAATCTAAGCAACAAGATAAACCGTTAGTTGTCCAAACTCGAACAATCCCCGGCAACGGCGCCAAAAACTTGGTGCACAAAATTACCATCACACTTTTGCAACTCCGCACAACTAACCAGCAAGTGCACTGGGTCGTCCAAGTAATACCTTACGTGAGTAAGGGTCGATCCCACGGAGATTGTCGGCTTGAAGCAAGCTATGGTTATCTTGTAACTCTTAGTCAGGATATCAATAATTCTCAGATTTAATTGTAAAAAGTAAAAGAACATGAAATAAATACTTGTTATGCAGTAATGAAGAACAGGTTGAGGCTTTGGAGATGCTTTGTCTTTTGAATCTCTGCTTTCCTACTATCTTCTTCTTCATGCACGCAAGGCTCCTTCCATGGCAAGCTTTATGTTGGGCATCATCGTTGTCAATGGCTACTTCCCGTCTTCTCAGTGAAAATGTTCCAAATGCGCTGTCACCGCACGGCTAATCATCTGTCGGTTCTCGATCATGTCGGAATAGGATCCATTGATCCTTTTGTGTCTGTCACTACGCCCAACAATCGCGAGTTTAAAGCTCATCACAGTCATTCCTTCCCAGATCCTACTCAGAATACCACAGACAAGGTTTAGATGTTCTGGATCTCAGGAATGGCTGCCAATAATTCTAGCCTATACCACGAAGGTTCCAATATTAGATTAGAAACCCAAGAGATACACATTCAAGCTTGATTGCATGTAGAACGGAGGTGGTTGTCAGGCACGCGTTCATAGGTGCGAATGAATAACTTAGAATAGAAGCAAGCGTGATAGAATGGAAAATAGTAGTAATTGCATTAATTCATGAAGAACAGTAGAGCTCCTCACCCCCAACAATGGGGTTTAGAGACTCATGCCGTAGAGAATACAATAGGAAACGTGTAAAGTGTCATGAGGTACAAGATGAATCACTAAAAGTAGTTTTTATAGTAAACTGGTGACCTAGGGTTAGAGAAAATGAGTAAGCTAGGGTGTTTAGTGTAAAAATCCACTTCCGGGACCCACTTAGTGTGTGTTTGGGCTGATCATTGAAGCTTTCATGTGTAGAGACTTTTTTTGGAGTTAAACGCCAGCTTTTGTGCCAGTTTGGGCGTTTAGCTCCAGTTTTTATGCCAATTCCGGCGTTAAATGCCAGAATTCTTGAGCTGACTTGGAACGCCTGTTTGGGCCATCAAATATCGGGAAAAGCGCAGGATGTCTACTTTCCAACGCAATTGAGAGCGTGCCAATTGGGCTTCTGAAGCTCCAGAAAATCCACTTTAAGTGCAGGGAGGTCAGAATCCAACAGCATCTGCAGTCCTTTTTCAGCCTCTGAATCAGATTTTTGCTCAGGTCCCTCAATTTCAGCCAGAAAATACCTGAAATCACAGTAAAATACACAAACTCATAGTAAAGTCCAGAAAAGTGAATTTTAAATAAAACTAATTAAAATATACTAAAAACATACTAAAAACAATGCCAAAAAGCGTATAAATTATCCGCTCATTAGTGGTACATGGGGAAGTGGTGGTGTTTAGGAGTAATTGGATTGGAATTGGGGTAGATGAGGATCATATAGTGGTGAATGGTGAAAAGGAGCTTGTGAGTGTGGTGGTTCGAAGTTATGTTGAGAGGATGGCCTATAAGCACAGGGTGGGGCTTGTTGGTAACTACAAGGTTGTCCACCATGTCTATTGGCGTGGTATGCATTATAGAATGGTCTTTGTCCATGATATCTTGGAGGGTGTTCTTGCCTAAAGGGTTGATCAGATCCTCTTGGCTCCATCCATCTTTGATTGCTCTGACCTTGATGCATGTTCCTATTATAACTTTCACTCCTTTCAACAATATTAGAACTAAACTCAAAGCGAGAGGGGTGAGAATTCATAGTAGCTAATGGAAGTAAAAGGAGAAAATAAGAATAAATAAACAAGTAAAAGAAAAATATTTACAATAACCAATAATAAGGCACACGATTGCAGTTCCCCGGCAACGGCGCCATTTTGAAGAGAGAACTTTTGCGTGGTCTAGAGTTCAGAATAAGTTCCCGTTGCAAGTATAGCTTCTAAACCAACAAAAGTCCTTTCTTACAAACGTTTTGGTTGTCACAAGTAACAAACCCCTTTGAAATTGATAACCGAAGTATTTAACCTCGGGTCGTCTTCTCAAGGAACTGCAGGGAAGTATGTTCTTATTATTGGTTATAAAGATTGTAAATCGGGGTTTTGAAGATGAGGAACAAGTGATTTAAATTGCAATTAAAATAAGTAAAGGACTGTAAAATAAATAAATAACTGTAAAACACAATTTTGGCAAGGTATGAGAAATTGGAAGTCCTATCCTAGTTATCCTTATCAATGATGATGAAGATTGAATCTTAATTCCACTAAGTTAGCCTTTACTAGAGCAAAGGAAGGTCAAGTGACTAATTAGTTTGATCTTCAAATCCTAGTTAATCCCTAAGGAAAGATTGGGATTATTGAAGTTCAATTCAATTAGCAAAGATAACAATTATCAATCATGTTGAGTTTGATAACTCCTCAGTTACTGATTTCTTAACCAAGACCAAAAGGGAAAAAGTAAATCTACTTGAATAAAAATGTCTTCAGATTGAAAGCAACAGTAATATAAATAAAAGAAAGCAATAATAAACTGAAATACCTCAAATAACATTAATTCAAAGAATAATCTGTAACATAGAAGAATTCATAAACTAAATTAAAAAGATAAATAAAAAGGAATGTTGAACCTGATAAAAAGAGATAATCTTGAAAGCAAAAGAAATCCTAATTCTAAATCCTAAAAGAGAGAGGAGAGAACCTCTCCCTCAAAACTACATCTAATTCATGAATACTAACTAATTGGAGACTCTCCCTGAATGGATGCATTCCCCCACTTCATAACCTCTGGTCTGTGCCTTCTGAACTTGGATTTGGGCCAAAAAAGGCCTCAGAAATCGCTGGGAGCATTTTCTGTAATTTCTGGTGCGTGGCCTCTGTCACGTGGTCGCTTCAATTATGCGTCCGCGTCATATGCGTTTCGCTCAAGGCGCGCGATCGCGTCAATCACGCGGTCGCGTCACTACCATTTCGCGCTGGCATGCGGTCGTGTCGTCCATGCGATTGTGTCATTGCCAGTTTCTTCAAAAACTCTGTTATGTGCTTTGCTTCCTTTTTTGTATGTTCCCTTTCCATCCTTTAAGTCATTCCTGCCTTAGAAGATCTGAAACTACTCAACACACGTATCACGGCATCGAATGGAAATAAAGGGTAATTAAATTAATTATTTTTAAAGCATAGGAAACGTGTTTTTCACATACATCACATAATAAGGAAGGGAAAGTAAAACCATGCAATTTATATGAATAAGTGAGTGAAGGATTGAATAAATCACTTAAATTAGGCACAAAATATATCATAAAATATGGGTTTATCAGACACCAAGGCTGTGCTTCCACGGGATGATCAGTACGTCCCTAACGGGAAGTATATCAGACCTCCAACAGCCACTATCAACCGGAGCACAGACCCAACGGAAGATATTCCTTCTCCTTCCACATCACAAGCACCTTCAACAAATCAATTGCTCCATTAGATACTTGAGAGGCTGGACCGGCTTGACCGGAAAGGAAAGCAAAGGGAGTGCTGTAACAAGCGCCGATTTACATACCTCAAGGAGCTGCTTGTTGGTAACCACCCACCTGAAGAAGAACCAGACACCCCGGACTCCACTTCATTTATAGGTACAGGGAGCCATGACGGTCCCAATTGTCGAGATGCTGCTACCAGCCCCCTTTGTTCCTAACTGATGGCACCGAGGACGGTGCCAAGCTTTAAGTGTGGGGAGGTCGGTCAGTACTTGACTTCCGGAGGTAATTTCTCTTTCTTAACACCAATAGAATAAGATATTATTTTTCTTTTTCTTTTGTTTAGGATAGGATAAATTACATAGTAATATGTATTTGCATACATATTCTATTTGGTTGAAAAACAATAAGTTTTTTTAAGACCCTATTTTTGAAAACTTTCACTAATTTAAATAAAAACTTTTTGTGTTAAACTTGTTGGAAGTTGTATTTGGGACATAGTTTAAAGCTAAGAATACACAACCTGTGAGATTTGAGCTTAATTACATGGTTACATTATTTAACCATAATATTTTATTCTTGTGTGTTTGCTTCTCTATGATTGTAATCTTTATTTTGTTCCATCCTATATGTCCAATGTTTAATGTGTTATATGCATGCATATGATTGAGGCCATTATTTTATTAGCTCCCTTATCCCAAATAGCCTATCCTTCTATTTACCCTTGTTAGCCACTTTGAGCCTTTTAATCCCATTTGTTCTATATTTTACCACATTACTAGCCTTAAGCAGAAAAACAAGTAATACCCCAAATTGAATCTTTGGTTAGCTTAAGATAGAATTGTGTGTCAATAAAGTGTGGGAAAATTGTGGGAACATGGGTTAATAAGGGAATGTGTCATGATAAAATATTGGGAATTTGGGTACCTACTCATGTGAAACTAGAAAAATTATAAAATCCATGTGCATTGATAAAAGTTATGTTTACTTTTACTTTAAAAAAAATTCAAAAATATTCAAGTAATTAAGTAATTAAATAAATGAATAAGGGGACAAAATTACCCGAATGCTAAATGAAAAATCAATGCATATGTGATACTAGCTAAAAATTATGTCTAAGTGTCAAATGGTTGATCCCCCCTCTTTCCCCCTAGCATCCTTGGGTCTTTTCCATGCAGAATCAGCTTGAATTTGGGCCTGATGAGCCTCAGAAATCGCCAGACACGATTTTCTTTAATGAGGTCATGTGCAGCTTTCTTCGCGTGCACGCCGATTGCTTTTGTGATCCACGCGTGCGCGTCATGTGCGCGTGCGCACTGGTGTGGATTTTCCTAATCTGTGCGGATCCGTCCATCCTTGTGCGCCGTTTCCAGCTATCCACATCCACGCGTGCGCGTGAAGTGCGCGTGCGCGTCCATGGAAATTTCCAAAATCCAAATCTTCATGTTCCTTCCTCTTGTGCATGCTTTCTTTCTCTCTTCTAGGCCATCCTTGCCCTATAAATTCTGAAATCACTCAACAAACACGTCACGGCATCGAATGGTAATAGAAGAGGATCAAAATATAGCAATTTTAAGGCAAAAGAAGCATGTTTTTCATCATGAAGTAATATTAGGAAGAGAACATAAAACCATGCAATTCTTGTGAATAAGTGTGAGAAATATTGACAAAACCCCCCAAATTCTACACAATATAAACCCCAAAATTGGGGTTTATCAAACAGCATTTGTCGTTAACAAAGGTTTAGCAAGTTTGCATTTGATTGATTTGGGTTTAGGGTAATGATGAGCGGATTAATGTCGATCAAGATTACCAACGATATTTCTCCAAATCAAAGTCGCAAGTATAGTCTTAACCGACGAGATTTCCGCTAGTCAGAGTTAAAAAGTGTGTCACAATTAAATTCAATAACCGGGAATAGAATCCTGAGTTGTTTCCCTAGGAGTTGACACAAGATGCAAATTATTGGTTAGGATTTCCTAGAGATTTTTGAAGTTGAGCACAAGAAAAATAAATAACTAGAAAATTAGAGCAATAGTTAACTAGCAAGAGTTGGTAATTAATCAATATAAAAGGCCTTGGTTCAGGGTGATAATCGGAATTTCTATCCTTATTGTCTTCCCCAAGTGTGATGGTAAAGGTTCATTGCTCTCACTTAGTTATCCTTTAACAAATGAAGGAAAGTCAAGTGAACACCACTAACTTTAGCTCACAAGTCCTAGTTACTTTGTAGAGAAGAACTAGAGTTGGTGAGATTCAAGCTAGCTAGCAACCTTCAATTAGCAATCAACAGTTGAATATAACAATTCAAGTGGCTCCAATTACTCAACCCCAAACCAAGCAAGGAAATCTACTCCATTATCATGGATGATATTTCCTCAAATACTTGGTGAGTGAAAATAAAAGACATGCTAAAAACTAGGAAAATAACTCAACTCAAATGACCACTAAAAATTATTAACAAGAACAAAATAAGCAATAACAATAAATATGGAAATAACTCAATGCATTAACAAAATTCAATAGTAACAAGATCCAAACATGAATTCAAGTAACCAAATAAAAAAGATTACTAAAGGAATCAAAGAAGAAAACTATAAGGAAAATGACTAGAAAATGAAAGTAACAATAATTTCTCTCAAGATCCAAGTAAAAGTAAAACTAAGAATACCGAAAACCCTAGAGAGAAGTAGCAGTTTCTCTCACTAGAATTCAAAACTCAAAAACTAAGCTAAAGTGAAAAGTGTGTTCAGTCTTAACTCTATCCCAGCCTCTAGTATGCATTTTTGGGCTTGAAACTGGGCCAAAATCAGCCCCGAAATTGCCCCCAGCGTATTCCTTTAATTGCAGCACGTGACGCTCGTCACGCATACGCGTCAGCCACGTGTACGCGTCAGTGGACGATGCTCCTGGTCACGCGTACATTTCATCCATGCATACACGTCGCTTGGAAGATTGCTTGATCACGCATACGCTTCAGCCATGCGCGCGCGTCGCTTCCAGCTTCTCAAATATTTAAATTCTTGTGTTCCTTCCACTTTAGCATGCTTCCTCTTCTTCCTCTATGCCATTCCTGGTGCTATAAATCCTGTAATCACTTAACGCACATATCACGGCATCGAATGATAATAACAAGGATTAAAAATTAGCGATTTAAAGGCTTATGAAGCATGTTTTCAATTATAGCACAAAATTAGGAAGGAAATTTAAAAACATGCAATTTACATGAATAAGTGTGAGAATAGTTGACAAAATCCACTCAATTCAATCGAAAATATGCCATAAAATAGTGGTTTATCAAATCTCCCCGCACTTAAATATTAGCATGTCCTCATGCTAAGCTCAAGGGAACCAAAAGAATAAAGGGAAAATGGTGAGACTTATGCAATGCAGCTTATCTATATGAATGCAACTACATGCTATATGCTTCTACCTACTTGGTTAAAAGTAAATAAATCTTTCAAGAAAAAATATACTAGATTCTACTAACTCAAGTCTCAAAATGAATTACAAATAGACTTGCAAGAAGAAAGCTCGTGAAAGTCGGGAACAAAGAATCGAGCACCGAACCCTCACTGGAAGTGTATACACTCTGATCACTCTAGTGTTTAACGGTCGATTCTCTCGGTTCTCTACTAATCTTGCTTTCTATGGGTTGCTCTTTTTCTACCAATCAACAAAAATTTAATGCACGAATACACATATCAAGAGGTCTTTTCAAGGGTTGTAATGGGGTTAGGGTCAAGGTAGAAATGTATTTGGTTAAGTGGCCTAAAATCTGAATCCTTGATTAACCTAAGCTTCTCATATAATCTAAGACACTCCATGTCATTACAATGCAAAGCTTAACTACCCATTGACTATCTTTACAAAAATTCATGCACCTTGATATTTTTTAATACAAATCACATGCATTGATATCATTATTACTTTGGGGCATTTTGTCCCCTTTTTATTGCTTTCTCTTTTTTCTTTTCTTTTTCTCTTTTATTTTTTTTTAATATGCATATATGGTAGGGAATATATATACACAAGGAGTTAATGCATATGATTAAAGTGTTGGATGAATGAACAAGTGCCTGAACTATTTTCAAATTTTCATAAAAGGATATAAAATACCCAATTCCCATGCCAAGTATTACCCAAGCCCAATTTCCCCACACTTAATTCATGTACATCCTCACTAGCCTAAGCTAACCAGGGACTCAAATTAGGGACATTTATTGTTTTCCGTTTATAGTTAGTGATGTGATAAAATAAAGAACAAATGGGGTAAAATAGGCTCAACATTAGGTTGCAAAGGGTGATGAAAGGGTAAGGCCATATGGGTATGTGAGCTATAGTGAAACAAAAGCCTCAATCATATAAGTACATGCATACATCAAATAATGGAAATATAGAATCAAGCAAGACAAATATCACAATTTCAGAGAGAACAACACATACTAAAACAAAACATTGGTTGATAAAATGTAACCAATCAAATAGGTTCAAAAAGCTCACTAAGCTTGTGTGTTCGAGCTCTAAACCCATGTTCCAAATTAAAAAATCTTCAGGAAAGTTCAACAAAAATTTTCATTCAAATTAGTGAAATACTCTAAAATAGTTCTTGGATAAGAAATTATTACTTCAACTACGTAGTACCTAAACGCAAGCAACAAACTACACATGCATGTTATCCTATCTAACAAAAGAAAATTAAAATATTGGTGCTGAGAGAAAAGAAGGTTGTTACCTTTAGAAGTCAGTTATCGACCTCCCCACGCTTAAAGCTTGGCATGGTCCTCCGTGCCATCAGTGATGAGCAACGTGGGGTTGGAATTGTCACTTCCACTATCCGGCTTGTCATTGGTTTCCATGCTGTGATCTGAAGTGGATTCCAGAGTTTTAGGCTCCTCGAGAGGTGGGTGAATGATGAGCGGATAATTTATACACTTTTTGCAATTATTTTTACATAGTTTTCAGTATGATTTGATTAGTTTTTAGTATATTTTTATTAGTTTTTAAATAAAAATCACATTTCTGGACTTTACTATGAGTTTGTGTGTTTTTCTGTGATTTCAGGTAATTTCTGGCTGAAATTGAGGGACTTGAGCAAAAATCAGATTCAGAGGTTGAAGAAGGACTACAGATGCTGTTGGATTCTGACCTCCCTGCACTCAAAGTGGATTTTTGATGAGTATTTTGGTGGAAAAATGAATTTCTCCCAAAACACACAAATCTAACCGGCAAGTGCACCGGGTCGCATCAAGTAATAATAACTCACGGGAGTGAGGTCGATCCCACAGGGATTGATGGATCAAGCAATTTTAGTGGGTGATTAGTTTAGTCAAGCTGACATTTAGTGAATTGTGTGAAATTGTAGCCAATAGAAAGTAAATGACAATGAATTTAAAGTTGCAGAATGTATATTGGCAAGTAACTTAAAGAGCAAGAAATTAAAATTGCAAGAATATTAAATGACAAGAAATATAAATTGCATTAAATGTAAAGGGAATTGGGAATTGGATTTGCAGAAATTAAACAAGGAAAAGTTAAATTGCAACAAGCAGAGAAGTAAAAGATGGATTTGATTGATTCGGAACCAAAACAGAAATGTAAATAAACATGAAAAGCAATAAACAGAGAATGTAAAATTGGAATTAAGATCTCAGGACCCAAGAGACTAGATAACCAAGTCTAGATCTCAATGCCTTCCTAGATCCAACAAGAACAATTGCAAAGGAAATGTAAATTACAGAGAAAGTAGATGAAGAGCAATTAACAGAAATTTCGATTCAATTAAGCAGTAAAGAAAGCAGAGAGAAATCTCAGAGGGAGAATGAAACAGAACACCTTCAATTCTCCACCCAAGACTCAAAAACAAAGAAAATAAAATTAAAGAGAGCTCTCGAATCCTCGTGCTCCCTCATGGAGCCAGCCTGCCTACAAATATGAAACAGATGCCTATTTATAGGCATTTTTACAAAATAAAAATGAAATTCAAAACAAATTACAATTAAAATAAAATTTCTATTCTAACTATCTCTTGTGCCTTTGAGTGGTGTCAATTGGACCCTTGCTCTTGATGAAATTGGGTTGATAAAGGCCTTGGTTGATTGCTCTTGGAGTTGGAGAGAGAACCGAATTGAACCGGGTTGGAATCATGAAAGCTTGAGTAAAAGTTGGAGTAAAAGTTAGGGTCTAACTTTTGCTCCAACTTTTCACATCAGCACCCTTGTTTTGCTGATACCAACGTTGGGGCAAAAGTTAGGGGTCTAACTTTTGCTCCAACATTGGCCCCCTTGTGTGCATGTATAGGGTGCTACTTTGTCCTCTTGTCAACATTGCCAATTTCATGCCAACTATAGACTATTATATATGGTTGGAAAGCTCTGAATGTCAGCTTTCTAACCCAATTGGAATCACCTCAATTGGACATCTACAACTCAAGTTATGCTCATTTGAAGAGGACAAGGTTGCTGGCTTTGGTGTGCAGCGTTTGAGGCGACGTTTGCCTCAAACGTGGTCGAAAACGCCAGTTCTGGAGGCTCAAACATATTGTCCACCCCATACTATTATACATTTTTGGAAAGCCCAGGATGTCTACTTTCCAATGCCGTTGGGAGAACATCATTTGGAGCTCTACAGCTCGAGTTATACTCCGTCGAAGGTGCAGAGGTCAGTTGGCCTCACTGCAGGTTGCCACCATGTTCGTTTATGCTCATTGCGGGGCAGTTTTCTCCCTCAATTTTAGTGTCCACCATGCAGTGCCATATATGCTTGAAAAGCTCTTAATTCCTACTTTCCATTGCTTTTTGAATCACCTCATTTGGAGCTCTGTAGCTCAAGTTATTCTTGTTGGAAGTATACCCCTTGCACACTCATGGCGCCAACGTTAGCCAAAAAGTTAGAGGCTAACGTTGGCGCAAACTTTTGCTCCCCCTTTGTATTGTTCATGTGCCAACGTTAGCCCAAAAGTTAGAGGCTAACGTTGGCGCAAACTTTTGGTGGCCAGGGGGTGTTTTTCTCATGCCAACGTTAGCCACAAAGTTAGGGGCTAACGTTGGCGCAAACTTTTGGTGCCCAGGGAGTAACTTTCATGTGCCAACGTTAGCCCAAAAGTTAGGGGCTAACGTTGGGGCTAAATTTTCACCCAAAAGTTTGTGCAAAAGTTTGAGGCTAACTTTTGGTCCAGCTCTTTGCTTCCTGGTTCATTTTCACTTATTCCATTGTCCTCTCTTTACTCCTAGCCATTCCTTCTTGCTTCAACCTTTCTCCAAGCTTTCTTCACCTATCATTAATCAACCAAACACATCAAAGCTATGCTCAAAATCATGAGATATTCATTCTTTCATAATATGTGACAATTATAGCATAAAACCTCATGAAATAGCATGAATTCATACATGGTTGATTAAATCAAAGGAAACATGAAAATCTACCCAATTGGCTTGCTTATGGCTCAAGAAAGTGCATAAAACCTATTGAAACCAAAGGAAAAAGCATAGAAAAACATGACATGGTGACATGTCATCACAACACCAAACTTAAACCTTGCTTGTCCCCAAGCAAGAAAAGAATCATGCAATAAAGATTGACAATCCAAGGTAAGAAGAATAGCAACTCAATGTTCATGGTAAGCTAGTTTTCTAAGCATGCTACAATCACAAAAGAAATGTAAATGATTGATGCTTCCATCTAGCTCAATTTATGAAATCTTTCTTTTATATTTCTTCCTTGAAACAAGCTTTTGATTTTTTTATTTAGCTTCTCCTTTTGGATGCTTTGCCCCATGAGTTGATAACAAAGCTACGACTTCTAAATGCTTTGTTTTCAAGTATTACCACTTGATACATAAGCACCACAAGCATTTGATTAGAGGACTTCATTAAGCTTATTTTTCTTTTCTTTTCTTAACTCTCTAATCATTGATGCTCAGAGCCTTGAGCTTTGAGGGAGTGCTTTTGCACTTTGAGCCTAGCCTTGACTTCTAAGTGTTTTGTTTTCAAGCATTTGGCTTGATACATAAACACCACAAGTACTTAGCAAATAAATTGCCATTGGTACTCAGAGCCTTCAGCTTTCTCACTCTTTCCCTTTTTCTTTTCTTGCTTTATTTTTGCATTTGCTTCTTCAAGGTTTTCATGATTTTCAAAAGATTTCACAAAATGTCCTAGATGAAAACTTCAATTAAATAAAATCTAATGCAATTAAGCAACAGTCAAACATACTAGCTTACCAATACTTTTATGCACATGCTAAAATCTTCTTTAATGCCTTGTTTGTTTATGATCATGATACTTTGTTGCTTTTGAATTCACAAAACTCAAGTTGGTAATCATAATGACATAGCACCATGTTGCAATTTAGAAATCAAACTATGCCTTTTCATACACACATGCATACAGAGAAGGTAAAGACAATCATGCAGTTTATAGTGCTTGAAACAAATGAGAGGAAAAGGAACTTTACAACCTTGTAGTTCATCTTCTCTATTGTTGTCAATTTCCTCCCATTCTCCTCCTTCCCATACCAAACTCAGAATGCTTGCTCATCCTCAAGCAACTATTAGAACCGTGGCTATGGGGCTAAGATGGATCATGAATGTCTTACACAAGGAATGTTAGTAGTACATGTGTTTCAAGCAAGCAAAATTAAAGATAATAATCAAGGCATAAGAGATAGAGACATTATGATTGCATAGATAAGAAGGTGTGCACAATACATTGCGTAAAAGATAAGTGGCACACCAAACTTAGTGTGACACTTTCACTTGGAATTAATGCAAGTATCTTGTAAGAATTGGAACCAAATTTTGTTGCCTAGCAACACCAAACTTAGAATGCAACCATATGTCAATTTATTTGAACTAAAACTAAACAAAAGAAACTGTTATATGTTAAATACAATCACCAAATGATGAGTCTGTTATGAATAAGGATGTCTTGGTGATGTATTAACAAAAATAGTTACTGAGGAAAGCATTAAAAACAAGTAAATAAATGAAACAAAGAGAAAACAAAAATGATCCAACTAAAAAGAAAAAATAACACTGTAAAAGGCAATATGATTATGCAGACAAGTGATGTTGCTGGATTCATTGCATAGCAAACTAAGTGGCACACCAAACTTAGAATCTTAGCATGACACTTCATGTAGAATTGATGCAATCATCCAAACGGGATTGAAAACAATTTGTTGCAAGGCAACACCAAACTTAGAATGTGATCATATGCCATTTTATTGAAATTTAACAAAGCAAGGAGAAGAAATATACCTACTGTCTACCTGTTCTTTACTTTCTTCCTCTTCTTCCAATTTGTTAAGAGGAATGACTTCAAGAGAGGAAAAGATTCAGCTATTGCCCCCTGTCTTGGTTTCCTCTCAGCAAGCTTTTTGTTGTACATGGCTTGATTGAGCTTGCTTGCTATTGGTCCAGGGGTTGGATTGCTTGTGGTTGACCTCCTCTTGAATGTTGTCCTTGGTAGTTTGGTCACAATCCTCTTCTTGGTGCTTTTGTCAATTGCCTTCACTTCTTTGAATCCAAGTCTTGGTGGTTGTGTGATTGTTGGAGTTTTGTATTCATCCAGAGCCTTTTGTATTGGTGGTTCCATGAACTCCTCCTTTATGTACTTCTCTGCCTCACTTGAGTTTGGAATGACTTCTTCACTTTCTTGCTCCTCCACTTCCTCTTTTACACCCAACATTTGTTTTAATAGCTCTATCATGGGAGAGGTTTGTCGATCTTCCCAACATTTCTTCATCTCCTCGTCATACCTTTCAATCATAGATTCAGGTGTTGAGGCATTTTGGTCCAGGGAGGTTTGTGAGAGTTGTGAGTCTTCATGTTCTCTTGTCATCTCAAGTGAAGTTTCAGGTTCAACCACCTCATTCTTCATTGAAAGTTCACTTGATGCAGTGGCCTCCTTATCTTGCTCTTCCACTTTCTCCTTCATATCCATCAATTGGCCTTCATTTTTCTTGCTCAGTGGTTCTAAGCTCCTCCTTATTTTCTCTACTTCTCCATTCATATTTTTGAAGAAATCTTCTTGCCTTTTCTCGAATATTTGTGCTTCTTTCGCATATTTTTCAAGCATGGTCTCAATCTTTGAGAGGCTCGAGTGGTCCATGGAAGTTTGTGTGGGTGGTGGGTTTTGAAAGGGGCTTTCGGTTGAAATATGGTCAAGTGATAATATCTTCGGATGAATATCATATGAAGCACTAGAATTCCCTTCCCAGCCACCATTAGAATCATGACTTGCATCATTTTGTGGTGGAGGGAAATATCCCATATGATTTTCTTTCTCATCTTGTGGTTCTGAAGCAAATCTCCATGAATTGGAGTGCTCAGAATGTGTATTCTCTTGGTGATATTCCCAGCCACCATTAGAGATTGGTGATGATGGGTAATATCCCATAAAATTTGTTTGATCATAAGATGAGTTGAACTCCATTTGAATTTTGTAAAACACAACACCAAGGAGAATTGAAATTCATATCTCAGAGATGAATTTCTTAGTGAGGCAATAACTCAAACACCTTGGTTTCAACTTAGAGCAGAGAACAAAAACAAAGAAAATGCTTAATCTAGACTTCTCACCCACTTAATCATTGTTGATCTAATCAATCTCCGGCAACGGCGCCAAAAACTTGATGAGTATTTTGGTGAAAAAATGAATTTCTCCCAAAACAGACAAATCTAACCGGCAAGTGCACCGGGTCGCATCAAGTAATAATAACTCACGGGAGTGAGGTCGATCCCACAGGGATTGATGGATCAAGCAATTTTAGTGGGTGATTAGTTTAGTCAAGCTGACATTTAGTGAATTGTGTGAAATTGTAGCCAATAGAAAGTAAATGACAATGAATTTAAAGTTGCAGAATGTAAATTGGCAAGTAACTTAAAGAGCAAGAAATTAAAATTGCAAGAATCTTAAATGACAAAAAATATAAATTGCATTAAATGTAAAGGGAATTGGGAATTGGATTTGCAGAAATTAAACAAGGAAAAGTTAAATTGCAACAAGCAGAGAAGTAAAAGATGGATTTGATTGATTCGGAACCAAAACAGAAATGTAAATAAACATGAAAAGCAATAAACAGAGAATGTAAAATTGGAATTAAGATCTCAGGACCCAAGAGACTAGATAACCAGGTCTAGATCTCAATGCCTTCCTAGATCCAACAAGAACAATTGCAAAGGAAATGTAAATTGCAGAGAAAGTAGATGAAGAGCAATTAACAGAAATTTCGATTCAATTAAGCAGTAAAGAAAGCAGAGAGAAATCTCAGAGGGAGAATGAAACAGAACACCTTCAATTCTCCACCCAAGACTCAAAAACAAAGAAAGGAAAATTAAAGAGAGCTCTCGAATCCTCGTGCTCCCTCATGGAGCCAGCCTGCCTACAAATATGAAACAGATGCCTATTTATAGGCATTTTTACAAAATGAAAATGAAATTCAAAACAAATTACAATTAAAATAAAATTTCTATTCTAACTATCTCTTGTGCCTTTGAGTGGTGTCAATTGGACCCTTGCTCTTGATGAAATTGGGTTGATAAAGGCCTTGGTTGATTGCTCTTGGAGTTGGAGAGAGAACCGAATTGAACCGGGTTGGAATCATGAAAGCTTGAGTAAAAGTTGGAGTAAAAGTTAGGGTCTAACTTTTGCTCCAACTTTTCACATCGGCACCCTTGTTTTGCTGATACCAACGTTGGGGCAAAAGTTAGGGGTCTAACTTTTGCTCCAACGTTGGCCCCCTTGTGTGCATGTATGGGGTGCTACTTTGTCCTCTTTTCAACGTTGCCAATTTCATGCCAACTATAAACTATTATATATGGTTGGAAAGCTCTGAATGTCAGCTTTCTAACCCAATTGGAATCACCTCAATTGGACGTCTACAACTCAAGTTATGCTCATTTGAAGAGGACAAGGTTGCTGGCTTTGGTGTGCAGCGTTTGAGGCGACGTTTGCCTCAAACGTGGTCGAAAACGCCAGTTCTGGAGGCTCAAACATATTGTCCACCCCATACTATTATACATTTTTGGAAAGCCCTGGATGTATACTTTCCAATGCCGTTGGGAGCACATCATTTGGAGCTCTACAGCTCGAGTTATACTCCGTCGAAGGTGCAGAGGTCAGTTGGCCTCACTGCAGGTTGCCACCATGTTCGTTTATGCTCATTGCGGGGCAGTTTTCTCCCTCAATTTTAGTGTCCACCATGCAGTGCCATATATGATTGAAAAGCTCTTAATTCCTACTTTCCATTGCTTTTTGAATCACCTCATTTGGAGCTCTGTAGCTCAAGTTATTCTTGTTGGAAGTATACCCCTTGCACACTCATGGCGCCAACGTTAGCCAAAAAGTTAGAGGCTAACGTTGGCCCAAACTTTTGCTCCCCCTTTGTATTGTTCATGTGCCAACGTTAGCCCAAAAGTTAGAGTCTAACGTTGGCGCAAACTTTTGGTGGCCAGGGGGTGTTTTTCTCATGCCAACGTTAGCCACAAAGTTAGGGGCTAACGTTGGCGCAAACTTTTGGTGCCCAGGGAGTAACTTTCATGTGCCAACATTAGCCCAAAAGTTAGGGGCTAACGTTGGGGCTAACTTTTCACCCAAAAGTTTGTGCAAAAGTTTGAGGCTAACTTTTGGTCCAGCTCTTTGCTTCCTGGTTCATTTTCACTTATTCCATTGTCCCCTCTTTACTCCTAGCCATTCCTTCTTGCTTCAACCTTTCTCCAAGCTTTCTTCACCTATCATTAATCAACCAAACACATCAAAGCTATGCTCAAAATCATGAGATATTCATTCTTTCATAATATGTGACAATTATAGCATAAAACCTCATGAAATAGCATGAATTCATACATGGTTGATTAAATCAAAGGAAACATGAAAATCTACCCAATTGGCTTGCTTATGGCTCAAGAAAGTGCATAAAACCTATTGAAACCAAAGGAAAAAGCATAGAAAAACATGACATGGTGACATGTCATCAATTTTCTGGAGCTACAGGAGTCCAAATGGCACGCTCTCAATTGCGTTGGAAAGTAGACATCCAGGGCTTTCCAAAAATATATAATAGTCTATACTTTGCCCGAGTTTAGATGACGCAAACTGGCTTTCAACGCCAGCTCTCTGCCCTATTCTGGAGTTAAACGCCATAAACAGGTTCCAAAGCAGAGTTAAACGCCAGAAATAGGTTACATATTGGCGTTCAACTCCTAGAAAGACCTCTGCACGTGAAAGCTTCAATGCTGAGCCCAAGCACACACCAAGTAGGCCCTGGAAGTGGATTTCTGCATCATTTACTCAATTCTGTAAACCCTAGTAACTAGTTTAGTATAAATAGGACTTTTTACTATTGTATTCGGAGTCTTTGGATCGGATCTTTGATTAGTTTTATGCTATCTTAGACCTTTATGGGGGCTGGCCATTTGGCCATGCCTGGACCTTGTTCTTATGTATTTTCAACGGTAGAGTTTCTACACACCATAGATTAAGGTGTGGAGCTCTGCTGTTCCTCATGAATTAATGCAAAGTACTATTGTTTTTCTATTCAATTCAAGCCTATTTCTTCTCTAAGATATTCATTCACACACTAGAACATGATGAATGTGATAATTATGTGACGCTCATCATCATTCTCACTCATGAACGCGTGCCTGACAAACACTTCCGTTCTACATGCAAACAAGCTTGAATGTGTATCTCTTAGCCTTCTGATCGTGAGATCAGAGTCTTCGTGGTATAGGCTAGAACTATTGGCGGCCATTCTTGAGGTCCAGAAAGTCTAAACCTTGTCTGTGGTATTCCGAGTAGGATCTAGGAAGGGATGGCTGTGACGAGCTTCAAACTCGCGAGTGCTGGGCGTAGTGACAGACGCAAAAGGATTACTGAATCCTATTCCAGTATGATCGAGAACTGACAGATGAATAGATGTGCGGTGATAGCGCATCTTGGACCATTTTCACTGAGAGGATGGGAAGTAGCCATTGACAACGGTGATGTCCTACATACAGCTTGCCATGGAAAGGAGTATAAAGGATTGGATGAAAGCAGTAGGAAAGCAGAGATTCAGAAGGAACTAAGCATCTCTATACGCTTATCTGAAATTCTCACTAATAAATTACATAAGTATCTCTATCTTTATTTTACGTTTTATTTATCTTTTAATTATTAAAACTCTATAACCATTTGAATCCGCCTGATTGAGATTTACAAGGTGACCATAGCTTGCTTCAGGCCGACAATCTCCATGGGATCGACCCTTACTCACGTAAGGTTTATTACTTGGATGACCCAGTACACTTGATGGTTAGTTGTGCGAAGTTGTGACAAAGTGTGTGAATTACGTTTCGAGCACCAATTTTTTGTGCCATTGTTAAGGATCACAATTTCATGCACCAGTGAATACAACCAATGAGCTCCTTCAAGTAGTTGTAGTAGCACTTGTTGTGGCGCTCAATCTGTTCAATCCTCTGGTCTTGCTAGTCTACCTTCTCAAGGACCTCAAGTAACAATTGGTGGGTGGATGGTGGTGGTACATGTGGTGTTGATGATGGTGGAGCAGTAGATGAAGTAGCTTCAAAAGATGGGTCCTCATTCTGGCTCACGAGTGGTGCTAGAGGCCTAATATATTTTCCATTTGGGATAGTTTCATCGTCCCTCGGAATCATGGTTTTCATATTCCTAGCCTAATAGGAAACTCCAGCCACAGACACCAAGTCCATAACCAAAGTGGGAAAAGGTAGGTTGCCAACTATTTACACTCGGCCCATAGTTTATCGAATGAGTCATGAAAAGTTGAGAGGTTTCTCGATGAGGATGCACCAAACAAGAATGGCCATGTCGGCAGTAATAGTGGACTCATGAGTGCTCGACAATATATAGTGAGACATGATCTGTGCCCACACTCAAGCCTCCATAGTGAGCCCCTGTGCAGAGATGCACTTGGGTTGACGCTTGCCTGTCCCACGGATCCAATTGCTACCGAGTTGAGCAATGACCCTATGGATGGGATCCTAGTCAAGATCGAATCTCTTGCGCTCAAGTTGTGCTTCTTGGTAGGCATCCATTGTAACGACCCAACTTCCAATACGTCATGATCGTACCAAAAGTAAGGCGTTACTGACCTATTTTCCTTATTAACTATTTAATATTGAGCCTTTAGTTTGATATCGTGTTTCAGTTTTAGTAGAAAATGCCATAAAATTTTGTTTTTATTTATCAAATCATATATCAAGCATCATCAAATAATAATAATCATATAATTATTAGTAAATATTATACAAACGAATTCAAGTGTAACTTAGATACAACTCCTATCCCTCTTTATAAAATAAAATCTTAAGCAACAAAGGCGAGGGGAATTCTATGAAAGCAACTCAATTCAAAAACTTAACTCATAAATAAGGTCTAACAATCGCCCGCAGCTTCAAACTGAGTCTTCGAACCTGTATCACTAAAAGGGTGGAAGATTTTGGGGTGAGAACAAACCACACGTTCTCAATAGGGAATGGGAATGCCGTAAAAGTAATGATTAACATGCAAATAATTAACATACTCAAGGAAACTATATTTTTATCAAACCTTTTTGAAAATACTATTCTTGGTTTTACTTTAACTAATTATTTACCTCTTTCCAAAAATCTAAGCTCAAAACAAATTCCAAAATATAAAACTGGTCACATTAAGCATTTCTCAACCACACAATTAATTTTCAATTACAACGTCAATTCTTACTCATCATCGTACATTCACCAACTAATAGCACTAACAAAGATTCAATTCAACACAGAAACAAGTCACAGCAAGGCAAACAGCACAATCACAGGGAAGTACAACGAGCAAACCCAATCAAATGCAAATGCACACACAAGGATGATGCATGTCTAGTCCTAGTGCAGGTAATGAGCTCATTTGTCGGTTACATACCCGCTCCCGACGTTATCCGGAGTCCTCTGACCAGGTAAGGCTTCCCTGTTGGCATTGCCCCTCGCAAGAGTCCTTTGACTAGTGAGACAAACCACTGCAAGAGTCCTTTGACTTGCAGGGCGGCACTAGCAACCCAATGCAAGAGTCCTTTGACTTGCATGGCGGAGCTAGTTAACTTATGTCTGCCCAACACACTCACTGTAAGAGTCCTTTGACTTACAGAAGTATATGCTAGTCATGTGTTCTCGATACCTCTGTAAGAGTACTTTGACTTACAGAATAGCATTATAGCTAAGTATCCCAGGAAAGCACTCTCAGTGGTCGTACCACCATCTATCTGACTGCCTTCACGCAGTAGATCATCACATAATCATTCTCATTATCATCATTCATTATCATTCTCATTATTCGTCATTACATTTACATTCTTATGTAATATCTTTTTCTTTCTCTGTTCAATCATACTATACAAACTTTACATCTTTCACTTTTGTAATTTCTTTGCTCAAGCCATTTCTCTTTACCATTCGTTCATAAAAATCTCAATCATCAATTCAGTTCATAATCTCTGCTATGGCAATCTTGAGTCAAGCCAACTTTAAAACTATCTTTCATTTTAGTTCTCTATCAAAGACTCAAGAAAATCATTTATTTTTAAATTCATTAAACACTTCTCAAAACATAACCTTTAATTAGAAGTAATCAAATAAAACTCTTTCTCAAGTTTACTAACTTCACAAAGATTCAAAAATCATCTCTCTTACTATTCAAATTCAAATATTATTATTTCACAAAATTTCTAAAAAGGTAATCCTTTATTTCAAGCCCAAAACATAACTCTTTCTATATTGAATCAAATTCAAAACATAATTTCTTTCTTAAATAATTCAAGTTCGAAACATAAACCCTTCCTTGGTAATTCAAATTCAAAATATTATAATTCTTTTCTTAACTAAATAAAATTGTTTTTATAATAAATTCAGCCCATACATAATACTTTAATCAATAGATAACATAATTTTCCAAATCCAAACCTTCTAAAATAACTTTTTCAAGTAAAACCTCAGATTTTACAAAATTTCGGCAGTACCTCCCCTAAAACTCGGACTTAGCCACCCTTACGGGTTCCCTCTTTCTCAACAAATCACCAGCCTTTTTTTCAATAATTTTCAAACAGACAATTCTCAATCAATCAGATATTTGTATTTCATAATAATTAGCAAATCAATCATACTCCACAATTTCTGTTAATCCATCAATCCAATCTCACCATTTCATACTTACTTTTTCACTTATCATAAAATCCTTTCAATATTAAACACAATCAACTAGTAATCCCAAAAAATTAGCCTTTCATAATTTTAATTAATGCCATTTACTCTTTAGCAAAGTTACTATTTTGTTTTAAAAGTCAAACTTGAAGAGAATGATTTGGTAATCATACTTCAATCTTTTAACAGTTCTCAATCTTAATTCTAATTAATCATGACTCAACTTTAACAATCATCAAAGCCAATTCCAATCAGTCATAAGTTAATTTCACAGCCATTCCGATACATCAGATAACCAAAAATAGCAAGAAGCACTTACTCACAATAACCAGAATACAGCTACACAACTCAACTAATTCAGTATAATCACATAGAACCAGAACTTTTCAACAATTCCATCAAAATCATAGAAAACAATATCAATTACAACTTCAAACACTCACAACAAAGCCCAAAGACATTCACAGCCATAACCTGAATTCAATAATCCAAATTTCACAACCTCAAACCAAGCTTATTTCTATCAATTAGTCTCTCATAACAACAAAACCAATTACATTCACAGCAGCAATCCAAACTAAATTCATCAATTATCCATTCAACAGCTGTTCAACAATTAACTCGGCATATTTCAGTTTAATAAGTTACACTAAATTAATCATTATTCACAACAGCATCTAAGTTCAATCACAGCTCAGAATATTCACAACGACTAACTAATTTCAATTGCATTTCAAGTCATTCATGTTAATTAAGAAATTCTTAACCATTGTTAACCATTTACACTTATCCAATAACTTTCTAGGCATTCTAAATTAAAAACGTTAAATCCCCTATCTCATTGTCGCAACTTGCGGGAATCACTAAACAGAGCAGCTCCATCAACGGCGGCTTGTACCGCAGTGACCCAGGCAGCGGCATTAACTAAACAGTAGCTCCGATGGTGGTTCAAGCAGCCACAAAACGGTTCCCAGTGACAGCAACAACAACTTAAAGCAATTCTGAGCTAACAGAGAAGACAACCGAGAGAGAGCAAGGCAAGGTGGAACAGGTACTATGGCTTTCGGTGAGCTTAGCTGCAGTGACAGGTTCTTTTACCACGGTCGCATTTCTTTCCGTGACAGACTTAACAGTGGAGATAACTTGTCAGCGGCAGCGGCTTCCTCTGGTGGCGGCTCGGACAGCAGTAGCGACCATGAAGGCTTTAGTGCTGGTGACTAGCCTCAACGGAGCTTCCCTACCGCGTTTCTCTTCGGGCTCCTTGGTGGCAGAGCAGCAACCCAACAACAGTGGCTCCTCAGTGGCGTCTTCTCTATCAATGGCGACTTGGACCACAGATACCTAGGCAGCGGCGACGGCAACCACCTCGGCGGCGTTCACGGCTCCTCTCTCATCTCTGTCTTCCTCGAGGACGGGGCAAACTCCAAGGTTGCGGCAGAAAGATCGACGACGTTCGGTCTCCACAGCGGCGGCGGTGAGACGCTGGTGATGGCGAGCTAGACAACAGCTGGGTGCGATGATGGAGTCTCCTTCAACGGCAAGCACGGGCTTTCTCTCTCCCCAGCGACAGCGGCTCCGACCACACCAGTGGCGGTGGTGGCGAACTGGACAGCGTAGAGTGTGGCCCCCTCTTCTCCGATTCCAAGCCATCTGTTCTCCCTTTCCATTTCTGAGTTTCTTTCTTTTGTTTGTGTTAGTGTTTAGGATGAAAGGGGGTGGGGCTGCGTTCAGAGGCTGGGGAAAGGGAGAAAATTAGGGTTAGGGTTTTTGGGATTTGGGAATTAGGGTTTCTGATTCAATTTGGGAATTAGGGTTAGAAATTAGGATTTTATAAAGAAATAAGGATAGATATGAATAGATATTTTGATAAAATTGGAGGGTAGAATAATTTTAATACCAAATATACTTTCTTCAAAATATCTAAGAATATTGTTTATCAACACATTGCTAAGTTCAATTAATTATTTCTAGTTTAAATTATAAAATAAGCATATTAATCATATTTTTATAAAATATAGTTTAAAATCAATATTAATTATTCAAATTAAATGATATAACTTTTTATTATATTTCTATTATCAAAATTCTAATTTCAATTTGTGTAGAATAACTAATTTTAATAAAAATTGTGCATAAATATTGACTGACTTAAACATAAAGCATTTATAAAAATCAAACTAATCATTTCTAATAAATTAATCTCCAAGAGTACAAATTAATAAAATAGAACATAATTCATTCATTATAGAATTTATTTAAATTAAATTATATAATTATTTTTTATTTTTCAATTACCGAAATTATAATTTCAATTATACCAAAGATCCAATATAGATTATATAAAAATTCTAATTAGTTTAAACTTCAATTATTATGAAACTCTATTTAATTACCTTTAGTAAAATAATTTTCTTAAAATAAAATTATCATCAAATAAAATAAATCACAAATAACTAATTATTTGATTTTCAAAAACTAGGGTTGTTACATTCTACCCACCTTAGAAAAATTTTTGCCCTCGAAAATTGCTAGAATAAAATAAATTCAAATTTTAATCAAAGAAAGCAGAATATATGGACAGAAGTATAGACATTGTCAATGATGAATATTCAAAGAGTTACGTAAGACATCAGATTCATAGGCAAGCAAAAATATACAAGAATGACAATGTATGGTTAGGAAATAATTAAATCACATTCTAACAAGGAAATTCAAACCAAAGAATTACAATGAAAGCAACGAAGAAAAGGATGGCACGAGTTCATGTGGCACGAATAAAAATTATACGTCGAGTCGAAGCTAACTTCACAACTTCTAACGCTCCCAAACCCCGTGATTCGCATTACCTATTACTTCTATTTCGTCTATAATAACCTGTTAGTGTTGCCATGTACATAAATAATTAGTATTAAGTTGGCCAGACCTAATACCATGAGGCATGCAATGGTAGACTAACAGCTTTAATCATCAGACAGTCATGCATATAGAACTCAAACTCTTGTTATCAGAACAAGTAACAAAGCATGACAGACACTCAGAGTATGCAATGAAGCATAGTCAGTCCATTCCCAAAGCTCTAACAAGAACGAACTGCTCTGGTACCATTTGTAACGACCCAACTTCCAATACGTCATGATCGTACCAAAAGTAAGGCGTTACTGACCTGTTTTCCTTATTAACTATTTAATATTGAGCCTTTAGTTTGATATCGTGTTTCAGTTTTAGTAGAAAATGCCATAAAATTTTGTTTTTATTTATCAAATCATATATCAAGCATCACCAAATAATAATAATCATATAATTATTAGTAAATATTATACAAACAAATTCAAGTGTAACATAGATACAACTCCTATCCCTCTTTATAAAATAAAATCTTAAGCAACAAAGGCGATGGAATTCTATGAAAGTAACTCAATTCAAAAACTTAACTCATAAATAAGGTCTAACAATCGCCCGCAGCTTCAAACTGAGTCTTCGAACCTGTATCACTGAAAGGGTGGAAGATTTTGGGGTGAGAACAAACCACGCGTTCTCAGTAAGGAATGGGAATGCCGTAAAAGTAATGATTAACATGCAAATAATTAACATTCTCAAGGAAACTATATTTTTATCAAACCTTTTTGAAAATACTATTCTTGGTTTTACTTTAACTAATTATTTACCTCTTTCCAAAAATCTAAGCTCAAAACAAATTCCAAAATATAAAACTGGTCACATTAAGCATTTCTCAACCACACAATTAATTTTCAATTACAACGTCAATTCTCACTCATCATCGTACATTCACCAACTAATAGCACTAACAAAGATTTAATTCAACACACAAACAAGTCACAGCAAGGCAAACAGCACAATCACAGGGAAGTACAACGAGCAAACCCAATCAAATGCACACACAAGGATGATGCATTTCTAGTCCTAGTGCAGGTAATGAGCTCATTTGTCGGTTACATACCTACTTCCGACGTTACCCGGAGTACTCTGACCAGGTAAGGCTTCCCTGTTGGCATTGCCCCTCGCAAGAGTCCTTTGACTTGTGAGGCAAACCACTGCAAGAGTCCTTTGACTTGCAGGAAGGCACTAGCAACCCACTGCAAGAGTCCTTTGACTTGCATGGCGGAGCTAGTTAACTTATGTCTGCCCAACACACTCACTGTAAGAGTCCTTTGACTTACAGGAGCATACACACACTCTCACTGTAACAGTCCTTTGACTTACAGGAGTATATGCTAGTCGTGTGTTCTCGATACCTCTGTAAGAGTCCTCTGACTTACAGAATAGCATTATAGCTAAGTATCCCAGGAAAGCACTCTCAGTGGTCGTACCACCATCTATCTGACTGCCTTCACGCAGCAGATCATCACATAATCATTCACATTATCATCATTCATTATCATTCTCATTATTCGTCATCACATTCACATTCTTATGTAATATCTTTTTCTTTCTCTGTTCAATCATACTATACAAACTTTATATCTTTCACTTTTGTAATATCTTGGCTCAAGCCATTTCTCTTTACCATTCGTTCATAAAAATCTCAATCATCAATTCAGTTCATAATCTCTGCTATGGCAATCTTGAGTCAAGCCAATTTTAAAACTATCTTTCATTTTAGTTCTCTATCAAAGACTCAAGAAAATCATTTATTTTTAAATTCATTAAACACTTTTCAAAACATAACCTTTCATTAGAAGTAATCAAATAAAACTCTTTCTCAAGTTTACTAACTTCACAAAGATTCAAAAATCATCTCTCTTACTATTCAAATTCAAATATTATTATTTCACCAAATTTCTAAAAAGGTAATCCTTTATTTCAAGCCCAAAACATAACTCTTTCTATATTGAATCAAATTCAAAACATAATTTCTTTCTTAAATAATTCAAGTTCGAAACATAAACCCTTCCTTGGTAATTCAAATTCAAAATATTATAATTCTTTTCTTAACTAAATAAAATTGTTTTTATAATAAATTCAGCCCATACATAATACTTTAATCAATAGATAACATAATTTTCCAAATCCAAACCTTCTAAAATAACTTTTTCAAGTAAAACCTCAGATTTTACAAAATTTCGGCAGTACCTCCCCTAAAACTCGGACTTAGCCACCCTTACGGGTTCCCTCTTTCTCAACAAATCACCAGCCTTTTTTTCAATAATTTTCAAACAGACAATTCTCAATCAATCAGATATTTGTATTTCATAATAATTAGCAAATCAATCATACTCCACAATTTCTGTTAATCCATCAATCCAATCTCACCATTTCATACTTACTTTTTCACTTATCATAAAATCCTTTCAATATTAAACACAATCAACTAGTAATCCCAAAAAATCAGCCTTTCATAATTTTAATTAATGCCATTTACTCTTTAGCAAAGTTACTATTTTGTTTTAAAAGTCAAACTTGAAGAGAATGATTTGGTAATCATACTTCAATCTTTTAACAGTTCTCAATCTTAATTCTAATTAATCATGACTCAACTTTAACAATCATCAAAGCCAATTCCAATCAGTCATAAGTTAATTTCACAACCATTCCGATACATCAGATAACCAAAAATAGCAAGAAGCACTTACTCACAATAACCAGAATACAGCCACACAACTCAACTAATTCAGTATAATCACATAGAACCAGAACTTTTCAACAATTCCATCAAAATCAGAGAAAACAATATCAATTACAACTTCAAACACTCACAACAAAGCCCAAAGACATTCACAGCCATAACCTGAATTCAATAATCCAAATTTCACAACCTCAAACCAAGCTTATTTCTATCAATTAGTCTCTCATAACAACAAAACCAATTACATTCACAGCAGCAATCCAAACTAAATTCATCAATTATCCATTCAACAGCTGTTCAACAATTAACTCGGCATATTTCAGTTTAATAAGTTACACTAAATTAATCATTATTCACAACAGCATCTAAGTTCAATCACAGCTCAGAATATTCACAACGACTAACTAATTTCAATTGCATTTCAAGTCATTCATGTTAATTAAGAAATTCTTAACCATTGTTAACCATTTACACTTATCCAATAACTTTCTAGGCATTCTAAATTAAAAACGTTAAATCCCCTATCTCATTGTCGCAACTTGCGGGAATCACTAAACAGAGCAGCTCCATCAACGGCGGCTTGTACCGCAGCGACCCAGGCAGCGGCATTAACTAAACAGTAGCTCCGATGGTGGTTCAAGCAGCCACAAAACGGTTCCCAGTGACAGCAACAACAACTTGAAGCAATTCTGAGCTAACAGAGAAGACAACCGAGAGAGAGCAAGGCAAGGTGGAACAGGTACTATGGCTTTCGGTGAGCTTAGCTGCAGTGACAGGTTCTTTTACCACGGTCGCATTTCTTTCCGTGACAGACTTAATAGTGGAGATAACTTGTCAGCGGCAGCGGCTTCCTCTGGTGGCGGCTCGGACAGCAGTAGCGACCATGAAGGCTTTAGTGCTGGTGACTAGCCTCAACGGAGCTTCCCTACCGCGTTTCTCTTCGGGCTCCTTGGTGGCAGAGCAGCAACCCAAAAACAGTGGCTCCTCAGTGGCGTCTTCTCCATCAATGGCGACTTGGACCACAGATACCTAGGCAGCGGCGACGGCAACCACCTCGGCGGCGTTCACGGCTCCTCTCTCATCTCTGTCTTCCTCGAGGACGGGGCAAACTCCAAGGTTGCGGCAGAAAGATCGACGACGTTCGGTCTCCACAGCGGCGGCGGTGAGACGCTGGTGATGGCGAGCTAGACAACAGCTGGGTGCGATGATGGAGTCTCCTTCAACGGCAAGCACGGGCTTTCTCTCTCCCCAGCGACAGCGGCTCCGACCACACCAGTGGCGGTGGTGGCGAACTGGACAGCGTAGAGTGTGGCCCCCTCTTCTCCGATTCCAAGCCATCTGTTCTCCCTTTCCATTTCTGAGTTTCTTTCTTTTGTTTGTGTTAGTGTTTAGGATGAAAGGGGGTGGGGCTGCGTTCAGAGGCTGGGGAAAGGGAGAAAATTAGGGTTAGGGTTTTTGGGATTTGGGAATTAGGGTTTCTGATTCAATTTGGGAATTAGGGTTAGAAATTAGGATTTTATAAAGAAATAAGGATAGATATGAATAGATATTTTGATAAAATTGGAGGGTAGAATAATTTTAATACCAAATATACTTTCTTCAAAATATCTAAGAATATTGTTTATCAACACATTGTTAAGTTCAATTAATTATTTCTAGTTTAAATTATAAAATAAGCATATTAATCATATTTTTATAAAATATAGTTTAAAATCAATATTAATTATTCAAATTAAATGATATAACTTTTTATTATATTTCTATTATCAAAATTCTAATTTCAATTTGTGTAGAATAACTAATTTTAATAAAAATTGTGCATAAATATTGACTGACTTAAACATAAAGCATTTATAAAAATCAAACTAATCATTTCTAATAAATTAATCTCCAAGAGTACAAATTAATAAAATAGAACATAATTCATTCATTATAGAATTTATTTAAATTAAATTATATAATTATTTTTTATTTTTCAATTACCGAAATTATAATTTCAATTATACCAAAGATCCAATATAGATTATATAAAAATTCTAATTAGTTTAAACTTCAATTATTATGAAACTCTATTTAATTACCTTTAGTAAAATAATTTTCTTAAAATAAAATTATCATCAAATAAAATAAATCACAAATAACTAATTATTTGATTTTCAAAAACTAGGGTTGTTACATTCTACCCACCTTAGAAAAATTTTTGCCCTCGAAAATTGCTAGAATAAAATAAATTCAAATTTTAATCAAAGAAAGCAGAATATATGGACAGAAGTATAGACATTGTCAATGATGAATATTCAAAGAGTTACGTAAGACATCAGATTCATAGGCAAGCAAAAATATACAAGAATGACAATGTATGGTTAGGAAATAATTAAATCACATTCTAACAAGGAAATTCAAACCAAAGAATTACAATGAAAGCAACGAAGAAAAGGATGGCACGAGTTCATGTGGCACGAATAAAAATTATACGTCGAGTCGAAGCTAACTTCACAACTTCTAACGCTCCCAAACCCCGTGATTCGCATTACCTATTACTTCTATTTCGTCTATAATAACCTGTTAGTGTTGCCATGTACATAAATAATTAGTATTAAGTTGGCCAGACCTAATACCATGAGGCATGCAATGGTAGACTAACAGCTTTAATCATCAGACAGTCATGCATATAGAACTCAAACTCTTGTTATCAGAACAAGTAACAAAGCATGACAGACACTCAGAGTATGCAATGAAGCATAGTCAGTCCATTCCCAAAGCTCTAACAAGAACGAACTGCTCTGGTACCATTTGTAACGACCCAACTTCCAATACGTCATGATCGTACCAAAAGTAAGGCGTTACTGACCTGTTTTCCTTATTAACTATTTAATATTGAGCCTTTAGTTTGATATCGTGTTTCAGTTTTAGTAGAAAATGCCATAAAATTTTGTTTTTATTTATCAAATCATATATCAAGCATCACCAAATAATAATAATCATATAATTATTAGTAAATATTATACAAACAAATTCAAGTGTAACATAGATACAACTCCTATCCCTCTTTATAAAATAAAATCTTAAGCAACAAAGGCGATGGAATTCTATGAAAGTAACTCAATTCAAAAACTTAACTCATAAATAAGGTCTAACAATCGCCCGCAGCTTCAAACTGAGTCTTCGAACCTGTATCACTGAAAGGGTGGAAGATTTTGGGGTGAGAACAAACCACGCGTTCTCAGTAAGGAATGGGAATGCCGTAAAAGTAATGATTAACATGCAAATAATTAACATTCTCAAGGAAACTATATTTTTATCAAACCTTTTTGAAAATACTATTCTTGGTTTTACTTTAACTAATTATTTACCTCTTTCCAAAAATCTAAGCTCAAAACAAATTCCAAAATATAAAACTGGTCACATTAAGCATTTCTCAACCACACAATTAATTTTCAATTACAACGTCAATTCTCACTCATCATCGTACATTCACCAACTAATAGCACTAACAAAGATTTAATTCAACACACAAACAAGTCACAGCAAGGCAAACAGCACAATCACAGGGAAGTACAACGAGCAAACCCAATCAAATGCACACACAAGGATGATGCATTTCTAGTCCTAGTGCAGGTAATGAGCTCATTTGTCGGTTACATACCTACTTCCGACGTTACCCGGAGTACTCTGACCAGGTAAGGCTTCCCTGTTGGCATTGCCCCTCGCAAGAGTCCTTTGACTTGTGAGGCAAACCACTGCAAGAGTCCTTTGACTTGCAGGAAGGCACTAGCAACCCACTGCAAGAGTCCTTTGACTTGCATGGCGGAGCTAGTTAACTTATGTCTGCCCAACACACTCACTGTAAGAGTCCTTTGACTTACAGGAGCATACACACACTCTCACTGTAAGAGTCCTTTGACTTACAGGAGTATATGCTAGTCGTGTGTTCTCGATACCTCTGTAAGAGTCCTCTGACTTACAGAATAGCATTATAGCTAAGTATCCCAGGAAAGCACTCTCAGTGGTCGTACCACCATCTATCTGACTGCCTTCACGCAGCAGATCATCACATAATCATTCACATTATCATCATTCATTATCATTCTCATTATTCGTCATCACATTCACATTCTTATGTAATATCTTTTTCTTTCTCTGTTCAATCATACTATACAAACTTTACATCTTTCACTTTTGTAATATCTTGGCTCAAGCCATTTCTCTTTACCATTCGTTCATAAAAATCTCAATCATCAATTCAGTTCATAATCTCTGCTATGGCAATCTTGAGTCAAGCCAATTTTAAAACTATCTTTCATTTTAGTTCTCTATCAAAGACTCAAGAAAATCATTTATTTTTAAATTCATTAAACACTTTTCAAAACATAACCTTTCATTAGAAGTAATCAAATAAAACTCTTTCTCAAGTTTACTAACTTCACAAAGATTCAAAAATCATCTCTCTTACTATTCAAATTCAAATATTATTATTTCACCAAATTTCTAAAAAGGTAATCCTTTATTTCAAGCCCAAAACATAACTCTTTCTATATTGAATCAAATTCAAAACATAATTTCTTTCTTAAATAATTCAAGTTCAAAACATAAACCCTTCTTTGGTAATTCAAATTCAAAATATTATAATTCTTTTCTTAACTAAATAAAATTGTTTTCATAATAAATTCAGCCCATACATAATACTTTAATCAATAGATAACATAACTTTCCAAATCCAAACCTTCTAAAATAACTTTTTCAAGTAAAACCTCAGATTTTACAAAATTCCAACAGCACCTCCCCTAAAACTCGGACTTAGCCACCCTTACGGGTTCCCTCTTTCTCAACAAATCACCAACCTTTTTTTCAATAATTTTCAAACAGACAATTCTCAATCAATCAGATATTTGTATTTCATAATAATTAGCAAATCAATCATACTCCACAATTTCTGCTAATCCATCAATCCAATCTCACCATTTCATACTTACCATTTCATACTTACAATTTCTGCTTATCATAAAATCCTTTCAAAATTAAACACAATCAACTAGTAATCCTAAAAAATCAGCCTTTCATAATTTTAATTAATGCCATTTACACTTTTGCAAAGTTACTATTTTATTTAAAAAGTCAGACTTGAAGCGAATGATTTGGTAATCAAACTTCAATCTTTTAACAGTTCTCAATCTTATTTCTAATTAATCATGACTCAACTTTAACAATCATCAAAGCCAATTCCAATCAGTCATAAGTTAATTTCACAGCCATTCCGATACATCAGATAACCAAAAATAGCAAGAAGCACTTACTCACAATAACCAGAATACAGCCACACAACTCAACTAATTCAGTATAATCACATAGAACCATAACTTTTCAATAATTCCATCAAAATCAGAGAAAACAATATCAATTACAACTTCAAACACTCACAACAAAGCCCAAAGACATTCACAGTCATAACCTGAATTCAATAATCCAAATTTCACAACCTCAAACCAAGCTTATTTCTATCAATTAGTCTCTCATAACAACAAAACCAATTACATTCACAGCAGCAATCCAAACTAAATTCATCAATTATCCATTCAACAGCTGTTCAACAATTAACTCGGCATATTTCAGTTTAATAAGTTACACTAAATTAATCATTATTCACAACAGCATCTAGGTTCAATCACAGCTCAGAATATTCACAATGACTAACTAATTTCAAATGCATTTCAAGTCATTCATGTTAATTAAGAAATTCTTAACCATTGTTAACCATTTGCACTTATCCAATAACTTTCTAGGCATTCTAAATTAAAAATGTTAAATCCCCTACCTCATTGTCGCAACTCGCGGGAATCACTAAACAGAGCAGCTCCATCAACGGTGGCTTGTACGGCAGCGACCCAGGCAGCGGCATTAACTGAACAGCAGCTCCGATGGTGGTTCAAGCAGCCACAAAATGGTTCCCAGTGACAACAACAACAACAACTTGAAGCAATTCTGAGCTAATAGAGAAGACAACCGAGATAGAGCCAGGCAAGGTGGAACAGGTACTATAGCTTTCGGTGAGCTTAGCTGCAGTGACAGGTTCTTTTACCATGGTCTTATTTCTTTCCGTGACAGACTTAACAGTGGCGACAACTTGTCGGCGGCAGCGGCTTCCTCTGGTGGCGGCTCGGACAGTAGCAGCAACCATGAAGGCTTTAGTGCTGGTGACTAGCCTCAACGGAGCTTACCTACCGCGTTTCTCTTCGGGCTCCTTGGTGGCAGAGCAGCAACCCAACAACAGTGGCTCCTCAGTGGCGTCTTCTCCATCAATGGCGACTTGGACCACAGAAACCTAGGCAGCAGCGACGGCAACCACCTCGGCGGCGTTCACGGCTCCTCCCTCATCTCTGTCTTCCTCGATGACGGGGCAAACTCCAAGGTTACAGCAGAAAGATCGACGACGTTTGGTCTCCACAGCAGCGGCGGTGAGACACTGGTGATGGCGAGCTAGACAGCAGCTGGGTGCGACGATGGAGTCTCCTTCAACGGTAAGCACGGGTTTTCTCTCTCTCCAGCGACAGCAGCTCCGACCACACCAGTGGCGGTGGCAGCGAACTGGACAGCGTAGCGTGCGGCCCCCTCTTCTCCGATTCCAAGCCCTCTGTTCTCCCTTTCCATTTCTGAGTTTTTTTCTTTTGTTTGTGTTAGTGTTTAGGATGAAAGGGGGTGGGACTGCATTCAGAGGCTAGGGAAAGGGAGAAAATTAGGGTTAGGGTTTTTGGGATTTGGGAATTAGGGTGTCTGATTCAATTTGGGAATTAGGGTTAGAAATTAGGATTTTATAAAGAAATAAGGATAGATATGAATAGATATTTTGATAAAATTGGAGGATAACATAATTTTAAAACCAAATATACTTTCTTAAAAATATCTAAGAATATTGTTTATCAACACATTGCTAAGTTCAATTAATTATTTCTAGTTTAAATTATAAAATAAGCATAATAATCATATTTTTATAAAATATAGTTTAAAATCAATATTAATTATTCAAATTAAATGATATAACTTTTTATTATATTTCTATTATTAAAATTCTAATTTCAATTTGTGTAGAATAACTAATTATAATAAAAATTGTGCATAAATATTGACTGACTTAAACATAAAGCATTTATAAAAATCAAACTAATCATTTCTAATATATTAATCTCCAAGAGTACAAATTAATAAAATAGAACATAATTCATTCATAATAGAATTTATTTAAATTAAATTATATAATTCTTTCTTATTTTTCAATTACAAAAATTATAATTTCAATTATACCAAAGATCCAATATAGATTATATAAAAATTCTAATTAGTTTTCAATTATTATGAAACTCTATTTAATTACCTTTAGTAAAATAATTTTCTTAAAATAAAATTATCATCAAATAAAATAAATCACAAATAACTAATTATTTGATTTTTAAAAACTAGGGTTGTTACATCCATCCCATCCAGACTTGGTAAAATATCAAGTGCCCGCTGAATAGCATCTTTCGAGATAGGAACTTGATTTTGGCGCTCAAAAACTGACTGAAGGGTAGGCGAGTGATAATTGGTGTAGAATTCAACTACCCAAGAGAGATTAGCTTCCCGCGGCCTCCGATTTAAGAATCCCTACTGCCGCCTCTCAATATGGAGCACCACAAATTGAACGAAATATTCTGGAAGAAGTAGGAGGTGCTCATTGTGGTAGTTTCTGTCTACCAAGATGGGGAACATCCACTTACAATGGAGGTGATGGCAAAAAATTTAATTCGCACAAACTAACCGGCAAGTATACCGGGTCGCATCAAGTAGTAAAACTCACAAGAGTGAGGTCGATCCCACAGGGATTGATGGATCAAGCAATTTTAGTATAGTGATGAGTCTAGTCAAGCTAACAAGTGATGATTTGAGTGAAATTGGATCAATAGAAAGTAAATTGGATGAAATCTAAAGTGTTGAATGCAAATTGCTTGAAACTTAAATAGCAAGAAACTTAAATTACATGAAAAATAAATTGCAAGAAACTGTAAATAGGATGAATCTTAAATTGCAAGAAAAGTAAATGACTGGAATCTTAGATTGCAAGAAAGTAAAAGACCAGAATCTAAATGGCACTGAAATTTAAATTGCAGGAATTATAAATGGGAATTGGGTGCAGGGCATTAAGACAGTAGAGAGCAATTGCAATTGAAGTAAATTCAAAGTGATCTAAATTGAAGAAAATCAAAGAGAATGATTCATCAAGGATCGGAGATATCATAATCTATCATGAATCAAATGGGTCTCAACTCCTTTCTCAATCATATGAGTAGATCTATGGCGGATTGAAATTGATTGGATCCTAATTCCTTGGCAATCCAATCTCTCTAATCACAATCAATCTTGCCAATTCCTTGATCTAATTGTCATGAGAAGAGGTTACGTGTACGTCTCTCATCCATAAGCCACACTAACTCTCAAGATCTCAATTCCTCCCAAATGGTATTGATCAAGAGAGTTGTGAAGGATAGAGCTCCATTTCTAATGCAAGTGATTCCCCTTCCAAGGCTCACACAAGCATTTAGTTGAATTAAACTCCCTTCGGGAGTGAGCAGTTCACAATCAAAATAGAAGTTATCCTATAGCTACACAAATAAATTGAAAAGAAGAAGAATTTCATTGATTCATTATGATTGCAATAGAGCTCCTCCCCCTAATGAAAATGGGATTTAGTTCATCATTGCTCAAGTCAAAACCATAAAACAGAAAAGTGTCGAAAAAGTGCAGAAGAGTAAAGAAAAATACAAAAAGAAAAGAGTTTAGGGTTTCCCAATATGGGTCCTTGACATCCCAGCCTTTCAGTCCCCCCTTTTAACTTAAATTCTCTTCTATTTATACACTTTTTGCTTTCAGTTCTTCAAGTCTTTAGATTCGACTTTTGGCCTTGTTGAAGAAAGCTAGAGTGGCTCTTAGTGACGTTGAAGAGGACGATGGAAAACTAACGTGCATACTCTGCATGGGTACCATTTTGCATTGAAGTTGGATTTGGATTTGGAGTTCACGTTGGGGTCAACGTTTGTGGGCAAACGTTTGGTCAAACGTTACTTGAAAAAATGAATTATGGGTGTTGCCAGCAACATTTGACTCAACGTTGGTGCACCAACGTTCGCCTGGTCATACATATGCGTCGCCCACGTGTACGCGTGAATGGTCGATTTTGCCATTTCACGCGTGTGCGTCGCCTACGCGTGCGCATCGTTTAGAAAAAATGCACGCTCACGCGTACGCGTCAACGACGCCTACGTGTCACCGCACATTTTCCAACTCTAGATTTCTGAGATTTCATCGCAGGCGTTGGACCCAACGTTGGATCACCAACGTTACCTCCAACGTTGGCCTTTGTCACGCGTGCGCATCACCCACGCGTACGCGTGAATGGTCGATTTCGCCATTTCACGCGTGCACGTCGTCTACGAGTACACGTCGAACCCAATTTTTCTAAACTCCAGAAATTGAAAATCATTGAGCTCGTTGGAGGTAACGTTGGATCACCAACGTTCCCTCCAACGTTGGCACCTCTTTCCCTCAACGTTGCTAGCAACGTTGGACCACCAACTTTGGCTCCAACGTTGCACCATGAGCTTACTAGTTTGAGGCATAGTTGGAGTCCAAGTTTGGCTCCAACTATGGCCTATTAAATTGAGTAGTTTGAGGCATAGTTGGTGTTCATACCACGGGTCGAGCTATGCGACCCGAGCTGACTTCAAACAGGAACGTCCGACCTCTTAAGGTTGGATGGCCACTGACCTCTCCCTTAAAGGGCTCGGCCAAATCACTATAAAGGCCCAAGTAGGCCCAAGCAGATGGACACATCCCACTCTAAAGGCGGTTGGCCTAAAAAGATAAGATGACTTCACTCATAGATAAGATAAGATAACTGACTTATCTCTAGAAAGGTCACCCCACACCATTATAAATACACTGGAGCACCCAGGTATAACTCATACTCTGATTCTACTAAAAAACTTGCCTAAAGCATGTGCTAACTTAAGCATCAAAGTCTCCTGCAGGTACCACTACCGTCCGGTGATCGAGGATCAGTAGCACCACCAGATCCAACAAGTCGGACACGATAGCTCCGGCCCCCACAGCAGATCTCATCCGAGATCGACCTTCAGTTTCAGCTAACCCTCGGAACATTGGTGCCATTGCCGGGGATCTGGAAGTCATTCCATCATCATGGTGGACAATCTTGACAACGACCACAACACTGATCTGGAAAATAGGACGCCGCATAAAAATGCAGACATCACACCAAAAGATACACCTCAACCGTATGGAGACAAGCATTCTCCAAACACAGAAATTTTATATGCCCTCTAAGAACAGTAGGATCGTCTCAAGCAGCTCGAACAGGAAGCCGAACACCAGCGCGAAGCCGAAAGAGACCTCTGAAGGGAAACAAGACGACTCGAGAGTTAGAGGACAATCTCCTAAAGCTCGAGGCTGACCTTAAAACCAAAACCATTTGATCCAGTCACGAAGACAACTCCCACAAAGATCAAGACCCATTCACCAAAGAAATCGTGAAAGCTAAAGTCCCAAAGGACTTCAAAGTTCCTGACATGACCCCGTATGACGGCACATCGAATCCAAGCCATCATCTCAGCAATTTCAGAAGCAGGATGTATCTCACAGATGCCTCAGATGCAATCCACTGTAAAGCTTTCCCGACCACTTTAACAAAGACAGCAATAAAATGGTTCGACAGCTTGCCACCAAGATCAATAACAAGCTTCGATGACCTCGTCAAGAAGTTCCTAGCCAGATTTTCCATCCAAAAGGACAAAGCAAAACACGCCCCAAGCCTATTAGGGATTAAGCAAAGAGATCGGGAAAAGCCTCCGCAACTATATGGAAAGATTCAACAAGGCCTGTCTGGGTATACAAAGCATGCCAATAGAAGCAGCCATCATGGGTCTCATCAATGGACTGTAAGAGGGACCCTTTAGCCACTCCATATCAAAAAAGCATCCAACATCTCTGAATGAAGTACAAGAAAGGGCAGAGAAGTATATAGACATGGAGGAGAATTCCTGGCTAGGAGAAATCTCTAAATCCGGATTCTCCTACCCCCCTCGGGATAAGGAGAAAGAATCTAGAAAAAAAGAAGACCAGGACACCGAAAAACTTAGAAAACACCACAATTACACTCCACTCAGAGTGTCTCTTGTAGATGTATACAGAGAGATATGCAACACTGAGAAGATCCCACCCCCTCGTCCAATTAAACATAGAAGAGGAAGAAGTCGAACAGAGTACTGCGAATACCACTAAGCCTAAGGGCACCATACCAATGAATGCTACGACCTAAAGAACATTATAGAAAAGTTAGCTTGGGAAGAAAGATTAGACAGGTTCCTGGCTAATAAAACAGATGAACCAAAGAAAAGAAGAAGGGAAGAACAGATCGGGCATGCTGAGCGTCCTCATTGCACCCCGGAAAGGCATGTGCACATGATCAATGGAGAATTCGCAGGAGGAGGGATTTCTAAATCATCATGTAAATGACACCTCAAAGAGGTGTACCATGTCGGAGGGGAAGACAGGTCAGTCGAACTCCCAAATATCACCTTCACTCAAGAAGACGCAGCAGGCATCATCCCAGGGCATGATGATCCCATGGTCATCACCATCATATTGGCCAACGCTAATCTCCACGGAACACTGATAGACCAAGGAAGCTCCGCGGATATCTTGTTTAAATCCGCCTTCGACAAACTCGGCTTGTAAGATAAATAGCTCAGAGCATATCCGAATAGCTTGTTCGGATTTGGAGACACTCCAATCCAACCACTTGGATATATCTCACTACATACAACCTTTGGAAAGGGAACCCGGTCAAGGACACAACATAGACTACATCGTAGTCAACGTGAGCTCAGCTTACAACGCCCTAATAGGTCGGACAACACTGAACCACCTCGCCGCAGTGGTCTCAACTCCATATCTGTGCATGAAGTTCCCAACTCCAGAAGGGATCACCACGGTAAAGGGTGACCAGAAGATTGCGCGACGCTGTTACAACGAAAGTCTGAACCTTAGAGGCAACCCCAAAGGAGAGGAAATTAACACTATTGAACTTGGGGGAGTTCGAGCTCGTAAAGAACTTCGTCCACAACCTGAAAGTGAGACTGAAGAAGTCCAGATCGGTGATGCTTGGGATAAGACAACAAATATGGGGGCAACCTTAAAGGGAGACTTAAAGAAGCCTCTGATACATTTCCTAAAGGATAATGTCGACCTCTTTGCATGGAAGGCCGCAGACATGCCAGGCATAGATCCCAAACTAATGTGCCACAAACTGGCGGTATACCCAGGATCTCGACCAGTGCAACAGAAGCACAGGAAGCTTGGACCAGAAAGGTCCCAAGCCGTGGAAGAGCAGGTACAAGCCTTACTAGAGGCAGGATTCATAAGGGAGGTCAAGTACCCATTATGGCTAGCCAACGTTGTCTTGGTAAAAAAGTCAAATGGAAAGTGGCGGATGTGCACTGATTACACCGATCTCAATAAGGCCTGCCCAAAAGATCCCTACCCGCTCCCAAATATTGACATTCTAGTGGATGCCTCTTCTGGATACAAGTACCTCTCCTTCATGGATGCTTATTCAGGATATAACCAAATCCCGATGTATCCACCCGACCAAGAAAAGACCTCATTCCTAACTCCAAAAGCAAATTACTGCTACATTGTCATGCCATTCGGGCTAAAAAACGCAGGAGCTACCTACCAAAGATTGATGAAAAAAGTCTTTGCTAACCATATTGGAAAGCTAATGAAGGTCTATGTAGACGACATGCTGATAAAAACACAAAGTGAGGAATCGTTGTTGTTCGACCTCACCACAGTGTTCGACACTATAAGAAAGTATGGTATGCGACTTAATCCCGCGAAGTGCACCTTTGCATTAGAAGCTGGCAAATTCTTAGGCTTTATGCTCACACAAAGAGGAATCGAAGTGAATTCGGATAAATGTCGGGCTATACTCAACATGAAAAGTCCAACCTGCGTCAAAGAGGTACAACAGCTCAACGGCAGACTGGCAGCTCTGTCCAGATTTCTAGCTAGATCAGCCATAAGATCTCTCCCCTTTTATGCAATATTAAGGAAGGGAAAGAGGTTTGAATGGACGATAGAGTGCGAGCAAGCATTCCAAGATTTTAAAAAATTCTTTGGGCAACTACCCATTCTCACCCGACCACCGAAAAATGAAGAACTCGTACTATATCTCGCAGTAGGAAGTCGGGCAATAGCCTCAGCACTAGTAAGAGAAGACGAAAGCGGGCAACAACCCATCTACTTCATCAGCAAGGCTCTACAAGGGTCCGAACTAAATTATTAAAAGATAGAAAAATTTGCCTACGCCCTCATACTTACTTCTCGACGACTTCGTCCACACTTCCAAGCTCAGACTATTAAGGTTCGGACCAACCAGCCCATAAAAGGCATCCTACAGAAAACAGACCTAGCTGGAAGAATCCTAGAGTAGGCAGTCAAGTTATCTGCATTTGATCTTCAATACGAAGCCCGGACAGCCATCAAATCACAGTATCTGGCTAACTTCATTGCCGAGTACACCAACACCCCAGGAACTCCCACAAAATGAAATCTCTATGTGGACGGTTCGTCAAACAAAATCGGGAGTGGCGCAGGTGTAATTATAGAAAGTGATCAGGGAACCCAAATCGAGCTCTCACTAAAGTTTGAATTCCCTGCCTCAAATAACCAAGCTAAATACGAGGCACTACTAGCTGGTATGAGGCTGACTAGGGAGGTAGGAGTACAAAAGCTTACCGTCTTCAGTGATTCACAAGTAGTCACCTCACAAATAGAAGGGAGTTACCAAGTCAAGGATCCCACCATGAAAAAGTACCTGGACAAAACCAGAGAACAGCTCGGACAATTCGGGGAATATGAGGTGCAACATATACCTCAGAAACAGAATGCTCGAGCTGATGCACTCTCAAAACTAGCCAGCACCAAACCAGGGGGCAATAACAGAAGCCTCACCCAGGAAACATTGCAAAGCCCATCGATTTCGGACGAAGTAAAAGTCCTAACCATATCAGGTCAGGATCAAGGATGGATGACCCCCATAATCAACTACCTCAAGTCAGAGACACTCCCCACAGATAAAAAGGAGGCAAAAAGGCTAATACGAGAAGCACAGTACTACACTATAGTGGGCGACATCTTATATAGGAGAGGGATCTCAATACCCCTCCTAAAAATGCGTACCGACTTCCAATACAAGAGATGTCCTGGAAAAAGTACACATCGGCATGTGTAGCAACCACTTGGGGGCACGAGCTCTTTCCAAAAAGGTCATCTGAGCTGGGTTCTTCTGGCCAACCTTACAGAAAGAAGTAATAGAGTTCGTCAAAACGTGCCCACCATGCCAGAAGCATGCTAACTTCCATATTGCTCCACCAGAGGAGCTCATCAGTGTTACGTCACCCTAGCCATTCGCAAAATGGGGGCTCGACCTCCTTGGACCCTTCCCCCAGGGGTTAGGACAAGTCAAGTTCCTCATTGTAGGAATAGACTATTTCACAAAATAGATTGAGGCAGAGTCCTTAGCTAATGCCACCGCCCAAAGAAGTCGGAAATTCCTACATAGGAATATTATCCCAAGGTTTGGGGTCCCCTACTCCATCACCACAGATAATGGCACACAGTTCCCTGACATAGGTTTTAGGAATTTGGTAGCGGACTTGAAAATAAAGCACCAATTCACATCTATAGAACACCCACAAGCTAATGGACATGCAGAAGCCGCCAATAAAGTCATATTAGCTGGGTTAAAAAGAAGACTACAAGACATAAAGGGATCCTGTGCGGAAGACCTCCCACAAGTCCTATGGGCATATCGGATAACTCCACACTCCACTACAGGAGAATCACCCTTTCAACTCGCTTATGGGATGGAGGCAATGATTCTAGTGGAAATAGAAGAAAGATCTCCGAGAATGATCTTCTACAATGAAGAGACCAACTCACAAATCCAAAAGGAGGAGCTCGACCTACTCCCAGAAGTCTGAGAAAGAGCTCAGATCAGAGAGGAAGCATTAACGCGTCGAATGGCCCTAAGGTATAATCAGAAGGTAGTCCAATAAAACCTTGCCACCAACGATCTCATCTTAATCCGAAATGACATTGGAGTAGGTCGGTCAGGAGAAGGGAAGCTAGCAGTTAACTGGAAAGGACCATACCGAATTGTAGAAGTATTGGGAAAAGGTTACTACAAGGTGTCCAACCTCGAGGGGTGAGAGCTACCAAGCTCATGGCATGCCTGTAACCTAAGAAGGTGATGAGATATTTTGGTGAAAAAATGAATCTCTCCCAAAACACACAAATCTAACCGGCAAGTGCACCGGGTCGCATCAAGTAATAAAAACTCACGGGAGTGAGGTCGATCCCACAGGGATTGAAGGATTGAGCAATTTTTGCTTAGCGGTTGATTTAGTCAAGCGAATCAAGTGTTGGTTGGGTGATTTGTGATTTGCAGAATGTAAATTGCATGAAATTAAAGAGAGCAGGAAATTAAATTGCTGAATCTTAAAGAACAAGAAATTAAATGGCAGAAACTTAGAATGCAAGAAATGTAAATTGCAGAATCTTAAAGTGCAAGAAATGTAAATAGCTCGAAATGTAAAGGGGATTGGGAGTTGGATTTGCAGAAATTAAACAAGGAAAAGTAAATTTGCATCAAACAGAAGAGTAAAAGATGTTTGGGATTGAACCGGATGTCAAGCAGAATAGTAAATGAACATAGAAAGCAATAAACAGAGAAATGAAATGGAAAATTCAGATCTCAGGACCCAGAGACTAGAAAACCAAGTCTAGATCTCAATGCCTTCCTAGATCCAACAAGAACAATTGCAAGGGAATTGTAAATTGCAAGGAAAGTAGATGAGAATCAAGTAACAGAAACGGAAATTCAAATTCAGTAAATAAAGCAGAGAGATCCAAGATTGAGATTGAAACAGAATTTCTTCAATTCTCCAATCCAAGATCCAAGACAAATGTAATTGAAATTGAAAGTAATAAAACTGAGAGGAAGAGAAGTAAATTCTCCTTCCCCAAGACAAGAAATTAAAGTTCACTCAATAACAAAAACTCTCTGAAAACTCTTATGAAAATTCCAAAAGGAAAACTCCCCGAAGAACTTGAATTCTATCCTATTTATACACTTTCTTCCAATAATCTTCAAGCCTTGAGTTGGGCCTTTGCTCTTGGTGGAATTGGGTTGAAAGAGGCCTTGGTTGATTGCTCTTGAAGTTTGAAGAAGAACCAAAGTGAACCAATTGAACCGGGTTTGAGTTTTGCAAAAGTTGGACCAAAAGTTTGAGCCGAAGTTAGGGGTCTAACTTTGGCTCCAACTTTTCATATCAGCTAGCACATTTTTCTAATATCAACGTTGGTGCCAACGTTAGGGGTCTAACTTTGACCCTAACGTTGGCCTTGCCTAGTGTGCTTGTGGCGCCAACGTTAGCCACCAAGTTAGGGGGCTAACGTTGGCGCAAACTTTTGCTCCTTCCCCATTGAATTTTCATGTGCCAACGTTAGCCTCCAAGTTAGGGGGCTAACATTGGCGCAAACGTTGGATGGCCAAGGAGGAATTCATGTGCCAACGTTAGATGGCCAGGGAGGAATTCATGTGCCAACGTTAGCCTCAAAGTTAGGGGGCTAACGTTGGCGCAAACTTTTGGAGCCCAGGGGAGAATTTTCAAGTTCCAACGTTAGCCTCCAAGTTAGGGGGCTAACGTTGGGGCTAACTTTTCAACCAAAAGTTTGTGCAAAAGTTTGATGCTAACTTTAGGTCCAGCTTCTTGCTTCCTGGTTCAATTTCACTTATTCCATTGTCTTCTCTTTACTCCTAGCCATTCCTTCTTGCTTCAACCTTTCTCCAAGCTTTCTTCACCTATCATTAATCAACCAAACTCATCAAAGCTATGCTCAAAATCATGAGATATTCATTCTTTCATAATATGCAACAAATATAGCATAAAACCTCATGAAATGGCATGAATTCATATATGGTTGGTTCAATCAAGGGAAACATGAAAATCTACTCAATTAGCTTGCTTGTAGCTCAAGAAAGTGCATAATTCTAATGAAAACAAAAGAAAAAGACTAGTTAAAATAGGCTAGGATGACTTGTCATCACAACACCAAACTTAAAGCTTGGTTGTCCCCAAGCAAGAAAAGATTTATGCTCCAAGGTTCTTTCAATTAAGATGGATTGAGGAACACTTGTAAAGTGCAGTGAGTGAGGTGATCAAGTATCAGTGGGGTGAACTCTAAATCATATGCTCATGCAAGGGCTTCAGTGCTCACTAGTCCTTACATATTGGGAGTCGTAGGTCTTTAGGATTTTCATCCAAATGGTACCATGGAGATCTCTTTATATGTAATCACCTTGAAGCAGCTTATAGTTTCTGTGCTTTGGCCTCGACTCTAAGTATCATGTCTCAAAGCGGCTCTTTAGATAAGCTTTCAATCAATACTCCGAAACCAGTTGGTTTTAAGGTATTAGGTGTTAAAGCACCCCTAAGGATTTACTTGCTCAAGCCTCTTTCCTTGACACACTTCAACCACAAGCATTTACTAGGATAACAACTCTTTGAGTTTTTGTTTCTTTCTTTCTTTTTCTGCCTAGTAATTGATGCTCAGAGCCTTGGGCCATGTTCTTTTTGCTTTTGTATTTTCTTTTGTTTTGTTTGCTGCTTCTTGGATCAATAGATTTTTGAGAATCTCCACAATACTTCTTTGAACTTCATGTCCTGCCTATGAGCTCCCATGCAAGTTTTCACAAGCATGCAACCTCAATACATAGTCATACAACTAGAACCACCACTTCTCCTAATCTTTTGCTTGCCTCAAAATTGTTTAATTCCTCAATCCTTCTTTTCAAAGAACTTTCATGTGATGCATTTCTTGAAAATTGAGTGCAAACAAGTTTTGAAGATAAGAATGTTGTGAATGATCAAGCTTCTTGTTTATTGATTTATAAGGAAAGACTATGCTATGCAGACAAGCAGGGCAGATAAGGATACAATCCAACTTTCGATTACAGCAGTATTTGATGCAAAATAATGACTTAACAATACAACCTGTTGAAGTTTACTTGCTTTCCTTCTTCTCATCATCATCATTGCTGGCCTTTAGGTTCATCTTTTGTTTCTTTGGTTGATGATGCTTAATCCTTCCAACAGGTTGTATGGACCTCTGCAATGACATTGAAAGTTGCTTGTTCCCCAAGCACTTGAAAAATGGTTAGCTTGCATGATTTATTTGTGGGCCTTTGTACTTACTTTGGTGTGGGAACACCAAACTTAGTACCTTGCCAATGCATTAGATTAACCATGTGTGAAACTCTTTTTCTTCTTTTTCAAAAGCAATAAAACTGAAAACTAGGAAACAGCAGAGTAGTTAACTAGTTTATCCAACATGCTTGAAGCCAGCATTATGCAGAAGGTGAGAATGTGTTTTATAATGGGATTTTGGTGAACACCAAACTTAGAATCCTTCATTCTCCTTTAAATTGTTTTGGCATGTACACCAAACTTAGCTTCTTGCAATATAGATAAAACTAATTAACTTTTTTATTGAAATAGATATGAAAAGACAGTTACCTCCGGTTGGGTTGCCTCCCAACAAGCGCTCTTTTATTGTCACTAGCTTGACATCCTTCACTCTGTGCTCATGGAAGTTGAGGCTTATATTGCCTTAGGTTTCCTCCTCTTGCTATGGGTTTCCTTCCCTCTGTTTCTCTTTCCATAGCCATCTTACTTTCCTCCATGACTCCCTTCTCTTTCAACACAGCATCCTTTTCATGGCTCTTTGAGTTCAGATTCCCCTCCTTCTCACTCAAGTCAGCAAGGTTTTGAACAAGTTGTTCCATTTGCCTTTCAAGTCTTCTGAGTGAAGCCTCCTGGTTCTTGCTTATCATCTCTTGATGTTTCTTTATTTCTTCCCGCTCTATTACCATCATTTTCTTGAATTTTTATGGACCGCTCCATCAGCATTTCTAGAATATAGATTCTTTGAAAGGTTGGAAGAGGTTGTGGCTGTGTTAATTGTGGTGGTTGATGAAGGTCATTTTGAGCGAATGATGGGGTAGGATGGGGTTGGAAGTGTGTGTGATTGTTGTTGTGGGGGTGTGTTTTAAGTTGGTTTTTTAAGCTGGGGGTATTGCAGTTGAAGTCCCTCGGTTTTTGGTTTTGGTTCTCAACCCCCCTCCCATTAGAATGAGTTCTCCAAGGTGGATTGTACACATCATTCTGAGGCCTGTGTTGGAGCATGCTAAAGTGATTGCTTGGAGATTGTAGTTGCTCATAACTCTGTTGCTCATGGTTAATGACCCCAAAACTGTGTTCAGCTTTATTACTCCCATATGAGCTTTGAGTCAGGTTGTATGTATGTATTACAGCATGTCTCAACTCAGTGATTTTCCTAGTCATCATGTCCAGTTGTTGTAGAGTCTGCTGATGTATCTGCTTGTTTTGGCTTATTACTGCACTAGCACCTTCAATTTCTTTCTCTTGTGTGATTGGATGCACTTCTGCCTCTGGCTTAACAATTCTTTGTGATGGGTTCAGTTTGACTAGGAGTCCATTCACCAGTTCTTCCCATCCGATAATGCTTCCTTGTGGAAAGGCTTCAAACCACTGGGCAACATCATTCATGGCTATGGATAGTTCTTTCGAACTATGGGTTATATTATCATCCAGGGTGGGGGTATTACTCTCATGATTGCTAGAATTCGTTGAGTTCCCTTCCATGATCTGCACAGTCACAACCAATTCAAGTGAAGATAGAGCATATTCAGGCCAGGATATGATTGAAGGATCATTTGACACAAAGTATCAAACAGTTGGCAAACTTGAGAGAGTAATGAACGAAAACCACTCCTCTCGTTTGTTTTTCAAGCTATGAAAATCATATTCAGCAGGATGAGCCAAGGAAATTTCACTCTATTGCTAGAATGAGGTTTCTATTAGCTCAGGCAAAACTTCAAACAGTTAGTGGGTTAGTCAAAATTAAAGAAAAAGTGCTTGATCTAGATCACCACCTCACTTGATCATTGTCAATCTAATCAATCCCCGGCAACGGCGCCAAAAACTTGATGAGATATTTTGGTGAAAAAATGAATCTCTCCCAAAACACACAAATCTAACCGGCAAGTGCACCGGGTCGCATCAAGTAATAAAAACTCACGGGAGTGAGGTCGATCCCACAGGGATTGAAGGATTGAGCAATTTTTGCTTAGTGGTTGATTTAGTCAAGCGAATCAAGTGTTGGTTGGGTGATTTGTGATTTGCAGAATGTAAATTACATGAAATTAAAGAGAGCAGGAAATTAAATTGCTGAATCTTAAAGAACAAGAAATTAAATGGCAGAAACTTAGAATGCAAGAAATGTAAATTGCGGAATCTTAAAGTGCAAGAAATGTAAATGGCTCGAAATGTAAAGGGGATTGGGAGTTGGATTTGCAGAAATTAAACAAGGAAAAGTAAATTTGCATCAAACAGAAGAGTAAAAGATGTTTGGGATTGAACCGGATGTCAAGCAGAATAGTAAATGAACATAGAAAGCAATAAACAGAGAAATGAAATGGGAAATTCAGATCTCAGGACCCAAAGACTAGAAAACCAAGTCTAGATCTCAATGCCTTCCTAGATCCAACAAGAACAATTGCAAGGGAATTGTAAATTGCAAGGAAAGTAGATGAGAATCAAGTAACAGAAACGGAAATTCAAATTCAGTAAATAAAGCAGAGAGATCCAAGATTGAGATTGAAACAGAATTTCTTCAATTCTCCAATCCAAGATCCAAGACAAATGTAATTGAAATTGAAAGTAATAAAACTGAGAGGAAGAGAAGTAAATTCTACTTCCCCAAGACAAGAAATTAAAGTTCACTCAATAACAAAAACTCTCTGAAAACTCTTATGAAAATTCCAAAAGGAAAACTCCCCGAAGAACTTGAATTCTATCCTATTTATACACTTTCTTCCAATGATCTTCAAGCCTTGAGTTGGGCCTTTGCTCTTGGTGGAATTGGGTTGAAAGAGGCCTTGGTTGATTGCTCTTGAAGTTTGAAGAAGAACCAAAGTGAACCAATTGAATCGGGTTTGAGTTTTGCAAAAGTTGGACCAAAAGTTTGAGCCAAAGTTAGGGGTCTAACTTTGGCTCCAACTTTTCATATCAGCTAGCACATTTTTCTGATATCAACGTTGGTGCCAATGTTAGGGGTCTAACTTTGACCCTAACGTTGGCCTTGCCTAGTGTGCTTGTGGCGCCAACGTTAGGCACCAAGTTAGTGGGCTAACGTTGGCGCAAACTTTTGCTCCTTCCCCATTGAATTTTCATGTGCCAACTTTAGCCTCCAAGTTAGGGGGCTAACGTTGGCGCAAACGTTGGATGGCCAGGGAGGAATTCATGTGCCAACGTTAGATGGCCAGGGAGGAATTCATGTGCCAACGTTAGCCTCAAAGTTAGGGGGCTAACGTTGGCGCAAACTTTTGGAGCCCAGGGGAGAATTTTCAAGTTCCAACGTTAGCCTCCAAGTTAGGGGGCTAACGTTGGGACTAACTTTTCAACCAAAAGTTTGTGCAAAAGTTTGATGCTAACTTTAGGTCCAGCTTCTTGCTTCCTGGTTCAATTTCACTTATTCCATTGTCTTCTCTTTACTCCTAGCCATTCCTTCTTGCTTCAACCTTTCTCCAAGCTTTCTTCACCTATCATTAATCAACCAAACTCATCAAAGCTATGCTCAAAATCATGAGATATTCATTCTTTCATAATATGCAACAAATATAGCATAAAACCTCATGAAATGGCATGAATTCATATATGGTTGGTTCAATCAAGGGAAACATGAAAATCTACTCAATTAGCTTGCTTGTAGCTCAAGAAAGTGCATAATTCTAATGAAAACAAAAGAAAAAGACTAGTTAAAATAGGCTAGGATGACTTGTCATCAGAAGGTACTATAGCTAGAAAATAAGGAAAAATCTGAGGTTAAATGTGCACTCTTTTTCCTGAAAAGATTTTTTAATAAGGCACCAGACCAAGATCCACGAATATGACCCGACCTAGAAGGGTAAGCACTCATATGTATACACTTTTGTTCATATTTCTACTTTTTATTATCATTTGAATAAAGTTTTCAGATTCCCTAAAAAGTTTCCTACCAAGACGCATTAACCTAAGATCATAAAACGCTAAAATTCATCGCCCGATTACAAGAAGGTCGGCAAGGTGAAAAATTCATCGCCCGATTACAAGAGGTCGGCAAGGTGTAAAATTCATCACCCGATTATGAAGAGGTCGACAAGGTGAAAGCGGTTGTAGCAAGTTAATGCAAGAAGTTATAAAAAGTAATCCATAAAAAGCGACCTGACGAGGTCTGACTAAAAATGGATTACTAAAAATAACTTAACAAGGCCCGACAGAGAAGTCGGACCAACAAAAGGATCATTAAAAAGGGACAAAGACATCTTGCAATGGCCGAAGAAAGGCCAGGAATGCTTTGCTGAAAGGTACGAAGTCTTAAAAAAAGACACTACTTAAAAAGCAAACGCATAAAACTAAAAGAAAGGCTAAAAAGTCGTCCAACTAAACTATAAAGAAAAGGTTCCCCTTGGAACACTACCTAAAAAGTTGTTGGAACATGACTAAAAAGCTTAGACAAAGAGGTCACGCAATCAAAGTAACCCAGGGACAACCTCAAAGAAAGAGGAAGGCCAAAAATTAGAAAAGCGACCTAAGGCGCAAAAACCGTGGCTAAAAGGGATACAACTCTTCCCAAAAAGCCATGATTCCAAGACAAGGCTAGCAAAATTCTTCGGACTAACTAAAAAAGGTTCTATAAAGAACACTAAAAAGTTGTCGAACAAATTAGCCCCAAGGATCACCTCGCCCAAATAGAAAATAAGACAAAACGAGAGATGATCCAAAAGAGGTCGGACAGAAAAGTACCGACTCTCTATAAAAATCTGCAAAGGTTGCAAAGGTATGATCAACATATCAGAAAAACATATCCATCAAAATAAACATTAAAGACTCAAAAGGCCACCTAAAAGGCAGCCTCAGAGTTTAAAAGTGTTTTGTTGTTCCAAAATAAAGTTGCATAGAAGCAACTAAGTGTCGAGAGAGTCAACCATATAAAAGTTTACAAAAAACTAAAGTTCAAAAGTCCACAAGCCGGACTATACAAATACACAGAGATCACAAGGGGTCCAAAGTCTCCCCAGTAGCAGCATCCTGGGCTGAAGAAGGAGCAATGGTCTTCAAAGGGGTTGCATCCACAGTCCTATCCTCTCGGTTCAGAATTTGAACATCAGGATCAGACTCGGGATGGTCGACCTCAGCGAAGGAGTTGAAGAAGTCGAGGCTGTAGAAGCTTTGGCTGGCGGCGCAAAGAGAGTTCTTCATCTTCGTCATCAGGGGCTGGCACGATCTTACCATCCTCCACTGTATTATCCAAACTAAACAAAGTCAGATCGAGCTCAGGGGCAAGAATCATAACTTGGGCCTTCAAGTTTTCATACGCATCAGTCACATTGCCCACCAGGTGACCTTGAAGCTCGGCATAGTCCAAATGAGCAGACTCAAGCCTCTCCCTAGGCTCAAACAGCTCACCGTAAGTACGGGTGTAGCTTTCTTTATGCTTTTTCGCCATTTCCTTAGCCAGGTTGGAATCAGCCTCGGCAGCAGTAGCTCGGGACTTCTCCCGCTCCACATTCAGCTCCAATTTCGCTACCTTGGCGTCAAGCTCATCCTTAAAACCTTTAATCCTGTCAAACTCAGATTTGGCCTCTTCCATAAAGGCCTTAGTCGAGTGAATATGAGAACCTTGGACAGTACGAAATAAGGCCGCACCCATATTGGCCATCCAAATACTGTTGTTGGAGATGAAATCCAAATGGCAAAGAATGGACACATCATCTAGCGGATTTTGGCCATGAGGAGCTATCAGATCGGTAGCAAAACCAACACCATCAAAGTCCTTGGCATTCAAATCGTAAGGACCAACGGTTTTTTGTCGTTTGGGAGGAGGACCCCCAGTAGTAGGAGAGGAGGTAGCGCAAGAAGATGGTTGAACTGGATCAGAGGGAACAGTCTGTACCTGAGGAATCGGAATGATCTTCCTCGACCCAGAAGCATCAGAAGTTGGTTTTTTTGGAGGAAGTTGGAAAGATCCCTCTCCAGAAGTCTTCGCGCTCAAGTTTTGTGTAGCGGTCGCCTTCTTTGCCCTTCGAAAGGCCATCATGGAGTCAGTAGATTTCACCATTTTTGAAAAAACAAATCCAATGGAATCTCCTAAGTCTACACAATACTCGGGGTCAGCTACAGTCACACACATAAGAACTATCAAATCCAGCCAATCGGCCATACCAGCAAGAACTTTCGAAGACATCTCGACAATATTTTTTTGGAAAGACATAGGCCAACTATCCCTACAGAAAGAAAAAGAAAAATTGGATTACTACCAAACAACTCGGGCAAATAAGGAAACAACTCGGATAATAAAAGTAAACAGCAAGTGTCAGATACGACAGTAAAAGAGAAACCCCAGGACTCACACTAAAGTCCAGGGGCACCCTCTGGAGGCAACAACAAAGGCAAGAATTATGAAAAAGGGGAAGTCGAACAACTTATGCCCTAACACCTCTTAATAGATCAATTCTTTCCTAATAAGCGTCACTCCATACAAATAGCAAAAAGCCATCATCATCAAAAAGACCATGCAAAAATCATCAAAAAGCTAAAAACCTTTTTGTCCTACCAATAATTCATCATCAAAGCTACAACCTTTCTCTACCAAACAATTCAAACGAAAGCTCTGTATGAAGAAGGAAACAACGGCAAAGACAAAACCCTACGAAAAGCAAGATTACCAGAAAGAACACATTTTCCTCAAATAGGAGTAGCAGAGAAAAAGTCACAACCAAACAATCAGACGCAAAGATGTAACCTTTTTCAGAAAAAATCAAAACTTTACAAATGAAAGCATGCAAGAAATGACGATTATCGAAAGAAATGAGAAAGAACAACTAACCTGCAGAAGAGAACAACGAAGTCCGCGCCAAACAGTCACTTTGAGACAGAGAAAAGTAAAAGGCTTAGAGATGTGAAAGCAGAGACAGCAGACAAATGAAATACCTCAGCAAGTAACGAACAAAGAGTGAAAAGAGAAAAAAAATAGAACAATGATGCTTTGAAATTTAAAATGGAATGCAAAAGAGGGAAAGAAGGAAACAGTGAAGGTGAATTAATGAGCCTTTAAACCCTTGCACGTTCCCAAAAAAGTGCAATGCGCACTGCAATTAAAAAGGAAAAGGAAAGAAAAAACGCTCTGCATTCAAGGAGTCCTAGCAGGAGTTATACGGAAGACCGATTCAAGGCAAAATGCTCGAGCTCGACTTCCTCAAAGGGTCGAAGTCTAAAAGAGACGACCTTAAGGGTAAGATCGAGCCCAAGCAGGGGCACTGTTCATACCACGGGTCGAGCTATGCGACCCGAGCTGACTTCAGACAGGAACGTCTGACCTCTTAAGGTTGGATGGCCGTCAATCTCCCTTAAAAAGCTCAGCCAAATCACTATAAAGGCCCAAGTAGGCCCAAGAAGAGGGACACAGCCCACTCTAAAGAAGGTTAGCCTAAAAAGATAAGATGACTTCACTCAAAGATAAGATAAGATAACTAACTTTTCTCTAGAAAGGTCACCCCACACCATTATAAATACACTAGAGCACCCAGGTATCTTAAAGAGCTCGGCCAAATCACTATAAAGGCCCAAGTAGGCCCAAGAAGAGGGACATAGCCCACTCCAAAGGCGGTTAGCCTAAAAAGATAAGATGACTTCACTCAAAGATAAGATAAGATAACTAACTTTTCTCTAGAAAGGTCACCCCACACCATTATAAATACACTGGAGCACCCAGGTATAACTCATACTTTGATTCTACTAAAAAACATGCCTAAAGCACGTGCTAACTTAAGCATCAGAGTCTCTTGTAGGTACTACCACCCTCCAGTGATTGAGGATCAGCAGCACCACCAGATCCAACAAGTCGGACACGACAGCTCCGGCCACCACAGCAGATCTTATCCGAGATCGACCTTCAGTTTCAGGTAACCCTCGGAATAGTTGGAGTCTAAATTTGGCTATAGCTATGCACCTTCCTCATGGCCAACGTTTGAGGTAGCGTTTGAGGTCCAACTTTGGGCTCAAACGTTGCCTTCTTGCTCAGTAGTTTGAGGCATAGTTGGAGGCCAACTTTGGCTCCAACTATGCACCTTTCTTGGCCAATGTTTGAGGCAAAGTTGGAGGCTAACTTTGGTTCCAACTTTGCACCTCTGACGATGAACATTTGAGGCAACATTGGAGGCGTTGGCCTTTCCTTCTCTTCATCAATGTTTGAGGCAACGTTGGTGGGCCAACTTTGGCCACCAACGTTTCTTCCTTTTGCTTCTTCCTTGCCATTCCTCAGCTTCTTTTCTAGCTATTATCAATCAAACAATTACATCAAAGTTTACCAAATCACAAGATTTTGCATCATTCAAAACAATCAAGTAAATCTTGCATAAACCTCATGAAAATGCACATAAATAACCATGTTTGATTGAGTCAAGATATGCATGAATTTCTAATCCAATTACTTAATTATTGCTCAAGAAAGTGCATGAAACCTAATGAAAACTAATAAAAAATGCTTGTGAAACTAGCCTAAAATGACTTGTCATCAGAAGGCTAGTGAATCGTGTGGAGTCCCTTGTGGGAAATTCCTTCTCAGCTTCATCAACTCGGATGGTCCTCTTCAACCGCTTAGAAGGTGGCTTGACTTTTTTGAGGAGGTTTGTGCCTTAGCGGATGATCTTTGAGTTGGCCTTTTAGCCGATGTCTTTTTGGAAGCCTTTTCTTTTCCTTTCTTGATGGCCATTCTAAAAAGAGAAAAAAGAAAGAGTATTAAACTCAGAGATATAAGTACCCGAATTAGCAAGCCACAAACATTTTGATGATGAAAAGCAATGGAAAATAAGCTCAATACACACGAAGAGTAGGTGTTTGTGAAAAAGAAGCACTAAGTTACAAGAATAAGATAGAAAATAAATCAATATATCATTTGTACTTTTTCACAAACACTTGGTGTGCATATTATAAACAAGAAGCAAGTTGAGGAATCCAAGTGTGTAATAGACCTAAAATAGAATGCCAATTGTTAAAGCAACACCACATAATACAAACAAGCTAAGAAATATCAAAATAATCCACCCATTCACAAAATATTCAATTTGAAAAAAAGAACTAGAAATAACAAAACTAAAATTCAATTAAGAACAATTAAGAATAATTAAAATAATCAAATGTAAGAAACAAAAGAAGAATTAAAGAGTAAAATAGAGTAATTAAAGAAACCTTGAAAAGAAGGGGAAGAGATGAGGGTAAATGCAAGTAGAAGTGAGATAAGAAAGGTGAGAAGAGAAAAGAAGAAGAAGGAAATTGGGGTTGCCGGAGGTGGTGGCTGCCAGTGATGGTCCACCGATAGCGGTGGATAGGGGGTGACAAATAAGGAAGAAGTAAGAAGAAAGAAGAAAGAAGAAAGAATTCAGACTTAGAAGAAGGAAGGAGTGTGACGGGAGGCAGGACAGCGCGGTGATTTAATTGATTCGGCGCTGTGACGCGTGCGCATCGTCCATGCGTACGCGTGGAAGGCCTAAAAGTGAAAGTGACGCGTGAGCGTCGGTCACACGTACGCGTGATGAGTGTTCGTGCTAGACACATGATATTGGTAGCATTCCATCACAACTCTCTGATTTTTGTACCAAGCATGGCAGCAATAAGCTACGACGCGCACGTGTTGGCCACGCTCACGCATGGATAGCCAGAAAACAAAGTGACGCGTACGCGTCAGTGAGGCGGACGCATGGGTTGGGTTGTGCCTCTAGCACCCCACCCGCACAGTTCCAGTGTAAGTCTCTGGTTTTTGTACTAGGGATTGTAGCATTAACATACGACTCGTGCGCGTCGGTCACGCTTATGCGTGGAAAGGAAAATTTGTGGGTAACGCTTACACGTCAGCAAGGTGTATGCATCGTGTAGGTTGTGCGCCAGGCACCCCACCTGCACAGTTTCAGCACAACTCTCTGATTTTTGTACCAAAGAGCAGTAGCAGCAACATGACGCGTGCGCGTTGACCATGCGCATGCGTGAGACGAACTTTTTTTTATAAGAAAAAAGGCAAATATGCATAATTGGAAAGGATCACACACGTCTAATGAAGCAAACATAAGTGAATAAATAAATAAAGAATACTATAGAAAAGGAAGATCATACCATGGTGGGTTGCCTCGCACTTAGCACTTTTCTTTGACATCCTTAAGTTTGATGATCTATAAGCTCACTCCTCTTCCTTGGCCAGGTACTTCAAGAGAAAGATCTCTGGCTCCTTATTATTCTTCACCTTTGCACCTTGATAAAGCTTTAAACGGTGGCCATTGACCTTGAAGAAGGTAGGGCTTGAAGGGTGACTCAAGTGCACAACTCCATACAGTTCAACCTTCTCCTCCACATATGGTCCATCCCACCTTGACCTCAGTTTGCCCGGCATTAATCTCAACCTCAAGTTATAGAGAAGTACTTGATCTCTAGATCTAAACTCTCTTCTCTTGATGTTCTTGTCATGTACTGCCTTCACTTTTTCTTTGTAGAGCCTTAAGTTTTCATAAGCCTCTAGCCGAATGCACTCCAGTTCTTCTAGTTGCAATTTTCTTTCATTTCTGGCTCCTCCCAATCCTGAGTGACATTCCTTCACAGCCCAATAAGCCTTGTGTTCCACCTCTATCAGAAGGTGACAAGCCTTTCCGTAGACTAGCCGGAACGGACTCATGCCAATCGGTGTCTTGTAAGCTGTCTGATAAGCCCATAGTGCATCTCCAATTCTAGAGCTCTAATTCCTCCTATGAGGTTTAATAATCTTCTCGAGTATGCGCTTGATGTCTCTATTAGACACTTCGGCCTGGCCATTTGTTTGGGGATGATAAGTCGTCGCCACCTTGTGAATAATGCCATGTTTCTTCATGAAACCTGTCATTCTTTTGTTACAAAAAATGAGAGCCTTGATCACTCACGATCGCTCGTGGTGATCCAAAGCGCCAAATGATGTTATTTCGCACAAAAGAGACAACCACGTTAGCAACATCAGTATGGGTAGGAATTGCTTCCACTCATTTAGAAACATAATCAACAGCTAACAGAATATATAAGAAACCATTCGAGTTTGGAAAGGGACACATGAAGTCAATACTCCAAACATAAAAAATTTCACAAAACAACATGAGTTTTTAGGGTATCTCATCTCTCTTGGATATGTTTCCAAACCTTTGGCATTGGTGGCAAGAGTTACAGAAAAGATTTGCATCCTTAAAGAGTGTGGGCCACCAAAATTCGCAGTCTAAAATTTTTTTTGCAGTTCTTTGAGGCCCAAAGTGGCCACCACTTTAAGATGAGTGGCACGCCTCTAAGATAGACTGGATTTCGGATTGTTGAACACACCTAATTATTTGGCCAGCACCACATCTCCACAAAATATATGGGTCATCCCATATGTAATACTTGGACTCTCTCTTGAGCTTGTCCTTTTGATGTTTAGAAAAATTTGGAGGAAAGGTGCGACTAACCAAATAATTAGCAATGGGTGCTTGATGAATCCATATTTGATGATGATTTTTTGGTTAGAATTGAATGAATTCCATCACATAAATTGCACTTATTCCCTTGAATAGCATGCTTTTGAACTTTCCTCCCAATTTGTGCTTGATTATGAAAATATGCTCTCTTGTGCCCTATTTAATCTATTTTATTCCATTTGCCTTCTATTCGATGCCTTGATATTGTCTGTGAGTGATTTTAGGTGTATAAGGTAGGAATGGATTAGAGAAAATGGAAGAAGAACATGCAAAGTGGGGGAAACATGAAGAAGCAAAGGAGATGAGTTCAGAGACGTGTGCGTGCACACAGACATGCATGCATATGCACAGGCGCCCAATCAGAGTGCGTGGATCATTTTGAGTGCGTCATGCGTCCAACCAAGCATCGCCTTATCTGTGTGTGCACAGCTACTTGTGCATACGCACAGCAAGGGATTTTCGCAAAGTGTGCGGACGCACACGCCTGTGCATCCGCACAGGTGTCCACACATGACTTTATTAAAATGGCATGTGACTCGTGATTTTGAGGCTTTGGAGGCCCATTTCTAAAGTCTTTTAGCTCATATTGGAAGGAGAATGAAGATAATAACATAGCATATCATTAGTATAGTTTAGGAGTAGTGGTAGGAAGCTTTGATGCACCACTATTTTGTGGTACATTTTGTCCTTAATTGAGTGGATTTTATCCACTATTCTCACACTTATTTATAGAATTTGCATGATTTACATTTTCCTTCCTAATTTTGTGCTATGATTGAAAACATGTTTCTTTGGCCTTAAAATTGCTAATTATTAATCCTCTCTTATTACCATTCGATGCCGTGATATGTGTGTAAGTGTTTTCAGAGTTTATAGGGCAAGAATGGCTTAGAGGATGAAAAGGAAACAAGCAAAAGTGGAAAGAACATGCAAAAATGAAGTTTTGAGAAGCTGGCAGCGACGCACACACGTGGATGACGCGTACGCGTGCCTAGCGCAGAAGATGAGCGACGCGTGCGCGTGACTAACGCGTACGCGTGACAAGGAATTTCGCCAAATGACGCGCACGCGTGATCTACGCATACGCGTGACATGCGCCATGTGTAGAAAATGTAGAAAGCACTGTGAGTGATTTCTGGGCTCCTTTTTGGCCAAATTCCAAGCCCAAGAACGCAGAATAGAAGCTGCAGAGTAGGGAAATCAAGGATCATCGAATCATTCACACATTAGTTAGGTTTAGATGTAGTTTTCTAGAGAGAGATGCTCTCTTCTCTCTCTTATGTTTTAGGATTAGCTTTTCTTAAATTCAGATTTCTATCTTGCTTTAATTTAGTTTCTCTTCTACTTTTATTTGTCTTAGCATTCTAGTTTATCTATTTCCCCTATTGATTACTTTATGTTGCTTTTTGGTTTATGAATTCTCATGTTTTAATTTTATTTTCTATTTAATGCAATTTGAGGTATTTCAGATTTATGATTGCTTTCTTCAATTTATGCTGTTGATGCTTTCAATTTAATTTATATTTCTCTCCTTTTGGCTTTGGTTGAGTAATTGGAGACTCTTGAGTTATCAAACTCCCTTGTTGATTGATAATTGAAATTTGCTGGTTGATTTGGATCCCTCTAAAGCTAGTCTTTCCTTAGGAGTTAACTAGGACTTGAGGAATCAAATTGATTCATTCACTTGACTTTCCTCCATAGTTAGAGGTTAACTAAGTGGTAGCAACTAACAATCCTTGTCACAATTGATAAGGATAACTAGGATAGGACTTCTAATTCTCATACCTTGCCAAGAGTTTTCTTAGTTATTAATTTAATTTCTTGCAATTTACTTTTCTTGTTCCTTATTCAAAAAACCAAAAAGATACCTTTCTCATAACCAATAATAACTACACCTCCCTGCAATTCCTTGAGAGACGACCCGAGGTTTGAATACTTCGGTTATTAATTTTATTGGATTTGCTTTAATGACATACAAGTTTTTGTATGAAAGGATTATTGTTGGTTTAGAAACTATACTTGCAATGAGAATTTATTTGTGAAATTCTAAACCGTCAAAAATCTGTTCATCAAAATGGTGCCGTTGCCGGGGAATTGCAAACGTGTGCCTTATTATTGGTTATTGTAAATATTTGCTTTTTGCTTGTTTGTTAGCCTTTGTTAGTTTTAGGACTTAGCTGCTTATTTTTATTAGTTTTTCTTTTTATTTGCTACTATGAATTCTCACCCCTTCAGCTATGAGTTTAGTTCAAATTATGTTACAGGAAATGGACGTTACAATGGGAATATGCATCAAGGATGGGACAATCAAAGGTAGGAGGAGCCACAAGGATTTGATCAACCCTCTTGGCAACAACCTCCACTAACATACTATGACCAAGAGCCATTCCAAGAAGCATACCAAGATAACGGCTATGGTGAGCACTCTTTTGATTATCAACAACCACCACCATACGCCTATGAACCCCCTCCTCAACATAATTTTGAACCATCATACTCACAAGCACCTTACCACCAAACAGCCTCAAATGACCCTAATCCTTACCCACCATACCAAGAGCCTTATGAGACATACTTAGAACCACCACCTCAATATACACCATCTCCATATCCTTCTTATGATAAATCACCCTCTTATCATGAACCTTTCCTTCCAATCAATGAACCTTTATATCCACCCTAATCTTCAATGCATGACATACTTGGTGTTCTTCTTCAAGGGCAAAGAGAGATGCAAAAGAAAGTACTAGAACTCACGGCTGCCTTGATCGAGGTAGTTAATCGATTAGCTTCCCAACATTTGGACACTCAAGGAACCCCCATGGCTTCATGTGGAAAATCTAATGAAGAACGTAGCATGAAGGAAGACATCAAGGAGGAGTTTGATTTTGTATTAGAGCAAGTGGAGAAAGCCAAAATTATCAAAGAACCGGAAATGGTTGAAGACTTGGGAGATGCGGAACCTCCATGGGAAAGTCCAGTCATAGAGCCTCTTTTCAAGATATTTGATGTTGATGCTGAGGAGGGTGTACAACCTCCAAGAGATATCATGGTTGAAGACTTTGCAGAGGTTGATCAAGAGATGGAGATTAAAGAAGAAGAAGCACAACCTCCCATGCCCTTGGTAAGTAATGAAGAAGAGATTGAATTGGAAGAAAGCTACCAAGAGGAAAAGGTTGAAATTGAACAAGCTTGCAAAGAGGTGGAAGTTGTCAAGGAAGAGCTCAAGGGAATGGAGCTGGAAATCACCTTGCCAAAGTTCTTGGAGACCTCTCCCCCAAAGCCATCACCACCCATTCCTTCATTCAAGTGGGTAAATCTTTTATTGGTCCACTTGAATATGCTTTGCTTGAGACGGATGGGCAACTAAGAGCTCTTTGTGGCTATAAGAGTAAGAGGGAGATGGTTAGTGGTAAGAGTTATCGTTCAAGGTTCAATATGGTTGCATACTCCAAATTGAAGCTCAAGGATTGGTGGAGAGCTCGATTGAATGGGTCTCAGAAGTTGTTTGGGTATCTCAGTGGGAATTTAGATTGCATGCCACGCGGTTAGAATAATGATGATCAACAAGAAGACGGGTGTAACAGCAAGGTTTGGGATCCCGGAATTCATTCTACCAATCAACACCCCCGGGGCCTAGTCACTTGCTTTAACTTGCTCAAAGGCTTTATGTGCCTAGTCTGGGACCCCGGAGGCTATTGGAATTGCAAACATTGGTGAAAATTCCTGGATGAGTTCAAACACAAGCCACCATGACAAGGGGCTCACCAAATGTCCAACTTAAGGACTTTAACTAAAAGTGCTAGGTGGGAGACAACCTACCATGGTATGATCTTTCATTTTTTATCCTTAGTTTTATTTTATTCTATTTTTATTAGGATCCATTCATAATGTCTGCATCAGCATCTGCATTCTGCATAAAAAAAGGGTGCATGATAAACCCCGATTTTGTGGTTTATCTTGTGCTTAATTTGGGGGATTTTATCACCTTTTCCCACATTTATTCAATGAAATAGCATGGTTTTGTAATTCTCCCTTGAATTATTCTTAAATGTGAAAACATGCTTTTTAGGCCCTAAAATTGGTGATTTTAATTCACTTAAATTTCAATCGATGTCTTGATATGTTTGTTAAGTGATTTCAGGTTCATAAGGCAAGTATTGGGTGGAAGAAGTGAGGAGAAAAGCATGCAAAGTGGGAGAACTCATGAAGAAATGAAGGAACCGTAAAGCTGTCAAGCCTGACCTCTTCGCACTCAAACGAGCATAACTTGAGCTACAGAGGTTCAAATGAGGCGGTTCTAGTTATGTTAGAAAGCTAACATCCGGGGCTTCGAAAAGATATAAAATTTGCCATATGTTACTTTGCGCTCAGGGGCGCGCACGTGCCATGTACGCGTGCGCGCCAATGCTACTGTGGCCCACTAAAGTGAAATCGCCCCCAGCGATTTCTGAAGCACTTTGGGCCCAACCCAACTCATTTCTGAAGCTATTTCATGCAGAATTCAAGCTTGGGCAAAGGGGGGAGCAACTGTTGGAAGTTTTAGCATCATGTAGTTTAGTTTCTAGAGAGAGAAGCTCACTCTTCTCTCTAGAATTAGGATTAGAATTTGTTAGATCTAAGTTTAATTCATGCTTTGATTTACTTTTCCTTTACAATTTCTTGTTACTCTACTCTTTCTCTTTCTAGTTTTACATTTAATTCATGTAATTCTCTACTTTTATGTTGATGCATTTTTGTTCTTCTATTTTCAATTCAATACAATTTATGATTCATGTTCTTTTATTATTGATTTGCTTTATTGTTGTTTAATTCCTTGCAATTGAGTAGTGTAGATTTATGTTCCTTGCAATTTTAATATACTTTCCTTTTATGCCTTCCAAGTATTTGATAAAATGCTTGGTTGGATCTTACAGTAGAATTTGGTGCTCTTGGCTTGGGAAGGTAACTTAGGAACTCTTGAGTTACTAATGTCCAAGTGATTGACGATTGGGAGCCATTAACGCTAGATCTCACCAATTGATTAGGTGTAGAACTAGGACTTATGGACTTGGATTGACATAGCTCACTTGACTTTTCTCTACTATTAGTTAGGGGTTAACTTAGTGGGGTTGGTCCTTGTCAATTCTCATGTTGTGGTTAGTGATTAGGATAGAGATCCTTGACCACCAACCCTTGCCAAGACCCTTTTGTTATTTGAATTTCCCTGTCATTTATATTTCTTGTCCAAAATCTCAAAAACCCCAAACACAACTCATAACTAATAACAAGAACACTTTATTGCAATTCCTAGGGAGAACGGCCCGAGGTTCCAATACTTCGGTTTATAAATTTAGGGGTTTGTTACTTGTGACAAACAAATTTTTTGTATGAAAGGACTATTGTTTGGTTTAGAAACTATACTTTACAACGAGAATTCATTTGAAAAATTCTATATCAACAAAAGTCCAATCATCAGTGCAACCTACGCGTGCGCGTAGGTCACGCGTGGGCGTCGATCCCACTTCGGCGCTTCAATCCAACGAACAGAAAGTTGTGATGGAATCGTACAGTTGGCGGGCTCTGCACACAATTCGACCCACGTGTACGCGTCTAGGACGTGTGTGCGTCACTTGCAATTTGGGAAATCCACGCGTACGCGTCAAGCACGCGCACACGTGGATAGGGAAATCGGCGTAATAAGCATGCTAACCCGAGAGTTGTGCTGCCCTCGCACTGGAATTGTGCTAGAGGCACAAAATCACCCACGCGTATGCGTCCCAGACGCGTTCGCGTCCTTTTGCTTCCAGACCACCCATGCGTACGCGTGGGCGACGCTTACGCGTCGAATCACCAACTCACTTTTCACGCGTACGCGTGATGCACGCGCACGTGTTGCGCCCTGTTTTTGATTTCCTACTTCTTTCTTCTATCCTTTCTCCTTCTTTCTTCCCCCTTTCTTACTTTTTTCTTCTTCATTACTTCTCATCCTTATTCTCTTTCATTCTATTTTTCCTATTGCATTTGCATACTTTCATTCACTGCATTTTAGTTTTTTGCCTACTTTATTTTCTTTTATAAGTTTATTATTTTTCCTTTAGTGCTAAATATTCTTATTCAACTGTTATATCTTTTCTGGTATTATTTTGGTTCTTAGTAACTTTTTTTTACACTGTTGGATGACATTATTTATCTGTCAATACCAATCTTTTATGATACTTGTGTTCCATTTGCATTGATATGCACTTAAACTGTCTTTCATTACCCACACTCTCTCCCCCTTTGTTGAAATTTTTGCACTATTTATATGCCATTTGCTTTTACCATTTTCTCACTTGCATGTTGTAGCTACAATGTAATTGAGACCCTCATTATTTGGCATTAACCCAACCATATTTTATTTGTTTTCTATCTTTATTTTTGGGTTACTTTTCTTCCCTTTTCTCTTCTTTCAGGATGGCCACCGGAAAGAGAACCGGAAGACGTTTAAATGGGGCAACAGACAAGTCCATCTACATATTTTTTGGAGAGAAAAGCATCAGTTGGAGCCAGCCGTCCACTTGCACATCTGAGCATGCACCGAGGACGGTGCAATCTTTAAGTGTGGAGAGGTCGACACCGATCTCCGTGGGTTAGCTACTCTCCTATCTCAACACCAATGGTGGCTTATTTTCCTTGTTAGTTGTTGCATTTGCATGTTTGATTTCATATTGTTTGATTTTGTGCATGTGCTTCTGCCACTACATGGTTGGAGTGATAAGTTTCTTTTCAAGACCCTTTTTTATAATATTTCACTAATTAAAATTGAAAATTTTTTGTTAAACTTGTTTGAGGATTGTAATTTGGAACATGATTTATAGTTGAGAACACACAACCTGTGAGATTTGAGCTTAATTACATGGTTACACTATTTAACCATAATATTTTATTCTTGTGTGTTTTCTTCTATATGATTGCGATCTATAGTTTGTTCCATTCTATATGTCCATTGTTTAGTATATTTACATGCATACATATGATTGAGGCCATCACTTGTTAGTAGCTCACTTATCCCAAATAGCCTACCATTCCATTTACCTTTGTTAGCCACTTTGAGCCTTCTAATCCCCATTTGTTCTATATTTTACCACATCACTAGCCTTAAGCAGAAAAACAAGTAATTATCTGATTTGAATCTTTGGTTAGCTTAAGATAGAGATTGTGTGTCAACTAAGTGTGGGGAAACTGTGGTAACATGGGTTAATAGGGAATGTGTTATGTTTTTACTTTATGTGAATATTGGGAATTTGGGTACCTACTCATGTAAAACCAGAAAGACCACATACATTGATATGTTATGTTTGCTTTCATAATAAAAAAACCAAAAATATTCAAATAATTAAGTAAATAAGTGAATAAGGGGACAAAATTACCCTAATGTTAAGCTTAATAAAAGATCAATGCATATGTGATAAAATTAAAGAAAAGTTGATGCATGAGTATGTGATGCAAAAGTGGGAATTTTGGGTAGCTAGGCATGATTTTGGAATTACATAGAGTGTGTGTGTGTTAGGTGAGAGCTTAGGTTAATCAAAGATTCATATTATAGCTCACTTGGCCATACATATATCCTCACCCTTACCTTAGCCCCATTACAACCTTGAAAAGACCTCAGGATGTTTGCATCGGTATACTAAATTTTTGTTGATTGGTTAGATGAAGAACAAAGTTTTAGAGAGCATGACTAGAGAAGATGTGAGTGAATTAACCCTAGACACTTGAGAGAATTAGAGTGATATACACTAGCAGTGAGGGTTCAATGCTTGATTCTATGTTCCCTGCTTTCATGAGCTATCTTCTTACAAGTTTATTTGTCTCTTATTGTGTGATTTGAATTAGTGAAATCTGATTTATATTTGTCTTGGAGAATTTGTTTACTTTTAACCAAGCAGGTAAAAGTATTTTTATATTTAGTTGCATTCATATAGATAGGTTATATTTCATAAGTTTTACCATTCCTCTTCACTCCTTTATAGCTTCTCTTGAGCTTAGCATGAGGACATGCTAATATTTAAGTGTGGGGAGATTTGATGTACCACTATTTTGTGGTACATTTTGTGCTTAACTGAGTGGATTTTATCCACTATTCTCACACTTATTTATAGAATTTGCATGATTTACATTTTCCTTCCTAATTTTGTGCTATGATTGAAGACATGTTTCTTTGGCCTTAAAATTGCTAATTATTAATCCTCTCTTATTACCATTCGATGCCGTGATATGTGTGTTAAGTTTTTTCAGAGTTTATAGGGCAAGAATGGCTTAGAGGATGGAAAAGAAACAAGCAAAAGTGAAAGGAATGTGCAAAAATGAAGTTTTAAGAAGCTGGAAGCGACGCGCACGAGTAGATGATGCGTACGCGTGCCTAGCGCAGAAGACGAGCAACGCGTACGCATGATGAGGGAAAAACGATTCCACACAAACTCACCGGCAAGTGTAACGGGTCGCATCAAGTAGTAATAACTCATAAGAGTGAGGTCGATCCCACAGGGATTGATGGATTGAGCAACTTGAGTATGGTGATGAATTTAGTTAAGCAAATATTTGATGATTTGGGTGAAATTTGATTAACAGAAGAAGAATTGCAGGGAAAGTAAAGTGCAGAAGTGAAATTGGCCGAATCTTAAAGTGCAGAAGAAGTAGATTGCGGAAACTTAAAATGCAAGAAATTAAAAGAGCTGAAACTTAAATTGCAAGAAAAGTAAATAACTAAAACGTAAAGTGTAAGGAATTTAAATTGCTGAATCTAAATTGACAGGAAAACGTAAATTGCATGAAGAGTAAAGGGATTTGGGTGCTGGGATTCAAAATAGAGCTGGAAAATATAAATTGCAGTAAACTAAAGAACTCTCAAATGAAGAAACTTAGAAAATCAGATCGATTCAGTACCAAAATAGAAATGGAGAAGTGCAGAAGAATCAAAACAGAATGAAAACTTTGATCCACTTTAAAATCCTAAAAGAGAAATTGACAATTACAGTAGATTAATAAAACAGAAAGAAAACTCAAATCTCAATTGCTCTCTTGACAAAAACAGAAAAGAAGAAATTGCAGAAGAAAGAAAATCCTAAGATAAGATCTCAAATTCATTGAACTATGAAAGGAAAGGTAAATGATGACTATCGGGTGAAGAAATTCAGTAGAATTCCTTAATCCAAGTTCAAGAGTCAAGAACAGAAAATAAAGTTGCAGAAGAAAGAAAACCAAAACAGAAAGGAAAATTCAGATCTTATCTCAATTCTAAAATTCTAAAATGAAAACTAAAAGAGAGAGCCCCAATGAAATCAAATTCGTAGCTATTTATACACTTTCCAATTATGGCTTCCAGTACTTGGAGTGGGCTTGTTGGCCTTTGAAGAAGTGGATCAAAATGTCACTTGGTTGCTGCTTCCAGTGGAGCGTTGCGTTCTCTAAGTGAGCGCAGTGTTCATTCATCCACGCGTGCGTGTCCCTGACGCGTGCGCGTCCTTTTTTGCTTTTTGCTCATCGACACGTATGCGTCATGTACACGTACGCGTCATTATCAATCCTCAGCTCCCAAAGCTCACGTGCCATGATCACGCATACGCATACTTAGTATTGTTAACTTAGTGAGCGCTACGTTGGCTTAGTGAGCGCTGCCAACGCGTGCGCGTCCTCTGTGCGTGCGCGTCAGTAGCAAAAATCCAATTCAGGTTTCAGCGCCAGCCTCGCATGCGCGTGCTTTGTCTCAAATGCACCATCGACGCGTGCGCATCATGCATGCGTGCGCGTCGATTGCAGAACTTTGCCTCCAAATTTCAATCTCCCCAAAAATGCTGAGTAATTTAACGTAGCACTCTCTTTGAAAACGAGCGCCAAACACACCCACGGGTACGCGTCATGCACGCGTACGCGTGGATCTTCGAATTTTGCCCCTGACGCGTGAGCGTCCCGTACGCGTGCGTGTCATAAATGAGCGCGGCGTTCATTATTTGAACGCAACGCTATATTGTATTGCTTCTTCTTTCTTCATTTTCTCACCTAAAATCAACCAAACAAGCAATCAAAGTCTCACCAAAATCATAAGAATTTGCATCAATCATAATAATCATTTAATTCTTGCATAATTCTCATGATTTTTTATAAAATAAATGATGCTTAGTTGAATCAAAATAATCATGAAATTCCACTCCAACCATTTACTTATTATGCAAGAAAGTGCATAAAACCTAATGAAACAAATGAAAAATGCTTATGAAACTAGCATAAGATGACTTGTCATCACAACACCAAACTTAAATCTTGATTGTCCCTAGGCAAGCACTAAAACATGAGAAGAAATGAAAGAAAATAGAGAAGTATGCATGTCCGTATTTAGCAAGTAATTGCATTTGGTTCATGGGGCTTTATACAGACAGAATGCAGCTCAATTATTATCAGCTTCCAATCAAGAAATGTCTCTTTGAATGTCAACTAGAATTGCTACTATAATACCTCATTCTTTATTGATCCTTGTTACTTTTTCTTTCTTTCTTTTGCTTCAGAAGCTTGTTTTTCACTTGTAGCTAGGTGTTGTAGCAGCTTTTTAACTCAGTTCAACACCTATTTACTACAAACACTTGGCTCACAATTCCTCTTAAGAACATTGATGCCCAGCACCTCTTTGGGTCACTAAATGCTTTGTAATTAGGTTGCTCTTGATGGTGGACTTTCGATTGGTAATCCCGAATTAGTTAATCCAAGTTACCAAGTTTTAAAATACTCCTCAGAACCTAATAATCAAAGCAGATCCTAATACAATAGCATCACAGGCATGTGTCCTAAGGTCCAAGCTATTGGTGTCTAGCCTTATGATCTGTTTCTTTCATTTTTGGTTTCCAATTCTTGTCTTTTCTTCCTTTCCTTTCTTGCTTTTTATTTTTCCAAGGATAATTATTAATTAAAGGGCTTTACAATAGCAACTAAGTTCACACTACAAGGAGACATTCTATCCTACAGCTTTTATTTTTGAGCTTACTAACTAATCAAGCAATTACCACCATAGAACTTTATTATCATTCCTACCATATTGGACATTTACTTCCTGTTTCAACATTTTCTCTTATTGCATCAAAAAGAAAAAGGGACAAGTCATAACATCTAAGTTGATAAAGATGATAACAAGCACTTAAACCAGAACATTTATTTTGGAACTTAGAGAAAGTAAACAACAGAATTTAAACTTCATAAAACGAAAACACAATCTTTCTTATTTATAGACAAGGAGCAACACCACCTTTCAATTCTCTGATTGCTTTCCTTTATTCTTGGCATCTTGCTTGTTCTTGCTTTTTCTTTCTTTCAGTTGGTCTTCAGTCCCAAATCTCTCTTCATCCCATAGTCCAGCATCCACCAAGTGTTGGTTCATTCTTTCTTGCTTGCTTTTTGCTTGAGATCTATGGAAATCCATGAGTTCAGTGCATTCTTGGTATGGTTTGATTCCTCTGCTTACTAGTGGCATGCTGTGGGTTAGGTAGTCTAGACACGCTTGAGTGTTCAAATCATATTCCACTTTGTCTTTGTTCCTGGCCTCATTAGCAGTGTGGTAGAGATTCTTCCATTCTCTAAGGTCTTGAAGATATTCCTCAAGCTGATCCTGTCATTCAGATATCTTATTGAAAGACTCCTGAAATTGATTTGATTGTTCCCTATGTTGCTCTAGCAGTCTTGCTTGAAAGTCTTCTTGTTTCTCCATCATTTCCAGCTGCCAGTTCTCCTGCTGTAACATCCCGCATTTTTGAAAATATAAATATAAATAAATTGTGATTTTATCTTGTTAAGTTTAAATTTTGTAATTTTAGAAATTATTTTGTTAGAAATAATTAAATAGATTCGGAGATAGTTTTATTTTGAATCAATTAATATTTTTAAGTAATCTTATTATACAGTAATTGAAAAATAAGAAAGAATTGGAAAATTTAATTTAAGTAACTTTTATCTTGAAAAAGTTACGATTTATTTTATTAATTTGATATCTTATTTTATAAATTAATTAATTAAGAGTAATTAAATTAGTTTTATTAATATTTGGAGTTTAAGTTAACTAATATTCTTATGTAATTTTATAATTGGTTATTTCATATGCTTTGGAAATAAAATTTAGTAATGGAAGTATTATATAATTTAATTTAAGTAATTTCTATTATGAATGAATTATGGTTTATTTTATTAGTTTGAGCTTTTAGAGATTAATTTATTAAAAATGATTAAATAGATTTTTATCACTACAAGAAAAAAGGCCTATGGCCATGCTTTTTTCTTGCCACGCTTCAAAAGCGTGGCCAAAAGTGGTCAATGGCCACGCTTTTATGAGGGTGGCGATAGATTAGAGATTTGGCCACTTTTTTTATTGCCACGCTTCAAAAGCGTGGCGAAAAGTATCAACGGCCACGCTTTTGTATGGGTGGCAATTGGTTAGAGAAACGGTCACACTTTTTTTTTGCCACGCTTCAAAAGCGTGGCCATAGAGAGAAACAAGGACGTTTTGAAAGCGTGGCGACAGGGTTTCATTACGGCCACGCTTTGGCACGCTTTAAAAGCGTGGCCAAAAGGTTCTTTTCTGCCACGCTTCAAAAGCGTGGCCGTAGAGCAAAACAGTGACGTTTTAAAAGCGTGGTGAGAGGGGCTCCAACCCATTGACCCTAACCCGGCCCCTGACCCGGCTCCCAACCCGGTCCCCAACCCCGGTCCCCAACCGAAATACACTAACCCTAATCACTCGAAACCTTAACCCTGGAAGAGCGCCTCCCATTACCCTCGCACTTCGCCCTGAACCCTTTGCCCTTCGCCCTTAGCCTTCGTCACTCGAAACCGCTCATCGAATCTGCTCATCGCACTGTTAATCTTCGTCACTCGCCCTTAGCCCTTCACCCTTCTTCATCTTGTTAATCTTCATCTTCGTCTTCCGCTCATCAAATCCGCTCATCGCACTGTCTCCTACCTCGGTGACCTTATGGCCTCCTTCAGTTCAAAGATGTCCGTACTCTCTCTCTCTCTCTTTCATAAACTTTTCCTCACTTCAATTCTCTCTTTGATCGCCGTTTCGTTTACTAGCTTTTGATAATTAGGTTTTTCTTTACTTTCCTTTGTTTTCGATTGTTATTTGAAAGATGATTTGCGTGTGCTTGTTGATCTGAGGAAGCTGTAGTTCCTGTTTGAGAATGACTTCTGCTTTACTCTCATCGTGCTCAATTCGCTTATCTCTCACTTAATTCCTTTTAACTTATTCTGTCGTATTCGTGAGACTCGGTAGATTACTGGATTTCAGTATCCTGCTAGGCTTCTTTAATTATAGCTAATTAAGTGGCGAACATAGTCTTTGTGAATAAAATTTTTTACTTCAGAATTCGTTAGCAACTGGAATGTAGGTATCGATCATAGTTTTTACATAAAGGTTGAACAGTTTGTGTGTGTGTGTGTCTGATCAAGTTAAAAGGATTGTGCAGAATAGTTAGGGTAAAATTTGCTATCGTAGATAGCAGTGAATCAAGTAATCGTGTTTTTAAGTTTCTCTAAATTGAAGCATAATGTGTTCTTTTGAATCTTTTCTTTCAGCTCAATGCAGAGAAGAGCCCTTTTCAGCGGACTTATGCGACTCAGGTGTGTTTGTTTGCTGCTTTCTTAAGCCACTGCTTCTTGAAAACGCTTTGTTTGTGGTGAATGTTGATGAAAAAAGAAAAAATAATAAAGGAGAAATTGTTAATCCCAATAGTTGTTTAAAAAGATGTTGTTAATTATGGCCTATTGAACTGGCATTCTCTTCATTGCCATTTGGCTTCTCTACAAAACCCTTTGGACATGAATTAGCAATCACCTGACCCAAGCCAACCATTCATTAAGTACTGGTGTGACTTTATGTTGAAAGTTTGATCGTATTGTTTTGATTATCAAGCAAAGGATCGAAGTATTGATTATATATTTTGGGATTTGTTGGGATAACTATTTGTGCTTAATTATTTGTTGCCGAGGTATGATCCACGTTTTCTCATAGGTTTCTTATGCCATTTCTTGAAGAATGTCACAAAACAACCGCCCGGAGGCACCGTCCCCGGCGACAGCGGCAAATGGCTCCGCGGCAGCGAAGGAGGAGAATCCAGCTGCGAGGGCGTTAGTTTCTTCGAGCAAGGCTGAGGCTGAATCTGAACAAGGAGCACAAAGCGGAGGAGTACGAAGACTTGCAATTGATGTACTGCCCAGCGGTTTTCACCGCGCTGGAGAGTTACCTTCCGCCGAATATGCTCAATGCGCGACGAACACACGGTATATGCCCCGCGCAGCGCAGACTAGAGTATGGTGCCTCTTTCTTTCTTTCTTTCTTTCTTTCAAGTTTTTTTATTTTTCAGTTAATTTTCAGTTGAGGCTGGTAAATTGCAGAATAGTAAACCTTAGGATTCCTTACAATGAACAGATTTCTCCAACTGAAATTTGCGGTGCGCTTGGATCTAATCAACTTCTTCCGAGAATTTATATCGCTTTTGTGTTGTTGGTCGGAATTCTTCTGTTTAGTTCTCTTTTCGTGAACGTGTCTTGAATCTGGTCGTGTTTGGAAGCCCTTCTTTCACTGGTAATTTCTTTTTCTTTTTAGTCCGTACACACATACACACACTAACCAAAGAAGTAAAAACTATATGTTGCTCCGAGCTGAGTTAATTTCTGTCTTCGTCATAATCATTTTACTTTGTTTACTCATTTGTGCAAAGGGGTTATGTTTTATTGTTTTGCACTTATCTTCCATTTGATGAGATTTATATGAATACTTTATTTGTTAACCTTTTATCATAAAGTTTGGAGAGACACACTTGGATTATTGTTGCACAATAAATTTTATTATGTGAAAGATGTTCTTTTGAAATTGGAGTCGTGATCTGATCCTTTATTTTAGCAAATCTAGTTTTTAACCTTGTTGGGATGCACCCACCAGATACCATGACATCCAATCCAAGCATTGGTGTAGGGGAAGATTAGTATGAGTCGTCATATATGAAAGTTTACTTTGACAGGCTTTTCAGTTGAGGCTGTTGTGGTCAAGATCAAGCAACACACAAAGATTGTGTTTGTTTGACAATGGATATTTGGTTGCTGAGATTTTGCATTTGATAGATACATATTTGGCTGCTATAAATTATTTTAACATTTTTGATCTTGTTTATATATTTTATATTGACTGCTTAGGTGATTCCTTACAATGAACAGATTTCTCCAACTGAAATTCGCGGTGCGCTTGGATCTATTAATCAACTTTTTATATGTATTGGGATTCTTGCAGCATTAGTAGCCGGTTTGCCTCTTGCAGGAAATCCTATATGGTATTGTTCTATTTATTTTTCTTCTGAAAACAAATATCAAATAGAAATAGTAACATATATATGATTGTTAACCTTGAAATTTTGTTGGCAGACAATGTTTAGAATTTTGGTTATGCATGACTTAACAGCAGCAAATCAAGGTTCTTCTGAACCTGAAGCAAAATGGTTTGATCTTTTTAGTAGCCGGTATCGGAAAGGTATTCAATAATTTGTGATTAATCCCAAATTCCATTAACCAGGAGAAATAAAAATCTAGTGTAACTAAGCACAAGTTTGGTGCTCCCTTTTCAAAATATAAGATTGCTTTCAATATTTAGTTTACTCTGAAATTAATTGATGCTTTGTGAATTGGTGTTGCAGTTGTCAGTGTTGGAGCAGCACTTTTCTTGTTCCAGCAGTTTGCCACATCAATGGAAGATTTGGAACCCTTACGACTGTTCCAATACACCATATGGTTAGTCTTATGAGATCTCTTCTTACAAGCTTTTATAGTGTGCGATCAATTAGTCTTTTCACAATTCCATCACTAGATTGTTAAGAGATTTGGAACCCTTTCTTTTTATCTTTTCGTCAACCTTCCTTCCTTTCTTGTTGAATAAGAGGAGATAGATTGATGTAGTTTTTTTTATTTAGCAGATATGAATACTTTTCAAATGGTTTTGAATATCTTAAGAGATGGTTAAGTTCGAGTTAGCCATAGATACTGTCATTTTAAATTTGCTTGATCTGGTAAATTTTGTGGTTGAATGTATATTAAAGAGAGATTTGAGATGACAAAATTCTAATACGTTCTTTTCAGCTGGAAGGCAAAATTCTAATAAGTTCTTTTCCTTCTCTTCTCTTTTGGCCTCAGATCTTTTCTTGTTTTTACCGAGACTTCCTCCTTGTCATGGTTTTGGAGATTGCAGGAGGTGTCATGGATGAACTTGCAAGCCCTATAAGTCCAGTTTTAGAAGAGAGATAAATTGAAATCCTTTAAAAATATTTGAGGTAAAATTAAAACTTAGTTTTTCTCTCTCTTGATTAGTGACTACTGTAATACTATAGGGTAATTTCTGACTATCTAGATTGCATTTGCACCCCTGTAGTGGAGACACTTCTCCCATTTGTATTACCATGTTACAGTTATGAACATAACTTTTCTTGTTAATGATTTGGTTTGAAATCTATAGTTTTGTACGGAATTAGTCATGTTTTTTGGTTCAGGGTTTCTTTAATAATTGAAAATTACAGATCAGATAGTTTTTGCATTATATTCTTGATTATTTAGAGTTCACGTATGACTTTCTCCAATCATATGATATCTAAATATTTCTTTGCTTTTGCATTGATGCATTTATTCTTATAGAGCTGCTCATGTTTATTCGGAAGCTCGGAGGGTGCATGCTTTCAATGACGTTATGTCATCAAATCTAAGGTGAGATCGAATCCTTGTTCTTTTATTAGTGTTTTATTTTCTGTGCTCTTCATTTTCTATTTGAGTGAACATTTTTATTTTACTGTATTAATAGTACATGAATAGTTGACTCAAGCTTCTTGTACAGTCTAAACCCCAAGTAGTATTATATATATATATACTTGATTTTCTGTTTGATTTCTCAAGCTTTCTGTTTCATATGCTGATTCCTTTCATGATTTGTAAATGTTGGACACTAGATTTCTCAACCAAGTAAATGTGCAATGCAGGTTTAGTCACACAAAATTCTAAATCAACTGGATATGGGTCGCGGGGTCAGTGTGGGTGGTGGTCAACTGGATATATTCTAAGATCTATATATGATCTTGCTTGCTTAGAGGATGAAGTTGATTTCCTCACAGCTCAATCAGAGCAAGACTGACTGAAAAGGAATAATGTCAAATTCTGGCATGTTTTTCGATCAAAGGAAATCAAATTGGCTTTCCTTGTTGGAGGAGGACTTCTGGTAATAATGCTTGTTTCCTTTTCTTTTATTCTTTAATCTTCTTTTAAAGTTTTTTTACAAGATAACACATGTTTTGGTTTGCGGCTTTGAGTAATAAGCTAAAAGAAAATAAAGCTAGTGTTGCCTAGAATGGAAAGTGAAGCTTCAAAATAATTTATCAATTTTGTATTTGGTTTTGCCATCTTTTGCAGGTAAAAAAGTTCACAAATGTTTCCGAAACAATTATGTATAATCTAAGGGAAGAAAGTTTAAGAGGGCTAGAGGAAAGAAGAATAGCAAAGGACTTAGGATTTAAGTTGTATTGTTTCTATATTTTTCTTCCGTTTTTAGTTTTAGAATTTGAACTCGAGATTTATTTTGTATTGGAGTATTAGTTTTTTAATGTATAAAACAATTATAGCAAAAATTATATATGTCACTAATTATTATTTGATTTGTCTTGTAATAAAAATTGCATATTATATTTATAAGTTTGATAATAAAAAAGAACTGAAAAATTTATATTTTGTATTGATGAAAGTAAAAATTAGAAAAAGGATTTTTTTTAAATTTTATAAGGCTATTGCCACGCTTTTAAAGCGTGGCCGTATCTCTGGTTATGGCCACGCTTAAAAGCGTGGCCATATCTCGCAATCGCCACGCTTCAAAAGCGTGGCCATATCTCTCTCTATCGTCATGCTTTGAAAGCGTGGCCATATCTCTCTATTGCCACGCTTCAAAAGCGTGGCCATATCTCTTACATACGGCCACGCTTTAAAGGGTGGCCATTTGTAAAAAGCGTGGCAAAAGAAAAAGCGTGGCGATAGGTCACCAAAAGCGTGGCAATAGAGCAACCGCCACGCTTACATACGCCACTCTTTCAAAAGCGTGGCGGTAGCTTAAAAAGCGTGGCAAAAAGCTATCGCCACGCTTTTTTCAGTTTTTCGCCACGCTTTAAAAGCGTGGCAACAGAGCTGTTTTCTTGTAGTGTATAAATACTTAAAGTTTAAGTAATTTTATTATAATTAGATATTTTGTAAATTGAAATTAAAGTTTCGGTGATAGAAAAATAATAAAAAGTTATATCATTTAATTTGAATAATTAGTATTGAGTTTAAACTATATTTTATAAAAATGTGATTAATATGGTTATTTTATAATTTATATTAGAAATAATTAATTCAACTTAGCAATATGTTTGATAAATAATGTTCTTGAATATTTTTAAGAGAGTATATTTGGTTTTAAAATTACTCTGCCTTCCAATTTTATCAAAATATCTATTCATATATATCCATATTCTTTTATAAAATCTTAATTTCTAACCCTAAATCCCAAAATCCCTGAATTCATTCAGAAATCCTAATTTCCCCAATTCACAAACCCTAACCCCTTACCCCCTTTCTCCCAAAATGCAGACACACACACACAGAGGAGAGGAGAGCGTTTGAGAGAGATGAGAGGAAGAGAAGGGGCTACACCACATCATCGTCCAGCCGCCGTCCATCCCACCATCACCGGCGTCTCACTGCTGTCGTTGTGGAGACCGAACGTCTTCGAGTTTCCTGCTGCCACCTTGGAGCCCATCGTCATCAAGAGCGTCAGGAGAAAGAGAGAGGGATGAACTCGTGAGGGAGAGAGAGGAGGTTGCCCCGTGCAGCCATAGAGCCCGTCACACGTGTCACCACTGTTGGAAACAGAACCATGAAGAGGAGAGAAAGAACGACGTTGGGAGGAAACTGTGAGCTGTAAGCTGCTGACCGAGAAGAAGCTTTGTCTTCGTCGCCGCATTGGAGTCATCGCTGCCAATGCCGCGCACCGCCGTCAGTGCTGCCGTTGAAGGGAGCTCACCGTCATAGTTCAATCATTATTGAGCTTGAAGGGAAGCGCCACTGATATACCCGACAGTAGCTTCCCCTGCATTCCCAATTCCATTCTTGAAACTGTAACACTCTTGCTCGTGCTCTGCTTCCTGATTTTATTTCTCTACTATATTTTCATTCTGAATAAATAGTGTATGTTCTTGTTTTGTATTGTTGTCGCCATCGTCAATCTGGATCCTAGTCGTCCCCGTCGTTCATGCCCCTTTGCTGCACCTGTTTTTCTACTACTATTATTTGGAATACCGGCGTTGATGCTATTATGAATCTGTTAGAGTTGCTATTGGTGAGTCTGATGATACTTTAAGTCTGGATTGATCTTTTCCTTGATCATTGTCTATTTACACATTTTATTATCACTACCATGCTTGTTCTGAGTTGATGCTGGTATATGTCTTGTCTTGAATTGCCAGGGTTGTTTCTGCCCTTGATTACATTAGATTCAAAATTCTTGTCCTACTGCAACCATCATCATTGCTGCAAAATTAAAGCTGTTGCTGCTATTAGAGCTGTGGTTGATGCTGTTATCCTCGCGTTAGAACCTAGAGGGTTACTGCATTTCCAATTTTTTGTGGTTAATGTGACATCGAGGTAGGGGGTTTAAAACGATTTCAATTTAAGAATGCCTACAAGGTTTATTGAATAACTGTAAATATATTTAATACCTGTGAGTAATTGATTGACTATGTGAATATTGAATTGTGGCTGAAATTGTGATTGGAATGGTTGAGATTGTGATTTGGAATTGTTGATTAGTGATATTGATTGATTATGTGAATTGGGAATTGTTTGATGACTAATTGTTGAGAATTCCTGAATTTTAATGGGTTATGTTGGATTTGTTGCCGTTGAGCTGTTATTTGGTATATTGTAATGTTAATGAACTTGGTTGGTGGTTGATTTGGAATTGGTTTTGAGGGGTATTGAAGGGTTGGATTTTGAATACTAAATGGTTTGCTGAAAATCAGGTTCTCTTGAAATAAAACGGCAACTTTGAAAGTGAATCAGTGACTCTATAGTAACTGAAATGATAAGATTTTAAATGATAAGTAAATTATATTAAGTGTAATTGTGAAAATTCCATTTTGAAGGTTTCGTATCAACTAGAGAATTAGTTGTGATTTTTCAAAGTTGAATTCTAAAATCTGATTTTCTGCATAATTTCTAAACTAAGTCAGCAACTTTGAGAAGGTATAACTAATTATGTAATGATCGGAATTATATGAGACCAAGTCTGGGATAAACTTGGGAATATGAGGAACTAAACTAGAAAATTTGGGACCTTCTTGATAAATATACAATTTATGGCGTATTTTTAAAGTTAGGTTGTTAAATCTGTCCTGCAGTAGAAAAGGTTAAACAGGGCAGCAACTAGTTTATCTTGCTGCGACTTATATGAGTTGAGTTTTGGAGCGAAACCAATTTTGTTATAAAATTTGATTAACTTGATTTATTTTTCTAAAACTCCAGAATTTTAGGAGTTGAGGATTGGGAGTTGTGAATTTTTGAATATTGGTGGTCAAAGCTGAAAAGAAACAGATTTCAGCAAGCTATGTATCAACTTCCAATGCTTGTAACTCTTAGAATTAAATAGAAATTAGGTTGCAACCAAGACACAATTGTTTCTGGATGAGCTAGGAGTTTCTAAACCAAAATTTAGCTTAATTGGAGTTTTGTAATAAAAGTTATTCAAATTGGAAAATACCAAGCTTGTTGGTTTCTAAAACAAATTCTGACTCATTTTTACTTAACTTCCAGGTTATGTAACTTCTTCATTTAAAATGGTATTAACTCAGAACCAATTGAGAAAGGAACCTAGATGAGTGAAGTTGAACTATATTAATTTTTAAAGTCATTCGATTTAACTTGGATTTTATATTGAATTTTGAATATCACATGTTGCTCCAGTTTTTCTGGTTTTACGCACTGCAGAGCAGTCACGATTTTTCCTCTATTCCTAAGGCTAGAGAAACTAGAAAATTATGATCTTTAGTTTGTTAGAAAGCTTATTTCAAGATGAACACCTGGACATAAAGTTTGCACAATTCCAAGTTTATTTGCTATATTAAAAACAGAAAGGAAGATAGAGTGTTGAGGATGTCCTAGTGACAGTTATGAGTTTATAAAACTAAAGATGAACCTTAGTATTATATGGCTGATTCAATGTTGAATTTTGCTTGATTCTGAATTGATGTGATGCTGGAAAGGTTGAAAAGAGTAAAGTAAATTGTTTGGTTTGAACCCGTAAGGGTGGTTAAGTCCTATTTTTAGAAGAGATTATGTCCGAGTTCTTATAAAAGTATAATGACTTATTCAAAATAAATATTTAAGGCTTGATTATTGATAATAACTTCAATGATTCTTTTAAGAAAAGATTATTTAGTTTATGAGGTTGTTGTCAAGGGCGTGGGTCTTGTCCCGCTTGCGTATCTGCAATTATGAAAGAAAAAGAGAAGAATAAAGTACTTATTGTATGATTTTCTATTGCTGGAGGCAACCCAAGAGATATTTGTTTATTTGTTTGTTGCTTGAAGCAACCCAAGAGATGTTTGTTTGTCTCTTGAAGCAACCTAAGAGATGTTTGTTTATTTGTTGTCCTGAGGCAACCCAAGAGTAATTTTCCGTTCCTAAGATTATATGTTTCCTACGAGTAGAAAGAAGAGGCTGTCTCAATAGAGCTGCTAATAATTATATGCGCATTTATTTGAACGAAAAATTGTATCCAGGAAATCGTGAACTCGTGACCGGATAAATATTGGGAATGCAGGTGCTAACCGACACATGAGCTCATGGCCTACACTAGGACTAGACATTCATCATATGTATATATGTGACATTGTTTGGGTGTGTATATTATAATTGGTTTGCCTAAATGAATAATTCTGTTAGCTGCTAATTGCTATACTTGATATACTTGCTCTTGATTGTGTTTGAACCTCATTACTTGTGTTTTTAACTGATTGGCTGAATTGTGGTGAATTGGGTGTTGATTGAATTGCTTGGACTGGAGGCCGTGATTGGTTTGTGTTTGAAGTTTAGTAAAATATGAAAGATTAAGCCGGTTCAGCATAGACTTAATGAACCTATGCTCGAAACAAATTAGTCATTCATACAGTCTAGGAAACTTTTAAGAGTTTTATAAAGAAAGTATGGATTTAGAATTTTGAATAACTAACTAATGCTTTTAAAGAAGGTTGGTTTTCTTTTAGATGTCTCTGAACAAAATTAACTATTTGCACTTTATTCTTTACTTTCACGGTATTCTCGACCTCTACTCAGAACATGTGGTTTGGTTCTCACCCCCAAATATTCCACCCTTTCAGTGACACAGGTTTGAAGATGCAATATGAAGCTGCAAGCGATTAGTAGGCCTTATTTACAGTTTTAATTGCTTTCATAGAGTTCCCTCACTGTTGTCCCTTGAGATTTTATTTTACATAGAGGGGTAGGTTTAGTATATTGTATTTGAGTTTTATTTGGTTTCTTTTGTATTAAGAGTTATTATTAATAATATTTATGTGATTATTATTTGTTGGAAATCTTTGAAACATGACTTTACTGAATAAAAACAAAAATTTTATGGCATTTCCTTAAAACTGAAATGCGAACTTGATACAAAGGCTCGATAATTAAGTAGTTAATACTAGAAAAGGTTACGTAATGTTCTTTCTAGTAGAAATACCCTGACTTAAGCAAGGTATTTTGCTGGAAGGGATGTTACACCTGCTGCTCCTGATTTCTCACATACTGCTCTTGTTGAGCCCTCAAGTATTGCTGGGACATTTCTGCAATGGCATTTTGGATTTGGCTTAAGCCCATTGCACCAGAAGCTTGTCCCTCTTCTGTTTGTGGTCTCTTTCTTCTCCCTTGAGTTCTTCTCTCCTCTTGGGTGTCAGTGACACCATCCATCCTTTGCTTAGTGATTCCTCTGTCTCCCTTTACCCGATCTGTATCTGCATCCTCAAAGATTATCCCTGCTCTGTTGCACAGCCTCAATAGAGTGCTTGGGTGACCAAGCCTACTTGATTTGTCGCTGTCCTTAGCCATCTCTTGGATGATGTCTGCTATGATTTGTGGGATATTAATTTCTCCTCCTTTGAGTATGCAATATGTCAAAATTGCTCTCTTTATTGTGACCTCTGATGTATTTCCAGTGGGGAGTATGGATCTTCTCACTATCTCATACCAACCTTTGGCCTCAGGTGTGAGATCAATCCTCTTTAAGTAGCTTGGGTCCCCATTTGAATCCCTTTCCCAGTCTTTGCCTTCCAGGCATAAACCATTTAATAGCTCATCAGGGTCATTCTCACCCTTCATTCTTTCATCAAAGCTAGGTTCTCCATAGGGTATCACTCTTATCTGCAAGACCCTCATGATGGATGATGGGCTGAAATCCACATCAACCCCCCTAACATAGCTCTTGTAGGGAGGGCTAGTTTTGCTTAGCCTTACAGCATTTGCATAGAACTCTCTTATCATGGTTGCACTTATGTCAGTGAGAGGTTCACACAGGAGTTCCCATCTTTTCTGTTCAACTATCCTTCTCATGATGGGGTACTCTCCTTCCTTCAATCGGAAACCAATCTCTGGAATAACTTCGTTTACTTCCATCAATCTATGGTATCGTGACTCATGAAATTGAGACTTAAATATTTTGTCCATCATAGGTTGGTGGTTCAGCTTCAACCGGTTGCTTTCCTTTCCTTCTTTTGGAGCTTGATGAGGCCATTTGAGTTGGGAAGGAGAAAGGACAATGAGGTCTTGGTTAGAGCACGATTTAGGATGGAAGGAAGGGGGTTTAGGTACTGTCCTTAGTTGGAAGGAGAAAGGTACAAAGTGTATGGAGGAGTTATATGAACAAGGCAAAGATGTGTGGCTCAGGAGGTGTTGCTGGCCAATTTATAGCAAGGATATGGCTTGTGGAAGTAAGCTAAGGACAATGGTGGTTCAGTCACTTTCAAATGAAGGGTGAGGATTGATGAAGAATTGATGAAAGTGTTGTTGAGAGAGTGGGAATGAATGGTGTGCATGTAGAGATGCATGAGGACAAAGATCACCTCTTCATTGGGCACAAAGCTCGGTCTCCAAGATACTGATTCTTACAGATTTGTGCTTCTCAACCATGGACATGTGACTTACTTTTTCTCCTTGGGACAACCGTACATGGCATGGTGTTGTCCTTTCTTCAGTCTTCTCTTCTTCATGCTTATCCACCTAAATTAATATAATCAAAAAAAGAATGAGTTCAAAGAGGTGGCAGTTTGAAATAGAAATTACAACTTAATAACTAGTTATATGAAATTGGAAATCTAAGCCATATGTTCCTTCTTCATGAATAGCTAACCGTGTCACAAGGAATTGAACAAAACATTGGTAAACACCAAACTTGTTTTGTGCCAAATGATTCTTGTGAAACCAAATTGATTTTCTGCTATGGTTGGTATATTTATTACAAGGGACATTTTATTTTCTACCTTAGCAAAGTAAATTCACAAGATTGATGCAAGATATGATTTATCTTTTCATAAATTTGACTCTTTGAGCAAAAAGTGACTTTCTTGAGCATCTTAGCATATGTAGAACACCAAACTTAATGTTTGGCTATATACTCCAGTAAAATGAATGAGTATATATACTAAAATGGGTATATGATCATAAAAGCCATCTTAGAGTGCCTTTAGGCACACCAAACTTAAGAATCAGTCATATGCTTCAAAACAGTGTATGCAGTTGTCAAATTTTGTCCATGAGAGTTCAAATTTATGCCAGAAAAACCATTAATTATTGAAATTAAAATATCAGCAAGAACATTAAATCATGGGCTGCCTCCCATGGAGCGCTATTTTATTGTCACTAGCTTGACATTGGTCCTTTGTTAGGGTACCTGATGATTATGGTGCCTCAGTTTGTCCCCTCTCACTGTGAGCCTTCTTCCTGTACGTTGATGATCAATCTCCATATGCTCCAGTGAGAGTATCTTATTGACAGTGTAGTAATCATCAGTCTGTGAATCTATCTCTAACTACTACTAGATCAATCTTACTATATCCCCTTTTGAGAATCCTTCAGTTGGTATTCTTTTGTTTCTCCACCTTTTTGGAACCTTTTTCTTGCTCTTTTTTTCTTTCTTCGGTGGCCCTTCTTTCTTGGAAGCAGGCTTTATGTCTGGGACTTTCTTCCTAATGATCAAATCTTCAATCTCTTCCTGCTTTCTCTTCTTAGCCTTCACATGTTCCTTACACTCTTTTTCTTCTTCACTGTCTATCTTTTGCTTCACAGGTGAGCTGATGAGTGCTTCCTTGGCTTTTTCCTTCCAATTCAAATTTTCCTTTTCAACTCTCATGCAGCTATTCTCTTCAACAGTATGCTGCATTTTCGTAAAGACATTCAAAATGATCTTCTCATCATGTGCTCTCAAAGTCATTTCCCCCTTTTCTACATCAATGATGGCCCTTGCTGTAGCTAGGAAAGGCCTACCTAATATGATGGAGTCACCTCCCTCTTCATCTAAATCTAAAATTACAAAGTCCGCTGGGAAAATGAATTTATCCACCTTGACCAAGAGATTCTCGACCACTCCATTAGGGGTTACCATGGATCTGTCAGCAAGTTGCAAGGTCATCCTTATAGGTTTCACTTCTTCTATGGATAACTTTATCATCATAGATAAGGGCATTAAGTTGATACTTGATCCTAAATCATATAATGCCTTATCAATGAATATGTTACCAATGGTGCTAGGCAGAAAGAAACTCCTAGGATCCTTGAGTTTGGAAGTAGAGGAGTGTAAGGCTTCACTTCTTTCCTCTGTTCTTGTAGTGGCTCTATCATGACTTGTTTTACCTTCTATGAAGTTTGAGACTCTTCATCCTTCTTTTTGAGCTCTTCCTGGTCCTTTTCTTTAATTGTTACCTCTTCCTTGCTGTTAGCCGTATTCTCCTCTGTTGGTTTCTTGGTAGCTTCTTTGTTATTCTCCAATGTCTTTCCACTCCTCAGTTGAATGGCTTTACATTCTTCTTTGGGGTTGGAAATGGTGTCACTTGGCAGTGCATTGGTTTGCCTCTCAGCTGCTATTTGCTTGGATAATTGTCCAATTTGTCTTTCCAGGTTCCTTAGTGAAGCTTCATGGTTCTTGTTGCCCAATTCATGATGCTTTATCATTTTCTCTATCACCATCTCCAAGTTGGAGATTCTTTGGGATTCTTGGGGTGGTTGTGGTTGAGTGTGGGATGTAGATAGGGAATAAAAGTTATTTTGGTTAGTTGATGGGTTATTGGGTGGATAGAAGTTAGATTGAGGTAGATTGTTTTGTGGTTTTCTGTATGGATTTTGGTTAGTGTTTTGATGGTTTTGGTGGTTTGTGTTGCAGAAGTTGTTTTGGTTTGAGTTTCTTTGCTAAGGTTGCTGGTTCTGGTTCTCTCCCTATTTCAGATTGAGGTGGTTTCTCCAAGATGAGTTGTAAGTGTCTCCATAGAAATCATTTGGTCCAGAACCTTGATTGTGCATGTACTGCACTTGTTCAGGTTGCTGCTCTTCATAGCTTTCCTCCTGCTGTCCCCACACCACTGGTGGTTGATTAGTTATGCTCACTGCTGCAAGTTGTAATCCATCCATCCTCTTTGACATCGTTTTAATTTGCTGTTGAAGCTACTGGTGCATGAGTTTATTCTAAGCTAATATTGTATCAACTCCTTCAAGTTCAAATACTCCTTTCTTTGGAGCTGCTTGTCTTTCAGAGGAGTAGAAGTACTCATTGTTGGCCACCATGTCCATAAGATCATGTGCCTTTTAAGCAGTTTCATCATTTGCAGAGATCCTCCTGATGAATAGTCCAAAGCTTTCCTGGAAGGCAAGGACAAGCCTTCATAGAAATTCTGTAACTCCACCCATTCACTGAACATTCCTTCTGGACACCTTCTGATCAAAGCTTTATACCTCTCCCAGGCTTCATACAATGATTCTCCTTCTAGCTGTCTGAAGGTTTGCACATCAGTTTTTAGCTTAATGACTCTTTGGGGTGGATAGAATTTGGCTAGAAATTTGCTAACCAAATCATCCCAATTGGTGATGCTTTCTTTAGGGAAGGTCTCTAACCAATGTGTGGCTTTGTCTCTCAGTGAAAATGGGAATAACAAGAGTTTATAGATGTCAGGGTGGACTCCATTGGTTTTGACAGTGTCACAAATTCTCAAAAATACAGAGAGGTGTTGGTTTGGATCTTCAGCAGCACTTCCTCCATATTGACAATTATTCTGAAGCAGGGTAATCAATCGAGGCTTGAGTTCGAAGTTATTGGCATGGACATTGGGTGTTAGGATACTACTCCCACAATTCCTTGGGTTGGGGATAGTTTAGGAAGCTAAAACTCTTCTCTGAGGTTGGCCATTGTTGTTGGCCACATCCTCAGGTGGATTTGGAATGTTATCCTCCATCTCTTGATCTTCTTCTTCTGATTCTCCTTCTCCAATAACTCCCTTTCCTCTTGCTTCTCTTCTTTTTCTCAAAAGTGTTCTCTCTAATTCAGAATCAAAAGAGGTGGATGCACCTTTTCTTCCTCCTGGCATACAACACAAACAACACCAGAAAAAAACTAAAATAAAACACTCTACTGATAGAGTGTGGTTAAGGTTAGTTGAAACAAAATCTCAAATAATTAAAATGCTTAGCAAAAACAAAGAAAAAGTGCTTAATCTAGATTATCACCTTACTTAATCATTGTCAATCTAAATCAATCCCCGGAAACGGTGCCAAAAACTTGATGAGGGCAAAACGATTCCACACAAACTCACCGGCAAGTGTAGCGGGTCGCATCAAGTAGTAATAACTCACAAGAGTGAGGTCGATCCCACAGGGATTGATGGATTGAGCAACTTTAGTATGGTGATGGATTTAGTTAAGCGAATATTTGATGATATGGGTAAAATTTGATTAACAGAAGAAAAATTGCAAGGAAAGTAAAGTGTAGAAGTGAAATTGGCCGAATCTTAAAGTGCAGAAGAAGTAGATTGCAGAAACTTAAAATGCAAGAAATTAAAAGAGCTGAAACTTAAATTGCAAAAAAGGTAAATAACTGAAATGTAAAGTGCAAGGAATTTAAATTGCTGAATCTAAATTGACAGGAAAAAGTAAATTGCATGAAGAGTAAAGGGATTTGGGTGCTGGGATTCAAAATAGAGCTGGAAAATATAAATTACAGTAAACTAAAGAACTCTTAGATGAAGAAACTTAGAAAATTAGATCGATTCAGTACCAAAACAGAAATAGAGAAGTGAAGAAGAATGAAAACATAATGAAAACATAGATCCACTTTAAAATCCTAAAAGAGAAATTGACAATTGCAGTAGATTAACAAAATAGAAAGAAAATTCAAATCTCAATTGCTCTCTTGACAAAAACAGAAAAGAAGAAATTGCAGAAGAAAGAAAATCCTAAGATAAGATCTCAAATACTTAGAACTATGAAAGGAAAAGTAAAAGATGACTCTCGGATGAAGAAATTCAGCAGAATTTCTTAATCCAAGTTCAAGGCTCGAGAACAGAAAATAAAAGTTGTAGAAGAAAGAAAACCAAAACAGAAAGAAAAATTCAGTTCTGATCTCAATTCTAAAATTCTAAAATCAAAACTAAAAGAGAGAGCCCCAATGAAATCAAATTTCTAGCTATTTATACACTTTCCAATTATGGCTTCCAGTACTTGGAGTGGGCTTGTTGGCCTTTGAAGAAGTGGATCAAAATGTCACTTGGTTTGCTGCTTCCAGTGGAGCGTTGCGTTCTCTATGTGAGCGCAGCGTTCATTCATCCACGTGTACGCGTCCCTGACGCGTGCGCGTCCTTTTTCGCTTTTTGCTCATCGATGCATACGCGTCATGTACGTGTATGCGTCATTATCAATCCTCACCTCCCAAAGCTCGCGCCCTATGATCACGCGTACGCGTACTTAGTAGCGTTAACTTAGTGAGCGCTACGTCGGCTTAATGAGTGCTGCCCACGCGTGCGCGTCCTCTGTGCGTGCGCGTGGGTAGCAAAAATCCAATTCAGGTTTCAGCGCCAGCCTCGCGTGCGCGTGCTTTGTCTCAGATGCACCATCGACACGTACGCGTCATGCATGCGTGCGCATCGATTTCAGAACTTTGCCTCCAAATTTCAATCTCCCCGAAAACGCCGAGTAATTTAACGTAGCGCTCTCTTTGAAATCGAGCGCCAAACACACCCATGTGTACGCGTCATGCACGCGTACACATGGATCTTCGAATTTCGCCCCTGACGCGTGAGCGTCCCGTACGCGTATGCGTCACAAGTGAGCGTGGCGTTCATTATTTGAACGCAACGCTATACTATATTGCTTCTTCTTTTCTTCATTTTCTCACCTAAAATCAACCAAACAGCTAATCAAAGTCTCACCAAAATCACAAGAATTTGTATCAATCATAATAATCATTTAATTCTTGCATAAATCTCATGATTTTGTATAAAATAAATTATGCTTGGTTGAATCAAAACAATCATGAAATTCCACTCCAACCACTTACTTATTGTGCAAGAAAGTGCATAAAACCTAATGAAACGAATGAAAAATGCTTGTGAAACTAGCATAAAATGACTTGTCATCAACTGATGCATACGCGTGACAAGGAATTTTGCCAAACGATGCACAAGCGTGACCTACGCCTACGCGTAACATGCGCCACGTGCAGAAAATGCAAAAATCACTGGGAGCGATTTCTGGGCTCTTTTTTGGCCCAATTCCAAGCCTGAGAACACAGAATAGAAGCTGCAGAGTGGGGGAATCAAGGATCATCAAATCATTAACATATTAGTTAGGTTTAGATGTAGTTTTCTAGAGAGAGAGGCTCTCTCCTCTCTCTTAGGTTTTAGGATTAGCTTTTCTTAAATCCAGATTTCTATCTTGCTTTAATTTAGTTTCTCTTCTACTTTTATTTGTCTTAGCATTCTAGTTTATCTATTTCCCCTATTGATTACTTTATGTTGCTATTTCGTTTATGAATTCTCATGTTTTAATTTGATTTTCTATTTAATGCAATTTGAAGTATTTCAGATTTATGATTGCTTTCTTCAATTTATGTTGTTGATGCTTTTAATTTAATTTAGATTTCTCTTCTTTTGGCTTTGGTTTTGTAGTTGGAGACTCTTGAGTTATCAAACTCCCTTGTTGATTAATAATTGGAATTTTTGGTTGATTTGGATCCCTCTAAAGCTAGTCTTTCCTTAGGAGTTGACTAGGACTTGAGGAATCAAATTGATTCATTCACTTGACTTTCCTCCATAGTTAGAGGTCAACTAAGTGGTAACAACTGACCATCCTATTCATAATTGATAAGGATAACTATGATAGGACTTCTAATTCTCATACCTTGCCAAGAGTTTTCTTAGTTATTAATTTTATTTCTTGCAATTTACTTTTCTTGTTCCTTATTCAAAACCCCAAAAAGATACTTTTCTCATAACCAATAATAACTACACCTCCCTGCAATTCTTTGAGAGACGACCCGAGGTTTGAATACTTCAGTTAATAATTTTATTGGGTTTGCTTTAGTGACAAACAAGTTTTTGTATGAAAGGATTATTGTTGGTTTAGAAACTATACTTGCAACGAGAATTTATTTGTGAAATTCTAAACTGTCAAAAATTCGTTCATCAAGCTTTTAGTTTAGTTTTCTCTATGTTTTTCATCATCTCTATTAGGGTTTATATTAGGGTTTTATACTCAAGTGTCATTTCCATTTTTGATCTTGGATTTTGCTAGTTTTCATTGTAAGTATTCTCTTGTTATTACTCTTTATAGTTACATTGTTCTTATTCTTTCTTCTAATTCACGTTATAGTTCAATTTTACTTCTCTCTTGCAATTTCAATTTCTTGTTGATGAATTTGATGTTTGATGTTTGTTTTATGCTTTCTTGTGTTATTCTTGTTGATTGAGATCAATTGTTGCTTTTTATTTCAAGTCTTTTCTCATTTTTCCCATGTTTAAGGTGTTTGCCCACCAAGTGTTTGACAAAATGTCAAACATGGTTTTAGGCTAAATTTTTGGCTCTTGGCTTAGGTAAAGTGAGCAATTGGGTTCCTAGAGTTGGAATGTCCAACATTTAGTGTCAATTCTTGGATTGTTAATTGTTCTTGTTCCCACTAACACTAATTTGTTGCTAAGACAATTAGCAAGCAATTTAGGATTTGTGGGTTAAGGACACTTATGCTCATTTAACTTACTTTCCAATGTGAGGGTTGATCAAGTGAGACTAATCCATCATAATTGTCATAGTTGTGGTTCCAACAAGGAAAGGACCCTTAGCTCACTCCAAGCCAAGACTCTTTTTATGCTTTCAATCTTTTATACACTTCCATGTTAATCTCTTTTATACTTTACTTGTTTATATTACATAGTCGGTTCTTTAATTTCTTCATTAGTTCAATCATTACAATTTTGCATGTTCTTTTATTGCTTTATATGTTCATTTCTTCATTGACAACCCCTTGATCACTACAACCGGAATTGTACACTCATTGTCCTCAAGTGTTCCTTGGGAGATGACCCGGGAGTCAAATACTCTCGGTTTTGAATTGGTTTTGAATTGTGACACATCTTTTTAATTTTGAATTTGATTGTGAGAGTTTTTGTTGGTTTGGACTATGCTACCAGCGGATTGATTCTTGTTTTGATTGATTCCGAACCGACATAAACCCTCACCGACATCAAATTTTGGCGCCGTTGCCGGGGAGTTCACTTTAAGTGCATTGAGTACTATAATTTTGGTTGTTGTAAATATGTGAATAGTGTGAATACTTGATTTTGGTTTGCTACCTGGCACTAATTATAGGTACTACTTTCCTCTTTAGTTAGTCTTAGTAGTTGTTGATTGTTAAGTTAGTTCTTGTTTACTTGCCTATTTTGTTTTGCTTTTCATAATTGCATGCTTTCATTGCCTCCTCAGTTGAATGACACGGTCGCTTTCAGACCCGAGCTTGGCCACTTTTGATCCAGAAATTGAAAAAACTTTAACTCGTATAAGGCAAGCTCGGCCCCGGCTAGCTTTCGTGAATAGTGAATCGGGCTCCCTTGAGGAGCACTCCAATTCACTATCACCATCAACCCATGACCATCATTCTCTAATCAATGAGGAGACCATATATTCATATGTGGGGAGTACTGAATTCTCTATGAGTGACTTAGGTGACACCGTCATGGTGGACCCACCTCGAATGATCACTTTGAAGGAGGCCGGAGCTCTTGATCTTATCTTGCAACCGCTTCAAATTTTGTATCCAGCTTTGGACCCGAATTTTAAGCTCAAGTCCGGCACTATAAACTTGCTCCCCAAATACAATGGACTACCTGGGGAAGATCCTCTGAAGCATCTGAAGGATTTCCAAGTTGCATACGCAACTGCAAGAAGACATGGGGCGGATGAATCCGCAGTGTTGGTCTTCGCTTTCCCGTTCTCTTTAGAGGGAAAATCGAATGAGTGATTTTATACACAACTGGGTGAAGTTAGATACAATTGGGACTTGCTGCGGAAAGAATTTTTGGAAAAGTTCTACCCTCCTTAGAAAACAGACAAGCTGCGAAGAGAGATCTCTTGCATTATGCAACGAGACGAGGAGACTTTGTATAAATATTGGGAGAGATTCAAGAAGTTGCTGGAAGCTTGCCCTCACCACCGGATTGATGAGTTGGTCCTTATCAGTTATTTTTGTCAAGCAATGCACCACCAAGACAAGCTTCTCCTAGATGCTGCGAGTGGAGGATCATTGACCAAAAACAAGACCGCCGCAGAAGCGTGGGAAGTTATATCAGACCTAGTGGACTCAACTCAACACTCAAGGGCAAGGAGTCCACAACCAAAAGCTTTGAGAGAAGTTTCTCCCTTTGGAGATGCTATTTTGACAAAGACCCTCGGTGAGATGACAATTTTGTTGAGGCAAATCACCCAAGGGCAACACATTCCTCAAGCTTTGATAAATGCCCCACCTCAACCTCCAAGGATCGAAGGACCATCAAGGATATGTGGTATTTGTGCTTGTAATACTCATTACACCAATGAGTGCCCTCAATTCCAAGAGGACACTACAGTAGCGGTTGATGAGCGGATAATTTATACGCTTTTTGGCATTATTTTTAGTATGTTTTTAATATATTTTAGTTAGTTTTTATTATGTTTTTATTAGTTTTTAAATAAAAAATTACAATTCTGGACTTTACTATGAGTTTTTGTATTTTTCTGTGATTTCAGGTATTTTCTGGCTGAAATTGAGGGACCTGAGCAAAAATCTGATTCAGAGGCTGAAAAAGGACTGCAGATGCTGTTGGATTCTGACCTCCCTGCACTCAAAGTAGATTTTTTGGAGCTACAGAAGCCCAATTGGGGCGCTCTCAATTGCGTTGGAAAGTAGACATCCTGGGCTTTCCAGCAATATATAATAGTCCATACTTTATCCGAGATTCGATGGCCCAAACAGGCATTCCAAGTCAGCTCAAGAATTCTGGCGTTTAACTCCAAAACTGGCACAAAAGCTGGAGTTAAATGCCCAAACTGGCACAAAAGCTGGCGTTTAACTCCAAGAAAAGTCTCTACACACGAAAGCTTCAATGCTCATCCCAAGCACACACCAAGTGGGCCCAGAAGAAGATTTCTGCATTAATTACTGATTTCTGTAAACCCTAGGCTACTAGTTATCTATAAATAGGACCTTTTGCTATTGTATTTTCATCTTTTGATCATTCTGGAATCATGTTTTGATGATTGAACCCTCTTTGGGAGACTGGCCATTTGGCCATGCCTAGACCTTGTTCTTATGTATTTTCAACGGTGGAGTTTCTACACACCATAGATTAAGGTGTGGAGCTCTGCTGTTCTTCAAGAATTAATACAAAGTACTATTGTTTTTCTATTCAACTCAAGTCTATTTCTTCTCCAAGATATTCAATTGTTCTTCAACTTGATGGATGTGATGATCCATGACACTCGTCATCATTCTCACCTATGAACATGTGCCTGACAACCACCTCTGTTCTACTAGCAATGGCTTCAATGCGTATCTCTTGGGTTTCTAATCTAAGATTGGAACCTTCGTGGTATAGGCGAGAATTATTGGCAGCCATTCCTGATATCCGGAACGTCTAAACCTTGTCTGTGGTATTCTGAGTAGGATCTGGGAAGGGATGACTGTGACAAGCTTCAAACTCGCGATTGTGGGGCGTGTGACAGACGCAAAAGGATCAATGGATCATATTCCGACATGATCGAGAACCGACAGATGATTAGCTGTACGGTGACAGCGCATTTGGAATGTTTTCACTGAGAGGATGGGAAGTAGCCATTGACAACGGTGATGCCCAACATAAAGCTTGCCATGGAAAGGAGTATGAATGATTGGAAGAAGGCAATAGGAAAGCAGAGGTTCAGGAGGAACAAAGCATCTTCATACGCTTATCTAAAACTCCAACCAAAGAATTACATAAGTACCTCTATCTTTATTTTATGTTTTATTCATCTTTTAGTTATCAATTCTCCATCACCATCTGAATTCGCCTGACTGAGATTTACAAGGTGACCATAGTTTGCTTCAAGCCGACAGTTTCCGTGGGATCGACCCTTACTCACGTAAGGTTTATTACTTGGACGACCCAGTGCACTTGCTGGTTAGTTGTGCGGAATTGTGACAAAGTGTGATTCATGTTTAAGAGCTCCAAGTCTTTGGTGCCATTGTTGATGATCACAATTTCGTGCACAAAGTTTTTGGTACCGTTGTTGGGGATTGTTCGAGTTTGGACAACTGACAGTTCATCTTGTTGCTTAGATTAGGTACTTTTCAGAATTTTTAAGAATGAATTCTATAGTTTCAAGGTGATGTTCTTAGCATCACAAAAGCTGATTGATTCTCATCAATTTAGCTGCTGAATGTAATGTCCTGCTGAAGCTTGGCCAAACATGTCTAATCTTTTTAGACTGAAGCTTTAGACTAACATTGCATGATTCCTGGAATTCTCATTAAAAGTTTTGATTCTCTTTATTTTCTTTTTCCATATAAGTTTCGAAAATCACAAAAAAATTTATAAAACCATAAAAATGAAAAATATTTTATGTTTCTTGTTTGAGTCTAGTATCAATTTTCAAGTTTGGTGTCAATTGCATGTTTTTATTCTTCTTGCATTTTTCGAATACATGCAATATATTATTCATTGATCTTCAAGTTGTTCTTGATAATTTTAGTTCTCTGATCTTTAAATTCTCTTGTTTTGTGTGATTTGTTGTTTCTCATATGCATTCTCAATTTGTTAGTGTCTCTTATATGAAAATTTTTAAGTTTGGTGTCCTGCATGCATTGTTTGATTTGAGTTTCCTAAAATTAGTTATATTTTGATTGTTTCTCATCATTAAAAATTCAAAAATATCTTCAAAATCGTGTCTTTTCAAGTCAATAATACAGAGAATTGAAGATTCAGAACATTCAGCAGAGGAATCAAACAGAAAAAGCTGGGCGTTCAAAACGCCCAGTGAAGAAGGAAAACTGGCATTTAAACGCTAGCCAGGGTACCTGGCTGGGTGTTTAACGCCCAAAAAGGTAGAGTTTTGGGCGTTAAACGCCAGAATGGATGCCATTCTGGGCGTTTAACGCCAGGATGACACTAGAGGGAAGATTTTGTTTTTAATTCAAATTTTTTTCAAATCTTCATAATTTTTCAAAATCAAATCTTTTTCAAATCATATCTTTTAAATCATATCTCTTCAAAATCAATTTCTTTCCATTTTCTTTTTTTACTATTTTCGAAAATCCTTGCTAAAATTAATGATTTACTCTAAAATTTTCAAGTTGTTACTTGCCTATTAAGAAAGGATCAAAAGTTTTAATTCTAAAATCATATCTTCTAATTTCTTGTTAGTCAAGTAATCAACTTTAATTTTAAAACTTTCTCTTTTTAGTTTGATTTTCAATCATATCTTCTCAATCATATCTTTTCAATCACATCTTTTTCAAAATTAATTTTCAATCATATCTTTTTAATTTCTAATTTCAAAATCTTTTTCAAAATCACTTAATTTCTTTCCTAATCTTAGTTTTCGAAAATCATCAATCAAATTTTCAAAAATTTCTTTTAATTATTTCAAAATCTTCTTAATTTATTTTCGAAAATTCTTCCCATCTTTTCACATCCTTCTATTTAAGTGACTATCACTCCTCTTCAAGGTGCAATTCGAACTCCCTCCTTCTTTATATGTTCGAATTCTCTTCAATCTACCTCCTCCTTCTATTCTTCTTTTCCTCTGACACCTCAAGGAATCTCTATACTGTGACATAGAGGATTCCCTACTTTCATGTTCTCTTCTCTTTCATATGAGCAGGAACAAAGATAAAGGCATACTTGTTCAAGCTGATCCTGAACCTGAAAGGACCTTGAAGAGAAAGCTAAGAGAAGCTAAAGCACAATTCTCTTTAGAGGGCCTAACAGAGCTCTTCAAGGAAGAAGAAACCATGGCAGCCAAAAACAACAATGGCAACAATGCAAGGAAGGTGCTTGGTGACTTTATTGCACCTACTCCCGATTTCTATGGGAGAAGCATCTCAATCCCTGCCATTGGAGCAAACAACTTTGAGCTTAAGCCTCAATTAATTTCTTTAATGCAACAGAATTGTAAGTTTCATGGACTTCCATTGGAGGATCCTCATCAGTTCTTAGCTGAATTCTTGCAAATCTGTGACACTGTCAAGACCAATGGGGTTGACCCTGAAGTCTAAAGACTTATGCTTTTTCCTTTTGCTGTAAGAGACAGAGCTTGGACATGGTTGGACTCACAACCTAAAGAAAGCCTGAACTCTTGGGAAAAGCTAGTCAATGCCTTCTTGGCAAAGTTCTTTCCACCTCAAAAATTGAGCAAGCTTAGAGTGGAAGTCCAAACCTTCAGACAGAAGGAAGGTGAATCCCTCTATGAAGCTTAGGAAAGATACAAGCAATTGATCAGAAGGTGCCCTTCTGACATGCTTTCAGAATGGAACATCATAGGTATTTTCTACGATGGTTTGTCTGAACTATCCAAGATGTCATTGGATAGCTCTACTGGAGGATCTCTTCATATGAAGAAGACGCCTGCAGAAGCTCAGGAACTCATTGAAATGGTTACAAATAACCAATTCATGTACACTTCTGAAAGGAACCCTGTGAATAATGGGACAACTCAGAAGAAAGGAGTTCTTGAGATTGATACTCTGAATGTTATATTGGCTCAGAATAAAATATTGACCCAACAAGTCAATATGATTTTTCAGAGTCTGTCTGAAATACAAGCAGCAACAGGCAGTACTAAGGAAGCTTCCTCTGAAGAAGAAGCTTATGATCCTGAGAACCCAGCAATGGAAGAGGTGAATTACATGGGAGAATCCTATGGAAACACCTATAATTCTTCATGGAGAAATCATCCAAATCTCTCATGGAAGGATCAACAGAGACCTCAACAAGGTTTCAACAACAATAATGGTGGAAGAAACAGGTTTAGCAATAGCAAACCTTTTCCATCATCTTCTCAGCAACAAACAGAGAACTCTAAGCAAAGCCACTCTGACTTAGCAACCATTGTCTCTGATCTAATTAAAACCACTCAAAGTTTCATGACTGAAACAAGGTCCTCCATTAGAAATTTGGAGGCACAAGTGGGACAGCTGAGTAAGAAAATTACTGAACTCCCTCCTAGTATTCTCCCAAGCAATACAGAAGAAAATCCAAAGAGAGAGTGCAATGCCATAAACACGTCTCACATGGCTGAACCTGGAGAGGAGGAAGAGGCAGTAATCTCCACTGAGGAAGACCTCAATGGACATCCACTGACCTCCAAGGAGTTCCCTAATGAGGAACCATGGGAATCTGAGGCTCAGACTGAGACCATAGAGATTCCATTAAATCTACTTCTGCCATTCATGAGCTCTGATGAGTATTCTTCCTCTGAAGAGGATGAAGATGTTACTGAAGAGCAAGTTGCTAAGTACCTTGGAGCAATCATAAAACTAAATGCCAGGTTGTTTGGTAATGAGACTTGGGATGATGAACTTCCATTGCTCATCAAAGAACTGGATGACTTGATTAGACAGAAATTACCTCTGAAGAGACAAGATCCTGGAATGTTCTCAATACCTTATACCATAGGCACCATGACCTTTGAGAAGGCTCTGTGTGACCTAGGGTCAAGCATAAACCTCATGCCTCTCTCTGTAATGGAGAAGCTAGGGATCATTGAGGTACAAGCTGTAAGAATCTCACTGGAGATGGCAGACAATTCAAAGAAACAGGCTTATTTGGACTTGTAGAGGATGTCTTGGTAAAGGTTGAAGACCATTACATCCCTGCTGATTTCATAATCCTAGAGACTGGGAAGTGTATGGATGAATCCCTCATCCTTGGCAGACCTTTCCTAGCCACAGCAAAAGCTGTGATTGATGTTGACAGAGGAGAATTGATCACTCAAGTGAATGGAGACTCCCTTGTGTTTAAAGCTGAAGGATATCCCTCTGTCACCATGGAGAGGAAGCATGAAGAGCTTCTCTTAATACAGAGTTAAACAGAGCCCCCATAATCAAACTCTAAGTTTGGTATTGGGAGGTTCCAACATTGCTCTGAACATCTGTGAGGCTCCATGAGAGCCCGCTGTCAAGCTATTGACATTAAAGAAGCGCTTGTTGGGAGGTAACCCAATTTTTAATTATCTATGTTAAGTTTCTATTTTCTTTTGTTATTTTATATTTTCTATAGGTTGATGATCATTGATGACAAGTCATCTTAGCCTAGTTTCACTAGCCTTTTTCTTTTGTTTTCAATTGATTTATGCACTTTCTTGAGCCATAAGCAAGCCAATTGGGTAGATTTCCATCTTTCCTTTGATTCAATTAACCATGTATGAATTCATGCACTTTCATGAGATTTTATGCTATAATTGTCATATTTTATGAAAGAAACACAATCTCATGATTTGGAGCATAGCTTTGATGTGTTTGATTGATTGATGATAGGTGAAGAAAGCTTGGAGAAAGGATGAAGCAAGAAGGAATGGCTAAGAGCAAGAGAGAACAAAAAGTTTGAGCAAAAGTTTGCCTCAAACTTTAGCTCAAACTTTCGGATAAGTGAAAACACACCAGGGAACAAAAAGCTTGAGCAAAAGTTTGCCTCAAACTTTAGCTCAAACTTTTGGGAGAAAAGCTTGAGCCAACGTTTGCCTTAAACTTTTTGGCAAATGTTGGCATCACAAATCAACACCCTGGAGAGAAAAAGTTTGCGCCAACGTTTGCCTCAAACTTTTTGGCAAACGTTGGCGCCATCAGCAACACACCCTGGAGACAAAAAGTTTGCGCCAACGTTTGCCTCAAACTTTAGCTCAAATGTTGGTAGCAGCTAGAATGGGGTTGCTGATGTAAAAAGTTTAAGTAAAAGTTTGCCTCAAACTTTTACTCAAGCTTTTGTAATTCCCAACCCGGTTCACTTCGGTTCTCTCTCCAACTCCAAGAGCAATCAACCAAGGCCTCTATCAACCCAATTCCATCAAGAGCAAAGGCCCAATTCAAGGCTTGAAGACCATTTGAAGAAAGTGTATAAATAGCTTAAGATTTAAGTTTTTAAGGAGCTTTCCTTTAGTTTTAGTAGGTAGTTTTTGGAGAGCTTTTGGTGTTGAGTAATTTGAGTTTCTAAGTCTCGAGGAAGGAGAGTTGAATTCCCTTCCTCTTAGTTTTCTTGCTTTTAATTTCAATTACATTTGCTTTGATCTTGGGTTGGAGAATTGAAGGAATTCTGTTTCAATCTCATCCTGAGATCTCTCTGTTTACTTACTGCCTAATTGAATTACCTTTTCTGTCAATTGCTTCTTCTTCTACTTTCTCTGCAAATTACATTTCCTTTGCAATTGCTCTTGTTGGATCTAGGAAGGCATTAAGATCTAGACTCGGTTATCTAGTCTCTTGGGTCCTGAGATCTGAAGTTGCATTTTAAATTCCCTGTTTAAAGCTTTCCAAGTTCATTTACATTTCCGTTTTAGATCCGGTTCAATTCAAGTTACCTTCGACTTGTCTGATCAATGCAATTTACTTTTCCTTGTTTAAATTCTGCAAATCCACTTCCTAATTCCCTTTACAATTCAAGCCATTTACATTTCTTACACTTTAAGATTCTGCAATTTACATTTCTTGCGTTCTAAGTTTCTGCTATTTAATTTCTTGTTCTTTAAGATTCAGCACATTTACCTTCTCTGCTCTTTAATTTCATGCGATTTACCCATTCCCTTTACTTTCCATGCAATTTAAATTATGTTAATCACAAATCACTCAACCAAATCTTGATTCGCTTGACTAAATCAACCACTAAACTAAAATTGCTCAATCCTTCAATCCCTGTGGGATCGACCTCACTCACGTGAGTTATTATTACTTGATGCGACCCGGTGCACTTGCCGGTGAGTTTTGTGTCGGATCGTTTTCCGCACATCAAGTTTTTGGCACCGTTGCCGGGGATTGATTAGATTGACAATGATTAAGTGAGGTGGTGATCTAGATCTAGCATTTTTATTTTCTGTTTCTCTAATTTTTGATTAACCCACTAACTGTTTGAATTTTTGCTTAAGCTAACTAGAACTTCATTCTAGCAATAGATTGAAGTGCCACTGGTTCTGTGCGTTTCTTATGTTCTGCTTGTATGTCAGGTACAAGGAGAACCATACCCACCTCTCAGGAGCAAGACGAAAGAACTCTTAGGAGGTTAAGAAGAGCTGAAAGAGGGAAAAATATTGTTGGAGAAGAGGAATCAGAAGAAGAATTCCAAGATATGGAGGAACATTCAACCAATCCACCAAGTGGAGCAGCTAACAACAATAACAACCCACCCTAGAGGAGAGTTTTGGCCTCTTATACTTTTGCAAATCCTAGACATTGTGGAAGCAGCATCTTAACTCCAAATGTCAATGCAAACAACTTTGAACTAAAGCCACAACTCATCACTTTAGTCCAAAACAATTGCTCTTTTGGAGGAGGACCACTTGAAGACCCCAACCAACACTTATCCACTTTCTTGAGGATTTGTAACACTGTCAAAACCAATGGTGTGCCTCCTGACAGCTACAAGCTATTGCTATTCCCATTTTCTCTCAGAGACAAGGCCACTCAATGGTTGGAATCCTTTCCAAGAGACAGCATCAACAATTGGGATGATTTGGTAACCAAGTTCCTTGCCAAATTTTACCCACCTCAAAGGATCATAAGGTTGAAAACTGAGGTACAAACATTTACACAAATGGAGGCTGAACCCATCCATGAGGCATGGGAGAGATATAAGGCTCTAATCAGGAAATGTCCTCCTGAAATGTTCACTGAGTGGGATAAGCTGCAGAATTTCTATGAGGGCTTAACATTGAAATCCCAGGAAGCTTTGGATCATTCAGCTGGAGGTTCTTTGCAACTCATGAAAACTGCAGAGAAAGCTCAAAATCTCATTGATATGGTGGCTAACAACCAATATTTCTTTGCTCATCAAAGAAACCGCCAACCATCACAAAGGAGAGGAGTAATGGAGCTAGAAGGAGTGGACTCAATCTTGGCTCAAAACAAGATGATGCAACAGTAAATTCAACAACAATTTGAGCAAATGGCCAAGAGGATTGATAGCCTCCAAGTTGCAGCAGTTAACACAAGCCAACCATCATCCACATGGGGGCAAAATGAAGAAACTCAAGAAGAACAACAACAAGAGCAAGTACAGTATATGCACAACCAAAGACCAAATGAAGTGTATGGCGATACATACAATCCATCCTGGAAGAACCACCCAAACCTCAGATGGAGAGATAATCACACCCAAAACCAACAACCATGGCAGAGGAACTCAAACCAAAATAATTCAAGAAACAACCAAAACCACAACCAGCAGTAAACTAACCAAAACCTTTACAGAAAACCTCAAAACAACTACCCCAACCCCAACCAGTACCAATCCAATAACCAACCCACCAACCAAATTTCCTACCATCCACCACCCACATCTCACAACCCACCACAAGCATCACCTGAAGCTCAAAGACTCACTAACTTGGAGACCTTGATAGACAAAATGTTGAAACACCAGGAAATGATAACCAAGAATCATGAAGCCTCCATGAAGAGCCTAGAGAGGCAGATGGGGCAAATCTCCAAGCAGATTTCTATTGAGAGACCTTCAAATTCATTGCCGAGTGACACAATCCCAAATCCTAAGGAAGAATGCAAGGCCATACAATTAAGGAGCGGGAGAACATTGATGAGCAATAATGACACTACAAAGAAGCAAGCAGAGAGCAGCAAAAGGCCAATAGAAGATGAGGAGCAAACAAAGGCAGATGAAGCCAAGGATCAAGTTGTGATGCCAAACAAGAGCAGTGAGAAACTCAAAGAGAAGGACAACAAACTACATGGTTCAAAAGAAGTAACTCAGGGATAGCAGCAAATAGGAAAGAGCATCACACCTCCACTGTCATATCCCCAGAGGTTCAACAAAGAAACTAAGGACCAACATTTTCATAAGTTCCTTGAGACTTTCAAAAAGCTGGAAATCAATATTCCCTTTGCTGAAGCACTTGAGCAAATGCCTCTGTATGCCAAGTTTTTGAAGGAACTTATCAATAAGAAAAAAAGTTGGCTTGAGAAGGAAACCGTGTTACTCACCGAGGAATGCAGTGCTTTGATTCAAAGGGGCATTCCACCAAAACTCAAGGATCCAGGAAGCTTTGTAGTCTCATGCACCATTGGCAAAATAATTCTCAACAAAGCTCTCTGTGACCTTGGTGCCAGCATCAACTTAATGCCTCTCTCAATGATGAGAAAACTTGCTATAGAAGAGCTTAAACCCACCAGGATGTCATTGGTCATGGCTGACAGATCAATCAAAGCACCCACTGGAATTGTGGAGAATCTGTTGGTGAAGGTTGGGGAGTTTATTTTCCCAGCAGATTTTGTGATTTTGGATACTGAAGAGGAAGGAAACAATTCAATCATTTTGGGAAGGCCATTTCTAGCCACAGCAAGAGCCACTATTGATGTAGAAAAAGGAGAAATGATCTTCAGGGTCCACAATGAACAAATGGTCATAAACGTCTTCAAGTCAATGCAACACATTCCCGAGCAAGAGGATTATGTGAGAGTGGATATGATAGAAAGTTTGGTGGAATAAATGCTGGAAGAAAATCCTCAAGAGCAAGAAGGAAATCAAGGGACAACAGAGGAACAAGTAGCTGAGACTTCTATTGAGCAAGATGAAAAACAAGACAAGAAGAAAGAAGTACGAAAACAAGAGCTGAAACCATTACCCAACCATCTCAAATATGCATTCCTTGGCACATCGGAAAGCTTCCCAGTGATTATTAATTCAGCCCTGACAAAAAAGGAAGAAGGAAAACTCCTTGATGTACTCAAAGCTCACAAAGATGCTTTGGGATGGACCATTGACGACCTGAAAGGCATCAGCCCTGCAGTGTGTATGCATAAAATCCTCTTGGAAGACAATTCCAAACCAGTGGTTCAACCCCAAAGAAGGCTAAATCCCACAATGAAGGAAGTTGTCCAGAAGGAAGTAATGAAGTTGTGGAATGCAGGGATAATCTTCCCAATATCTGATAGCCCATGGGTGAACCCGGTTCAAGTTGTACCAAAGAAAGGAGGAATGACGGTCATCACTAATGAAAAGAATGAGTTGATCCCCACTAGAACAGTGACTGGGTGGAGAATGTGCATAAACTATAGAAGATTGAATGATGCCACCAGGAAAGACCATTTCCCTCTCCCATTCATTGATCAGATGCTGGAGAGATTGGCCGGCCATGCCTATTATTGCTTTTTGGACGGATATTCTGGGTATAATCAAATCGTGGTGGATCCCAAGGACCAAGAGAAGACTGCCTTTACATGTCCATTTGGAGTCTTTGCATACAGGAGGATGCCCTTTGGACTTTGCAACACCCCAGCCACATTTCAAAGGTGTATGCTCTCCATTTTCTCTGATATGGTCAAAAAATTTTTAGAGGTCTTCATGGACGACTTCTCTGTTTTTGGTGATAATTTCAATGCTTGCCTAAACCATTTAACCCTTGTCTTGAAACGGTGCCAAGAAACTAATTTGGTTTTGAACTGGGAGAAATGCCACTTCATGGTACCCGAAGGGATTGTTCTTGGTCATAAAATTTCAAGAAAAGGGATAGAGGTCGACAAGGCAAAGGTTGAGATCATAGAAAAACTCCCTCCACCAATTAATGTGAAATCTGTTAGAAGTTTCTTGGGGCATGCCGGATTTTACAGAAGGTTTATCAAGGATTTTTCAAAAATAGCCAAACCTTTTAGTAATCTATTAATGCTTGATAACCCTTTTGTTTTTGATGAAAACTGCCAGCAAGCCTTTGAAACTTTAAAAAACAGACTCACAACAGCACCAATCATCACACCTCCAGATTGGGAGTTACCCTTTGAACTCATGTGTGATGCAAGTGACCTTGCAATTGGTGCTGTACTTGGGCAAAAGAAGGGAAACTTACATCATGTCATATATTATGCAAGTAAAGTGTTGAATGAGGCCCAAAAAAATTATACCACAACAGAGAAGGAGTTGCTAGCTGTAGTTTATGCATTTGATAAGTTTAGATCATACTTGATAGGATCCAAAGTTGTGGTTTATACTGACCATGCTGCACTTAAGTATTTGATGTCAAAACAGGATGCTAAACCAAGACTTATCAGGTGGATATTGCTCTTACAAGAGTTTGACATTGAGGTAAGAGACAGGAAGGGCACTGAAAACCGGGTTGCTGATCATTTGTCGAGGTTACCACATGAAACAATTCAACAAGCCTCTCAGCCCGTGAATGAAAGCTTCCCAGATGAGCACCTTTTGCAGATCCAGCAAGCACCTTGGTTTGCTGACATAGCAAACTACAAAGTGGGAAGGAAGATACCTCAAGAATTTTCTAAGCAACAAGTGAAGAAGTTAATCCATGAGGGAAAGAAATTCTTATGGGATGAACCCTTCCTGTTCAAGAGATGTTCTGATGGAGTAATTAGAAGGTGTGTCCCTGAGAGTGAAATGAGGGATATCCTGTGGCACTGCCATGGTTCAGCTTATGGTGGACACTTTGGCCCATAAAAAACAGCTGCAAAGATATTGCAGAGCGGCTTCTATTGGCCAACTATCTTCAAGGATGCCAGAGAATATGTTCACCAATGTAATGAATGCCAGAAAGCAGGAGGATTAACACGAAGGAATGAGATGCCTCAAAACTTCATCTTGGAACTGGAATTATTTGATCTATGGTGAATTGATTTCATGGGTCCCTTTCCCCCTTCCTATTCTTTCAGATATATCTTAGTCGCAGTGGAGTATGTCTCAAAGTGGGTGGAAGCCATAGCCACGACCACCTGTGATGCACAGATTGTCCTCCAATTCCTTAAAAAGCACATTTTCACAAGATATGGAGTGCCCAAGGGTCTTGTCAGTGATGGTGGTAGTCACTTTTGCAACAAACAGATGGAGAAGCTCCTCCACAAATATGGAGTAATCCATAAAGTGGCCACACCTTACCACCCTCAGACTAATGGCCAGGCTGAACTAGCAAATAGGGAATTAAAGAAGATCCTAGAGAAAACAGTGGGAAGCACAAGAAAAGATTGGGCTAGGAAGCTAGAAGATGCATTATGGGCATATAGGACAGCTTTCAAAACTCCTATTGGCAAGTCACCCTTTCAGCTATTGTATGGCAAATCCTGCCACCTCCCTGTAGAGCTTGAACACAGAGCTTTTTGGGCCACTAAACTCCTCAACCTTGATTCCCAAGCTGCAGGAGAAAAAAGGTTATTGCAACTAATTGAGTTAGATGAATTCAGGATAGAAGCTTATGAGAATGCTAAGATATACAAGGAAAGAGCTAAGAGGTGGCATGATAAGAAGATCACAAAGAAGGAGTTCAAGCCAGGGCAGCAAGTGCTCCTGTATAACTCAAGGCTTAAGATCTTCCCTGGCAAACTTAATTCTAAATGGACTGGCCCATACTTGGTAACAAAGGTTTTTCCTTATGGGAGTATTGAATTGCTAGATGAAGCAACAAAGAATCTATTCACAGTAAATGGTCACAGAGCAAAGCTGTACTTGGGAGGACAATGGGATAAGGAAAAAGAGGTTCAGAACCTACAGCCTTCTTGAAAAGAATTGAAGGATGTCAAGCTAGTGACAATAAAAGAGCGCTTGTGGGAGGCAACCCAACCTGAGGTAGTTTTCTTTTCATAGCTTTTTCAATAAAAATGTTGAGTAATTGATATGTGTTGCAAGGAGCTAAGTTTGGTGTTGCACACCAAAACAACATAAAGGAGAATGAAGGATTCTAAGTTTGGTGTTCCACCAAAATCTCATTTAAAAGCACATTCTAACTTCCTGCATAATGCTAGCCCCAAGCAATCAAACTGATTATTCAACCACTCAACTACTTTCTAGCCTTAACTCCATAACCTTTAGCAAGGACACAAGATTGTGCATAAAGTTAACCTGTTATATCAAGAGAAGTGGCAAGGAATTAAGTTTGGTGTTTCCACATCAAATTAAATCCAAAAGCCACACTCAATTCATGCATACTAACCAGTCATCTAAGGGCTTGAGAAGCAAGCAACTTTTGAGAATTGTGCAGGGAATTCACCACCATTTGAAGACACTATGCATCATAACTCAAAAGGGCACAACAGAAGGAAGGACAAAGGAACTACAAGCCAATAGGCCGTATCTACACTTAACTCTTGCTGTTGAAAAATGCCTTGACTTGTATCTTGCTAAAGTGTTCATCTAGTATAAGTAGAATCACTCTTGAAATAAGTAAGCTAGCCTATGTGTGTGCTTGTGTGTTTACTTTCACTTAACAAAAAGCATGCTTTGTCCCCTGCATCTTTAATTCAATAAAAGAAATGTTTGAATGTGAAGTGAGATAGTTCTCTGTTAGATAGAAGTACAATAAAAGTAAGTGGTGGTATGAATGTGTGATTGCATAATAGCTCACTTTTAATGAATAAGAGAACTAGGATGTCTCCTCTTAAGTAGAAAGTGGCCTACTGTCTATGAATCTCAATCAAATAAAAGTGCTTAGTTAAAAAGAAAAACAAAAAAAAAAGAAAAGAGAAAAGAAAAAGCCAAAAATGGCAACAGAACAAAAGAAAAACAAAAAGAAACAAAGCTAGACACCAATAGCTTGAACCTTAGAATATATGCCTGTGGTGTCTTTGTACTAGGATCTGCTTAGATTATTAAGCTCTTTGGAGTGCATCAACACTTGGTGACTTGGGATAACTAACCCGGGATCATCAGCTGAAAGTCCACTATCAAGAGCAACCTAACTACAAGGCATTTAGTAACCCAAAGAGGTGCTGGGCATCAATGTTTTAAGAAGGAATGTGAGCCAAGTGTCTATAGTGAATAATGTGTCAAGTATAAAGAAATCAATGAACTTGTTACACATGACACTCAAATAAAGCTTATGAACAAAATAATAGCCAAGGATAAAGGAATAATGAGAGGTCATAGCAGTGTGTTGCTTGATGCTTGAAGGAGACTTTCTAGGCCTAAGAATCAATAAGAAGTGAGTATTTACATATCCACATAAAACCCCATGAACTACCAATAATACTCTGCTAGCATGAACATCCGCTTCCATTCCATTCTTTCTTCTCAATAAATCTTTTCTTGCTTGGGGACAAGCAAGCTTTAAGTTTGGTGTTGTGATGACAAGACATCTTAGCCTAGTTTCACTAGCCTTTTTCTTTTGTTTTCAATTGATTTATGCACTTTCTTGAGCCATAAGCAAGCCAATTGGGTAAATTTCCATGTTTCCTTTGATTCAATTAACCATGTATGAATTCATGCACTTTCATGAGATTTTATGCTATAATTGTCATATTTTATGAAAGAAACACAATCTCATGATTTGGAGCATAGCTTTGATGTGTTTGATTGATTGATGATAGGTGAAGAAAGCTTGGAGAAAGGATGAAGCAAGAAGGAATGGCTAGGAGCAAGAGAGAACAAAAAGTTTGAGCAAAAGTTTGCCTCAAACTTTAGCTCAAACTTTCGGATAAGTGAAAACACACCAGGGAACAAAAAGCTTAAGCCAACATTTGCCTCAAACTTTTTGGCAAACGTTGGCATCACAAATCAACACCCTTGGGAGAAAAATTTTGCGCCAACGTTTGCCTCAAACTTTTTGGCAAACGTTGGCACCATCAGCAACACACCCTGGAGACAAAAAGTTTGCGCCAACGTTTGCCTCAAACTTTTTGGCAAACGTTGGCGCCATGAGTGTATATAAGGGGGCCAACGTTTGAGCAAAAGTTTGACCCCAAACTTTAGCTCAAATGTTGGTAGCAGCTAGAATGGGGTTGCTGATGTAAAAAGTTTGAGTAAAAGTTTGCCTCAAACTTTTACTCAAGCTTTTGTAATTCCCAACCCGGTTCACTTCGGTTCTCTCTCCAACTCCAAGAGCAATCAACCAAGGCCTCTATCAACCCAATTCCATCAAGAGCAAAGGCCCAATTCAAGGCTTGAAGACCATTTGAAGAAAGTGTATAAATAGCTTAAGATTTAAGTTTTTAAGGAGCTTTCCTTTAGTTTTAGTAGGTAGTTTTTGGAGAGCTTTTGGTGTTGAGTAATTTGAGTTTCTAAGTCTCGAGGAAGGAGAGTTGAATTCCCTTCCTCTTAGTTTTCTTGCTTTTAATTTCAATTACATTTGCTTTGATCTTGGGTTGGAGAATTGAAGGAATTCTGTTTCAATCTCATCTTGAGATCTCTCTGTTTACTTACTGCCTAATTGAATTACCTTTTCTGTCAATTGCTTCTTCTTCTACTTTCTCTGCAAATTACATTTCCTTTGCAATTGCTCTTGTTGGATCTAGGAAGGCATTGAGATCTAGACTCGGTTATCTAGTCTCTTGGGTCCTGAGATCTGAAGTTGCATTTTAAATTCCCTGTTTAAAGCTTTCCAAGTTCATTTACATTTCCGTTTTAGATCTGATTCAATTCAAGTTACCTTCGACTTGTCTGATCAATGCAATTTACTTTTCCTTGTTTAAATTCTGCAAATCCACTTCCCAATTCCCTTTACAATTCAAGCAATTTACATTTCTTGCACTTTAAGATTCTGCAATTTACATTTCTTGCGTTCTAAGTTTCTGCTATTTAATTTCTTGTTCTTTAAGATTTAGCACATTTACCTTCTCTGCTCTTTAATTTCATGCGATTTACCCATTCCCTTTACTTTCCATGCAATTTAAATTCTGTTAATCACAAATCACTCAACCAAATCTTGATTCGCTTGACTAAATCAACCACTAAACAAAAATTGCTCAATCCTTCAATCCCTGTGTGATCGACCTCACTCACGTGAGTTATTATTACTTGATGCGACCCGGTGCACTTGCCAGAGAGTTTTGTGTCGGATCGTTTTCCGCACATCAATCATGTGAAGTTACAAAAACAATTGAAAAAGCAAAAACAAAAGGAAAAACAGAATGAAAAATAGAACACCCTAGAGGAGAAACTTACTGGCGTTTAAACGCCAGTAAGGGTAGCAGGATGGGCGTTAAACGCCCAGTCTGGCACCATTCTGGGCGTTTAACACCAGAAATGGGCACCAGACTGGCGTTTAACACCAGGAATGGGCAAGAAACTGGCGTTAAATGCCAGGAATGGGCAAGAAGCTGGCGTTAAACGCCAGAAATGGGTAGCAGCCTGGCGTTTAACGCCAGGATTGGCAGCAAGGGGCGTTTTGCACGCCAGATGGTGCAGGGATGAGAAATCCTTGACACCTCAGGATCTGTGGGCCTCACAGGATCCCCACCTACCCCACCTCTCTCTCTCTTCTTCACCCATTCACCAATCACCTCAATACCTCTTCCCCAAAAACCCCTTACTTATCAAATCCCACCATTCTCTTCACCACTCACATCCATCCTTCATAAAACCCCACCTACCTCACCATTCAAATTCAAACCACTTTCCCACCCAAACCCACCCATAATGGCCGAACCATACCCCCCTCCCCACTTCTATATATGTAAGGCCCACATCGGTTGGAGAAGGAAACGAAGCATGCCTTATAAGGGTGTGGATACCTCTCCCTAGCATGACGCGTTTTGACGAGTGAGTGTGGGGGGGCTTCGGCTATCATCCCTATCGTCAAAGGTAAAACCGTGAGGCCTTGTGTGCCAGAGCGGACAATATCGTGCTGGCAGGTGGTCTGGGCTGTTACAGATGGTATCATAGCCAGAGCTCGGATCGATGTGCCAGCGAGGGTGCTGGACTCCCTTAGGGGGGTGGATTGTAAGGCCCACATCGGTTGGAGAGGGGAACGAAGCATGCCTTATAAGGGTGTGGATACCGCTCCCTAGCATGACGCGTTTTGACGAGTGAGTGTGGGGGGGCTTCGGCTATCATCCCTATCGTCAAAGGCAAAACCGTGAGGTCTTGTGTGCCAGAGCGGACAATATCGTGCTAGCGGGTGGTCTGGGCTGTTACAATATAAACCCATCTTCACTCCTTCATTTTCACACAACCTAAACACCACTTCTCCCCCTTGGCCGAAACACAAAGCCCCCTCCATCTCCTCTATTTCTTCTTCTTCTACTTTCTTCTTTCTTCTTTTGCTCGAGGACGAGCGACCTTGTAAGTTTGGTGTGGTAAAAGCTAAAGATTTTTTGTTTTTCCATAACCATTAATGGCACCAAAAGCCAGAGAAACCTCTAGAAAGAGGAAAGGGAAGGCAAAAGCTTCCACCTCCGAGTCATGGGAGATGGAGAGATTCCTCTCAAGGTTACATCAAGACCACTTCTTTAAAGTTGTGGCCAAGAAGAAGGTGATCCCCGAGGTCGCTTTTAGGCTCAAAAAGGGCGAATATCCGGAGATCCGGCATGAGATCCGAAGAAGAGGTTGGGAAGTTCTCACTAACCCCATTCAACAAGTCGGAATCTTAATGGTTCAAGAGTTCTATGCCAATGCATGGATCACCAAGAACCATGATCAAAGTGTGAACCCGGATCCTAAGAATTGGCTTACAATGGTCCGAGGGAAATACTTAGACTTTAGTCCGGAAAATGTAAGGTCGGCATTCAACTTGCCCATGATGCAAGGAGAAGCACACCTATACACTAGAAGGGTCAACTTTGATCAAAGGTTGGACCAAGTCCTCATGGACATCTGTGAAAAGGGCGCTCAATGGAAGAAAGAATCAAGAGGGAAGCCGGTTCAACTAAGAAGGCATGACCTCAAGCCCGTGGCTAGGGGATGGTTGGAGTTCATCCAACACTCAATCATTCCCACTAGCAACCGGTCTGAAGTTACTATAGATCGGGCTATCATGATTCATAGCATCATGATTAGAGAGGAAGTAGAAGTTCATGAAGTTATATCCCAAGAACTCTACAAAGTGGCGGACAAGTCCTCCACTGTGGCAAGGTTAGCCTTCCCTCATCTCATTTGTCACCTCTGCAATTCAGCTAGAATTGACATAGAGGAAGACATCCTCATTGATGAGGACAAGCCCATCACTAAGAAAAGGATGGAGCAAACAAGAGATCCCACTCATGGACAAGAGCATGAGGAAATTCCTCATCATAAAATCCCTGAGATGCCTCAAGAGATGCATTTTTCTCCACAAAACTATTGGGAGCAAATCAACACCTCCCTAGGAGAATTAAGTTCCAACATGGGACAACTAAGGGTGGAACACCAAGAGCATTCCATCCTCCTCTATAAAATTAGAGAAGACCAAAGAACCATGAGAGAGGAGCAACAAAGGCAAGGAAGAGACATTGAGGAGCTCAAGCACTCCATAAGATCTTCAAGAGGAAGAACAAGCCGCCATCACTAAGGTGGACCCGTTCTTTAATTTCCTTGTTCTTTATTTTCCTGTTTTACGAATTTTTATGCTTATGTTATTTATGTTTGTGTCTTTATTACATGATCATTAGTGTCTAAGTGTCTATGCCTTAAAGCTATGAAAATGAATCCATCACCTTTCTTGAATGAAAAATGTTTTTAATTGAAAAAGAAAAAGAAGTGCATGAATTTCAAATTTTAAAACAGTTTAATTATCTTAATGTGGTGGCAATACTATTATTTTTCTGAATGAATGCTTGAACAGTGCATATTTTTTAATTTGATTGTTTATGAATGTTAAAATTGTTGGCTCTTGAAAGAATGATGGGAAAAGGAGAAATGTTATCTGATGATCTGAAAAATCATAAAATTGATTCTTGAAGCAAGAAAAAGCAGTGAAAAGCTTCCAGAAAAAAAAGAGAAAAGAATAAAAAGAAAAAAAAAAGAAAAGCAAGCAGAAAAAGCCAATACCCCTTTAAACCAAAAGGCAAGGGTGATAAAAAGGATCCAAGGCTTTGAGCATCAGTGGATAGGAGGGCCCACAGGAATAAAATCCTGGCCTAAGCAGCTAAACCAATCTGTCCCTAACTATGTGCTTGTGGCGTGAAGGTGTCAAGTGAAAACTTGAGACTGAGCGGTTAAAGTCGAGGTCCAAAGCAAAAAGAAGAGTGTGCTTAAGAACCCTGGACACCTCTAATTGGGGACTCTAGCAAAGCTGAGTCACAATCTGAAAAGGTTCACCCAATTTTGTGTCTGTGGCATTTATGTATCCGGTGGTAATACTGGAAAACAAAGTGCTTACGGCCACGGCCAAGACTCATAAAGTAGCTGTGTTCAAGAATTAACATACTTAACTAGGAGAATCAATAACACTATCTGGATTCTGAGTTCCTATAGATGCCAATCATTCTGAACTTCAAGGGATAAAGTGAGATGCCAAAACTGTTCAGAAGCAAAAAGCTAAAAGCCCCGCTCATCTAATTAATACTGATCTTCATAGATGTTTTTGGAATTCATTGTATATTCTCTTCTTTTTTATTCTATTTGATTTTCAGTTGCTTAGGGACAAGCAACAATTTAAGTTTGGTGTTGTGATGAGCGGATAATTTATACGCTTTTTGGCATTGTTTTTAGTATGTTTTTAATATATTTTAGTTAGTTTTTATTATGTTTTTATTAGTTTTTAAATAAAAAATCACAATTCTGGACTTTACTATGAGTTTGTGTGTTTTTCTGTGATTTTAGGTATTTTCTGGCTGAAATTGAGGGACCTGAGCAAAAATCTGATTCAGAGGCTGAAAAAGGACTGCAGATGCTGTTGGATTCTGACCTCCCTGCCCTCAAAGTAGATTTCCTGGAGCTACAAAAGCCCAATTGCGTTGGAAAGTAGACATCCTGGGCTTTCCAGCAATATATAATAGTCCATACTTTGCCCGAGATTTGATGGCCCAAACAGGCGTTCCAAGTCAGCTCATGAATTTTGGCGTTTAATTCTAAAACTGGCACAAAAGCTGGAGTTAATTGCCCAAACTGGCACAAAAGCTGGCGTTTAACTCCAAGAAAAGTCTCTACACATGAAGGCTTCAATGCTAAGCCCAAGCACACACCAAGTGGGACCGGAAGAAGATTTCTGCATTAATTACTGATTTCTGTAAACCCTAGGCTACTAGTTATCTATAAATAGGACCTTTTGCTATTGTATTTTCATGTTTTGATCATCCTGGAATCATGTTTTGATGATTGAACCCTCTTTGGGAGGCTGGCCATTCGGCCATGCGTAGACCTTGTTTTTATGTATTTTCAACGGTGGAGTTTCTACACTCCATAGATTAAGGTATGGAGCTCTGCTGTTCTTCAAGAATTAATACAAAGTACTATTGTTTTTCTATTCAACTTAAGTCTATTTCTTCTCCAAGATATTCATTCGTTCTTCAACTTGATGGATGTGATGATCCGTGACACTCATCATCATTCTCACCTATGAACATGTGCATGACAACCACCTCTGGTCTACTATCAATGGCTTGAATGCGTATCTCTTGGGTTTTTAATCTAAGATTGGAACCTTCGTGGTATAGGCTAGAATTATTGGCAGCCATTCCTGAGATCCAGAACGGCTAAACCTTGTCTGTGGTATTCTGAGTAGGATCTGGGAAGGGATGACTGTGACGAGCTTCAAACTCGCGATTGTGGGGCGTGTGACAGACGCAAAAGGATCAATGGATCCTATTCCGACATGATCGAGAACCGACAGATGATTAGCCGTGCGGTGACAGCGCATTTGGAACGTTTTCACTGAGAGGACGGGAAGTAGCCATTGACAACGGTGATGCCCAACATAAAGCTTGCCATGGAAAGGAGTATGAATGATTGGAAGAAGGTAATAGGAAAGCAGAGGTTCAGGAGGAACAAAGCATCTTCATACGCTTATCTGAAATTCCAACCAAAGAATTACATAAGTACCTCTATCTTTATTTTATGTTTTATTCATCTTTTAATTATCAATTCTCCATCACCATCTGAATTCGCCTGACTGAGATTTACAAGGTTACCATAGCTTGCTTCAAGCCGACAGTCTCCGTGGGATCGACCCTTACTCACGTAAGGTTTATTACTTGGACGACCCAGTACACTTGCTGGTTAGTTGTGCGGAATTGTGACAAAGTGTGATTCATGTTTAAGAGCTCCAAGTCTTTGGTGCCATTGTTGATGATCACAATTTCGTGCACCAGCGGTAGCCAACACTTACCCACAAAGGTCCAATTACAACCAAGGATCCTACCAACATAGAGGCAATCAAAACCAAGGATGTAGGGAGAATTCAAACCAAAGGTGGAACCAAGCTCCTCAAATTCAACCCAACTAAAATGCGCAAGTCTACTACCATCAACATCTCCAAGGTCAACCACAATACCAACAACCCTACCTATAATCCTTCCAACAACCACCACAATCTCAACCTCAAGTGAAGTATCAACACCCAAACAGTAGGTCTAATCCTTCTCAAGTCAACCAAGCTCTTCCTTCCAATCAACCTCACATGAATGACACAATCCACACCTTCATGCAAGAACAGCGAGAGTTTCATAAGAAACAAGAGGCGTATATGGCTACGATAGTCGAAGCCCTTTCCCGTTTAACTCTCCCTCTTCAACCCACACAACACACCCAACAAGCTTCAACCTCCAGTAGTTTACCCTTCCAACCTCAACCCAACCCTAAGGGAAGCATAAATGCCATTACTCTTAGAAGTGGTACTAAATTGGATAAGAATGTTGCTATACCTCCAAATTTGAGTGAGGAGACAACCAATGAGGAGGTAGGAGATGAAGTGGAGGTGATGAAGGGTGAAGATGAAAATGTTGGAAAAAGTGAGGAAGAACCACCCAAGGTCAAGGAACCTAAGAGAAAGACTTTGCTTAAAGAGCCTTTGCCCATTTCATTCCCAACTTTGGCCAAGAAGGCCAAGAAGTAAGAAGAGCTTGACCCCCATATGGTGGAAGTTTTTAAGAAGTTTGAAGTCACCGTCCCTCTCTTTCAAGCCATTTAACAAGTGCCAAAATATGCTAAGTTCCTAAAGGACGTTTGCACTCACAAAGACAAGCTTGGCGACCTCAACAAAAGCCGGTAGATGATTCTATCTCTTCTTTACTCCCTGAAAAATGCAATGATCCCGGCCCATGTTTGGTTACTTGTTTGATTGGTGGGATGAAGTTCATGGATTGTATGTGTGACTTGGGGGCGTGCGTTGTAACAACCCCGATTTTCGAGTACGCGAGATCGTTTCTGAATACACGGATTTCTCCGAAAGATCATTAAAGGGAATACCTCTTCCGTATCATCAAGCATCTCAATCCTCATTGTCATTATATTATCTTTAACTTAGGACCTTAGTTGAGACAAGCTCGATAACGCGGTCACGAAGAACCTAGTTTTTGAACCGTATCGGTTAGGGATTTTGATTCGGTTTTTCGTAAATAGTCTCAGTTTGAAGAACCGGACTCGATTCATGAGAGGAGAGAGATAATAGTATAATGTTATCATTATATTAGTATTAGAAGATTCTTGAATGATATTATAAGATTACCTGGTCTGTTTTAGTTAAAAACAGAAAATCGGTTTAACCTGGTTTACAGTTTACTGGTGCAGCTTAGCACCAGCACTCTCTGATGACTTTAGCAATACTAAGGCCTCATTATACATGTTCTATTCTCATAATAAATATGTTACTAGTGTCATTTATGCTAGTAGTGATGTGCGGAAAACGATCCGACACAAAACTCACCGGCAAGTGCACCGGGTCGCATCAAGTAATAATAACTCACGTGAGTGAGGTCGATCCCACAGGGATTGAAGGATTGAGCAATTTTAGTTTAGTGGTTGATTTAGTCAAGCGAATCAAGTGTTGGTTGAGTGATTTGTAATTAACAGAAATTAAATTGCATGAAAAGTAAAGGGAGAGGGGTAGATTGCAGAAAATTAAAGAGAACGGAAAATAAAAGTGCTGAATCTTAAAGAACAAGGAATTAAATTGGCAGAAACTTAGAACGCAAGAAATGTAAATTGCAGAATCTTAAAGTGCAAGGAATGTAAAAGGCTTGAATTATAAAGGGGAGTGGAAATTGGATTTGCAGAAATTAAACAAGGAAATGTAAAATTGCAACAAGCAGAGGAATAGAAGAACACTTGGATTGAATCAGATCTAGAAACAGACTTTTAAATGAGCAAAACAGGGAATGGGGAATGGGAAATTCGGACCTCAAGACCCAAGAGACTAGAAAACCAAGTCTAGATCTCAATGCCTTCCTAGATCCAACAAGAACAATTGCAAAGGAAATTGTAAATTGCAAAGAAAGTAGATGAAAAGCAATGAACCGAAACTGAAATTCAATTAAGCAGAAAAGTAAACAAGATCCCAAGGTGAGATTGAAACAGAATTTCTTCAATTCTCCACCCAAAATCCAAGACAAGAAAAGTAAAGAGTACTGGGCAAGAACAAGGAAGAAGAGAGATATCAATTCTCCTCCCAAATTCTCTTGAATTAAACAACAATGCTAAGAAAAATAAAGGTGAGCTCTGAGCAAAACTGAAAAGAAAGCTATTATGAAAAACTAAAAAGGGAAGCTCTCTAAAAACTTCAAATCCTAAGCTATTTATACACTTTCTTCAAATGATCATTAAGCCTTGAATTGGGCCTTTAGCCTTGATGGAATTGGGTTGATAGTGGCCTCTGTTGATTGCTCTTGGTGTTGGGAGGAAATCCATTAGTGAACCAAGCCATGAACCATTCACGTTTGAGCCAACGTTTGAGGCAAACGTTGACTCAAACGTTACTTGAGTAAAATTATGCAGCTAGGCCAAGATGCTGTCATCCACGTTTGGCTCAACGTTTGAGGTCAAACGTGAGCTCAAACGTGGACCTCCCTTCTTGTATGCTTCTTGGGGGCTACTTTGTCCTCTTGTTGTGTTGCCAATTTTGTGCCCAATAGAGACTATTATATATGGTTGGAAAGCTCTGAATGTCAGCTTTCTAACCCACTTGGAATCACCTCAATTGGACATCTACAACTCAAGTTATTCTTGTTTGAAGTATGCCCCTTCATGCTGTTTGGTGCCAACGTTTGACCTCACGTTTGAGTCAAACGTTGGCTCAAACGTTGCTGCCTCCAGGGATGCCAACTTTCTTCTTTTTGGAGCCAACGTTTGACCTCACATTTGAGGCAAACATTGGCTCAAACGTTGCTTCCTCCAGGGATGCCATTTCTCTTCTCTTTGGCGCCAACGTTTGACCTCACGTTTGAGGCAAACGTTGGCGCAAACGTTGCCTTCCCAGGAGCTTCAATTCTCTTCTCTTTTGGAGCCAACGTTTGACCTCATGTTTGAGGCAAACGTTGGCTCAAACGTTGCTTTCCAGGAGCTTCATTCTTCAGCCAACGTTTGACCTCAACGTTTGAGGCAAACGTTGGCGCAAACGTTGGCTCTTCTCCAGGGTGTTCTTCATCTGCTTCTCACGTTTGAGTTAACGTTTGAGGCAAACGTTAGCTCAAACGTGAATCCCTCTTTTCAAGCCCATTCTTGCAACCTTCCTCCAAGCTTTATTCCACCTATCATCAATCAACAATTGTATCAAAGCTATGCCATAATCATGAGAGTTATTCTTCTTCTTGTCATATGAGCAATTATGGCACAAAAACTCATGAAAATGCATCAATTTATCCATGGTTGATTGAATCAAAGGAAACATGAAATTCAACCCAATTGACTTACTTATGGCTTAAGAAAGTGCATAAAACCTATTGAAAACAAAGGAAAAAGGCTAGTGAAACTAGGCTAAGATGACCTGTCATCACAACACCAAACTTAAATCTTGCTTGTCCCCAAGCAAGCAGTAAAACATAAGGAAAATTACTAGAAGCAGAGAAGTGTATAAGCCTTTTATTGGAAGACATTGAATACTGGTAAATGGGGTTTTTATGCATGGTATCTTAGGGATTTTTATTCTGGGGCTGAGACATCAACATTCCTTTGGATCCTTACTTGAATTACACAAAAAATGAGACTTGTTATTGCTTGGGATTTTTTTTTCTTTCTTGGCTGAGGCTTAATGCTATGTGGTAAGGCAGCTTTTTAGAGTAAGCTTTCAGCCAACATTCCTGCCCCAGTTGGTTCAAGATGCTAGGTGTTGAAACACCCCTATGGGCTTACTTGCTCAAGCCTCTCCTTAGCACACACACATCACAGGCATTTAGCTTGTTTTGTTCATCTATGTTTGTTCTTTGGAAATTGATGCCCAGCACCTCTTTGGGTTACTAAATGCTTTGTCTCAAAGTAGCTCTTGATGGTGGACTTTCGGTTGGCAATCCTGGGTTAGTTAACCCAAGTTGCCGGGTGATGAAGCACCCCTTAGAACCTAGTTATCCAAGCTTATCTTTGTACAAGAACATCACAGGCATTTATCCAAATTTGCAGCCATTGGTGCCCAGCCTTGTGTATTTCTTTTTGCTTCTTTCTTTTGTATTTTCTTTCTTTTATTTTGGACCTTTTTCATTTGTCAAGTCTCATGAAATATAACTCAAGTTCATATCACAAAGTCATGCCAGCATTCAGCCTTATTTATAAATCACCTAATGAACCAGCACATACCACCACATAATCTTATTTTGTCTCATATCATACCAGACTTTTACTCTTTCTCTATTTCACAGTTATTTTTCTTTTATTCAAGCATGAGGAACAAAGCATATAATTCAAGTAAGATGAAAGTGAATCAAGCACTTAGACTAGTAAGCCATAACAGCATGAAAACAAACAAACTCGCAGACAGTAAATGAATCTAGAAAGATACTAATCAACAGGGGACATTTGCACTTTCAATTAACATATTTGAACTAGAATCAGTCAGAGAACAATACAACCTCTTGGAGTCTATTTGTTTCGTCTGTGTCATCATTATTGTTGGGTTCCATGTCCTTCTTCTGTCCATGATGATGTACCTTTTCCTCCAAGATATTGAATGACTTCCTACAAAAGATATTGAAAGTTGCCTGTTCCCCAAGCACTTGAGAGGCAGTTAGCATGCATGTATGCTTGTGATTCTGTGAACCTAAGTTGGTGTGGAAACACCAAACTTAGTTTCTTGCCTACTTCTATATGTAGCAGAATGAATACATGCATGAAACATCAAGTACTTTTATTAAGGAAATAAACTATGGACTAGAAAACAAACTATGAACTAGAAAACAACTAAAAACTAGAAACATGACAATTGTTAAGCAGTTTCTCTAATGGTTTGGAGCTGATACTGATCATGCTGAGGGTGCAATGTGTTCTTAATGAAATTTTTGGTGGAACACCAAACTTAGCATCCAACATTCACCCCTTAATTATTTTGGTGTGCAACACCAAACTTAGCTCTTTGCAATACAGAGAAATCTACTCAACTCTTTTATTAAATTAGCTATGAAGAGAAAATTACCTCAGGTTGGGTTGCCTCCCAACAAGCGCTCTTTTAATGTCACTAGCTTGACATCTTGTTCTTTGATCATGGAGGTTGAAAATCATAGTGCCTCAGCTTTTCTCCTCTTACTGTGAACTTTCTTCCGGTCTCATCTTTGATGATCTCTAGGTGTTCAAGTGAAAGGATCCGGTTCACAGTATAACATTCAGATGATTGTGGGGACACCTTCATTGGTTGGGTGTTTAACACTACTTTATCCCCTGGTGAAAAGCCTTCAGTGGGGATCTTCTTGTTTCTCCACCCTCTTGGCCTCTTCTTCTTTTCTTTCTCAAAAGATACTCCCTGCCTTGGTGGTTCCTTATCTGAGATGTTGAATTTCTCATCTGGAGGTTTTGGATCTAGTTCCTCCTTGATTTCTTTGGTCTGTTGCACCATCTCTACTTCTTTCAAGCATGGATTTGGAAGTCTTGGAGCTAACTCATTGACTACCTCCTTCAAACTTTGATCTCTGGCTTTATCCTCCGTACAATCTTCTTCTTGAGTAGGCTCATGTAGGGTTTTAAAAACATGGAATACTAGGTGCTCATCATGTACTCTCAACAATAATTCCCCTTTTTCAACATCTATCAATGCTCTGCCCGTAGCCAGGAAAGGCCTTCCCAGGATGATGGGAGTGTTAGGGTCTTCCTCCATATCCAGGATGACAAAATCAACTGGGAGAAGGAATTTTCCCACTTTTACCAACACATTCTCTACAACTCCAAGTGCTTGTTGAATGGACTTGTCAGCCATTTGAAGAGCTATTCGAGTGGGTTTCAGTTCAAAAATTTGAAGCTTCCTCATAAGAGATAGAGGCATCAAGTTTATGCTTGCACCAAGGTCACAGAATGATTTCTCAATAGTTATGTCTCCTATGGTACAAGGTATATAAAACCTTCTAGGATCATCCTTCTTCTCTGGTAGACCTCTTTGGAGAATAGCACTACACTCCATTGTCATTTCAACAATTTGTCCTTCCTTCAAGGGTCTTTTCTTTGTTAGCACTTATTTCATAAATTTAGCATATAATGGCATCTGTTCAAGTGCTTCTAAGAAGGGAATATTGATGCTGAGTGTCTTGAATATGTCCAGGAACTTTGAATATTGCTTATCCTCGTTTTCTTTTTTGAACCTCTGAGGGTACGAAAGTTTGGGGACATCTGGCTTCACCCCTTCCTTCTTCTCCTGTAGCTGTGTTTCAAGGATGTCCTCATCTTTCTTTGAGATTTTTGCATTATTGGTCTTTCTCTCCTCTTCACTTCTCTCTTCTGTCTCTTCTTGTGGAACTTCTCTGTTGTGTTCTTCTTGATTGATGGCTTCCTTCTCCCTAGTCTTCTCACTTTCCACTATGATTGCTTTGCACTCCTCCCACTTTGTGGCTTTTCCTTTGTCCCTTGTGTGGTCTCGAGTGGCACTAGGGGATGCATTTGATTGCTTCTCACCCATCTCTACAATTTGTTTCGCCATTTGTTCCATATGCCTCTCAAGATTTCTGATTGCAGCTTCTTGGTTTTTGATTGTGGCTTCTTGGTTTTTACTTGTTATGGCTTGATCCTTCCGTGCTGCTTCCTGATCTTGTTTTGCCATCTCTTGATTTTTCATGAGTTTCTCCATCATTATCTCTTGGTGCTTCATCATCTTTTCCATCAATATCTCCAAATTAGAGATTCTTTAAGTGTCTTGTGACGCTTGTGGCTGGTTGTGAGATGTTGAAGGTTGATGGTAGGTGTTTTGGTTAGTGGTTTGGTTATTGGGTGGATAGTAGCTAGAATTTGGGTGGTTGTTTTGGGGTTTTCTATATGGATTGGGGTTAGTGTTTTGCTGGTTGTGGTTTTGGTTGTTTCTTGAGTTGTTTTGGTTTGAGTTTCTTTGCCATGGTTGCTGGTTTTGAGTGTGGTTATCTCCCCATCTTATGTTTGGATGGTTCTTCCAGGATGGATTGTGGGTGTCACCATAGACTTCATTTTGGCCGGAGCTTTGGTTGTGCACATATTGAGGTTGTTCCTGCTGCTGATCTTCTTGGTTTTCTTCAATTTTCCCCCATTTGGTTGATGATTGGCTTGTGTTGACTGCTGCAACTTGGAGGCTATCAATCCTCCTGGCCATTTGCTCAAATTGTTGTTGAATTTGCTGCTGCATCATTTTGTTTTGAGCCAGAATTGAGTCCACTCCTTCCAACTCCATCACTCCTTTCCTTTGTGATGGTTGGCGTTGCCTTTGGTGAGCAAAGAAATACTGGTTGTTAGCCACCATATCAATGAGATTTTGGGCCTCCTCTACAGTTTTCATGAGTTGCAAAGAGCCTCCAGCTGAGTGATCCAATGCTTCCTGGGATTTCAATGTCAGGCCTTCATAAAAATTTTGCAACCTATCCCATTCATTGAACATTTCAGGAGGACACTTCCTGATTAGAGCCTTGAATCATTCCCATGCCTCATATAAAAGTTCAGCATCCATTTGTGTGAATGTTTGTACTTCAGTCTTCAATCTAATAACCCTCTGAGGTGGGTAAAATTTGGCAAGGAACTTACTCACTAAATCATCCCAGTTGTCTATACTGTCCCTTGGGAAGGATTCCAACCATTGAGTAGCTTTGTCTCTGAGAGAAAATGGAAATAATAGCAGCTTGTAGATGTCAGGATGCACTCCATTGGTTTTGACAGTGTCACAAATCCTCAAGAAAGTAGACAAGTGTTGATTTGGATCTTCAAGTGGTCCACCTCCATAAGAACAATTGTTTTGAACCAAGGTGATAAGTTGTGGCTTTAGTTCAAAGTTATTTGCATTAACATTTGGGGTGAGAATGCTACTCCCACAATATCTAGGATTTGCAAATGTATAGGAAGCCAAAACTCTTCTCTGAGGTGGATTGTTGTTGTTGTTGGCTGCTCCACCTGGTGGATTTGTTGGATTTTCCTCCATTTCTTAGTTCTCTTCTCAACCTCCAAAGTGTTTCAAGATCAAAAGGTGTGGATTCATTGCTTTTTCTTCCTGACATAAACACAGAACCAGAAACCAGAATTATACACTCTATTGTTAGAGTGAAGTTAGTGTTAGCTTAAGCAAAACTTCAAACAGTTAGTGGGTTAGAAAAAAAATAAAGAAACAGAAAAGAAAAAGTGCTTGATCTAAACTACCGCCTCACTTAATCATTGTCAATCTATTCAATCCCCGGCAATGGCGCCAAAAACTTGATGTGCGGAAAACGATCCGACACAAAACTCACCGGCAAGTGCACCGGGTCGCATCAAGTAATAATAACTCACGTGAGTGAGGTCGATCCCACAGGGATTGAAGGATTGAGCAATTTTAGTTTAGTGGTTGATTTAGTCAAGCGAATCAAGTGTTGGTTGAGTGATTTGTAATTAACAGAAATTAAATTGCATGAAAAGTAAAGGGAGAGGGGTAGATTGCAGAAAATTAAAGAGAACAGAAAATAAAAGTGCTGAATCTTAAAGAACAAGGAATTAAATTGGCAGAAACTTAGAACGCAAGAAATGTAAATTGCAGAATCTTAAAGTGCAAGGAATGTAAAAGGCTTGAATTATAAAGGGGAGTGGAAATTGGATTTGCATAAATTAAACAAGGAAATGTAAAATTGCAACAAGCAGAGGAATAAAAGAACACTTGGATTGAATCAGATCTAGAAACAGACTTTTAAATGAGCAAAATAGGGAATGGGGAATGGGAAATTCGAACCTCAGGACCCAAGAGACTAGAAAACCAAGTCTAGATCTCAATGCCTTCCTAGATCCAACAAGAACAATTGCAAAGGAAATTGTAAATTGCAAAGAAAGTAGATGAAAAGCAATGAACCGAAACTGAAATTCAATTAAGCAGAAAAGTAAACAAGATCCCAAGGTGAGATTGAAACAGAATTTCTTCAATTCTCCACCCAAAATCCAAGACAAGAAAAGTAAAGAGTACTGGGCAAGAACAAGGAAGAAGAGAGATATCAATTCTCCTCCCAAATTCTCTTGAATTAAACAACAATGCTAAGAAAAATAAAGGTGAGCTCTGAGCAAAACTGAAAAGAAAGCTATTATGAAAAACTAAAAAGGGAAGCTCTCTAAAAACTTCAAATCCTAAGCTATTTATACACTTTATTCAAATGATCATTAAGCCTTGAATTGGGCCTTTAGCCTTGATGGAATTGGGTTGATAGTGGCCTCTGTTGATTGCTCTTGGTGTTGGGAGGAAATCCATTAGTGAACCAAGCCATGAACCATTCACGTTTGAGCCAACGTTTGAGGCAAACGTTGACTCAAACGTTACTTGAGTAAAATTATGCAGCTAGGCCAAGATGCTGTCATCCACGTTTGGCTCAATGTTTGAGGTCAAACGTGAGCTCAAACGTGGACCTCCCTTCTTGTATGCTTCTTGGGGGCTACTTTGTCCTCTTGTTGTGTTGCCAATTTTATGCCCAATAGAGACTATTATATATGGTTGGAAAGCTCTGAATGTCAGCTTTCTAACCCACTTGGAATCACCTCAATTGGACATCTACAACTCAAGTTATTCTTGTTTGAAGTATGCCCCTTCATGCTGTTTGGTGCCAACGTTTGACCTAACGTTTGAGTCAAACGTTGGCTCAAACGTTGCTGCCTCCAGGGATGCCAACTTTCTTCTTTTTGGAGCCAACGTTTGACCTCACGTTTGAGGCAAACGTTGGCTCAAACGTTGCTTCCTCCAGGGATGCCATTTCTCTTCTCTTTGGCGCCAACGTTTGAGGCAAACGTTGGCGCAAACGTTGCCTTCCCAGGAGCTTCAATTCTCTTCTCTTTTGGAGCCAACGTTTGACCTCACGTTTGAGGCAAACGTTGGCTCAAACGTTGCTTTCCAGGAGCTTCATTCTTCAGCCAACGTTTGACCTCAACGTTTGAGGCAAACGTTGGCGCAAACGTTGGCTCTTCTCCAGGGTGTTCTTCATCTGCTTCTCACGTTTGAGTTAACGTTTGAGGCAAACGTTAGCTCAAACGTGAATCCCTCTTTTCAAGCCCATTCTTGCAACCTTCCTCCAAGCTTTATTCCACCTATCATCAATCAACAATTGTATCAAAGCTATGCCATAATCATGAGAGTTATTCTTCTTCTTGTCATATGAGCAATTATGGCACAAAAACTCATGAAAATGCATCAATTTATCCATGGTTGATTGAATCAAAGGAAACATGAAATTCAACCCAATTGACTTACTTATGGCTTAAGAAAGTGCATAAAACCTATTGAAAACAAAGGAAAAAGGCTAGTGAAACTAGGCTAAGATGACCTGTCATCAAGTAGCTCAGAAAATAATTTTTAGAGATGTTTTTACGAGTGTTCCGATACATCTAGTTTTTGTAGTTATACACCTGAGATATTTTAATATTATTTTAATCCACCTCCAAGCCAACCAATCACAACTCACCTTACACCCCCAAGACCTCCAAGGCTGTCTCATTTCATCATTTTGGCCGAAATTGAAAGGAGAGAAAAGAGAGAAAACTTCATGAACACTTAATCTTCAAAGCTTGATTTCTTCTGAACTAAAACTCAAATCAAAAGCCCGATTTCACCAAAATGATCCTCTCTTCTTCCTCTACATAACCAAGTAACTTATCAAGGATGGAAATAAGGTGAGATGGCTGTCTCCCTCCCTTTTCAATTCGGTTTTCAATGAAAACCATGCAAAATATGTGTTTTCTTGATGTTTTTCCTTAGGAATCATGCTTAACTTGACTTGAGGGCCAAGAAACATTAATTTTCAGCAAGTCTAAGGTGAGATATCTCTTCCTAACGTGCTGAGGGAGATTTGGTCAGTTGAGAGTTTTTGGATTTAAAGTTGTTTTTGATGTGATTTAGGAGGAAAAAGTGCTTAAGGACCACCTGAAAGTCTAACCAAATTTGGAGCAGCAAATCAAGGTAGGGTGTAATGAAATTAATCTTGATTATTTGTGTTTGAGTTGTGTGAATGTTGTATGATTTGGCTGTGCTAAAAATTGGTTGCATATATGATTGATTCTTGGTGAAAATTTGGTGAAATTTTGACGAAATTTGATGAAATTCAAGCTATGAATGTGTGTTCTTGTGGCTGCTGGAAAAACGATCCCTAGAACTTAAATTGAGGTTCAATTTGTGTTAAAATCATGTAGAAAAGATGGGGTTTTAGTGGCTTCTAATTTATTATGAATTATAGTAAAAATCGGGTGCTGAAAAGACTAAAAAACGGGTAAAAACAGAGAAAGAATTTGAAGAATATACGAAGAACACGAAGAACACTTTGAGTGTGGTGAAGAACAATGAAGAACACCTTTTTGATTCATAAAAGGGCAAGGAAGTAATTAATTTGGTGTTTGAGGGGTTATATGGTAATTTTTGAAAGTTAGGGTGGTAAAAGTAGAAATATTAAAAGTTACGGGTGGTAAAAAGTGAATTTTAAAGGTTAAAAGTAAAAGTAAGTTAATTTTCGAAAATTTAATGATAAAATAATAAAAAAATAATAAAATATTAAATAATAATATTTAATTAAAAATAATATTTTAATAAAAATAATAAAATAATGCGAAAAAGGTAGTTTTCTGTAAAAACTTTAGAAAGACAACTTTAAGCGCAGAATCTCATAATTACCTTCATAAAATACTTAAGGAGTGGTAAAAACATATTAGTGAGGCAAAGATAAATAAAAGATAAAAAGTTGAAGAAAAGATAAAAATCGAAGAAAAAGTCTGTAAAGTTTTAATGACAGAAAAACAGAGAGAAATTAGTGAACGAACTAGGGCAACATAGTTAGTCCTTGAGTTGCGACTAGGGTTAGGTATTATATGAAAATTTAAACTGTTTCAGTAGAGACTTAATGAACCTATACCTGGGACAGGCGAACTATTCATACCGAAATTTACATAAACTTTAAATAAATACGTTAAGCAGAGAAATCAGAGCAGAGTAGAGAAACACAGAAAACAGAGTAACCAGAGTGAAGTAAAGAGATAAAGAGAAAAAGAGTAATATAGATACAGATGAAAAGAGTAATCAGAGAAGAGAAAAGAGATGCAGAGAACAGAGTAATTAAAACAGAGTAAAGAGATACAGAGAAAGAAAGAAGTACTGCATAAGAATGTGAAAGTGATGATGAACAATGAGAATGATATTGAATGATGATAATGAGAAAAGAGTAATATAACAAAGAGAATAGAGGAGAAGAGTATAAAGATAAAGAGTTAAGCCTTGTGACATGATGTTCTGTTGTATGTTCATCTGCTGCTTTTCCAATGGCCCTAGAGGTCCTGTAGGCCCAAGTTCACCTACAGTAAGTTGTTATTCCTGTAGGCCGAAGTTCACCTGCAGTGAATATCAATTGTGTATCTCAGGGTGTTGCTCCTGTAGGCCGAAGTTCACCTACAGAGAGTTGTGATACCTGTAAGCCGAAGTTCACTTACAGGGGCACTATTTCTGTAAGCCAAAGTTCACTTACAGAGGTGCTATTTCTGTAGGCCGAAGTTCACCTACAGAAAGTTGTTGTGATTAAACCATTTCTGTAAGCCGAAGTTCACTTACAGAGGTGTTATTTCTATAGGCCGAAGTTCACCTATAGAAAGCTGTTGTGTTGTGTTTAGACTATTCCTGTAAGCCGAAGTTCACTTACGGGAGTGCTATTTCTGTAGGCCGAAGTTCACCTACAGAAAATAAGCCATATCTAGGACTAGTTCCTAGGTAATGTCGGGCTGCAGGGTGTAAACCGACACGTGAGCTCATGGCCTGCATAGGACAGACATGCATCATACTTGGCTGTGCATTTTCCTCTGTTATGATTGTTGAATGAATGTATGCTTTCTTTGTTTGTATTCTATTCCCTGCGTCTGTGTTTTATTTTCTTGTATTCTTTTGTTTGTGCTTTGCTTTTTGTTTTCTCTATTGTCTCTATTTATCTGTATCTTCTGTTTACTACTTCCCAGTATTCTGCTATATATCTGCTAAGCAACACAGAATTAATGAACGTAACTAATAACCCCGACCCTACTAAGAACTCCCCAGTTCTTACCCCTTCTCTCTCCCTTCCCCCTTCAGATGGAAGTAAGAGTACCTTACCATAGTTCACTGATGACCGTTCACAAGAAGAGGATTCTGTTCTAGATAGTCTTCTGAGTCTAGGGTGAATATCGTTCTCTGATTATATTTAAATACTGTGAGGCCAGCCAACATCTGCACCCCTTCGTATGCGCACTTTAACCTAAATCCTGTGTACGAGATTCCTATTTTGTGGATACTTCATGAGGTACCAGAGAGACGTCCTGTGGAAAAGTCTGATCGTGCAGAGGAGTAGCAGATGATGTTCTATCTTTTGATGACGTTCCACCTGAATTGTGTTTTGAAGACCTAGAACGTACTTTCCCTCGCTTTAGTAGTTTAGAGGGACTAGGTGAGTATAGAGTCTAGGCTAGCCTAGGTGCCAGCTTAGGGACCTCTTGAACAAGTCAGGACCTGGGATGTGGTATGTATATATATGTATATAGTTATTATCTAGCTATATTTAGGGGTGTTCTAACTAAAAGTCTATACTCTAATAAAGGCTGGATCACTGAATGTTGTTAGCTGCTTGTGATATATTTATGTGTGATTGTTTATAACTGTTTTATCTATTTTTATTTGTGAATTGATTATAAATGATTATGTTTATTAATCCAAACATTTTCGGGAAAAAAAAAAGTACCTCGCTAACTAACTACGCTTTTAACAACGAATCAAGCTCATATGATAAATAATAGATAATAATTAGGAAGACAAATTGGTAGCGCTCAGTTTCCGGTATGATCTAGACATATTGAAAATTGAGTCGTTACATGCGTAAGCATTATGCCACTTCCAATTTATGAAAGATTGAACTTGTCACCCCTAAAGAGGTCTAGGGCGAGATTTGTGTTAGCCGATAAAAGCATTGTGTCAGTTGTGAGGATTGTGGAGAATGTCCTAGTTAATATCCAAGGGTTGCTCTTCCCAGTTGATTTTCACATTTTGGAGACCCCTCCCATCGACTCAAACAAGCCATCATCCATACTCCTTGGTAAGCCATTCTTGAAGACGGCCTGTTTCAAGCTAGATGCACACTCGGGAGTCTATTCTTTTGAGTCAGATTGCAAGATAGTCAAGTTCACTTTGGAGAAGTCCAACAGGCCCATTCTTGAAGCCTATTCTATTTTTGGGTAGTTGAAGACCAAGTGATTGAGGATGGTAAAGAGCAAGAAGAAGACAAGGATGTTGCTAAGGAGTCAAATTCCAAGGATCACACTCAACCCAAGAATGCCAAGGAGTTAGAGTTCCTCCTTGGGAAGTTTCTTAGTGACCAATGAAGCCATGCAAGTCCAACTTAGGACTCTAAACCAAACTGCTTGATGGGAGACACCCCACCATCGTGACATTGTTCCAACTTTATCTCTTGTTTATAGCTTTTTGAACTATTTGCTTTCTTGTGATATAATGATTAGTTTAGGTTTGGTTTGATGATTTTGAGTTTAATAAGTTAACTTACTTGTGGACTATGAAATTGTGCTTGTTTGAATGATTTAGGGTTGGTATCTTGATATGCTAAGGGTAGGAACCTTAGTTTTAAAAAGAAAAGAAATTTTTGAAACAGGGCATTTGTGCGTGCGTACAAAACTGTGTTTTTCGCCACCTGTGTGGATGCACAAGCCTGTGCATCCGCACACACCTTGTCATGCCCTCTGGTCGCAGCGCCAGCACAGATTGTGCATGCGCGCTGCCCCCGTTTCTTTGATCTGTGCGTGCGCACAACTGCATGCGTACGCACAAGTTCCCTTTCATGCTTCATCTGTGCGGTCACACAGACGTGTGCGCCGCACACCAATTACAAGCCTCTCTGGTGGGAGCGAGTGAACAGCCTGTGCGCATGAATAACCTCCCCCATTTTTAGCTTCTATGCGTGCGCATGGACCTATGTGTGTACGCACATATGATTTTGTTCAAAAACATAAATAATAAAAAAAAGAAGCCCCTCTGTGCGCGCGCACCCTTTTGTGCGCCCGCACGGCTTGTTACAACCTCTCTGGTCGTGGCGATTGCACGCTGTGTGCGTTCGCACCCCTTCTAAGTTTTTGTTTCTGTGCATCCGCACAGGCCCCTGTGCGTCCACAAGACGCGTTTTGGGAATTAAGAGGGAAACCTGCCCTATTGAGAGGCAGCCTTCTCTTGTCTTCTTTTCTGCACAATCTGCCCCTCTCTCTCTTCTCTGCCCAGCTCCACAGGTTTCTGCCGCCGACGACCTCTCTCTCTCTCTCTCTCTCTCTCTCTCTCTCTCTCTTACTTATCTTCTCTTTTCTTTCTTTCTTTATTTCCCTTCTCTTTTCTTTCTTCACCACCGGTGAGTTTTCTCCTCCGGTGCTTTTTCCGGCAAACCCAACCGCTGTAATTTCGCAGTGGCTATAAGAAGTGCCATTGTTCCTCCCTAGTTCTTGTTCTCTTCAACTTATATATCTCAGGTTCTTGTTTTTCCTTTCTATTTATGTTAATATTTTTGCAATTATTTTCATTGTTTTTTATATTGCTTAGATTAAATTCGTTGCTTTCTTTGTTGTTTCTTTGTATTGTGAAGTGATATTGCTTACTTTTTGGGTTGGTTATGATCAAATTTGACTTTAATTGTAATGAACTTGCACATTGCATACCACATGTTTGATAAAATGCCTCAATGAACATTTTTCTTGATTCATATGACTTGGCCATCATATGCTTTCAATTTATCTTTTGTTAGGCATTTTGTATGAATTGTGCAACTTAAATTGTGAATTTTGATGTTGATCAAATTGCTTTATCAATGCATTTCCTTGCTTGTATGCTTTGAGTTCAACCACCCATATTTTCCAAGATTTGTGTACCTTGTTAATGGGTGACTATAGTTGTAAATGTATTGTGTTAATGGAATCTAAGTTTCATTGTTCATCTTGGAATTTAATTTGAGTAACCACTTTATAAATGTTTAACTTTTGATGATGTCTTGATGAAACATCTTTTGGCTTCAAATTAAAGAGCATTGTATATATGATTACCACTTGTTGAGGATGAACAATTGACAATTCCCTCTTGGTGCTTGCTTGAAGTTTCTTGCATTTCTATGTTATATATTTGCAACTTGAGCACTTAGTTGTGAAGCTTTGAACTTTTAGTTGCCTTGAAAGTGTGATTACCGTTTTATCTGGCCTGTGTATATGTTCCAACTGTGCACACCATTGGAATATACACACCACCTTACGTCTGAATCACACTACTTTCAAGCTTTCAATTAAGAATTTAGTTTTCTTGACTTTATTAAGTGCTTCCTCATTATTTTTAATTTGTTGTTGTCTTATGACCTTGATATTTCCTGTTTTCTTTTTAGGATGCGAAAGAAGGGTAAGAAATCGGTCACTTTACCGGTTGTGCAACCTACAACCCGCTCATCCAGACCATATTTCATAGATCGTCCAAGTGATAACCCGGATGTCTTGGTCAACCAAAGACCCGATTTCCAATATGACAAGTTTAAGAAAAGGTCAATCCATTGGGAACGGACGCTTAAGCATTCCGAGCAAGTACAAGACGGTCATCCATGAGCGGATTACCTCACTTCATTGGGAGTTTCTTGAGCAAGACCCGATTGAAGTTAATGAAACCGTGGTGCGGGAATTCTATGCCAACTACCAAAAGTGGGAAGCGGAGTCCGTATTCCTCCGGGGAAAGAGGTTAGATACTTCCAACCAAGCTCTCGAAGCTATTCTGAAGATCCCCCACATTCCGCCCGAGAAGAATGATTATTCACGGATCAAGGCTAGTGTGTCCAAGGGGAGGATGTCTGTGACTCCCATACTTGAGAGAATTGGCCGTCCCGGTGCTTCATAGGAGTATAGCAAGGGGAGGAATTCTGTTTCCGCAACTATAGCTTACTCCGATTTGAATGCCGAAGCTCGTATATGCCATCAAATTATGGCAGACTACATGATTCCCAGCACCCATGCTACCCATGTGAGATTCAAGACTGCTTTGCTACTTTGGGCTATCATGGAAGGAAAGAGTATAGCCATTGTGCCTTTATTACGCACATCGATAAAGAAACTAATTGAGAAGAAGAACATCAACATCCCTTTTAAAGGATTTACTTGTTACTAATGGAATCTAACCCCTGTTCTTCTTTAGATCTACTTGTTTCACTTCGATAGTATCATAAATCGAGTCAATGCATAGGAACCATCTCTATCAAGATGACAGATCCTTTATTTTTGTTCTGTATTTGTAATAAGATCAATTAGAACAAGTCACACACTCATATTCCAGAAATAAAGAAAGAACGAAATTCCACGGTCAAACTACCAAATTCAAAATGAACTGGGCTAGAAATAAAAAACCAAAATGGATAAATTTACCCCTTTTATTTAAAAAAGATATAAATTGATTTCTTTCTACCATATTATCTATATTATCTATTCTATAATTGTAGTGCAAAAACTTTTACTCTATAATATAATATGGATCAATCTACAATATGTATCTAAATATTCAGATCGACCTTCTTATATATAGACTTATATATATCGAATTTCAATTCCATTACATCATTATATCTAATGTACAAAGTAGCTCAAATTTATTCTTTATTTCATCCATTTTTTGTATAAAGATGCAGTCATCAATTCTCCCGAGAGGCTACAATTGCCGCGAGCAAACATATTAATGACGAGGAAGGCATTTTTGCTATGCTACAAATACTTTACTTGTTCTGCTATTCTGCACAAGCCTGGCTGAGAAAGAATTACGAAGGGTAAAAATATGCGGATTAAAAGCTAAAGCTTAGGACATACTTTTTTTATTTAGAAATATCCACCATTTACGAATTCTTGAAGCTCGATCTCTCCCCCGGATGAACCATAGAGCCAAGAGAAACCATGAACCAGAATAGAAGAGCTTGCCTCACCCATGAGTAAATATTTCGTAGTAGCCTCATTAGATCGTACATCTTTCTTGGTATATCTAGAAAGTAGATAGGAGCATAGACTGAAACCGGAATTTTTGGAGGACTCTTCCGATCAAACAAATATTTGTCAGCAAAGTTGTTTTTTTTCTTCAAATCTAGAGTGGCATCCGAGAGATATTATGTTCAGGGTTCCGAGAGGCAACAAGTTCATTCCGAGGGGAGATTTGGAAAGATCAACAAACAGAACACCCTCCGAGAGGAAGACACCCACAACACCACCATCAAGTCTACCAGCTTCGTCAATTACTTTACCCTTTCTCCGTCCTCTTCCAGAATTAGTACAAGATATCTTGTACGATATCCACAACATGGAGCATTTGGAGCAAAAGTGTTTCGAGTGGATATCGGCAAAGCTAGAAGGAAGAGACCCCGGTCTAACTCCTAGAGCTTCATCTGAGCTAGCTGTGGAGGAGTATGATGCAGTTGACCAACCCACTTCTGAGTCCACCAGCTGAAGGTGGCCCCTCTTCACTCTCCCAGATCGTAAGCATGCATGGAGGACCATGCACAAACTAAGTGTGGGGGAGGATTGATGACTTCAAGGGGGGTAAAATTTCTCTTTTCAAGGCACTTTGCAATGTTCTTGTAGTACTTTTCTTCATTTTAAGTAGTTTTATGTCTATTTCATCTTGTTTGGGTTGTTTGTAAATATTTCTTTATCGTTTATGGATATTTGGTAGTTAATATTTGCAAGTTGCATGATAGAATGAATAAGTTGGTGAAACACCAAGGAATTTTCATGAGATCTTTTCTAGGGCGTACCATTGATTGAATTAAAGAAAAATTGTGTTTGCCAACTTGCTTGGAGTATTTTGTTTGTAGAACATGGAAAAGAGCTCGAACAATATACCTTGTGAGATTTGAGCTTTAATAGATGGTTGCACTTTTCAACCATAATGTTGTTCTTGTGTGATTATACTCCCTTTTTATTGTGATCATTGATTTGCATGATTTTTTATGTCTTGTATTTGTGTTTGGATGCATTTAGCATGATTGAGGCCATCTTTGATGATAAACTCACTAACCTATATGGCCAACCCTTGCATTCACCTTTGTGAACCCCTTTGAGCCTATGAATTCCCTTTTGTTCTAATGATAGCACATTACTCCCCTTAAGCGAAAAACCATTGATGTCCTTGAATTACTCTTTGATTAACTTGGGTGGATTAGTGTGTGCATTCTAAGTGTAGGGAAATTTTGGGAAGCATTGGTGATAGAGGCATGAACTCATTGTGAAAAACTTTTGGCAATTAGGCAATGCTCATGCATTTCATTAATTAAGACATATGCATTCATAGTTCAATTTAAAAAAGAAAACTTGTGCATAACAAAGTATGAAATAAAGAGTAAATAAAGGATGCATATGCCAGGTTTGAAAAGAAAATGCATGAGTGAGGTGAGATAGAAAAAAAATGGGTAGAAAGGTTTTATTGTTATGAGTACATAGGAGATGTAGGATTAGGTGGACACTCAAGCTAATCAAAGAACTAATTCTTTAAGTCCACTTAACCATATTTTATCCTACCTAAATCCTAGCCCCATTACATCCCTCTAAAGACCTCATGATATTTGTTATTCATGCATTAAATACTAGTTGATTGTTAGATGACTTGCAAATCTTTGAAAAGCATGATAAAAGGAGAATTGAGTGGTTAAACCCTAAACACTGAGCGAATTGAGTGGATACACATCCGGTGAGGGGTTCGATCGCTCAATTCTATGTTCTTACGCCTCATATTGTATCTTCTTGCAAGTTGTTTAATTGGATAGTTTTGATAATTTCAATTCAATTCTTTGGGCATTGAACTTAGTGCATGAACTCTTTGCATTGACCCTAAAGCTTTCTTATGATGGATTGAAATTTCATGGTTTGTTTCTACCAACTCTCATCATAGTGCATATTGGCGATTAGCCTTAGGATAGTTGCATGCATTTAAGTATTATATAGCATAAGTCATTTTCCCTTTCATCTATCTCCTTTGAGTGTATTTAGCATGAGGACATGCTAGTGTTTAAGTGTGGGAGAATTAATGAATCCATATTTGATGATGATTTTTTGGTTAGAATTGAATGAATTCCATCACATAAACTTGCACTTATTCCCTTGAATAGCATGCTTTTGAACTTTCCTCCCAATTTTTGCTTGATTATGAAAATATGCTCTCTTGTACCCTATTTAATCTATTTTATTCCATTTTCTTTCCATTCTATGCCTTGATGTTGTTTGTGAGTGATTTTAGGTGTATAAGGTAGGAATGGGTTGGAGAAAATGAAAGAAGAGCATGCAAAGTGGAGGAAACATGAAGAAGCAAAGGAGATGAGTTCAGAGATGTGTGCGTGCGTACGCACAGGCACCCAATTAGAGCACGTGGATCATTTCGAGCGCGTCGCACTTCCAACCAAGCGTGCGTGCACATAGCTACTTGTGCGTACGCACAGGAAGGGATTTTCGCAAAGTGTGCAGACGCACACGCCTGTACGTCCGCACATGTGTCCGCACATGACTTCATTAAAATGGAACATGACTCGCGCTTTTGAGGCTTTGGAGGCCCATTTCTGAAGTCTTTTAGCTCATATTGGATGGAGAATGAAGATAATAACATAGCATATCCTTAGTATAGTTTCGGAGTAGTGGTAGGAAGCTTTTAGTTTAGTTTTCTCTAAGTTTTTCATCATCTCTATTAGGGTTTATATTAGGGTTTTATATTCAAGTGCCATTTCCATTTTTGATCTTGGATTTTGCTAGTTTCCATTGTAAGTATTCTCTTGTTATTACTCTTTATAGTTACATTATTCTTACTCTTTCTTCTAATTCAAGTTATAGTTCAATTTTACTTCTCTCTTGCAATTTCAATTTCTTGTTGATGAATTTGATGTTTGATGTTTGTTTTATGCTTTCTTGTCTTATTCTTGTTGATTGAGATCAATTGTTTCTTTTTATTTCAAGTCTTTTCTCATTTTTCCCATGTTTAAGGTTTTTGCCCACCAAGTGTTTGACAAAATATCAAACATGGTTTTAGGCTAAATTTTTGGCTCTTGGCTTAGGTAAAATGAGCAATTGGGTTCCTAGAGTTGGAATGTCTAACATTTAGTGTCAATTCTTGGATTGTTAATTATTCTTGTTCCCACTAACGCTAATTTGTTGCTAAGGCAATTAGCAAGCAATTTAGGTTTTGTAGGTTAAGGACACTTATGCTCATTTAACTTACTTTCCAATGTGAGGGTTGATCAAGTGAGACTAATCCATCATAATTGTCATAGTTGTGGTTCCAACAAAGAAAGGACCCTTAGCTCACTCTAAGCCAAGACTCTTTTTATGCTTTCAATCTTTCATACGCTTCCATGTTAATCTCTTTTATACTTTACTTGTTTATATTACATAGTCGGTTCTTTAATTTCTTCATTAGTTCAATCATTACAATTTTGCATGTTCTTTTATTGCTTTATATATTCATTTCTTCATTGACAACCCCTTGATCACTACAACCGGAATTGTACACTCATTATCCTCAAGTGTTCCTTGGGAGACAACCCGGGAGTCAAATACTCTCGGTTTTGAATTAGTTTTGAATTGTGACACATCTTTTGAATTTCCAATTTGAATGTGAGAGATGTTGTTGGTTTGGACTATGCTACCAACGGATTGATTCTTGTTTTGATTGATTTCGAACCAACATAAACCCTCACCGACATCAGTGCACACCAAGGAACCACCTCGGATATTACTTGCAAGCTATCAAGAGGAAATGCATTATTGATAGGAGTGGAGTCACTTTTAATATGCTCTAGGCGACTCAAGTGGTCCGCCACTAAATTTTAGGAACCACTCCTATCTTTGATATCTAAATCAAACTCTTGCAATAGCAATATCCAACGGCTTAGCCTTGCCTTTGACGTTTTCTTAGCTAGAAAGTATTTCAAAGCCGCATGGTCTAAATATACTACCACTTTGGTTCCAAGTAAATAGGCCTGGGATTTATCCAAGGCATAAACAATTGCTAAAAGTTCCTTTTTAGTGGTAGTATAGTTAGCCTGGGCACCATCAAAAGTCTTAGAAGCATAAGTTATGATATAGGGATCCTTACCTTCGCGCTGAGCCAGCGCCACTCCTACCAAATATAGTTAGATGCGTCGCACATAATCTCGAACGGCCTACTCCAATCAGGCCCTCTCACAATAGGAATTTGGGTTAAGGCAATCTTCAGCTTGTCAAATGCTTCCATGCACTCTTCACTCAAGTCAAACTCTACATCTTTTTGCAGCAGACGGGAAAGGGGTAAAGCAACCTTACTGAAGTCCTTGATGAAACACCGGTAGAAACCTACATGACCAAGAAAAGAACGGGCTGATAGGCGATTAAGCATTTGATCGATGAATGGTAGTGGATAGTGATCCTTGCGAGTGGCCAAGTTTCAGCACCTGTAGTCAATGCAAATCCTGCATGAATTTTGCACCCTTGTGGCCATGAGTTCCCCATTCTCATTTTTTACTGTGGTGACACCGGACTTCCTCAAAACCACTTGTACCGGGCTAACCCACTCACTATCTAAGATTGAATAGATAATGTCGGCTTCAAGTAGTCGAGTCACTTCTTTCTTCACAACTTCTAGAATTGTGGGGTTCAACTGCCTTTGAGGTTGACGGATATACTTGGCTCCCTCCTCTAGAAAAATGCGACGCTCACAAACTTGAGGGCTTATACAAACTATGTCTGCCAAACACAACCCAATAGCGTTCTTGTTCCTTCACAGTACATTAAGCAATCACTCCTCTTGTTGGGAAGTAAGCTCCTTTGGAATGATCACCGGGAGCTTTTGATTGTCTTCAAGATAAGCATACTTAAGGTGAGGTGGAAGTGGCTCCAATTCCATATTTAGCTCATGGCTTGGTGATAAACCTCATTTGTAGGGTTTATCTTGTATTGATTCTAGGGGATTTTATGACCTTTTACCCACATTTATCCAATGAAATAGCATGGTTTTAAAACTTCTCCTTTAATTGTGCTTAAGAGTGAAAACATGCTTTTTAGGCCCTTAATTGTTTAATCTTAATTCACCTTAATTCCATTAGATGCCTTGATATGTTTGTTAAGTGATTTTAGGTTTAGGAGGCAAAGATTGGATAAAGGGAATGAAGGAAAAGCATGAAAAAAATGGAGAACTCATAAAGAAATGAAGGAATCGCAAAAGCTGTCAAGCCGACCTCTTCGAACTTAATTGACCATAACTTGAGCTAAAGAGGTCCAAATAATGCGGTTCCAGTTGCGTTTGAAAGCTAACATCCGGGGCTTCGAAATGATATAAGATTTGCCATATTTTCATCACGGATAGAGGCGCGCACGCGCACGGTACGCGTACGCGCCGATTTGCATGTGATTCATTAGATGCAAATTCGTGGCCAGCGAATTCTAAAGCCTTGTGGGCCCAATCCAACTCATTTATGATGCTATTTAAGCCAAGGATTGAAGGGGAATGGACATACTTTACATACTTTTGATTATTAGTCATAGTTTAAGCTTTAGAAGTAGTTAGAGTTAGTTTCTAGAGAGAGAAGCTCTCACTTCTATCTAGAATTAGGATTAGGTTTTAGATCTAGATCTAGTTCTTCTTCTCTCTTCTAATTTTCCTTTCCTTTCCTTAATTGTTCTCTTGTGGTTGTAGAATTCTTCTTCTCTTGTAATTCCTTTGTATTGTTAGTTGTAGTTTATGAACTTTTTTTTGTAGATCTACATTTCTTCTTCAATGTAATTGGTAAGTTTTTTGTTGTTTCATAATTGTTTTCCTTTTCTATTGTTGATCTCTTGTTATTCTAATTAGATCTCTCTTTAATTCTTACAATTCATGTTATTTACTTTTATTACCTTCTATGTGTTTGTTAAAATGCTTCTTTTAGTTATGAGTTTACTTTTCTATTGTTTTGCCTTTCTATTGTTAATCTCTTACTTTTGTAGTTGTAGATTCCTTTAATTCTTGCAATTTACTATGCTTTTCTTTTGTGCCTTCCAAGTGTTTGATGAAATGCTTGGTTGGATTTTAGAGTAGATTTTAGTGCTCTTGGCTTGGGAAGGTAACTTAGGAACTCTTGAGTTACTAATGTCCAAGTGATTGACGATTGAGAGCCATTAACTCTAGGTCTCACTAATTGATTTGGTGGAGAACTAGGACTTATGGACTTGGATTGACATAGCTCACTTGACTTTCCTCTACTATTAGTTAGGGGTTAACTTAGTGGGGTTGGTCCTTGCCAATTCTCATGTTATGGTTAGTGATTAGGATAGAAATCCTTGACCACCAAACCTTGGCAAGACCTCTTTAGTTGTTAGTTTATTTTCATTTCCATTTACTTTTCATGCCTCTTATCAAAAACCCCAAATATAACTCATAACCAATAACAAGACACTTTATTGCAATTCCTAGGGAGAACGACCCGAGGTTCAATACTTCAGTTTATAGATTTTAGAGGTTTGTTTTAGTGACAAACAAATTTTTGTATGAAAGGATTGATGTTGGTTTAGAAACTATATTACAACGAGATTTATTGTGAATTCTAAACTGTCGCAAATCCAATCATCAAAATGGCGCCGTTGCCGGGGATTTGCAATGGTGTTGTGTTATTGGTTATTGTATATATGTGAATATTGTGAATAGATTGATTTTTGGATTGTTTGTTAGTTTTTGCTAGTTTTAGGACTTTAGTTTCTTATTTTCACTTTTCACTATGAATTCTCACTTTAGCTATGAGTGTGATTACAACTATGTTGTAGGTAATGGGAGCTACAATGAGAATGTATATCAAGGATGGGATAATCAAAGGTGGGAGGAGCCATATGCATATGATCAATCCTCTTGGCAACAACCTCCACCAATTCACTATGAAGAAGAGCCATTCTATGATGCATATCAATCAAATGGCTATGGTGAGCATCCTTGTGACTTTCAAGAACCACCACCATATGCCTATGAGCCATACCCTCAACATAACCCTCAACCATACTCACAAGCCACTTTTCACCAACCACCTTTATATGGCCCTCATCCATATCCACCATTACAACAACCATATGAGCCATATGAACCACATATAGAGCAACCACTATTCCAACATCACCACTTCCAAGATGAACCACCTCCAATGTATGAAAATTTTCAACCACAACATGAACTGTACTTCCCACCACAACCTCCCATGGAAGAATACTCATGTCCATCGATCCAAGAGCCATATAATCCTAATCATATTATCCAAGAGGAACAAGAGTCAAGGGATCGTCTCAAGGAAACATTGGATCAACTTCAAGCAACCATGGAGCGTGTTGTGCAACAAGTGGAAAGAGTGGAAATTATTGAACCACCACAACTCTACCAAGAAGAACCACTTTCCTACTATGAATCCTTCTCCCAAAATGATGAACCCTTCCATCCCCCCAACCTCCAATGGATGACATCCTTGATGTTCTTGTTCAAGGACAAGAGGAGATGAAAAGGGATGTGCAACAATTCACGGCCGCCTTGGACGAGGTAGTAAATCGGAGAGCATCCCAATGCTTGAATACTCAAGGAACTCCCATGGCTACATGTGGCGAAACAAATGAAGAGCATAACATGAAGGAGAGATTAGTAGAGAATGAGGGAAGTTGCTTTGTATTGGAACAATTGGAGGAAGCTACAATTATTGAAGAAGAGGAAGAAGTGGTTGAAGACTTAGGAGATGCGGAACCACCTTGGGAATCTAGAATTGAAGAAAACCCCTCCAAGAAAATTGAACTTGATGCTAAGGAGGAATGTGCACAACCTCCAAGGCATATCCCTTATGAATAATTGGATGGGATAGAGCAAGAATTGTGTTCCCTTGGTGATGAAGATCAAGCATCGAGTCTTAGTGGTGAAGAATCCTTTGAGCATGAAGAACCTTCTCCCGATGAGATGGAAAGTAATTTGGAGGTAAATTTCTCTCACCCTCCCATTTATGATTTAAGTAAGGGAAAAGGCTTAGATAAAATTTTTGAACAAAGGATTGAGATTAAGAGATCTTGTGAGGAGGTGGAGATCCTTAGAAAAAGGAGGATGGGAATTGAATACGCTTTATCAAGATCCTTGGAATTGTCTTTGCCTAGGTTGCCATCTACTCCCTCATTTAAGTGGGTGAAATTCATTTCTATTAGCTTTATTGTCCCACTTGAGTATGGCTTGCTTGAAACGGATGGTCAACTTAGGATGCTTTGTGGGATGAAGTGTAAAAGAAAGATGTTTCGTGGTTGGCGTTGCAAATCAAGGCTCATTATGGTTGATAATTCAAGAGTTGGATACAAAGGTTGGAATAGTGCTCAATTAGATGGGTCTATGAGGATTGTTGGGCACTTTATAGAGAATTTACCTTACTAACCACCCGGATGAAAAAATAATGATGATCAACTTCAAGACGGGTGTGAAAATAAAGTATGGGATCCAAGATCACAAAACGAGGATCAACTTTGAGAGCCCCAAGCTTGTGAAAAACTCCATCAAGACTTGGCTCAATCCATGAGAAATCTTAGGGCACAATGGAGAACCAAGCAATGGTGGGAGTTCCAAGAAGCATTCAAGCACAAGCCACCTTGAGAGGAGCTCCCCATAAGTCCAACTTAAGGACAATAAACAAAAGTGCTAGGTGAGAGACACCCCACCATGGTAAATTCTTTTCATTTTTTTTCTTTTGTACATACTAATAGAATTAGCTTAATTTCATGTTTTGTTGAGTTTGTTGAGTCTAATTGGTAGTTTAGTATGTTAAATAAGGTTTTATGGTGTTTTGGTAGCTGTTTGGAGGTTTGGAATGCTTGGATTGATGCAAAAACATAGAAATTTTTTTTTGAAAAATAGAGCACCATCTGCGCGTACGTGCACTGCACCCGTACGATTGCATGATTTGGCCACCATATGATTTGAACCCTATTATTTGATTAGGCAAACTCTTGACATTGGATGGTGTAAATTTACCTCAATACATTGTATTTCACGATCATATGAATCCATATGCTTATAGCTTGAATGCTTTCATGCTTCTTTAATGCTTGTTTTACGTTACAAGCTTACTTAAAGCATCTCAAGCGCACTAGGATGACTGAAGTGCATGCTTCTTTTGTGACATTGCTTTTTATGCTAATGTGTGTTCTAAAAGGCACCTAATTTAGAACTCACATCCCTATTTTTCTAATGTCACACTAATTCACTCACTCAATTCTAGTGATTAGTACCTCATTCCCAACAATGTATGCTTCCTTATTTTTGTATTCTCCATCTTATGGTGTTATATTATTGTTTTTCATGAATGATGCACCACAAGCAAAAACAGAAGCAAGATGAAAGAACACACAGCAACCGGTTGATCTACCAGTTGAAGGTAGCAATCCGGAAAGTCGCCATACCCCCATGCTCATCTTTGAGTGCACCGAGGACGGTGCAAACTTTTAAGTGTGGGGAGGTCATCCGACCGATCGGTGATTTTGGGTGACAAATTTCTAATTCCAGCATTTTTGCATTTCATTTTATTTTTTTTAGGATTTTTGTTGCGTTTTCTTAATTTTGCATGTGTATACATAATAAGCTTAGTCAAAATAATAAAATTTTTCAAGAAATTTATCTATAGGGCACCTCAATTGATTTGAGTGAAAACTTTTCATAGAACTTGCTTGAATTATATATATATTGTGGATCATGTTTTTGAGCTAAGAACACAAGCAAGTGAGATTTGAGCCTAATGGTGTGGTTACATCTTATAACCACATATTTTCCCTTCTTGTGTGCATTATTCCCTTTTTATGATTGTGATCTTTGATTTGTTTGATTCTTTATGTCCAATATTTTGTGTATTCATGCATTTATATGATTGAGGCCATCATTTCATTTAGCTCACTTACCCAAATAGCCTTACCTTTTATCTTCCATTGTTAGCAAATTTGAGCCTACGATTAACCCACTTGTTCTTAATTTAGCACATTACAAGCCTTAAAGAGAAAAATAATAAATGTCCTTATTTGGATCTTTGATTAGCTTAGGCTAGAGTGTATGTATCATTCAAGTGTGGGAATCTTGGGACATTGGGAGAATAAAAGGGTAGTTTTGTATTTTTATTGAAATTATTGGGAATTGGGTACATGCTCATGTATTGATTAAATGTATAGACCTTATGCATTAACGTTCTTGTATATGAAAGAAAGAAAGAAAAAATAAGAAAAAGAAAAAATATATATAAGAAAAGAAAAAATAGAAAAAGAAAGAAATAAAAAAAGGGGACAAAATGCCCCAAAAGCAAAGTAAAGCTCAATAAGAATCAATGCATAAGTGTTGTGAAATGAAAAGAAAATGCATGAGTATGTTAAAAAGTGAAAAATGGGTAGTTAGGTTAGTTTTGACTTGTATAGGATGTCATAGGTTAGGTGGGAAGTTTAAGCGTATCAAAGATTCAAATTTCAAGCTCACTTGACCAAATATGCCTCCTTACCTTGACCCTAGCCCCGTTACAACCTATGAAAAGACCTCATGATACTTGTATACATGCATTGAATAAATGTTGATTGTTAGAATAAAAACAAATCTTAGAAAGCATGAAATAGAGGAGAATTGAGAGAATCAACCCTAAACACTTGAGCAAATAGAGTGCAAACACATCCGGTGAGGGTTTGATGCTCAATTACATGTTTTCACCTATAATCATCACTTTTCTTACAAGTTTGTAAAAATATTTAATAACTCAATTCAATTGTGGATTAGACTTGCTAGTCCTTAGCCCTTGTGCATATATGCCTCTTGGGAATTGATTTATTTTGACCGAGCAATTGCATTCATGTAGATAGTTGCATATAGGTCGATTACATTTAGTTAGACTTCATTAAATAAATGTTGATACCCCTTGTTTCTCTCTTGGTTTAAGCATAAGGACATGCTTGATTTAAGTGTGGGGAGGTTGATAAACCCCATTTGTAGGGTTTATCTTATATTAATTATAGGAGATTTTATGACCTTTTACCCACATTTATCCAATGAAATAGCATGGTTTTATAACTCCTCCTTTAATTGTGCTTAAGAGTGAAAACATGCTTTTTAGGCCTTTAATTGTTTAATCTTAATTCACCTTGATTCCATTAGATGCCTTGATATGTTTGTTAAGTGATTTTAGGTTTAGGAGGCAAAGATTGGATCAAGGGAATGAAGGAAAAGAATGAAAAAAATGGAGAACTCATGACGAAATGAAGGAATCGCAAAAGCTGTCAAGTCGACCTCTTCGCACTTAATTGACTATAACCTAAGCTACAGAGATCCAAATGATGCGGTGTTAGTTGCGTTGGAAAGATAACATCCGGGGCCTCGAAATGATATAAGATTTGCCATAGTTGCATCGCGGATACGGGCGCGCACGCGCATGGTATATGTACGCGCCGATTTGCATGTGATTCATTAGATGCAAATTCGTGGCCAGCGAATTCTAAAGCCTTGGGGGCCCAATCTAACTCATTTCTGATGCTATTTAAGCTAAGGATTGAAGGACAATGGACATACTTTACATACATTTGATCATTAGTCATAGTTTAAGCTTTAGGAGTAGTTAGAGTTAGTTTCTAGAGAGAGAAGCTCTCACTTCTCTCTAGAATTAGGATTAAGTTTTAGATACAGATCTAGTTCTTCTTCTCTCTTCTAATTTTTCTTTCCTTTCCTTAATTGTTCTCTTGTGGTTGTAGAATTCTTCTTCTCTTGTAATTCCTTTGTATTGTTAGTTGTAGTTTATGAACTTTCTTTTGTAGATCTACATTTCTTCTTCAATGCAATTCGTAAGTTTTTTGTTGTTTCATAATTGTTTTCCTTTTCTATTGTTGATCTCTTGTTATTCTAATTAGATCTCTATTTAATTCTTGCAATTCATGTTGTTTACTTTTATTGCCTTCTATGTGTTTGTTAAAATGCTTCTTTTAGTTATGAGTTTACTTTTCTATTGTTTTGCCTTTCTATTGTTAATCTCTTACTTTTGTTGTTGTAGATTCCTTTAATTCTTGCAATTTACTATGCTTTTCTTTTGTGCCTTCCAAGTGTTTGATGAAATGCTTGGTTGGATTTTAGAGTAGATTTTAGTGCTCTTGGCTTGGGAAGGTAACTTAGGAACTCTTGAGTTACTAATATCCAAGTGATTGACGATTGGGAGCCATTAACTCTAGATCTCACTAATTAATTTATTGGAGAACTAGGACTTACGGACTTGGATTGACATAGCTCACTTGACTTTCCTCTACTATTAGTTAGGGGTTAACTTAGTGGGGTTGGTCCTTGCCAATTCTCATGTTGTGGTTAGTGATTAGGATAGAAATCCTTGACCACCAAACCTTGCCAAGACCTCTTTAGTTGTTAGTTTATTTTCATTTCCATTTACTTTTCATGCCTCTTATCAAAAACCCCAAATATAACTCATAACCAATAACAAGACACTTTATTGAAATTCTTAGGGAGAACGACTCGAGGTTCAATACTTCGGTTTATAGATTTTAGGGGTTTGTTTTAGTGACAAACAAATTTTTGTATTAAAGGATTGATGTTAGTTTAGAAACTATATTACAACGAGATTTATTGTGAATTCTAAACCGTCACAAGTCCAATCATCACTTGGCACTTGATTATCTAATAGCACCGGAGGTGACAAAGTGTCCTCATCATATTCAGTGGGTTTCTCCACACTTACACCTTGCATCATGTTCTTCTCATCAACTATATCCTGGTGGACTTCAGCCACAATATCATCAATCATATCACACCAGAAGATCGAGTAGTCCTCCGGTGGATGCTTCATAGCCTCATCAACGTTGAAACTCACCACTCTTCCATCAATTTCAAAAGAATAAGTCCCCAAAAAAGAATCCAATTTAAACCGAGAGGTTTTTAAGAATGGCCTCCCTAGCAAGATAAATGATGGTCTTTTAGAGTCATTAGGAGGCATCTCAAGAATATAGAAATCAATGGGAAAATTCAACTCCTTAATGCTCACTAAGACATCTTCCGCAATGCCAACCACTGAGATTATGCTTTTATCCGCCTAAATAAAATGAGCTGCCGACCTTTTCAACGGTGGAAGCTTCAATGCAACATAAACATATAACGTCATAATGCTAACACAAGCACCTAGATCACACATGCAGTTAACAAATTGTATACCACCTATAGTGCAAGTGACAAGACAAGGACTAGGATCACCACATTTCTCTGGTATAGTACCCATCAAAGTTGAAATTGAGCTACCCAAAGGAATAGTTTCTAAATCATGAATCTTCTCCTTATTCATGCACAAATCCTTTAGAAACTTAGCGAATAGCATCAAAAAGGGGAATAGTTACCTCGACCTTTTTGAATATATCTACCATCTTGGGATCTAGCTCTACTTACTTTTTAGTCCTCCTAGCTAGGTGTAGAAAAGGAATTGGAATAGCATCCTTCAAAACATTTTATTCCTTAGAAACTCTATCCCGTAGTTGAGCAACTTCTTATTCAATTGCATCTTGTACCTCATCCTCATCTTCAACATCTTCTACCTCAACAACATCTTCATCTTAAGTGGCTTCTCTTGAGCTTGGCTCCTCAAAACTCTTCTCTTGCAATGTAGTGGCAGACCTCAAGGTGATGGCATTGATTCCACCCTTGGAGTTAGGTAGGGAATGTGACAGAAGTGCATTAGAGCTTGAAGGTTGAGAGTTGGAGGTAGAGGGTAGTTACATACGGGATATAAGAGCTTGTAGTGTAGCGGTGAGACCAGTGAGGCTAGAGGTACGTAAAGTTTGAAGCTCTTTTTGTCCTTAAAGAATAGAGCGAAGTGTTTCATCTTGGTTGGAGGAAAATGAGGGTAGTAAATTGGGGGACTTGTGGTTGGGTGACTTAAGGTGCTTGAGCTTGCCTTTGGTCAGGTGGTTGGTACCTTTGACCTTGGTTTTGTTGTTGGTAAGAAGGGTTTTGTTGATACCAGTTTTGTTGGTAGTTATTGTTCCAACTTTGGTTTTCACCATTGTCTCTTCCTCCTTGATTGTAGTTGTCTCTCCATCCTTGATTGGGATTATCTTGCCAACCTTGGTTGTAGTTACCACCTTGATTATAGTTGCCACCTTATTGATATTACCCTTGATTCAGACGGTTGTAATAAGCATTCATAGCCGCCAAGGTGTCGTCCTCTTTGAGTTGTGGACATTCATCGGAATAGTGAGAATAGCAAGCACAGATTCCACATACTCTTTGAGGGACTAGCTGTTGGCATTGTTGTTGTGGATGAGGTGGAAGTTGTTGTTGATTGAGTTGGAGTTGCTTGAGGATATTGGTCATCTCTCCCAAAGTCTTGGTGAGGGCGGACTTAGTACTAGAGGAAACTTCCGTAATAGCCTTGGGATGATTATTCCTGTGCCTCGCATCTTGAGTAGATTCAGCTAAATTGGTGATAAGTTGCCACGCTTCCACCGCCGTCTTATACTTTGTCAAAGAGCCATTACTCAAAGCATCCAAAAGGATCTTATCTTGAGGCTTCATGCCTTGGGAAAAGTAACTAATAAGTACCAACTCGTCAATCATGTGATGGGGGCATGAATCAAGGAGCTTCCTGAAACGTTCCCAATACTCATAGAGAGTTTTTGATTCACTTTGAATGACACAAGAGATTTTCTTCCTCAATCTATCCGTGACCTCCGGTAGAAAGAACTTATCCAAAAATTCCCTTCTAATCAAATCCCAATTAGTGACAACATTCTCGGTTGAGTGTAGAACCACTCCTTTGCCCTTCCCTCAAGAGAAAATGGGAAGGCATATAACCAAATGGCAACCTCATCCGCATCATACTGCCTAGCAGTTGAACAAGCTGTTTGAAAGTCTCTAAGGTGCTTGATGAGATCTTGAGCGGGTAGACCATGGAACTTAGGAAGTAGATTAATCAATGAGGTTTTTAGCTCAAAATCGGCATTCAAATTCGGATGACGCGCTAGAAATAGTTGGAGAGTAAAATCCGGGGCTCCCGCCTCCTTGAGAGTAATTCTTCTAGGAGCAGCCATAGTATCGGTACCTAAATCAATGGAAGAGACGTCAATAGATTTAGTGGAAGAGGAGTTAGTTTCTTCCTCAAATGACACTTCAGATTCAACCTCGGATAACATTGGTGAATTAGGGGAAACCCTTTCACCACCCTCGGAAGCTAATCGACGCCGAGCTCGCCTAATAAGTGAAACGGTTCTTTCAATTTCAAGATCAACTGAGCCTAAGCTCGGATCCGGTAATGAACATGTCATTCAATAAAAGAAACACAGAGCTCATGGCAACAAAATATATTAAGCAAAATAACTAATAAATACTACTAATAACCAAAAAGCACACAAATAAAAGATGCAATTATGCAAATAAGAATATATTTACACCAAACAATAATAAGGCACACATATGCAACTCCCGGGCAACGGCGCCAAAACTTGACAAGCGGATAAATGTTGGTCAAGATTACCAAAGATATTTCTCCAAATCAAAGTCGCAAGTATAGTCTTAACCGACGAGATTTCCTCTAGTCAGAGTTAAAAAATGTGTCACAATTAAATTAAATAACCAGGAGTAGAATCCTGAGTCGTTTCCCTAGGAGTTGACATAAGATGCAAATTATTGGTTAGGATTTCCTGGAGATTTTTTAAGTTGAGCACAAGAAAAATAAATAACTAGAAAATTAGAGCAATAGTTACCTAGCAAGAGTTGGTAATTAATCAATATAAAAGGCCTTGGTTCGGGGTGAGAATCAGAATTTTGTATCCTTATTGTCTTCCCCAAGTGAACACCACTAACTTTAGCTCAGAAGTCCTAATCACTTCGTAGAGAAGAACTAGAGTTGTTGAGGTTCAAGCTAGTTAGCAACCTTCAATTACCAATCAATACTTGAATATAACAATTCAAGTGGCTCCAATTACTCAACCACAAACCAAGCAAGGAAATTTACTCTATTATCATGGATGACATTTCCTCAAACACTTGGTGAGTGAAAATAAAAGACATGATAAAAACTAGGAAAATAACTCAATTCAAATGACCACTGAAAATAATTGACAAGAACAAAATAAGCAATAACAATAAATATGGAAATAACTCAATGCATTAACAAAATTCAATAGTAACAAGATCCAAACATGAATTCAAATAACCAAATAGAAAAGAGTACTAAAGGAATTAGAGAAGAAAACTATAAGAAAAATGACTAGAAAATGAAAGTAAGAGCAATTTCTCTCAAGATCCAAGTGAAAGTAAAACTAAGAATACCCAAAACCCTAGAGAGAAGTAGGAGTTTCTCTCACTAGAATTTAAAACTCAAAAACTAAGCTAAAGTAAAAAGTGTGTTCAGTCTCAGCTCCATCCCAGTCTCTAATCTGCATTTTTGGGCTTGAAACTGGGCCAAAATCAGCCCCGAAATCACCCCTAGAGTATTTCTTTAATTGCAGCACGTGACGTTTGTAACGCGTACGCGTTGGTGGGCTTTGCAAAAATCACGCCTATGCATCAGTCACGTGTACGCATTAGTCACGCATACACGTCAGTAGACGACGCTCCTGGTCACGCGTACGCTTCAGTCATGCGTACGCACCGCTTGTAAGATTGCTTGATCATGCGTAGGCTTCAGCCATGCACACTGATGCATGGCAAAAGTTAACCAATTAAGAGATTTCAATTAAGAGAATAGCATTGCACGTATAGCTCTTAACCGGCTAAGATCTGTCTCACCAATTTAAAAAAAGGGTTGTCACAATTTTAGAAATAAAGATACTGAGAGTATGAGTCCCAGGTCGTCTCCCAACGAGTTGCAGGGAAGAGTGCTAATTTATTAACCAGAAAATTCCCAGAAAGTTGAGTTTGATAATGGGTAATTGAAATAATTGTGAATTAAGGCAATAAGAATAAACTGAAAATAATTATTGATATTCTGAATAAAAGGCCTCGACTGGGGGAATAATTAAGTGGAACTTCTATCCTTGTTGGGATCTTCTCAAGTGTGGTGTAAAAGGGTTGTTGTTCTCACTCGATTACCCTTACTAAATAAGGAAAAGTATGGTAATTGAACTAACACTTACCCTCAGATCCTAGCCCTCTCCCTTGGGGAGGTCTAGTGTTAGTAAGTATGAAGTTAGCTAACAACGTCCAGTTTAACCAAGCACTTGAGCATTCCAACTGAAGTATCATCTCTTAATCAACCCCCATGTCAAGCAGGAATTCTACTCCATTGACATGAATTTAATAATCATAAAAATATGAGAAAACATAATTAATTAAAATAAAATAAAGAACTAAAATTAATTAAAATAAAAATAACTTCATATATTAATAAATTCAAAATGTAACATAATTATCTGAACAGAGTCAATGAGTAATTAATTAAAAATAAGGGAATAAGGAAACAAACTAAAGTAATGTCTTCAACGGAGGTAATGACTTTCAGCATCCGAAAATCCAAGCAAAAACATAAAACTATCAATGTAACACTAATCTAGATTCAGAGCTAAACTAGGAGTAATCCTAATGTGACGAATCTGAATGTGTGTGGATGCGTGTTGAGTCTCTGCATGTTCCCTAGGTTTAGTCTGTGTTTCTGGGCCGAAAATTGGGTCAAAAAGTGGCCTGAAATTGCAACCAGCGTATTCTGTTATTTTTGCAGATCGCGCAGGTCACGCGTACGCGTCATCCACGCGTTCGCGCCCTTCAGCGTTTTTCCTTGGCACGCGTTCGCGTGGTTCATGCGAACGTGTCATTTGTGTAGACTCCAATCCACGCGTTTACGTTAGGCACGCGTCCGCGTCATTGCGAATTCTCCATTTCGCGCGTTCGCGTGGGCCATGCGCTCGCGTCATTGCTCGCTAGTCATCTCCTTAATTTCTTGTATTCCTTCCATTTTTGCAAGCCTCCTCTCCAATTTCCAAGCCATTCATGCCCTATGAAGCCTGAAACACTTAACACACGGATCACGGCATCGAATGGGATAAAGGAGAATTAAAATACATAATTAAAAGTCTATAGGAAGCAAGTTTTCAACCATGGAGTGATTTTGGAAGGAATTGTAAATACATGCTTATCATATGAATAAGTGGGAAAAGTTTTGATAAAACCACACAATTAAACACAATATAAATCATAAAATAATGGTTTATCATGCGCGCGTCGCTTCCAGCTTCTCAAATCTTTAAATTCTTGTGTTCCTTCCACTTTAGCATGCTTCCTGGTGCACGGATTCCCACACTCCATACAACTGAGCCAACAAGTGCACTGGATCGTCCTAGTAATACCTGAGGTGAGTCAGGGTCAATCCCACGAGGATTGTCGGCTTGGATCAAACAGTGGTTATCTTGTAAATCTTAGTTAGGCGGGTAGAAAAGTTGTTTAGTTGTTTAAGTGCATAAAAGTAAAATAAAGATAATGTTACTCAGTAATTATGAATTCATTGATAAGAAGATGGTTAAGGCTTCCGAGATGCTTTGTTCTTTTGGATCAATCCTTTTTCACTGTCTACTCCAACTGTGAATTATTTCTTCTATAGCAGGCTGTATGTGATCAACGCCGGTTTGAGCGGCCGCCAATCTTCCTCTAGGCTGAACACCAGGTTTAGTGCACATCCAGTCTGAATGAGGGTTAAGCTCCTGCAGTTCATCCCCTTGGTGATCCTACTCAAAATGCCACAAACAATGTCAAATCTTCTAGATCAGAGAATGCTATGCCTTAATTCTAGCCTTTATCACAAAGACCCTAATCTCTCCATACCTCGGTTGAACTGATGTCTCGAGAAGTCTCCAACAAAGTCGTGGATTAGCTGTCTAAGTGATGTATAATCAAGCTAGTGGTTTATTCATATCCGATGAAAGACGCTCGTTGAATCCGTGTAGAATAGAGATAACTTTTGACGGTTCAACTCATTCATAAGGTTGAAGAATAAAAATACATCGTAGGAGAGGATTAAACACGAATTGAAATAGAATAGTAGTTCTTTTATTAATCCATAAAACTCAACAGAGCTCCTAACCATAACCTAGGAGGTTTAGTGGCTCTTACAGTACATAATGGTGTTTGAAAATATGATATGCTGGAGAGAGATCCTAAACATGGTTGATCTTCAACTATAAATACTAATCTAATAACTTAGGATTACATAAATATGATAGGCTTAGGCTTGTAGTGCAAAAATCCACTTTTGGGGCCCACTTGGTGAGTGTTTAGGCTGAGCTAAGGATGTCTCCACATGCTAAGACTCCCTAGGGGCATTGAAGGCTGGCTAAGGGCCCCTTTTTTGGCGTTGGACGCTGGCCACCTCTCTGTGGGGGTGGGATGCCAGGACTGAGGTAGATGGCTGGCGTTGAATGCTAGTTTTTGGCCTTCATCTTCAGGTACAAGTATGAACTATTATATATTGCCAGAAAGTCCTGGATGTTAGCTTTAAAGGGTCATTGATAACGCTCCATTTGGATATCTGTAGCTCTAGAAATGCTTGCTTGAGTGTACGGAGGTCAGATCCTGATAGCATCTGCTACGCATTCCTTGCCTCTGAATCAGACTTTGTCAAAACTCTTAGATTTCAGCCAGAAAATACATGAAATCACCATAAAACACAAAAACTCAAAGTAGAATCCAAAAATGTGAATTTTACACCAAAACCTATGAAAATATAAAAAACTTAAACAAAACATGCTAAAACATATATGAAAATAACGTCACAACCGTATAAAATATCCGCTCATCACTTCCTCTTCATCCTCTATGCCATTCCTGCTCTATAAATCCTATAATCACTTAACGCACATATAACGGCATCGAATGATAATAACAGAGGATTAAAAATTAGTGATTTAAAGGCTTAAGAAGCATATTTTCAATTATAGCACAAAATTAGGAAGGAAACTTAAAAACATTCAATTTACATGAATAAGTGTGAGAATAGTTAACAAAACCCACTCAATTCAATCCAAAATATACCATAAAATAGTGGTTTATCAGGTAACAATGAGTGTTAACTAGTGGAAGGTTTACTTACTGAAAAAAAAGTTGAAAATTATGCTCTGTTTCATGATCATGAGTTTTATGTTTGATAAAACTCTTATCTGTTGATGTCTGTTATATGAGTGTGTATAGTAATGACTTGTAATGTAGACAATACTATAAATACTTCTGCTACAATTGTACTGTATAATCTATAATTTCTCGAATTCGGTTCTTATATATAATTCATTTCTTATCTGTTTGTGTACATGTGTTATTCTTTTAATCTTTTTTTTATTGAATAGTTAGTGCAAATAGGACAAAAAAATCTATTTGTGTTTATGGTGATTGTCAAGTAATGGCTTTTGAATTTTTTTTTCATATGGAAGAGATGTTGGATTTTATGTTTCATCACGGGGGTGATTTCAAAGAAAATCTAGAAGGAACAATGGTATATTATCCAGATAATAAGGCTTGTTTAGGTGACCTAGATGTGGATACGTTAGATGCCTTCTACTTGAGGAACTACCATAAAAAGCTTGGTTATGACAAGATAAAGCAATACTGGTGGCATGTTCCTGGGAAAGGTTTGGAGAACGGATTAAGAAGCTTGAATAATGACAAAGAGATAAGAGAGATGGTGAAGTGTGCTAAGATCAATAACGGAGTTATTGATGTATATTTGGAGCATGGAGTATCACTACCAAAGGTTTTGGAGGGAAGTTCACAATAGAAAAAGAGTTCTCCAAGATTATCACAACCATTACCCTCAAACACCAAATTTGCCTCAAGCACCAAAGGTACACAACCACCATCAACAGTTTTAAAAACTCAAAATCAGACCAAAAAACCCATTAACAAAGTTAGTGGAGCCAAGCCAAACAAACCCACTAGTAGCATCCAGCCCACCAAGCCCATCAAGACCACCCAAAACATCAAAACAAATAAAACCAACAAGTCCAAGCAGCCCAACAAAAGTAGTATATCTAGGAGACCTTGTACAAGGTCTGCTGCCAAAGAAAAGTTTTTAATAATGAGATTCCTTTCGAGGTGTCTTCTGACTCTTATGAGAGTGCAGAAGATAGCATTTTTAAGCCTAATCTTGATGAAGATAGCTCTTCTGAATCAGATACTGGGATGAAGAATATCAACAGTGGGAGTAGGAGTAGGGTGAAGAATGTTGGTCCTCTAGCTAAAGGAAAGGAGAAGATTCTAGTCGAGGATGATGCATTTGTGCAAGAAGTTAGTGATGAAGAAGGGGATCTTATTTTTATTGGTAGTTTTGCTGAAGGTGTAGTATATGGTCTAGATCCTGGAGCTAACTCGAATGGTGCCAATTCATGGCACTCAGATGAGATGAAGACTCCTCCAAATTCGGAAGATGAACTAGAAGAAGACAATGATTCTAATGACGCATGTCTAGTGTTTAGAGAGGGTGCAAGACTTAATGACTTGCATCTTGAGGTGGGTATAAAATTTGAGACAAAGTGGGACTTTAGCAAAGATGTTAAGGAGTATAAAATTCAAGAGGGTAGGCGCATACGCCTTGCGAAGAATGATTGCATAAGGTGCAAGGCAGTATGTAAGGTTAAGGAGTGTCCTTGGGTGGTTTATGCATCAAGGGACCATGAGGACACTTGTTGGCAGATCAAAACCTTTAATGACGACAACACATGTCCCAGGGAAGACAGAAATAGGGCTGCTAATAGGAAAAAGGTCAGAAAATATCCTAACTTCAGACACTGCAAAGCTACGACCTATTTCAAAACACGTTTTGATTTGACACTAAATAAAAGTTCAATCTCAAGGGCTTTGATGGATGCTAGAAGTGTAGTGTATGGTGATGAAAAGGAACAATATAAGATGGTCAGGGACTATCGCTTGACTTTGTTGAAAACCAATCCCGGTTCATGATTAACCACTATTTTACGGAATATTTTGGATTGAATTGAGTGGATTTTGTCAATTATTCTCCCACTTATTCATGTAAATTGCATGTTTTTTAGTTTCCTTCATAATTTTGTGCTATAATTGAAAACATACTTCCTAGGCCTTTAAATCGCTAATTTTCAATCTTCTATTATTATCATTCGATGTCGTGATATTTGTGTTTAATGATTACCAGATTTATAGAGCAGGAATGGATAGAGGATGAAGAGGAAGCATGCTAAAGTAGAAGGAACACAAGAATTTAAAGATTTGAGAAGCTAAAAGCGATACGCGCGCATGGCTAAAGCATACGCGTGATCAAGCAATCTTCCAAGTGACGCGTACGCATGGCTGAAGTGTACGCGTGACCAGGAGCGTCGTCCACTGACGCGTACGCGTGACTGATGCACACGCGTGGCCAGTGAATTATCAAAATGACACGTACGCGTGGTTGATGCGTACGCATGGCGAGTGTCATGTGCCTTGGTAAAGAAAATATGCTGGGGGCAATTTTTGGGCTGCTTTTGACCCAGTTTCAGGCCCGAAAAATAAAGAGAAGAGGCTGCAGAGTAGAGCTGGAAGGCAGGATTTGAATCATTCATTCATTCACACACTTTAGGTTTAGTTAGATGTAGAGTTCTAGAGAGAGAGGCTCTCTCATCTTTCTAGGTTTTAGGGTTTCTTCTTTCAAATTCTTCTTAGATTTGGATTTAATTCTTGTTTACATTTACGTTTCCTTGCAATTTATTGTTCTACATCCTTGTTCTTCTAGTTTAACATGCCATTTTCTTTATTTTGTTGCCTTTATATTTATGACACTTTGTTACTTTTGATTTTCATTTAATGCAATTTGAGGTATTTCATGTTATTATTACTTTCTTCATTTGTTATTGTTAAATTCTTGCAATTGGTAGTTGTTAGATTTTATTATTGTTGCAATTTTAACATGCTTTATTTTGTGCCTTCCAAGTGTTTGATAAAATGCTTGGTTGGATTTTAAATTAGATTTTTTTGTTCTTAGCTTAGATTGAGTAATTTGGAGACTCTTGAATTGTCAAAGTCTCTTTTTGATTGGTGATTGAAGGTTGCTAGTTAGCTTAAGCTTCACTAAATCTAGTCTTTGATTAGGACTTGTGAACTTAAGTTGATTTTGCTCACTTGACTTACCTTCAATTATTAGAGGTTAACTAAGTGAGAGCAAAAGGCAATTACCATCACAATTGACGATGATAATGAGGATAGGAATTCCAATTATCAACCCTTGCTAGGACTTTTCTTAGTTGTTAGTTATTTCTTGTTATTTACATTCCTTGTTCATCATTCAAAAACCCCAAAAATACTTTTCCACAATCAATGATAAGTACACTTCCCTGCAATTCCTTTGAGAGATGACCCGAGGTTTAAATACTTCGGTTTTTATTGGGTTTGCTTAAGTGACAAATAATTTAAGCGTTGATTGAGGTTTAATTATCGGTTCAGATCTATACTTGCAACGCGATTATTTTAGTGAAAATTTTTTACCGACGATTTTTCTCCGTCAGTTCAATAGTGCAAATATGTACCAAACCTCAACCAAACGGGGAAGTTATTTTTTAGAGAATGTATGTGTGCTTAAGTGGTTGTAAAAATGGGTTCAAAGCTGGCTGCCATCCTTTGAATGGATTAGATGGAGCTCCTCAAGACTCAATTTGGTGGACAAATTTTGTCGGCTGTTGGACAAGATACGAACCATATCTACGTCATTTTATGGGCAATTGTGGAGATAGAGAATAGGGAGAACTGGAAATGGTTTCTTGAATTACTGCATCTAGACTTAGGACCCTACAAAGAAAATGGCTGATGCTTTATATCCGATATGCAAAAGGTAACCATGCATATTTGTTGGATATTAATCATATTATTAGTTAACTGTTATTACTATTATGACAATTATATTGTGAATGAATTAAGACAACTTATTTGACTGAAATGTTGATTTTATAACTTGATAGTATGTATGGTATATTAGTGCACAGAGGTTTCATTTAGTTTGCAAGTTATTTGACTGAAATGTTGATTTTATAACTTGATAGTATGTATGCGATATTAGTGCACGATTCATTAACCAATTTTTTATTCTGGACATCTTCTTCTAATCTCCCAAGCCTCCAATCAAATTTCATCTGCACTTCATGATTGTCTCCATAAGATTCTGGTTTCTCAATTGGTTCACCCTACCCAGTGTCTGCCCATACAAAAAGCCCACACCATCTCTTTCTACTTGTTTGTAAACAAGCAAACATATAACATGCTCAAGCTTCAGGGAAGAAGAACAAGAGAAGAACAGTGAGGTAGGTAGCAGCAATCATAACAACACAAGTAATACTGATAACTCACATTATAATTAGGACAATGATGCATGTGCATCTTAGTGAGATTAGCTTGTTAGTTTAGTTAGTTTTAGCTTAATTGCATTCATTATCTTTGAAATAAACAAGCACTTTGATGAGTTTTACCTCCATGCATTAAAATACCAAGAACTAGGTAAATATTGGCCAAATTCTTGCAAATAATTCAAGGAACTTATAAATGAATTAGTATGAATGAATCTCTTGAAATTGGTTGGATAGAATGGCAAAACTTTGAGGCAAGTTCTTTGGTTAATGATAGGTGATGGACAAGAAAGCCTTGGAGCAAGAAGGAAGCCACTAAGCAAGTTGCCAACTCAAGTTAGCAACTCCAACAGCAAGTTGCCAACTCAAGTTGCCAACTCCAATACAAATTCTTAGCTCCAGGGAAGGAAGAGCACGTTGGCAACTCAAGTTGCCAACTCCAGTACAAGTTCTTGGCTCCAGGGAAAGGAAGAGCATGTTGGCAACTCAAGTTGCCAACTCCAGTACAAATTCTTGGCTCCAGGGGAAGAAAGAGCACGTTGGCAACTCAAGTTGCCAACTCCAGTACAAATTCTTGGCTCCAGGGGAAGGAAGAGCACGTTGCAACTCAAGTTGCCAACTCCAACATAAATCCTTGCCTCCAGGGGAAGGAAGAGCACGTTGGTAACTCAAGTTGCCAACTCCAATACAAATCCTTGGCTCCATGAAGGATGAGAAGCACGTTGGCAACTCAAGTTGCCAACTCCAATACAAATTCTTGGCTCCAGGGAAGGAAGAGCACGTTGGCAACTTGAAAACCAAGTTGGCAACGCCCTTATAAGAAACCTCAGCCCTAGAAGGCAACATGCACGTTGCCAACTTGAAGATTTTGAAGGCGTGTTTGCCAATAATGCCTACAACCCTGGCAACCTGACCTTGCCCCCTTCAATGAAGCATAACTTGAGCTATAGAGACCCAATTGAGATGCTTCTAGTTGCATTGGAAAGCTGACATTCAGAGCTTTCCAACGATGTATAATAGCTTATAGTGAAGCATGAAATTAAAGCTCAAATAATGGTCATCTTTAAGCCCCAAGAATAAGAACAAAGACTTGGACTTCCAGGGAGCAGAAGAGCACGTTGCCAACTTGAGTTAGCAACACCCTCACCAAGTCTCAGCCTAGGGGGAATTAACACACACGTTGCCAACTTGCAAAATACAAAGGCGTGTGTGCCAATAACATGCTCGATGGGCCAGAATTGCTAAAGCACGCGTACAAGCTCTCTGTTTTCCTGAAAGGGCTGCATTCTCAATTGGGAGCTTCTGGATCCAACATAGACAGAGCCCATTACCTTTCAGAAATGCATGGTTGAAGCCCTTTAAGGAAGCTTAAGGACTAGTATAAATAGGAGAAAGTTTGTACTTGGGAAGGAATTTTTTTTACACTGCACTTTCACTTTTACTTTTTACTGCATTTTGGGGAGCCTACCTGTCACCTATTTTGTTTTCTTGTAGATTTGAATTTCAGTTGGGAGAATTCTTCTTCTTCATTCTTCTCTACATTTTGTTTAATTTTCATTTTTGCAATTGTAGTTGTAATTAGAGCCATGATTCACTAAACCCCATTTTTACTAGGGGGGAGAGCTATGTTTGTTTAAATGAATTGATAGCTTTCTTTTCTTCTCAATTCAAGTGGGTTTTTCCAAGAGGAAGCTCTTGCTCTTCACAGATCCAATTACCACCAAGAGGGGGTTGGATCTATTTGAATTGTGTGATGAACTTGAGAAAGGAGTCACAGAATTCAGTTTAGAGTTCATCATTTCATAATTCTCTTGATTGATATACTTTGGGTTGGTAAAAATCGGTTGCTGAAAAGATTGAAAAACGGGTAAAAACAAAGAAAGAATCTGAAGAATTTACGAAGAACACGAAAAACACTTTGAGTGTGATGAAGAACATTAAAGAACACTTTTTAGACCTTAAAAAGGATAAGGAATTAAATATTTTGTTATTTGGGGGGTTATTTTGTAATTTCTGAAAGTTAGGGTGGTAAAAGTAGAAATATTAAAAGTTACGGGTGGTAAAAAGTGAATTTTAAAGGTTAAAGGTTAAAGTAAAGTTAATTTTCGAAAATTTAATAATAAAAATAATAAAATAATGCAGAAAAGGCAGTTTTCTGTAAAAGCTTTAGAAAGACAACTTTAAGTGTAGAATTTTCCTAATTACCTTCATAAAACACTTAGGGAGTGGTAAGAACATATTAGTGAGTCAAAGATAAAGGAAAGATAAGAAGTTAAAGAAAAGATAAAAACCAAAGAAGAGTCTGTAAAGTTTTAACAACAGAAAAACAAACAGAGACTAGTGAACGAACTAGGGCAACATAGTTAGTCCTTGAGTTGTGACTAGGGCTAGGTAATATATGAAAATTTAAACTGTTTCAGTATAGACTTAATGAACCTATACTTTGGACAGGCTAACTATTCATACCGAAATTTACATAAGCTTTAAATACATACGTCAAGTAGAGAAATCAGAGCAGAATAAAGTAACACAGAGAACAGAGTAACCAGAGTAAAGTAAAGAGATAAAGAGAAAAGAGTGATATAGATACAGAAGAAACAGTAATCAGAGAAAAGTAAAGAGATACATAGAAAAGAGAAACCAGAACAGAGTAAAAAGGATTCTGCTCTAGATAGTCTTCTGAGTCTAGGGTGAATCTCGTTCTCTGTTTACATGTATATACTGTAAGACCAGCTAATGTCTGCACCCCGTTTGTACGTGAACTTTAACCTAAACCCTGTGTATGAGACTCCTGCTGTGTGGCTGGTGCACGAAATTGTGATCATCAACAATGGCGTCAAAGGACTTGGAGCTCTTAAACATGAATCACACTTTGTCACAATTCCGCACAACTAACCAGCAAGTGCACTGGGTCGTCCAAGTAATAAACCTGACGTGAGTAAGGGTCGATCCTACGGAGACTGTCGGTTTGAAGCAAGCTATGGTCACCTTGTAAATCTCAGTCAGGCGGATTCAAATGGTTATGGAGAATTGATAATTAAAAGATAAATAAAACATAAGATAAAGATAGAGATACTTATGTAATTCTTTGGTTGGAATTTCAGACAAGCGTATGAAGATGCTTTGTTCCTCCTGAACCTCTGCTTTCCTATTGCCTTCTTCCAATCATTCATACTCCTTTCCATGGCAAGCTTTATGTTGGGCATCACCGTTGTCAATGGCTACTTCCCGTCCTCTCAGTGAAAATGTTCCAAATGCGCTGTCACCGCACGGCTAATCATCTGTCGGTTCTCGATCATGTTGGAATAGGATCCATTGATCCTTTTGCGTCTGTCACATGCCCCACAATCGCGAGTTTGAAGATCGTCACAGTCATCCCTTTCCAGATCCTACTCAGAATACCACAGACAAGGTTTAGACGTTCTGGATCTCAGGAATGGCCGCCAATAATTCTAGCCTATACCAGGAAGGTTCCAATCTTAGATTAGAAACCCAAGAGATACGCATTCAAGCCATTGCTAGTAGAACAGAGGTGGTTGTCAGGCACATGTTCATAGGAGAGAATGATGATGAGTGTCACGGATCATCACATCCATCAAGTTGAAGAACGAATGAATATCTTGGAGAAGAAATAGACTTGAGTTGAATAGAAAAATAATCGTACTTTGTATTAATTCTTGAAGAACAGCAGAGCTCCACACCTTAATCTATGGTGTGTAGAAACTCCACCGTTGAAAATACATAAGAACAAGGTCTAGGCATGGCCGAATGGCCAACCTCCCAAAGAGGGTTCAATCATCAAAACATGATTCCAGGATGATCGAAAGATGAAAATACAATAGCAAAAGGTCCTATTTATAGATAACTAGTAGCCTAGGGTTTATAGAAATCAGTAATTAATGCAGAAATCTTCTTCTGGGCCCACTTGGTGTGTGCTTGGGCTGAGCATTGAAGCTTCCATGTGTAGAGACTTTTCTTAGAGTTAAACGCCAGCTTTTGTGCCAGTTTGGGCGTTTAACTCCAGCTTTTGTGCCAGTTTTGGAGTTAAACGCCAAAATTCTTGAGCTGACTTGGAACACCAGTTTGGGCCATCAAATCTCGGGAAAAGTATGGACTATTATATATTGCTGGAAAGCCCCGGATGTCTACTTTTCAACGCAATTGAGAGCGCCCAAATTGGGCTTCTGTAGCTCCAGAAAATCCACTTTGAGTGCAGGGAGGTCAGAATTCAACAGCATCTGCAGTCCTTTTTCAGCCTATGAATCAGATTTTTGCTCAGGTCCCTCAATTTCAGCCAGAAAATACCTGAAATCATAGAAAAACACAAAAACTCATAGTAAAGTCCAGAATTGTGATTTTTATTCAAAAACTAATAAAAACATAATAAAAACTAACTAAAATATATTAAAAACATACTAAAAACAATGCCAAAAAGCGTATAAATTATCCGTTCATCACAACACCAAAATTAAATTGTTGCTTGTCCCCAAGCAACTAAAAATCAAATAGGATAAAAAGAAGAGAATATACAATGAATTCCAAAAACATCTATGAAGATCAGTATTAATTAGATGAGCGGGGCTTTTAGCTTCTTGCTTCTGGACAGTTTTGGCATCTCACTTTATTCCTTGAAGTTCAGAATGATTGGCATCTATAGGAACTCAGAATCCAGATAGTGTTATTGACTCTCCTAGTTAAGTATGTTGATTCTTGAACAAAGCTACTTTATGAGTCTTGGCCGTGGCCCTAAGCACTTTGTTTTCCAGTATTACCACTGGATACATAAATGCCACAGACACATAACTAGGTGAACCTTTTCAGATTGTGACTCAGCTTTGCTAGAGTCCCCAATTAGAGGTGTCCAGGGTTCTTAAGCACACTCTTCTTTTTGCTTTGGACCTCGACTTTAACCGCTCAGTCTCAAGTTTTCACTTGACACCTTCACGCCACAAGCACATGGTTACGGACAGCTTGGTTTAGCCGCTTAGGCCAGGATTTTATTCCTGTGGGCCCTCCTATCCACTGATGCTCAAAGACTTGGATCCTTTTTATCACCCTTGCCTTTTGGTTTAAAGGGGTATTGGCTTTTTCTGCTTGCTTTTCTTTTTCTTTCTTTTCTTTTTTTTTCGCATATATCCCCTTTTTTTCTGCAAGCTTTTCACTGCTTTTTCTTGCTTCAAGAATCAATTTTATGATTTTTTAGATTATCAAATAACATTTCTCCTTTTCCCATCATTCTTTTAAGAGCCAACAATTTTAACATTCATAAACAATCAAATTAAAAAATATGCACTGTTCAAGCATTCATTCTGAAAAACAATAGTATTGCCACCACATCAAAATAATTAAACTGTTTTAAAATTTGAAATTCATGCACTTCTTTTTCTTTTTCAATTAGAAACATTTTTTCATTTAAGAAAGGTGATGGATTCATTTTCATATCTTTAAGGCATAGACACTTAGACACTAATGATCATGTAATAAAGACACAAACATAAATAACATAAGCATAAAAATTTGAAAAATAGGAAAATAAAGAACAAGGAAATTAAAGAACGGGTCTACCTTAGTGATGGCGGCTTGTTCTTCCTCTTGAAGATCTTATGGAGTGCTTGAGCTCCTCAATGTCTCTTCCTTGCCTTTGTTGCTCCTCTCTCATGGTTCTTTGGTCTTCTCTAATTTCATGGAGGAGGATGGAATGCTCTTGGTGTTCCACCCTTAGTTGTCCCATGTTGGAACTTAATTCTCCTAGGGAGGTGTTGATTTGCTCCCAATAGTTTTGTGGAAGAAAATGCATCCCTTGAGGCATCTCAGACATTTCATGATGAGAAATTTCCTCATGCTCTTGTCCATGAGTGGGATCTCTTGTTTGCTCCATCCTTTTCTTAGTGATGGGCTTGTCCTCATCAATGAGGATGTCTTCCTCTATGTCAATTCCAGCTGAATTGCAGAGGTGACAAATGAGATGAGGGAAGGCTAACCTTGCCACAGTGGAGGACTTGTCCGCCACCTTGTAGAGTTCTTGGGACATAACTTCATGAACTTCTACTTCCTCTCTAATCATGATGCTATAAATCATGATAGCCCGATCTATAGTAACTTCAGACCGGTTGATAGTGGGAATGATTGAGCATTGGATGAACTCCAACCATCCCCTAGCCACGGGCTTAAGGTCATGCATTCTTAGTTGAACCGGCTTCCCTCTTGAATCTCTCTTTCATTGAGCGCCCTCTTCACAGATGTCCATGAGGACTTGGTCCAACCTTTGATCAAAGTTGACCCTTCTAGTGTATGGGTGTACATCTCCTTGCATCATGGGCAAGTTGAATTCCAACCTTATATTTTCCGGACTAAAGTCTAAGTATTTCCCTCGGACCATTGTAAGCCAATTCTTAGGATCCGGGTTCACACTTTGATCATGGTTCTTGGTGATCCATGCATTGGCATAGAACTCTTGAACCATTAAGATTCTGACTTGTTGAATGGGGTTGGTGAGAACTTCCCAACCTCTTCTTCGGATCTCATGCCGAATCTCCGGATATTTGCCCTTTTTGAGCTTAAAAGGGACCTCGGAGATCACCTTCTTCTTGGCCACAACTTCATAGAAGTGGTCTTGATGCACCCTTGAGAGGAATATCTCCATCTCCCATGACTCAGAGGTGGAAGCTTTTACCTTCCCTTTCCTCTTTCTAGAGGTTTCTCTAGCCTTTGGTGCCATTAATGGTTATGGAAAAACAAAAAAAAAGCTTTAGCTTTTACCACACCAAACTTAGAAGGTTGCTCGTCCTTGAGCAAAAGAAGAAAGAAGAGAGTAGAAGAAGAAGAAATAGAGGAGATGGAGGGGGCTTTGTGTTTCGGCCAAGTGGGATAGGTAGTGTGTATGTTGTGTGAAAATGAAGGAGTAAAAATGGGTTTATATAGGAGTGGGGAGGGCGGTATGTGGGGATCCTGTGGGGTCCACAGATCCTGAGGTGTCAAAGATTTCTCATCCCTGCACCATGTGGCGTGCAAAATGCCCCTTGCTGCCAATCCTGGCGTTAAACGCCATGCTGCTGCCCATTTCTGGCGTTTAATGCCAGCTTTTTGCCCATTCCTGGCGTTAAACGCCAGTCTAGTGCCCATTTCTGGCGTTAAACGCCCAGAATGGTGCTAGACTGGGCGTTTAACGCCCATTCTACTACCCTTACTGGTGTTTAAACGCCAGTAAGTTTCTCCTCCAGGGTGTTCTGTTTTTCATTCTGTTTTTGATTTTTCAATTGTTTTTTTTTTGTGACTTCACATGATCATCAACCTATATAAAACATAAAATAACAAAAGAAAATAGAAATTTAATATAGATAAGTAAAAATTGGGTTGCCTCCCAACAAGCGCTTCTTTAATGTCAATAGCTTGATAGTGGCTCTCATGGAGCTTTACAGATATTCAGAGCAATGTTGGAACCTCCCAAAACCAAACTTAGCGTTTGAATGTGGGGGTTCAACACCAAACTTAAAGTTTGGTTGTGGCCTCCCAACACCAAACTTAGACTTTGACTGTGGGGGCTCTGTTTGACTCTGTATTGAGAGAAGCTCTTCATGCTTCCTCTCCATGGTGACAGAGGGATATCCTTGAGCTTTAAACACAAGGGAATCTCCATTCACTTGAATGATCAATTCTCCTCTGTCAACATCAATCACAGCTTTTGCTGTGGCTAGGAAGGGTCTGCCAAGGATGAGGGATTCATCCATACACTTCCCAGTCTCTAGGATTAGGAAATCAGCAGGGATGTAATGGTCTTCAAACTTTTCCAAGACATCCTGTACAAGTCCATAAGCCTGTTTCTTTGAATTGTCTGCCATCTCCAGTGAGATTCTTGCAGCTTGTACCTCAATGATCCCTAGCTTCTCCATTACAGAGAGAGGCATGAGGTTTATGCTTGATCCTAGGTCACACAGAGCCTTCTTAAAGGTCATGGTGCCTATGGTACAAGGTATTGAGAACTTTCCAGGATCTTGTCTCTTCAGAGGTAATTTCTGCCGAGTCAAGTTATCCAGTTCTTTGATGAGCAATGGAGGTTCATCCTCCCAAGTCTCATTACCAAACAACTTGGCATTTAGCTTCATGATTGCTCCAAGGTACTTAGCAACTTGCTCTTCAGTAACATCTTCATCCTCTTCAGAGGAAGAATACTCATCAGAGCTCATGAATGGTAGAAGTAAATTTAATGGAATCTCTATGGTCTCAGTCTGAGCCTCAGATTCCCTTGGTTCCTCAGTAGGGAACTCCTTGGAGGTCAGTGGACGTCCATTGAGGTCTTCCTCAGTGGAGATTACTGCCTCTTCCTCCTCTCCAGGTTCAGCTATGTGAGACGTGTTTATGGCCTTGCACTCTCTCTTTGGATTCTCTTCTGTATTGCTTGGGAGAGTACTAGGAGGGAGTTCAGTAATTTTCTTACTCAGCTGACCCACTTGTGCCTCCAAATTTCTAATGGAGGACCTAGTTTCAGTCATGAAACTTTGAGTGGTTTTGATTAGATCAGAGACAACGGTTGCTAAATCAGAGTGGCTCTGTTTAGACTTCTCTGTTTGTTGCTGAGAAGATGATGGAAAAGGCTTGCTATTGCTAAACATGTTTCTTCCACCATTATTATTGTTGAAACCTTGTTGAGGTCTCTGTTGATCCTTCCATGAGAGATTTGGATGATTTCTCCATGAAGGATTATAGGTGTTTCTATAAGGTTCTCCCATGTAATTCACCTCTTTCATTGCTGGGTTCTCAAGATCATAAGCTTCTTTTTCAGAGGAAACTTCCTTAGTACTGTCTGTTGCTGCTTGCATTTCAGACAGACTCTGAGAAATCATATTGACTTGTTGGGTCAATATTTTATTCTGAGCCAATATGGGATTCAGAGTATCAATCTCAAGAACTCCTTTCTTCTGAGCTATCCCATTATTCACAGGATTCCTTTCAGAAGTGTACATGAATTGGTTATTTGCAACCATTTCAATGAGTTCTTGAGCTTTTGCAGGCGTCTTCTTCAGATGAAGAGATCCTCTGGCAGAGCTATCCAATGATATTTTGGATAGTTCAGACATACCATCATAGAAAATTTCTATGATGCTCCATTCAGAAAGCATGTCAGAAGGGCACCTTCTGATCAATTGCTTATATCTTTCCCAAAGCTTCATAGTGGGATTCACCTTCCTTCTGTCTGAAGGTTTGGACTTCCACTCTAAGCTTGCTCAATTTTTGATGTGGAAAAAACTTTGCCAAGAAGGCATTAACTAGCTTTTCCCAAGAGTTCAGGCTTTCTTTAGGTTGTGAATCCAACCATGTCCTAGCTCTGTCTCTTACAGCAAAAGGAAAAAGCATAAGTCTGTAGACTTCAGGGTTAACCCCATTGGTCTTGACAGTGTCACAGATTTGCAAGAATTCAGCTAAGAATTGATGAAGATCTTCCAATGGAAGTTCATGAAACTTGCAATTCTGTTGCATTAGAGAAACTAATTGAGGCTTAAGCTCAAAGTTGTTTGCTCCAATGGCAGGGATTGAGATGCTTCTCCCATAGAAGTCGGGAGTAGGTGCAGTAAAGTCACCAAGCACCTTCCTTGCATTGTTGGCATTGTTGTTTTTGGCTGCCATGGTTTCTTCTTCCTTGAAGAGCTCTGTTAGGCCCTCTAAAGAGAATTGTGCTTTAGCTTCTCTTAGCTTTCTCTTCAAGGTCCTTTCAGGTTCAGGATCAGCTTGAACAAGTATGCCTTTATCTTTGTTCCTGCTCAAATGAAAGAGAAGAGAACAAGAAAGTAGGGAATCCTCTATGTCACAGTATAGAGATTCCTTGAGGTGTCAGAGGAAAAGAAGAATAGAAGGAGGAGGTAGATGGAAGAGAATTCGAACATATAAAGAAGGATAGAGTTCGAATTGCACCTTGAGGAGGAGTGATAGTCCCTTAAATAGAAGGATGTGAGAAGAGGGGAAGAATTTTTGAAAATAAATTAAGAAGATTTTGAAATAATTAAAAGAAATTTTGAAAATTTTATTGAGATTTTCAAAAATTAAGATTGGGAAAGAAATTAAGTGATTTTTGAAAAAAAAATTTTGAAATTAGAAATCAAAGAGATTTGATTGAGAGTAAATTTTGAAAAAGATGTGATTGAAAAGATATGATTGAGAAGATATGATTGAAAATCAAACTAAAAAGAGAAAGCTTTTCAAATTAAAGTTGATTACTTGACTAACAAGAAATTAGAAGATATGATTCTAGAATTAAAACTTTTGATCCTTTCTTAATAGGCAAGTAACAACTAGAAAATTTGAAATAAATCATTAATTATAACAAGGATTTTCGAAAATAATAAAAAAAATGGAAAGAAATTGATTTTGAAGAGATATAATTGAAAAGATATGATTTGAAAAAGATTTGATTTTGAAAAATTATGAAGATTTGAAAAAAACTTGAATTAAAAACAAAATCTTCCCTCTAGTGTCATCCTGGCGTTAAACGCCCAGAATGGCATCCATTCTGGCGTTTAACGCCCAAAACTCTACCTTTTTGGGCGTTAAACGCCCAGCCAGGTACCCTGGCTAGGGTTTAAACGCCAGTTTTCCTTCTTCACTGGGCGTTTTGAACGCCCAGCTTTTTCTGTTTGATTCCTCTGCTGAATGTTCTGAATCTTCAATTCTCTGTATTATTGACTTGAAAAGACACGATTTTGAAAATATTTTTGAATTTTTAATGATGAGAAACAATCAAAATATAACTAATCTTAGGAAACTCATATCAAACAATGCATGCAGGACACCAAACTTAAAAATTTTCATATAAGAGACACTAACAAATTGAGAATGCATATGAGAAACAACAAAACACACAAAACAAGAGAATTTAAAGATTAGAGCACTGAAATCATCAAGAACAACTTGAAGATCAATGAAGAACATATTGCATGTATTCGAAAAACGCAAGAAGAATAAAAACATGCAATTGACACCAAACTTAAAAATTGATACTAGACTCAAACAAGAAACATAAAATATTTTTGATTTTTATGGTTTTATAAATTTTTTTTGTGATTTTCGAAACTTATATGGAAAAGAAAATAAAGATATTCAAAACTTTTAATGAGAATTCCAGGAATCATGCAATGTTAGTCTAAAGCTTCAGTCTAAGAAGATTAGACATGTTTGGCCAAGTTTCAGCAGGACATTACATTCAGCAGCTAAATTGATGAGAATCAATTAGCTTTTACGATGCTAAGAACATCACCTTGAAACTCTAGAATTCATTCTTAAAAATTCTGAAAAGTACCTAATCTAAGCAACAAGATGAACCGTCAGTTGTCCAAACTCGAACAATCCCCGGCAACGGCGCCAAAAACTTGTTGCACGAAATTGTGATCATCAACAATGGCGCCAAAGGACTTGGAGCTCTTAAACATGAATTACACTTTGTCACAATTCCGCACAACTAACCAGCAAGTGCACTGGGTCGTCCAACTATAAACGTTACGTGAGTAAGGGTCGATCCCACGGAGACTGTCGGCTTGAAGCAAGCTATGGTCACCTTGTAAATCTCAGTCAGGCGGATTCAAATGGTTATGGAGAATTGATAATTAAAAGATAAATAAAACATAAGATAAAGATAGAGATACTTATGTAATTCTTTGGTTGGAATTCAGACAAGCGTATGAAGATGCTTTTTTCCCCCTGAACCTCTGCTTTTCTATTGCCTTCTTCCAATCATTCATACTCCTTTCCATGGCAAGCTTTATGTTGGGCATCACCATTGTCAATGGCTACTTCCTGTCCTCTCAGTGAAAATGTTCCAAATGCGCTGTTACCGCACAGCTAATCATCTGTCGGTTCTCGATCATGTCGGAATAGGATCCATTGATCCTTTTGCGTCTGTCACATGCCCCACAATCGCGAGTTTGAAGCTCGTCACAGTCATCCCTTCCCAGATCCTACTCAGAATACCACAGACAAGGTTTAGACGTTCCAAATCTCAGGAATGGCCGCCAATAATTCTAGCCTATACCACGAAGATTCCAATCTTAGATTAGAAACCCAAGAGATACGCATTCAAGCCATTGCTAGTAGAACAGAGGTGGTTGTCAGGCACATGTTCATAGGTGAGAATGATGATGAGTGTCACAGATCATCACATCCATCAAGTTGAAGAACGAATGAATATCTTGGAGAAGAAATAGACTTGAGTTGAATAGAAAAACAATAGTATTTTGTATTAATTCTTGAAGAACAGCAGAGCTCCACACCTTAATCTATGGTGTGTAGAAACTCCACCGTTGAAAATACATAAGAACAAGGTCTAGGCATGGCCGAATGGCCAGCCTCCCAAAGAGGGTTCAATCATCAAAACATGATTCCAGGATGATCAAAAGATGAAAATACAATAGCAAAAGGTCCTATTTATAGATAACTAGTAGCCTAGGGTTTACATAAATCAGTAATTAATGCAGAAATCTTCTTCCGGGCCCACTTGGTGTGTGCTTGGGCTAAGCATTGAAGCTTCCATGTGTAGAGACTTTTCTTGGAGTTAAACGCCAGCTTTTGTGCCAGTTTTGGAGTTAAATGCCAGAATTCTTGAGCTGACTTGGAACGCCAGTTTGGGCCATCAAATCTCGGGAAAAGTATAGACTATTATATATTGCTGGAAAGACCAGGACGTCTACTTTCCAACACAATTGAAAGCGCGCCAATTGGGCTTTGTAGCTCCAGAAAATCCACTTTGAGTGCAGGGAGGTCAGAATCCAACAGCATCTGCAGTCCTTTTTCAGCCTCTGAATCAGATTTTTGCTCAGGTCCCTCAATTTCAGCCAGAAAATACCTGAAATCACAGAAAAACACAAAAACTCATAGTAAAGTCCAGAATTTTGATTTTTATTTAAAAACTAATAAAAACATAATAAAAACTAACTAAAATATATTAAAAACATACTAAAAATAATGCCAAAAAGCGTATAAATTATTCGTTCATCAGTGGCTACTTGATGAGGTACCAGAGAGACGTCCTATGGCAATATCTAATCGTGTAGAGGAGTAGCAGATGGTGTTCTATCTTTCGATGACGTTCCACCTGACTTGAGTTTTGAAGACCTAGAACGTACTTTCCCTTGCTTTAGTAGTTTAGAGGGACTAGTTGAGTATAGAGTCTAGGCTAGCCTAGGTGCCAGCTTAGGGACCTCTTGAATAGGTCAGGACCTGGGATATTATATGTATATATATGTATATAGTTATTATCTAGCTATATCTAGGGGTGTTCTAACTAAAATTCTATACTCTGATAAAAGCTGGATCAGGGAATGTTATCAACTGCTTGAAATGTATTTATGTGTGGTTGTTTATAACTGTTTTATCTGTTATCAGTTATGAATTAATTATGAATAAATCTGTCTACTAACCCAATCGTTTTAAAAAAAAAATACCCCGCAAGTTAACTACGTTTTTAACAACGAATCAGGCTCATATGATAAATAATAGATAATAATTAGGAAGACAAATTGGTAGCGCTTAGTTTCTGGTATGATCTGTACATATTGAAAATTGGGTCGTTACACTCATCATCAAGAGCTAAGAAGGGAAAGGACAAGCAACCTGTGGAACGACTCACATTTGATGAAAGAAGATTCAAGTCCAAACACAATGAGCGCACCTTCTTCGGGTAAATGATAAGCAAGGATGTAGTCCCGGAGGTACCTTTCAAGCTAAGAAAGGAAGAATACCCTGAGATACAAAAAGAGATTCGGAAAAGAAATTGGGAACTCCTCTGTGATCAACCTCAAATATTGAGCATGATTCTCATTCATGAATTCTATGCCAATGTCATAAGGGAATATGGGGATGAAGAACTATACAAAAGTTTTGTCAGGGGAGTGGAGGTTGATTTTATCCCAAGCTCGATGGTGCACGAATTGTAAATCACACTTTTCACAACTCGTACCACTAACCAGCAAGTGCACTAGGTCGTCCAAGTAATACCTTACGTGAGTAAGGGTCGATCCCACGGATATTGTCAGCTTGAAGCAAGCTATGCTTATTTTGTAATTCTTAGTCAGGAAATCAATGATAAGAGTGATTATATTTATGAAGAGTAAAAAAGCATAAATTAAATAGTACTTGTTATGCAGTAATGGAGAGTATGTTGGAGTTTTGGAGGTGCTTTATCTTCTGAATCTCTGCTTTCCCCTTGTCTTCTTCTTCACCCACGCAAGGTTCCTCCTATGGCAAGCTGTGTGTTGGTGGATCACCGTTGTCAATGGCTACCATCCGTCCTTTCAGTGAAAGTGATCCAGGTGCGCTGTCACCGCACAGCTAATCATCTGTCGGTTCTCGATCATGTCGGAATAGGATCCATTGATCCTTTTGCGTCTGTCACTACGCCCAACACTCGCGAGTTTCAAGCTCGTCACAGTCATTCAATCCTTGAATCCTACTCCGAATACCACAGACAAGGTTTAAACTTTCCGGATTCTCAAGAATGCTGCCAATGGATTCTAGCTTATACCACGAAGATTCTGATTAAGGAATCCAAGAGATACTCATTCAATTGAAGGTAGAACGGAAGTGGTTATTAGGCACGCGTTCATAGGTTGAGAATGGTGATGAGTGTCACGGATCATCACATCCATCATATTGAAGTGCGAATGAACATCTTAGATAGAAACAAGCGTGTTTGAATAGAAAATAGAAATAATTGCATTAATTCATCGAGACACAGCAGAGCTCCTCACCCCCCAACAATGGAGTTTAGAGACTCATGCCGTCAAAGAGTACAAAGTTAAGATCTAAAAATGTCATGAGGTACAAAATAAATCTCTAAAAGTTGTTTAAATACTAAACTAGTAACCTAGGTTTACAGAAAATGAGTAAACTAAGATAGATACTGCAGAAATCCACTTCTGGGGCCCACTTAGTGTGTGCTGGGGCTGAGGCTTGAGCTTTACACGTGCCTAAGCTGTTTCTAGAGTTAAACGCCAGGTTGTAACCTATTTCTGGCGTTTAACTCCAACTTGTAACCTGTTTCTGGCGTTTAACGCCAGAATACAACATGGAACTGGCGTTGAACGCCAGTTTACGTCGTCTATCCTTGAACAAAGTATGGACTATTATATATTGCTGGAAAGCCCTGGATGTCTACTTTCCGAGTGCAAGGAGGTCAAAATCTAACAGCATCAGTAGCCCTTTTTCAGCCTGAATCAGATTTTTGCTCAGCTCCCTCAATTTCAGCCAAAAAATACCTGAAATTACAGAAAAACACACAAACTCATAGTAAAGTCCAGAAATATGAATTTTGCCTAGAAACTAATAAAAATATACTAAAAACTAACTAAAACATACTAAAAACTACATGAAATTAACCCCAAAAAGCGTATAAAATATCTGCTCATCACAACGCCAAACTTAAATTGTTGCTTGTCCCCAAGCAACTAGAAAAATAAAATAGGATAGAAAGAGATCAAGAAGCAATAATATCTCAGAGTTTTAAGTGAAGCTCAGATTCTAATTAGATGAGCGGGACTAGTAGCTTTTTGCTTCCGAACAGTTTTGGCATCTCACTTTATCCTTTGAAATTCAGAATGATTGGCATCCATAGGAACTCAGAATTTAGATAGTATTATTGATTCTCCTAGTTTAGTATGTTGATTCTTGAACACAGCTACTTTATGAGTCTTGGCTGTGGCCCTAAGCACTTTGTTTTCCAGTATTACCACCGGATACATAAATGCCACAGACACATAATTGGGTGAACCTTTTCAGATTGTGACTCAGCTTTGCTAAAGTCCCCAATTAGAGGTGTCCAGAGTTCTTAAGCACACTCTGTTTTTGCTTTGGACCTTGACTTTAAACGCTCAGTCTCAAGCATTTGGCTTGACACCTTCACGCCACAAGCACATGGTTAGGGACAGCTTCGTTTAGCCGCTTAGGCCAGGATTTTATTACTTTAGGCCCTCCTATCCACTGATGCTCAAAGCCTTGGATCCTTTTTGTTACCCTTGCCTTTTGGTTTTAAGGCCTATTGGCTTTTTCTGCTTGCTTTTTCTCTCTCTTCTCTTTTTTTTTTCTCGCAAGATTTTGTATTCACTGCTTTTTCTTGCTTCAAGAATCAATTTTATGATTTTTCAGATTATCAATAATATTTCTCTTGTTCATCATTCTTTCAGGAGCCAACAATTTTAACATTCATAAAATTTAATATAAAAAACATGCACTATTCAGGCATTCATTTAAAAGACAGAAAGCATTGCCACCACATATAGATAATTAGAATTTTCCTTATTAAAACTCGAAAAAAAATTGCCTCCTTATTCTAAAAATCTGCTATTTTATTCATGTTTAATGATGATGAGAAAAATAAATTATAGCTTAATTTGCGATAAAATTAAAATAGAGATACTAATTACTACTACTCATATATGACTTCTAAGGTAAATTTCTAATAAGAATAATTATCACAGAGTTAAGGCTAAGATTAGAACTCAACAACCCTGAATTTGGGAGGTGGATGCCTCTTTAGCCTGTGGAGTGCTTGGCCCTTCAAAAGATAGCTTCTGGTGCTTCAGTTCCTTCAGTTCACGCCCTTGCTCTTCCTGTTCTCTAAGCAGTTTGCAGAGCATGCTGTTTTGATTTTGTTGTTCTTCTTTTAGTTGATCCACAGCTTCTTGCAACTTGGTGACAGATGCTTCTAGGCGCTCCCAGTATTCAATTTGAGGGATTTCCGGGAGGAACTCCTGTGCTCTCCTCTTGATGGGGTCGTCCTGCACTTGTTGTCCTTCTATAGACTTTTTGGTGATTGGTTGCTCAACTGAGATATACTCATCTACTCCCATTTTTACCCCAGCATCTTTACATAACAGAGAGACCAAGCTTGGATAAGCCAATCTGGCATCTTTGGAGTTCTTGTTTGCAATTTTGTAGAGCTCACAAGCAATCAGCTGATAAACTTCCACTTCTTTTTTCAGCATAATGCAATGAATCATCACTGCTCTTCTGATGGTGACCTCAGAGCGGTTGCTAGTGGGCAGTATAGAGCACCCAATGAAGTCCAGCCAGCCTCTGGCGACTAGTTTGAGATCTCCTCTTTTGAGTTGGTTTGGGGCACCATTTGTGTTGGTTGTCCATTTGGCTCCAGGGAGGCATATGTCCTCTAGGATTTTGTCCAAGCTCAGGTTTGATCTCATCATTCTCCTATTAAAGGAGTCTGGGTCATCTTGCAGTTGAGGCAGCTTGAAGATCTCCCTTATTTTGTCAGGGTGTGTGTGAATAATCTTCCCTCTGACCAGAGTTCTATAGTCATAGAATGCGGTTCCAGCTATTCTCTGCCTGTCCGTCTGCCACAGATTTGCGTAGAATTCCTGAACTATATTTCTTCCCACCTTTGTTTCAGGATTAGCTAGGACTTCCCAGCTCCTGTTTCAAATTTGCTCTTGGATCTCCGGATATTCGTCTTCTTTTAGATCGAATTTAACTTCCGGGATCACTGACCTTAGACCCATTATTTTGTAGTAATGGTCTGAATGTTCTTTGGTTAAGAACTTCCCTTGATTCCAAAGTGGTTTTGGAATATTCTCTTTCTTGCCTCTTGAGTTGGTTTGTTTTCCCTTAGGAGCCATGATCTTAGTAGGTATTGGCTTAGTGATCACGGACAAACACACCAAACTTAGAGGTTTGCTTGTCCTCAAGCAAAAGAAAGGAAAGAAGAGGGATATGAGGAGAGCCAAGTCCGAATTGTGAAGGTGGGGGGAGGCCGAACCAGGATTTAAGGGAAGGGGGTGGGTTTCAAAATTTTGAAGATATGATAGAAGATATGATTTGTAAAAGATAAGTATTATAGGAAAAGGATGAACTTTAAAATTTAAAAGACATGAATAATATGAAAGATATTTGAAAAAGATAGCTTTGTTTTCAAAAAGATATTGATGAATTGAAAAAAAAAATTTGAGAAGGAAAAGAGATAGATTTGTTTTGAAAAAGATTTGAAAAGAAGTTGAAGAGGATAAAAAAAAAGGTTTAAGTTTAGAATTAAGATACATTTGATATCTTTGAAAAAAGGATTTGAAAAATTAGGATTTGAAATATGTTTATGCAAGAAATCATGAGTTGAAACATGAAAAATGAAAAAAATTTGAAGTGAAAACGAAATTACCTATTCCCCACAATCCTGGCGTTAAATGCCCAACTGCTGTATGTTTTGGGCGTTTAACGCCCAGTTGGTGCTTGGTCTGGGCGTTTAACGCCCAGCTGTTGCTTCTAGCTGGCGTTAAACGCCAGAAACTCCTTCGTTACTGGGCGTTTTTCTGAACGCCCAAGATGCTGTAAATCTGGCGTTAAACGCCCAGAAGCTGCTTCTTTCTGGCATTTAACGCCCAGATGGCTATCTCTACTGGCGTTAAACGCCCAGTAGATGCTCCTTTTGGGCGTTTAACGCCCAAAACAGGTCTTACTGGCTTTTTCGCACCAGTGAGCTTCTTTTTGCTGTTTTGTATTCTGCATCCTTCTGCAACCCTGTGAACATATGCAATTGATTTTTTACCTTGAAGATTATTGATATTGAACCTGTATAATAAAAAAATAAATAAGAAAAAATTTTTGCTAATGGCTGGGTTGCCTCCCAGCAAGCGCTTCTTTATTGTCTTTAGCTGGACCTTGCTGAGCTTTTAATCTAGCCTCAGCCTTGAGCACTCTTGCTCAACATTGCCTTCAAGATAATGCTTGATTCTCTGTCCATTAAAAATGAACTTCTTATTAGAATCAATGTCTTGAAGCTCCACATAGTCATATGGTGACACACTTGTAATCACATATGGTCCCCTCTATCGGGATTTCAGTTTTCCAGGAAATAGCCTGAGCCTAGAGTTAAGCAGCAGAACCTTCTGTCCTGGTTCAAAGACTCTAGATGACAGTTTCTGTCATGCCACCTTTTTGCTTTCTCTTTGTATAGCTTGGCATTTTCGAAAGCAGTGAGTCTAAATTCCACTAGTTCATTTAGCTGGAGCAATCTTTTTTCTCCTGCTAAATTGGCATTGAAGTTTAGGAATCTGGTTGCCCAATAGGCCTTATGCTCCAGTTCCACGGGCAGATGACAGGCCTTACCATACACAAGCTGGTATGGAGAGGTCCTTATAGGAGTTTTGAATGCTGTTTTGTAAGCCTACAGAGCATTATCCAAGCTTCTCGCCCAATCCTTTCTACGGGTACTTACAGTCCATTCCAGGATTCTTTTTACTTCTCTATTAGAGACTTCAGCTTGCCCATTTGTTTGCAGATGATATGGAGTTGCCACCTTATGACTAATTCCATATCGGACCATAGCAGAGTAAAGCTGTTTATTGCAGAAGTGAGTGCCCCCATCACTAATTAGTGCTCTAGGGATACCAAACCTGCTGAAGATATGTTTCTGGAGGAACTTCAGCACTGTCTTAGTATCATTAGTGGCTGTGGCAATGGCCTCTACCCATTTGGATACATAGTCGACTACCACCAGAATATAAGTGTTTGAGTATGATGGTGGGATAGGCCCCATGAAGTCAATACCCCATACATCAAACAGCTCAATCTCCAAGATTCCTTGTTGAGGCATGGCGTAACCATGAGGCAGATTACCAGATTTCTGGCAACTGTCACAGTTACGTACAAACTCTCGGGAATCTCTATAGAGGGTAGGCCAGTAGAAGCCATATTGGAGGACCTTGGTGGCTGTTCGCTCACCTACGAAATGGCCTCCATATTGTGACCCATGGCAATGCCATAAGATCTTCTGTGCTTCTTCTCTAGGCACACACCTACGAATTATTCCGTCTGCACATCTCTTAAAGAGATAGGGTTCATCCCACAAGTAGTACTTTGCATCAGTAATTAATTTTTTCTTTTGTTGCCTGCTGTACTCCTTGGGTATGAACCTTGCAGCTTTATAGTTTACAATGTCTACAAACCATGGTGTTTCCTGCATGGCGAACAAATGCTCATCCGGAAAGGTTTCAGAGATCTCATTAGAGGGAAAGGACGCCCCTTCTACTGGTTCTATCCGGGACAGATGATCAGCCACTTGGTTTTCTATCCCTTTTCTGTCTCTTATTTCTATATCAAACTCTTGCAGAAGCAACACCCATCTTATGAGCCTGGGTTTTAAATTCTGCTTTGTAAGTAGATATTTAAGAGCAGCATGGTCAGTGTGCACAATCACTTTTGATCCAACCAAGTATGATCTAAACTTTTCAATGGCATAAACCACTGCAAGTAATTCTTTTTCTGTGGTTGTGTAATTTTTCTGGGCATCATTTAAAACACGGCTAGCATAATATATGACATGCAGAAGCTTGTCATGCCTCTGCCCCAATACTGCACCAATGGCATGTTCACTGGCATCACACATTAGTTCGAATGGTAATGTCCAGTCTGGTGCAGAAATGACTGGTGCTGTGACCAGCTTAGCTTTTAGAGTTTCAAACGCCTGTAGACACTCTGTGTCAAACACAAATGGCATGTCAGCAACTAGCAGGTTGCTTAGAGGTTTTTCAATTTTTGAAAAATCCTTTATAAACCTCCTATAGAATCCTGCATGCCCCAGAAAGCTTCTGATTGCCTTAACATTGGCAGGTGGTGGTAATTTTTCAATTACCTCTACCTTAGCTTGATCCACCTCTATTCCTTTGTTCGAAATCTTGTTCCCAAGGACAATCCCTTCAGTCACCATAAAGTGACATTTTTCCCAGTTTAAAACCAGGTTAGTCTCTTGGCATCTTTTCAGAACCAGTGTCAGGTGATCAATTCAGGAGCTGAATGAGTCTCCATATACTGAGAAGTCATCCATGAAGACTTCCAGAAATGTTTCCCCCATATCAGAGAAAATAGAGAGCATTCATCTCTGAAAGGTTGCAGGTGCATTACACAGCCCAAATGGCATCCTTCTGTACGCAAATACTCCAGATGGACATGTGAATGCTGTTTTCTCTTGATCCTGGAGATCTACTGCAATTTGGTTGAAGCCTGAATAGCCATCCAAAACGCAGTAATAATCATGACCTGCTAGTCTTTCTAGCATCTGGACTATGAATGGTAAAGGAAAATGATCATTTCTGGTGGCTGTATTGAGCCTTCTATAGTCAATACACATGCATTATCCTGTAACTGTTCTTGTAGGAACCAGTTCATTTTTTTCATTATGAACCACTGTCATGCCTCCCTTTTTGGGGACAACTTGGACAGGGCTCACCCAGGGGCTATCAGAAATAGGATAAATAATCCCAGCCTCCAGTAACCTGGTGACCTCTTTCTGCACCACTTCCTTCATGGCTGGATTTAGCCACCTCTGTGGTTGAACCACTGGCTTAGCATCATCCTCCGATAGGATCTTGTGCATGCATCTAGCTGGGCTTATGCCCTTAAGGTCACTTATGGACCACCCAAGAGCTGTCTTGTGTGTCCTTAGCACTTGAAGTAGTGCTTCCTCTTCCTGTGGATTTAAAGCAGAGCTTATGATCACCGGAAAAGTGTCACCTTCTCCCAGAAATGCATATTTCAGGGATGGTGGTAATGGTTTGAGCTCGGGTTTTGGAGGTTTTTCCTCTTCCTGAGGAATTTCCACAGGCTCTTTTATCTCCTCTGAATCCTCCAAATCAGGCTGAGCATCTTTAAAGATGTCTTCTAGCTCTAATTTGAGACTCTCAGCCATGTTGATCTCCTCTACCAAAGAGTCAATAAGATCAACTTTCATGCAGTCTTTTGGTGTGCCTGGATGCTGCATGGCTTTGACAGCATTTAACTTGAACTCATCCTCATTGACCCTCAGGATTACTTCCCCCTTTTGGACATCAATGAGAGTTCGTCCAGTTGCTAGGAAAGGTCTTCCTAGAATGAGAGTAGCACTCTTGTGCTCCTCCATTTCCAGCACTACAAAGTCAGTGGGAAAGGCGAATGGCCCAACCCTGACAATCATGTCTTCAATCACGCCTGATGGGTATTTAATAGAGCCATCAGCAAGTTGGAGATATATCCTGGTTGCTCTGACTTTTTCAGTTAAACCAAGCTTTCTGATAGTGGATGCAGGTATTAGGTTGATGCTTGCCCCAAGATCACATAAAGCTGTCTTGGTACAATCACCCTCTAATATGCATGGTATCATAAAGCTCTCGGGATCTTTAAGCTTTTCTGGAAAGCTTTTCAGAATGACTGCACTGCATTCTTCAGTGAGGAGAACTCTTTCAGTTTCTCTCCAATCCTTCTTATGACTCAAGATCTCTTTCATGAACTTGGCATAAGAGGGTATTTACTCAAGTGCCTCTGCAAACGGAATCTTTATTTCAAGAGTCCTGAGGTAGCCTGCAAAGCAACCAAATTGCTTATCCTGCTCTTCTTGGCAGAGTTTTTGAGGATAAGGTATCTTGGCTTTGTATTCCTCAACCTTGGTTGCTGCAGGTTTATTTCCTACAGAAGTGGTTGGAGAAGCCTTTTTAGAGGGGTTGTTATCAGCACTTGAGTGTGTCTGATCCCTCACTGGCGTTTGAATGCCAGGGTTGGAAGTTTGATTGGCGTTGGACGCCAACTTCCTACCTGTTTCTGGCGTTTGAACGCCAGAACTGAGCTTCCTTTGGGTGTTGAACGCCAACTCCTTGCCTATCTGTGGCGTTTGAACGCCAGAACTGAACATGGGTTGGGCATTTAACACTAGCTCTCCACCTTTTTCTGGTGTTTGAGTGCCAGAATCATTCCTCTCTGGGCTTTTACTATCCTCAGAGGGATTTTGGGTAGCAGTTTGTTCATTTCTTGGCTTTCTGCTGCCTTGAAATGAGGTATTTAATATTTTTCCACTTCTTAATTGAACTGCTTGGCACTCTTCTGTTATTTGTTTTGATAACTACTGTTCTGTTTGCTTCAACTGTACTTCCATATTCATATTAGCCATTCTTGTGTCTTGTAGTATCTCCTTGAATTCGGCCAGCTGTTTTGTTAGAAAATCTAATTGCTGATTGAATTCAGTAATTTATTCTGCCGGACTGAGTTCAGCAGTTACTGTTTTAGCCTCTTCTTTCATGGAAGGTCCACTACTTAGGTACAGATGCTGATTTCTGGCAACTATATCAATGAGCTCTTGAGCTTCTTCAATTGTCTTTCTCATGTGTATAGATCCACCAGTTGAATGGTCCAAAGACATCTGAGCTTTCTCTGTAAGCCCATAATAGAAGATGTCTAACTGCACCCACTTTGAAAACATTTCAGAGGGGCATTTTCTTAGAATCTCTCTATATCTCTCCCAGGCATCATAAAGAGATTCATTATCTCCTTGTTTAAAGCCTTAGATGTTCAGCCTTAGCTATGTCATCCATTTTGGAGGGAAATATTGATTCAGGAATTTTTCTTACAGCTGTTTCCATGTCCTTATGTTAGCCTTAGGTTGGTTATTTAACCACCTCTTAGCTTGGTCTTTTACAGCAAATGAAAATAGTAATAATCTGTAGACATCCTGATCTACTTCCTTATCATGTACTGTGTCAGTAATTTGTAAAAACTGTGCCAGAAACTCTGTAGTTTCTTCCTATGGAAGACCGGAATACTGGCAACTTTGCTGCACCATGATAATGAGCTGAGGATTCAACTCAAAACTACTGACTCCGATGGAGGGTATACAGATACTACTCCCATATGAAGTAGTAGTGGGGTTAGCATATGACCCCAGAGTCCTTCTGGACTGTTCATTTCCACTTTTGTCCATGATGGAGAAAGGGAGATGATGTGGATTGTAAAAATTTTATTATATATAAAAAATTTCGAAACAATAAAATAAAATAAAATAAAAAGTGCAATAAAAAAGAAGAATTGAAAATATTTTATGCGGATTTTCGAAAAAGTGAGGAAAGAGAAGATATGATAAGATAAAATTTTGAAATTGAAATCTGAATTTTTATGGAAAAAATTTCGAAATATTTGCTTAAAAATAGTTAGAAAAGATATTTTTTTAATTTTTGAATTTTATGATGAAAGAGAAAAACACACAAAAGACACACAACTTAAAATTTTTAAATCTAATGCTCCTTATTTTCAAAAATTTTGGAGGGAAAACACCAAGGAACGCCAAACTTAAAAATTTTAAGATCAAAACACAAGGAAGACTCAAGAACAACTTGAAGATTCACAAGAACAACAAGAACATGAAGATAGAACACCAAACTTAAAATTTTTAGAAAACCAAAATAAAATTTTCGAAAACTAAAGAGAAATTAACGAGAAAACACCAAACTTAAAGTTTGGCACAAGATTTAATTAAAGAAAAATTATTTTTGAAATAGTTTTTTTTTAAAAAGAAGATAGCCAATTACCAAGAACATAAGCACAACGCTCTAGCCAATTGAGCTATAGATTTAACGTGTTTTAATAAGGTATTTAATAAATAAATTTTTTTTTTGAAAACTGATATTTTGAAAAAGCACAAGAAAAACAAGAAAAGACATAGAACAAGAAAACTAAAGATCAAATAAGAAAAATTGACAAGAACAACTTGAAGATCAAGGAAGAACAAGAACACAAATTCGAAAATTTAAAAGAAAATAGAAACATGCAATTGACACCAAACTTAATATATGAAACTAAACTCAAATAAAAAAACTCAATTATCAGTTTATAAAATTTTCAAAAAATATAAAAAAGAGAAAATAAGGATTTAAAAAAAAGAACTTTCAACCAAAAACAATAATAGAAGACTCTAAACCAAAAAGAAAAATTTTTCCTAATCTAAGCAACAAAATAAACCGTCAGTTGTCCAAACTCGAACAATCCCCGACAACGGCGCCAAAAACTTGGTGCACGAATTGTAAATCTCACTTTTCACAACTCGTACCACTAACCAGTAAGTGCACTGGGTCGTCCAAGTAATACCTTACGTGAGTAAAGGTCGATCCCACGAAGATTGTTGGCTTGAAGCAAGCTATGGTTATTTTGTAATTCTTAGTCAGGAAATCAATGATAAGAGTGATTATATTTATGAAGAGTAAAAAAGCATAAATTAAATAGTACTTGTTATGCAGTAATGGAGAGTATGTTGGAGTTTTGGAGGTGCTTTATCTTCTGAATCTCTGCTTTTCCCCTGTCTTCTTCTTCAAGGACGCAAGGTTCCTCCTATGGCAAGCTGTGTGTTGGGGGATCACCGTTGTCAATGGCTACCATCTGTCCTTTCAGTGAAAGTGGTCCAGGTGCGCTGTCACCGCACGGCTAATCATCTGTCGATTCTCGATCATGTCGGAATAGGATCCATTGATCCTTTTGCGTCTGTCACTACGCCCAACACTCGTGAGTTTCAAGCACGTCACAGTCATTCAATTCTTGAATCCTACTCGGAATACCACAGACAAGGTTTAGACTTTCCGGATTCTCAAGAATGCTGCCAATGGATTCTAGCTTATACCACAAAGATTCTGATTAAGGAATCCAAGAGATACTCATTCAATTGAAGGTAGAACGGAAGTGGTTGTCAGGCACGCGTTCATAGGTTGAGAATGGTGATGAGTGTCACGGATCATCACATCCATCATATTGAAGTGCGAATGAACATCTTAGATAGAAACAAGCGTGTTTGAATAGAAAACAGAAATAACTGCATTAATTCATCGAGACACAGAAGAGCACCTCACCCCCAACAATGGAGTTTAGAGACTCATGCCGTCAAAGGGCACAAAGTTTAGATCTAAAAATGTCATGAGGTACAAAATAAATCTCTAAAAGTTGTTTAAATACTAAACTAGTAACCTAGGTTTACAGAAAATGAGTAAACTAAGATAGATAGTGCAGAAATCCACTTCTGGGGTCCACTTGGTGTGTGCTGGGGCTGAGACTTGAGTTTTACACGGGCCTAGGTTGTTTCTAGAGTTAAACGCCAGATTGTAACCTGTTTCTGGCGTTTAACTCCAACTTGTAACCTGTTTCTGGCGTTTAACGCCAGAATACAACATGGAACTGGCGTTGAACGCCAGTTTATGTCGTCTATTATTGAACAAAGTATGGACTATTATATATTTCTAGAAAGCCCTTGATGTCTACTTTCCAACGCAATTGAGTTCGCACCAATTGGATTCTTGTAGCTCAAAAAATTCCATTCCGAGTGCAGGGAGGTCAGAATCCAACAACATCAGCAGCCCTTTTTCAGCCTGAATCAGATTTTTGCTCAGCTCCCTCAATTTCAGCCAGAAAATACCTGAAATTATAGAAAAACATAGAAACTCATAGTAAAGTCCAGAAATATGAATTTTGCCTAGAAACTAATAAAAATATACTAAAAACTAACTAAAACATACTAAAAACTACATGAAATTAACCCCAAAAAGCGTATAAAATATCTGCTCATCACAACACCAAACTTAAACTGTTGCTTGTCCCCAAGCAACTAGACAAATAAAATAGGATAGAAAGAGATCAAGAAGCAATAATATCTCAGAGTTTTAAGTGAAGCTCAGATTCTAATTAGATGAGCGGGACTAGTAGCTTTTTGCTTCCGAACAGTTTTGGCATCTCACTTTATCCTTTGAAATTCAGAATGATTGGCATCCATAGGAACTCAGAATTCAAATAGTATTATTGATTCTCCTAGTTTAGTATGTTGATTCTTGAACACAGCTACTTTATGAGTCTTGGCCGTGGCCCTAAGCACTTTGTTTTCCAGTATTACCACCAGATACATAAATGCCACAAACACATAATTGGGTGAACCTTTTCAGATTGTGACTCAGCTTTGCTAAAGTCCCCAATTAGAGGTGTCCAGAGTTCTTAAGCACACTCTGTTTTTTCTTTGGACCTTGACTTTAACCGCTCAGTCTCAAGTGTTTGGCTTGACACCTTCACGCCACAAGCACATGGTTAGGGACAGCTTCGTTTAGCCGCTTAGGCCAGGATTTTATTCCTTTAGGCCCTCCTATCCACTGATGCTCAAAGCCTTGGATCCTTTTTATTACCCTTGCCTTTTGGTTTTAAGGGCTATTGGCTTTTTTTGCTTGCTTTTTATCTATCTTCTCTTTTTTTTCTCGCAAGCTTTTGTATTCACTGCTTTTTCTTGCTTCAAGAATCAATTTTATGATTTTTCAGATTATCAATAATATTTCTCTTGTTCATCATTCTTTCAGGAGCCAACAATTTTAACATTCATAAAATTCAATATCAAAAACATGCACTGTTCAGGCATTTATTCAGAAGACAAAAATCATTGCCACCATATATAGGTAATTAGAATTTTCCTTATTAAAAACTCGAAAAAAAATTGCCTCCTTATTCTAAAAATCTGCTATTTTATTCATGTTTGATGATGATGAGAAAAATAAATTATAGCTTAATTGGAGATAAAATTAAAATAGAGATACTAATTACTACTACTCATATATGACTTCTAAGGTAAATTTCTAATAAGAATAATTATCACAGAGTTAAGGCTAAGATTAGAACTCAACAACCTTGAATTTGGGAGGTGGATGCCTCTTTATTCTGTGGAGTGCTTGGCCCTTCAAAAGATAGCTTCTGGCGCTTCAGTTACTTCAGTTCACGCCTGTTCCGGGGGTTACCTAAAACTGGAGGTCGATCTCGGATGAAATCTTCTGTACTGGTCGGAGATGGCGTGTCCGGCTGGCTGGTGGCAGCCGGAGCTGTTCTGTCCGACTTGTTGGACTTGCTGCACTGCTGATCCTTGGCCACCGGAGGGTGGGGGGTACCTGCAAGAGACTCCGATGCTTAAGTTAGCACGGGTATTAAGCAGGTTTATTGTAGAATCAGGGTATGAGTTATACCTGGGTGCTCCAGTGTATTTATAGTAGTGTGGGCTGACCTTTCTGATACGATAAGTTAATTATGTTATCTTATCTTATCTTATTTTGGGTGAAGTCAGCTTGTCTTCAAGGGAACCGCCTTTATCTCTATAGGCTTGGTTTGCCTTTGGATTTGGGTCGTGTTCCTCTATTTGGGCCCTTTATTGGGCTTTCCTGTCAATTTGGCCGAGCTCTTTGAAAGGAGGTCGGCTAGTCAGTCCTAAAGAGATCGGTCGCCTTGTCGCCGATCATTCCGGGTCGGGTAGCTCGACCCAGGGTATGAACAGTGCCCCTGCTTTGAGCTCGGTCTTCTTTTTTTGAGGTCGAGTCCTTTGACTTCGATCCTTCTTTAGTGAGACCGAGTTCAAGCATTTTGTCGATTTCTTCCTTTTGTAGATTCTTTTTGAATGTAGATCGTTTTCCTCTAAAAGCGTGCACTTTTATATCAGCGCTTTGTTTTTTGGGAATGTGAGAGGGTTTAATACCTTCATTAATTGGTATTAATTGCCCCGTTTTCTCTTGGCTTTTATTTTGAATCTCTCAATCAAAAAACGGTTTCTCTTCTTCGTAACTTATCCCTTTACTCTCTCATTTTCTGTTTCTTTCGTAGTTCCTTCCCGCAACGCCTGTTCTGCTACTACTTTCTGAGGAAGAGGGGTGATTTCCAGATTTCTCCTTCAAATATTCCGGGGGTTACCTGAAACTGGAGGTCGATCTCGGATGAGATCTTCTATACTGGTTGGAGATGGCGTGTCCGGCTAGCTGGTGGCGGCCAGAGCTGTTGTGTCCGACTTGTTGGACTTGTTCCACTGTTGATCCTTGGCCACCGGAGGGTGGGGGGTACCTGCAAGAGACTCCGATGCTTAAGTTAGCACGGGTATTAAGCAGGTTTATTGTAGAATCAGAGTATGAGTTATACCTGGGTGCTCTATTAGTATTTATAGTAGTGTGGGCTGACCTTTCTGATACGATAAGTTAGTTATCTTATCTTATCTTATCTTATTTTGGGTGAAGTCAGCTTGTCTTCAAGGGAACCGCCTTTATCTCTATAGGCTTGGTTTGCCTTTGGATTTGGGTCGTGTTCCTCTATTTGGGCCCTTTATTGGGCTTTCCTGTCGATTTGGTTGAGCTCTTTGAAAGGAGGTCGACTAATCAGTCCTAAAGAGATCGGTCGCCTTGTCGCTGATCATCCCGGGTCGAGTAGCTTGACCCAGGGTATGAACAGTGCCCCTGCTTTGAGCTCGGTCTTCTTTTTTTGAGGTCGAGTCCTTTGACTTCGATCCTTCTTTAGTGAGACCGAGTTCAAGCATTTTGTCGATTTCTTCCTTTTGTAGATTCTTTTTGAATGTAGAACGTTTTCCTCTAAAAGCGCGCGCTTTTATATCAGTGCTTTGTTTTTTGGGAATGTGAGAGGGTTTAATACCTTCATTAATTGGTATTAATTGCCCCGTTTTCTCTTGGCTTTTATTTTGAATCTCTCAATCAAAAAACAGTTTCTCTTCTTCGCTCTTCTTCGTAACTTCTCCCTTTACTCTCTCATTTTCTGTTTCTTTCGTAGTTCCTTCCCGCAACACCTGTTCTGCTATTGCTTTCTGAGGAAGAGGGGTGATTTCCAGATTTCTCTTTCTATCTTCGCAGTTTTCCGCTTCGAGGGGTGGCTTTGGTGCTTCTTCTCTTCAGCTTCCTTTTATTTTCCAGGTTCAATTTTTCTTCCTCTGTTTCTTTATATGTCTGTTTTTTGAATTTTGCTCAGAAAAACTTTGAATCTTTCCTGCTTTTTCTGTACCCGATGTGTTCTGGTATTTCTTCGTTTTTCGGTGTGAATCTTTTTCCTCTTCTTGTTGCCTAAATCTAAAAATTGGGGCTTTTGCATGTTTGTTATTGTTTCTGCTTGTGCCTTCGATGATGGTTTTGCTTGATTCTGAAAAAGTTTGCGTCTTTGGTGATTTTCTGCTGGGCATTTTTGATTTTGACAATGCTTTGGCTGATAGACTGTAGAAAGGTAGTGACTTTGTGTTTTTACTTCCTTTGTTTTCGTTTGAAACCTTATTTTCTCCTTTTTTGATGAGTGTCGGGACGTAAGCTGTAGAATTTTCTTGAAACCTTGCTTTGTTACTGCCTCCAAAGGATGCCCCAGGGCTTTGGTTTGAGTCTTGGGGTTTTCCTTTCCTGTTTGTTCGTCTGTCGAGTTGTTTTGCCCCTCATCCAAGATGTTTTATTAGTAATCCACTCTTCTTTTCTTATTGTAGGATTTAGTTGGCCTCATGTCTTCCCGCATTAACATTGTAGAGATGTCTTCCCAGGTTCCCGAGGGCATGGCCGATTGGGTGGACTCGATGGTTCTTATGTGTGTCTCTTTGGTTGATTCCGGGTTTTTCGCGCAGCTTAGGCAGTTTCATAGGGTCTGTAGTAATCCTGGTGATGAGAAAAATTATGAACTTGTCCCTCCCTCTTCTGAGGAGAGAGTTTGTTTCTCTACTCGGGTTGTTAATGATCGCCCTTTTTTCTATGCTTATGACTTCTTCTTTGGTCAGCTGGGTATCACCCTTCCTTTTACTGAGTCTGAGACCGACCTGTTATGGTCCTGTAATGTTGCTCCCTCTCAACTTCACCCTAATTCCTGGGGTTTCATTAAAATTTTTCAATTGTTGTGTAATGGTTTTGGTATCCCTGCCTCGCAATCTCTCTTTTTCTACCTTTTTGTCTTGACAAAGCCTGGAGTAGTAAAAAAGAAGGCAACGTGGGTCTCCTTCCGATCTTCCCAGGGAAAGAAGGTCTTTTCCATGTTTGATAAATCGTTTCGCAATTTTAAGAACTATTTTTTCAAGGTCCGAGCTATTGAAGGAGCTCGGCCCATTTTCCTGGATAAGAATGATGAGCCCGCCTTTCCCTTGGAATGGCAAAAAGATGTGAGAGTGTCCAGATATACATGGGAAATATTGGATGAGGCTAAACAAGCTTTTGTGACTGTCTTGGAAGAACACTGGGGTCAATCCCCCTATCTTGATACAAAGAAATTTTTAACCAATCCCTCTCTTCTTCAAACTGAGCTGGGTATTTTGCGTTTCCTTTGTTATCTGTTTATATTGTTTGCGAATGCCTTTCCGACTTGTAGCTTCATTTCTTACTTGTTGTGTCTTATTTGTAGAGGCGATGAAGAATAATGAATCCATGAAGGCTTTTAAGAGGGTACAGAAGGCGACTGCTGCCAAAAACATCTCGGCTAAGGCGGCCGAGGAGGGATCTTCCCAAGTGCGTGTGAAGCCGTCCATGCCGAGTTCTCCTGGGGTGAGGAAGGTGATCCCTACTCCCCGAGTTCATCTGGCTGACCCTCTTCCAACTTCTGCTGCTCCTTATGTCGCTCCTTCCAATAAGAAACAAAAAATAGTTGAGCCCTTCGACCTCGATGCTCCCTACTTTAATGCTATTGAATTTGTAGATCAGCAAATCGGCCCCTATGGCGCCCTTTCTATGGACGATGTGTCCATCCTTCATCATTTGGAATTTATGACCTGAAACAGCATAAAGATGGCGTATATGGGGGCTGCTCTGCACCGAACTGCTCAGAACCTACCTCTCCATGCCACCAAAGCATTTATGGAGGAGGCAAAGCAAGACTTCGACCGGATGAAAAGGCTGAAGGAGGAGCTCGAGGTGAGGGTGGCCAAGCTGGAAAAAGATCTAGAGAACGAGAAGGCGAGTTCTCTTTCTCTGGCAGCTTCTGTACGGCTGGCCGAGGACACGGCAATGATGCATAAGGATAGTTACGTGACGTCCTATCGGGAGGTGATGCGCCTGAGGGGGGAGCTGGAGAGTGCCCGGGAAGATTATTCTGAACTTCAAGGTCATCTTGTTGGCAGTGTGACTGCTGCTTATGAGAACCTAAGGAACAAGTTCGGGTTATTGCTCCCGAGGCCGACCTGACCCTCTTCAGCTTGGATAATGTTGTCAAGGATGGCAAGATTGTCCCTGACGATGAGGATGATGATAATGTTGAACCTCCCCCTGTGTCCTCTGCTAAGGTGTCGACTTCTACTGTTCCTACCGAGGTCGACCCTCCCGCTTCTAATCCTGACTGCCAGATCTTAAACCGAGATGACGGTACTGTGGATGCTGTTCCTCTCTAGACTCGCCCTCCGTCTCCTGCTAAAAAGTCTTCTGACCCTTAGCTTCATTTATTCTTGATATTTATGTAGTTGGCCCGGCTTGTGGGCTTTTTAAACTCTTTATGTTTTGTTAACTGCTGACACTTTCTTGTTGCGTGCCTAGCAACTTTTATTTTTGAAAAACAAAAGGTAGCTCGCTTAGCTTTTTAAGGTAGATTGTGGTGGCCTCCAAGGCTTTTATAACTTTTTGTAGACTATATCATGCTTTTTGTGCTTAATTTGGTATCTCTTCTGTTTTCTGAGAATGTTGTAACCCTGCAGCTCGACCTTTTTGGATTTGCTTTGTACTTTTGTATCTTGAATCCTTTGTGGTAGGGGCGACTTCTTTACGTCGTCCTTTTCTAAGTTATTTTTGTAATCCTCTTTCTTGGATCTTTGTCAGATCTCTTTCAGGGATTGCTTTTATAACTTTTTAGTAGTAAGAGTCCGACTTCGTTATATCAGTCTCCTTTAAGTTATTTTTGCAAATAACTTTTTAGTAGTAGGAGTCCGACTTCGTTATATCGGTCTCCTTTAAGTTACTTTTGCAAATAACTTTTTAGTAGTAGGAGTCCGACTTCGTTATATCGGTCTCCTTTAAGTTACTTTTGCAAATAACATTTTAGTAGTAGGAGTCCGACTTCGTTATATCGGTCTCCTTTAAGTTACTTTTGCAAATAACTTTTTAGTATTAGGAGTCCGACTTCGTTATATCGGTCTCCTTTAAGTTATTTTTGCAAATAACTTTTAAGTATTAGGAGTCCGACTTCGTTATATCGGTCTCCTTTAAGTTATTTTTGTAGTCCTCTTTTTTGGACCTTTGTCAGGTCTCTTTCAGGGACTACTTGTATAACTTTTTAGTTTTGGGCTGACTTTGTTATGTCGGGCCCTTCTAAGTTAAAGTAATCCTCTTTAATAGGGTTGGCCAGACCTCTTTCCAGGGTTTACTTATAACTTGGGTTGACTTGGTCCAACTTTTTAACGTCGGCCAGTCTTTAAGTTATTATTTTAGCAATCCGTAAGACCTCGTCAGGTTCTTTTTTAGATCACTTTCGATAACTTCTTACATTATTCTGTGTTCATCTTTGCCGATTTGTAGAAAGTGGTTGCTGTCTTTAGATCATCTTTTGGGTGAATCGCGTTTTCACCTTTATCAGACGATTGTCTTTATCGTGATCGTGCAGTGAAATTGTTTTTTCACTTTCTGCCGATCTGTTGCTTTATAATCGGATGATGAATGCTTCAGATTAATGCATCTTGAATACTTGTAGAATATCTAAAATATATATTTTATTCAAAGGAAAGTTCAAATATATACATGTGGGAATCTTTCATCCTTTTATGTCGAATAGTGTTTGAGTCTCAAGTTGGTGCCTCATTAAAAAACTTTTTCAGGAAAAAGAGTGCATCCAATAGTGAGATCTTTTACTTTTCTAGCTGTAGTACCTTCTTAAGTTGCAGGCGTGCCATGATCTGGGAAGCTCTCGTCCATCGAGTTTGGACAGTCTGTAGTAGCCCTTCCCAAGTACTTCTACAACTCGGTAGGGTCCTTTCCAGTTTGCTGCCAACTTTCCTTCTCCTGGTCGAGTTGTTCCAATATCATTTCGGATTAGGATGAGGTCATTCTCCGTGAAACTTCTTGGCACTTCCTTTTGATTATATCTGGAATCCATTCGACGTTTTAGTGCTTCTTCCCTGATCCGAGCTCTTTCCTGAATTTCAGGTAGTAGGTTGAGTTCTTCCTTTTGAAGTCGAGAGTTGGCCCTTTCATTGTAGTGGACTACTCTGGGTGACCCTTCCTCGATCTCTACTGGGATCATTGCCTCCACTCCGTATGCTAGTCGAAAGGGTGATTCATTTGTCGTGGAGTGTGGCGTTGTTCGATATGCCCATAGGACTTGCGGAAGTTCTTCGGCCCAAGCTCCCTTTACATCTTGAAGTCTCCGTTTTAACCCAGCCAATATGACTTTGTTGGAAGCTTCGGCCTGTCCATTGGCTTAAGGGTGTTCAACGGAGGTGAACTGGTGCTTTATATTCAAGTCAGCTACTAGTCTCCTGAAGCCTGCGTCTGTGAATTGAGTGTCATTGTCTGTGGTGATGGAGTATGCAACCCCGAACCTCGTGACAATGTTCCTGTATAGGAATTTCTGACTTCTTTTAGCGGTGGCGTTGGCTAGGGGCTCTGCCTCAATCCACTTTGTAAAATAGTCTACTCCGACTATGAGGAATTTTACTTGTCCTGATCCCTGGGGAAAGGGTCCGAGAAGATCAAGGCCCCATTTTACGAATGGCCAGGAGGAGGTTACACTGATGAGCTCTTCTGGCGGGGCGATGTGGAAGTTGGCATGTTTCTGACATGGTGGACATGTCTTTACAAATTCTTTAGCTTCCTTCTGTAAGGTTGGCCAATAAAATCCCGCTCAGAGTACTTTTTTGGCAAGAGCTCGTGCTCCGAGATGATTGCCGCACATGCCGCCGTGTACTTCTTCTAACACTTCGTTTGTGTTGTTGGTCGGCACACATTTTAGTAGTGGTATTGAGATCCCTCTTTTGTATAGGATGTTGTTTATAATAGTGTAGTACTGTGCCTCCCTTTTTAATCTTTTCGCCTCTTTTTCCTCCGTGGGGAGCGTCTCTGCTTTGAGGTAGTTAATTATGGGGGTCATCCATCCTTGGTCCTGACTTGTAATGGCTAGGATTTTTTCCTCTTCCGATATTGACGGGTTCTGTAGCATTTCCTGGATGAGGCTTCTATTGTTGCCCCCTGGTTTGGTGCTGGCTAGTTTTGAGAGTGCGTCAGCTCGGGCATTTTGTTTGCGGGGTATGTGGTAGATTTTATATTCCCCGAGTTGTCCGAGCTGTTCCCTGGTTTTATCCAAATACTTTTTCATGGTGGGATCTTTGGCTTGATAGCTCCCTGTTATCTACGAGGTGACTACTTGTGAATCGTTGTAAATGTTGAGTTTTTGAGCTCCAACCTCTATAGCCAGCTTCAAACCGACTAATAACGCTTCATATTCTGCCTGGTTGTTTGAGGCCGGGAACCCGAACTTGAGGGAGAGCTCAACTTGGATTCCTTGGTTGCTTTCTATTATCACGCCTGCGCCGCTTCCAGTCTTATTTAAAGAACCGTCCACGTAGAGATTCCATTCTGTGGGGGTCTCCAAGGCATCTGTGAATTCTGCGATAAAATCGGCTAGATACTGTGATTTAATAGCCGTTCGAGCTTCATATTGGAGGTCGAATTCTGATAACTCAACTGCCCATTGTAAAATTCTGCCTGCTAAATCTGTTTTCTGTAATATTCCTTTTATGGGCTGGTTGGTTCGAACCTTAATGGTGTGAGCTTGAAAGTACGGGCGAAGTCGTCGAGATGTTAGAATGAGAGTATAGGCAAACTTTTCTATTTTCTGGTAGTTCAGCTCGGATCCCTGTAGCGCTTTGCTAATGAAGTAGACGGGTTATTGCCCACTTTCGTTTTTTCTGGCTAGTGCTGAGGCTATTGCCCGGCTTCCTACTGCGAGATATAGTACGAGTGGTTCTCCTTCTCGTGATCGAGATAAGATAGGCGGTCGTCCTAAGAACTCCTTAAAGTCTTGAAAAGCTTGTTCGCATTCTGTCGTCCATTCGAACTGTTTTCCCTTCCTTAAAGTAGCATAGAAGGGGAGAGATCTTATCGCTGCCCCTGCTAGGATTCTGGATAGGGCGGCCAATCTCCCGTTGAGTTGCTGTACTTCTTTGACACAGGTCGAGCTCTTCATGTTGAGTATGGCTTGGCATTTATCCGGGTTTACTTTAATTCCTCTTTGTGTGAGCATGAAACCTAGGAATTTGCCTGCTTCTACCGCAAATGTGCATTTTGCCGGATTAAGTCGCATGTCGTGCTTCCTTATAGTGTCGAACACTTGAGCTAGGTCGGACAATAATGTATCTTCGCTTTGTGTCTTTATCAACATATCGTCCACATAGACTTCCATGATCTTTCCAATGTGGTCTGAGAAGACTTTATTCATCAGCCTTTGATAAGTAGCTCCCGCGTTTTTGAGACCGAAGGGCATTACGATGTAGCAGTAATTTGCTTTTGGCGTTAAAAACAAGGTCTTTTCTTGATCTGGTGGATACATGGGGATTTGGTTGTATCCCGAGTATGCGTCCATAAACAAGAGGTATCTATATCTGGAGGAAGCATCTACCAAAGCGTCGATACTTGGGAGAGGGCAAGGATCTTTTGGGGAGGCTTTGTTGATATCGGTGTAATCGGTACACATTCGCCACATCCCATTTGATTTTTTCACCAAGACGACGTTGGCTAGCCATAATGGATACTTGACTTCTCTTATGAATCCTGCCTCCAGTAGTGCCTGTACTTGCTCTTCCACCGCTTGGGATCGCTCTGGCCCAAGTTTTCTTCGTTTCTCCTGCACCGGCCAAGATCCCGGATAGACCGCCAACTTGTGGCACATTAGCTTGGGGTCTATACCTGGCATATCTGCGGCTTTCCATGTGAAGAGATCGACATTATCGCATAAGAATTGTATCAGTAATTCTTTTGAGTCTCCTCTTAGGATCGTTCCGATATTAGTTGTTTTGTCCGAGGTGTCTCCGATCTGAACCTTCTCTATCTCGCCTTCTGGTTGCGGACGGAGTTCTTCTCGTCGCTGAGCTCCGCCAAGCTCAATTGTATGAAACTCTTCTCCTCTTCCTCTGAGGTTAAGACTTTTGTTATAACAGCGGCGTGCCATCTTTTGATCTGCTTTTATCGTGGCTATCCCCTCTATAGTTGGGAATTTCATGCATAGATGTGGAATTGAGACTATTGCACCGAGTTGATTGAGTGTTGTCCGACCTATTAGGGCATTGTAGGCTGAGCTCACGTCGACTACGATGTAGTCTATCTTGAGGGTCCTGGATTGGTTCCCTTTTCCGAAGGTTGTGTGTAGCGATACGTATCCCAGTGGTTGTACCGGGGTATCTCCTAGTCCGAATAGACTATTCGGGTATGCTCTAAGGTCCTTTTCGTCTAAGCCGAGCTTGTCGAAGGCTGTTTTGAATAAGATGTCGGCAGAACTCCCTTGGTCTATTAATGTACGGTGTAGATTGGCGTTTGTGAGTATGATAGTGATGACCATGGGATCGTCATGTCCCGAGATGACGCTGGATGCGTCCTCTTTAGTGAATGTTATCGCAGGGATGTCGAGTGCTTCCTCCTTTCCCTCGACATGATATACTTCTTTGAGATATCTTTTTCGGGATGATTTGGAGATCCCACCTCCTGCGAATCCGCCGTGTATCATGTGGACGTATCTTTCTGGTGTCCGAGGTGATCGTTCAGCTCGTCCATCATCTTCATCCCTTCGTCTCTTTCTTTGGTCATCATCTCGGGTAGCCAGAAATCGATCTAATTTTCCTTCTCTCACCAATTTTTCTATGATATTCTTTAAGTCGAAGCATTCATTGGTGGAGTGTCCTCGGACTCGATGGTATTCGCAATACTCCTTCCGGTTTCCTCCTCCTCTTTTGCCTTTAAGTGGCCGTGCTGGGGAAATTTTCTCCGTATGACAGACTTCTTTGTATATGTCGACCAGGGATACCTTGAGAGGAGTGTAATTATGGTATTTTTTGATTTTCTCCCCTTGTCGATCTTCTTTCCTTTTGAATTCCTTGTCTTTGTCTTGATAGGGGGCCCCAGATTTTGAGGTTTCTCCCAGCCGAGCATTCTCTTCCATGTTGATGTATTTTTCTGCTCGCTCCTGTACTTTGTCTAGGGAGGTAGGGTACTTCTTTGATATAGATTGGCTAAAAGGTACCTCTCGTAGGCCATTGATGAGTCCCATGATGGCGGCCTCTGTTGGTAAACTTTGTATGTCCATGCATGTTTTGTTGAATCTTTTCATGTAGTTGCGGAGACTCTCCCGATCTCCTTGCTTGATCCCTAGCAAACTAAGGGCGTGCTTGGCCATATCCCTCTGGATGGAGAATCTAGCCCGGAACTTTTTGGCCAAGTCGTCAAAGTTTGAGAAGAACTTTGGAGGTAAGTTGTCGAACCATCTGATTGCCGTCTTCGTGAGAGTTGTTGGAAAAGCTTTGCAGCGAACGGCATCTGAGGCATCGGTAAGGTACATTCTGCTTCTGAAATTGCTGAGATGATGGTTGGGATCTGTGGTGCCGTCATACAAAATCATATCCGGGAGTTTGAAGTCTTTTGGAATTTTGGTTTTCATGATTTCCCTGGTGAATGGATCTTGTTCTTTGCGCGAATTTTCCTCAGGAGTAGTCCGAGGAGTTTTCGATTTGAGATCGGCTTCTAACTGCTGTAGTTTTTCTTCCAATTCTCGACGTCGTCGTACCTCTCTTTGTAGATCCTTTTCGATCTCTCGTTGTTGTTGGGTTTCTTTCTCAAGTTGTTTCAAGCGATCTTGAAGCGCTTCTATTGCTCCCGAATTTGGCGAGTTTTTGTCCCCGTTGGATTCCGAGGTATCTTTTAGTGTAGTGTCCGCATTTTTGTGCGGTGTTCTATCTTCTAGATCTGAATCGTGGTCGTTGTCATGGTCGTCCGCCATGGTGATGGGATGACTTCCAGGTTCCCCGGCAACGGCGCCAATGTTCCGGGGGTTACCTGAAACTGGAGGTCGATCTCGGATGAGATCTTCTGTACTGGTCGGAGATGGCGTGTCCGGCTGGCTGGTGGCGGCCGGAGCTGTTGTGTCCGACTTGTTGGACTTACTGCACTGCTGATCCTTGGCCACCGGAGGGTGGGGGGTACCTGCAAGAGACTCCGATGCTTAAGTTAGCACGAGTATTAAGCAGGTTTATTGTAGAATCAGAGTATGAGTTATACCTGGGTGCTCCAGTGTATTTATAGTAGTGTGGGCTGACCTTTCTGATACGATAAGTTAGTTATCTTATCATATCTTATCTTATTTTGGGTGAAGTCAGCTTGTCTTCAAGGGAACCGCCTTTATCTCTATAGGCCTGGTTTGCCTTTGGATTTGGGTCGTGTTCCTCTATTTGGGCCCTTTATTGGGCTTTTCTGTCGATTTGGCCGAGCTCCTTGAAAGGAGGTCGACTAGTCAGTCCTAAAGAGATCGGTCGCCTTGTCGCCGATCATCCCGGGTCGGGTAGCTCGACCCAAGGTATGAACAACGCCCTTGCTCTTCCTGTTCTCAAAGCAGTTTGCAGAGCATGCTGTTTTGATTTTGTTGCTCTTCTTTCAGTTGATCCACAGCTTCTTGCAACTTGATGACAGATGCTTCTAGGCGCTCCCAGTATTCAATTTGAGGGATTTCCGGGAGGAACTCCTGTGCTCTCCTCTTGATGGGGTCGTCCTGCACTTGTTGTCCTTCTATAGACTTTTTGGTGATTGGTTGCTCAACTCATATATACTCATCTACTCCCATTTTTACCCCAGCATCTTTACATAACAGAGAGACCAAGCTTGGATAAGCCAATCTGGCATCTTTGGAGTTCTTGTTTGCAATTTTGTAGAGCTCACAAGCAATCAGCTGATGAACTTCCACTTCTTTTTTCAGCATAATGCAATGAATCATCACTGCTCTTCTGATGGTGACCTCAGAGCGGTTGCTAGTGGGCAGTATAGAGCACCTAATGAAGTCCAGTCAGCCTCTGGCGACTAGTTTGAGATCTCCTCTTTTGAGTTGGTTTGGGGCACCCTTTGTGTTGGTTGTCCATTTGGCTCCAGGGAGGCATATGTCCTCTAAGATTTTGTCCAAGCTCAGGTTTGATCTCATCATTCTCCTATTAAAGGAGTCTGGGTCATCTTGCAGTTGAGGCAGCTTGAAGATCTCCCTTATTTTGTCAGGGTGGGTGTGAATAATCTCCCCTCTGACCAGAGTTCTATAGTCATAGAATGCGGTTCCAGCTATTCTCTGCCTGTCCGTCTGCCACAGATTTGCGTAGAATTCCTGAACTATGTTTCTTCCCACCTTTGTTTCAGGATTAGCTAGGACTTCCCAGCTCCTGTTTCGAATTTGCTCTTGGATCTCCGGATATTCGTCTTCTTTTAGATCGAATTTAACTTCCGGGATCACTGACCTTAGACCCATTATTTTGTAGTAATGGTCTGAATGTTCTTTGGTTAAGAACTTCCCTTGATTCCAAAGTGGTTTTGGAATATTCTCTTTCTTGCCTCTTGAGTTGGTTTGTTTTCCCTTAAGAGCCATGATCTTAGTAGGTATTAGCTTAGTGATCACGGACAAACACACCAAACTTAGAGGTTTACTTGTCCTCAAGCAAAAGAAAGGAAAGAAGAGGGATATGAGAGAGCCAAGTCCGAATTGTGAAGGTGGGGGGAGGCCGAACCAGGATTTAAGGGAAGGGGGTGGGTTTCAAAAATTTTAAAGATATGATAGAAGATATGATTTGTAAAAGATATGTATGATAGGAAAAGGATGCACTTTAAAATTTAAAAGACATGAATAATATGAAAGATATTTGAAAAAGATAGCTTTGTTTTGAAAAAGATATTGATGAGTTGAAAAAAAAATTTGAGAAGGAAAAGAGATAGATTTGTTTTGAAAAAGATTTGAAAAGAAGTTGAAGAGGATAAAAAAATGTTTATGTTTAGAATTAAGATACATTTGATATCTTTGAAAAAAGGATTTGAAAAATTAGGATTTGTAATATGTTTATGCAAGAAATCATGAGTTGAAACATGAAAAATGAAAAAAATTTGAAGTGAAAACGAAATTACCTATTCCCCATAATCCTGGTGTTAAACGCCCAACTGCTGCATGTTTTGGGCGTTTAACGCCCAGTTGGTGCTTGGTCTGGGCGTTAAACGCCCAACTGTTGCTTCTAGCTGGCGTCAAACACCAGAAACTCCTTTGTAACTGGGCATTTTTCTGAACGCTCAGGATGCTGTAAATCTGGTGTTAAACGCCTAGTAGATGCTCCTTTTGGGCATTTAACGCCCAAAACATGTCTTACTGGCTTTTTCGCACCAGTGAGCTTCTTTTTGCTGTTTTGTATTCTACATCCTTCTGCAACCCTGTGAATTTATGCAATTGATTCTTTACCTAGAAGATTATTGATATTGAACCTGTATAATAAAAAAATAAATAAGAAACAATTTTTGCTAATGGCTGGGTTGCCTCCTAGCAAGCGCTTCTTTATTGTCTTTAGCTGGACCTTGCTGAGCTTTTAATCTAGCCTCAGCCTTGAGCACTCTTGCTCAACATTGCCTTCAGGATAATGCTTGATTCTCTATCCATTAACAATGAACTTCTTACTAGAATCAATGTCTTAAAGCTCCACATAGCCATATGGTGACACACTTGTAATCACATATGGTCCCCTCCATCGGGATTTCAGTTTCCTGGGGAATAGCCTGAGCCTAGAGTTAAACAGCAGAACCTTCTATCCTGGTTCAAAGACTCTAGATGACAGCTTTCTGTCATGCCACCTTTTTGCTTTCTCTTTGTAAAGCTTGGCATTTTCGAAAGTAGTGAGTCTGAATTCCTCTAGCTCATTTAGCTGGAGCAATCTTTTTTCTCCGGCTAAATTGGCATCGAAGTTTAGGAATCTGATTGCCCAATAGGCCTTATGCTCCAGTTCCACGGGCAGATGACAGGCCTTACCATACACAAGCTGGTATGGAGAGGTCCCTATAGGATTTTTGAATGCTGTTCTGTAAGCCCACAGAGCATCATCCAAGCTTCTCGCCCAATCCTTTCTATGGGTACTTACAGTCCGTTCCGAGATTCTTTTTAGTTCTCTATTAGAGACTTTAGCTTGCCCCTTTGTCTGTGGATGATATGGAGTTGTCACCTTGTGACTAATTCCATACCGGACCATAGCAGAGTAAAGCTTTTTGTTACAGAATTGAGTGCCCCCATCACTAATTAGTGCTCTAGGGACACCAAACCTGCTGAAGATATGTTTCTGGAGGAACTTCAGCACTGTCTTAGTATCATTAGTGGCTGTGGCAATGGCCTCTACCCATTTGGATACATAGTCGACTGCCACCAAAATATAAGTGTTTGAGTATGATGGTGGAAAAGGCCCCATGAAGTCAATACCCCATACATCAAACAGCTCAATCTCCAAGATTCCTTGTTGAGGCATGGCGTAACCATGAGGCAGATTACCAGATCTCTGGCAACTGTCACAGTTACGTACAAACTCTCGGGAATCTCTATAGAGGGTAGGCCAGTAGAAGCCACTTGGAGGACCTTGGTGGCTGTTCGCTCACCTATGAAATGGCCTCCATATTGTGACCCATGGCAATGCCATAAGATCTTCTGTGCTTCTTCTCTAGGCACACACCTACGGATTATTCCGTCTGCACATCTCTTAAAGAGATAGGGTTCATCCCATAAGTAGTACTTTGCATCAGTAATTAATTTTTTCTTTTGTTTCCTGCTGTACTCCTTGGGTATGAACCTTGCAGCTTTATAGTTTGCAATATCTGCAAACCATGGTGTTTCCTAAATGGCGAACAAATGCTCATCCGGAAAGGTTTCAGAGATCTCATTAGAGGGAAAGGACGCCCCTTCTACTGGTTCTATCTGGGACAGATGATCAGCCACTTGGTTTTTTGTCCCTTTTCTGTCTCTTATTTCTATATCAAACTCTTGCAGAAGCAACACCCATCTTATGAGCCTGGGTTTTGACTCCTGCTTTGTAAGTAAATATTTAAGAGCAACATGGTCAGTGTACACAATCACTTTTGATCCTACCAAGTATGATCTAAACTTGTTAATGGCATAAACTACTGCAAGTAATTCTTTTTCTGTGGTTGTGTAATTTTTCTGGGCATCATTTAAAACATGGCTAGCATAATAAATGACATGCAAAAGCTTGTCATGCCTCTGCCCCAATACTGCACCAATGGCATGGTCACTGGCATCACACATTAGTTCGAATGGTAATGTCCAGTCTGGTGCAGAAATGACTGGTGCTGTGACCAGCTTAACTTTCAGAGTTTCAAACGCCTGTAGACACTCTATGTCAAACACAAATGGCGTGTCAGCAGCTAGCAGGTTGCTTAGAGGTTTTTCAATTTTTGAAAAATCCTTTATAAACCTCCTATAGAATACTGCATGCCCCAGAAAGCTTCTGATTGCCTTAACATTGGCAGGTGGTGGTAATTTTTCAATTACCTCTACCTTAGCTTGATCCACCTCTATTCCTTTATTTGAAATCTTATGCCCAAGGACAATCCCTTCAGTCACCATAAAGTGACATTTTTCCCAGATTAAAACCAGGTTAGTCTCTTGGCATCTTTTCAGAACCAGTGTCAGGTGATCAATTCAGGAGCTGAATGAGTCTCCATATACTGAGAAGTCATCCATGAAGACTTCTAGAAATTTTTCCACCATATCAGAGAAAATAGAGAGCATGCATCTCTGAAAGGTTGCAGGTGCATTACACAGCCCAAATGGCATCCTTCTGTAGGCAAATACTCCAGATGGACATGTGAATGCTGTTTTCTCTTGATCCTGTGGATCTACTGCAATTTGGTTGTAGCCTGAATAGCCATCCAAAAAGTAGTAATAATCATGACCTGCTAGTCTTTCTAGCATCTGGTCTATGAATGGTAAAGGAAAATGATCATTTCTGGTGGCTGTATTGAGACTTCTATAGTCAATACACATGCATCATCCTGTAACTGTTCTTGTAGGAACCAGTTTATTTTTTCATTATGAACCACTGTCATGTCTCCCTTTTTGGGGACAACTTGGACAGGGCTCACCGAGGGGCTATCAGAAATAGGATAAATAATCCCAGCCTCCAGTAACTTTGTGACCTCTTTCTGCACCACTTCCTTCATGGCTGGATTTAGCCACCTCTGTGGTTGAACCACTGGCTTAGCATCATCCTCTGATAGGATCTTGTGCATGCATCTAGCTGGGCTTATGCCCTTAAGGTCACTTATGGACCACCCAAGAGCTGTCTTGTGTGTCCTTAGCACTTGAAGTAGTGCTTCCTCTTCCTGTGGATTTAAAGCAGAGCTTATGATCACCAGAAAAGTGTCACCTTCTCCCAGAAATGCATATTTCAGGGATGGTGGTAATGGTTTGAGCTCGGGTTTTGGAGGTTTTTCCTCTTCCTGAGGAATTTCCAGAGGCTCTTTTATCTCCTATGAATCCTCCAAATCAGGCTGAGCATCTTTAAAGATGTCTTCTAGCTCTAATTCGAGACTCTCAGCCATGTTGATCTCTGAAGAACTGAAGATTGATGGTTTAGAAGTTATAGTAAATACTCGTTGCAAGTATAGTTACTAAACCAAGCAATCAACCTTTCTTACAAACGTTTTGGTTGTCACAAGTAACAAACCCCTTTTAAAATTGATAACCGAGTATTTAAACCTCGGGTCGTCTTCTCAAGGAATTGCAGGGAGGTATGTTCTTATTATTGGTTATGAGTTTGTAAATTGGGATTTTGGAAGTAAGGTGGGAATATGTTATGTGACAAGTAAAATAAAATAATACTAATAAAATCTCTTGGCAAGATATGAAGAATTGGAAGTCCTATCCTTATCAATTGTGATGAGAATTGGATTTTAATCCCACTTTGTTAACCTTTACTAAACAAAGAAAAGTTAAGTGGACTGATTAGCTTGATTATCAAGTCCTAGTCAACTCTTGTGGAGAGACTAGCTTTAGAGCAATCCTAGTGCAATCAGAATCTGCCAATTTCAACCACTGTTTTATTTGATAGCTCAAGTGTTACCAATTACTTGACTCAAGCCAAAAAGGGGGAAATATCTAAATTATTTATAAAAGAAAGCAAACATAATTCTGAAATACCTTAATTATATTAAATAAAATATTCAAATCATAACATGAAAAAGTTCATAAATTTAATTGGAAAAATAAATAAAAATAAAGAACCTGGGATTGAGAGTCACTCCTAAAACTAAGAGAAGTCCTAAATCCAAATCCTAAGAGAGAGGAGAGAACCTCTCTCTCTAAAAACTACATCTACTCCTAAAATTGTGAATATGAAAGCCTCCTCATGAATGAGTGCATTCTCCTACTTTATAGCCTCTAATCTGTGTTTTCTGGGTCGAGAACTGGGTCGAAAACAGCCCAGAAATCGCTGGAGAAGAATTCAAACACGCTGATTTCCGTCACTGCGACGCGGCCGCATGGAGCACGCAGTCGCGTCATCTAGCGTCAGAGAAACTATAGTATATTATATATCAAATCGAAGCCCCGGACGTTAGCTTTCCAACACAACTGAAACTGCGTCGTTTGGACCTCTGTAGCTAAAGTTATAGCCGTTTGAGTGCGAAGAGGTCATGCTAGACAGCTTAGCAAGTCCTCCAACTTCTTGTATTCCTTCCACTTTTGCATGCTTCCTTTCCATCCTCCAAGCCATTCCTGCCCTATAATCTCTGAAAACACTTAACGCACATATCAAGGCATCTAATGGTAATAAGAGGGGATTAATAATAAGCAAATATAATATCAAAGAAGCATGTTTTCAATCATAGCACAAAATCAGGAAGGAAAACGTAAAACATGCAAATAGTATGAATAAGTGGGTAAAGAATAGATAAAAACCACTCAATTGAGCACAAGATAAACCATAAAATAGTGGTTTATCAACCTTCCCACACTTAAAAATAAAACTCAAAAACAAATAAAACTAAATAAAAAATGAAAAAAGAAACGATTATACCATGGTGGGTTGTCTCCCACCTAGCACTTTTAGTTATAGTCCTTAAGTTATTCATTTGATGAGCTTCCTACTATGGTGGCTTGTGCTTGTACTGATCCAGGAATCCCCACCAATGTTTGTACTTCCAATAGCCTCCGGGGTCCCAAACTAAGCATGTAAAGCCCTTAAGAAGCTTCAAACAGATTCTTAGGCTCCCGGGGTGACAAATGCCAGAACAGATTCCGGGATCCTAAACTTTACTTTTACACCCGTTTTTATCTCGATCTGCATTTTTCCAGCCGGGTGAAAGGTGATCTGAATTCTCACTGCAGCGACCAAACAGCTTCCTAGACACATTCAGTTGAGCTTTATACCAACCTTTGCGTTTGAACTTAAAGCTTCCAACCATGATGAACCTTGCAGGACAATTCTTACCACTGGCCATCTTCCTCCAACTCTTAATGTCACAAAGAGCTCTAAGTTGACCATCCGTCTATAGTAGCCCATATTCAAGTGGAATTAGAAAGCTAAGGGATATGAATTTTACCCACTTGAATGTTGTGAAGGATGATGGCAACTTAGGGGGAGGTATTTTTAATGAAATTGCAAGTTCCACTCCCCTGTGCTCTTCTCTGATAATTACCACCTCTTTGCAAGCTTCTTCAATTTCAACCTCTTCCTTTTGGCAGCTCTCTTTCAATTCAATCTTCTCTTCATTACTTTCCAAGGGCATGGGAGGTTGTGCTTCTTCTTCTTGAATCTCCATCTCTTGATCAACCTCTTCCAAGTCTTCAACTGTGATATGCCTTGGAGGTTGTACACCCTCCTTAGCATCAATTTCAAACGTCTTGGAGGGGGGTTCTATGACTGGACTTTCCCATGGAGATTATGCATCTCCTAAGTCTTCAACCACTTCTTCTTCTTGAACGATGACAGCTTCTTCTACTTGTTCTAGTATGAATTCATGCTCTGTCTTGTCCACTGGAGTCTCTAATATCTCCTTCATGCTATGCTCTTCACTAGACTGTCCACATGGAGCTGTGGCTGATCCTTGTATATTTGACCGCCTAGAAGCCCATTGAATTAATGCTTGCTCCAGTTGTTGAGTGGTTGCCTGAAATCGATCCACTGTTTCCTTGAAACGATCCTTTGTCTCTTGATGCACTCGGTTATCATAGGTAGGATCATAGTGCTCTTGGATTGATGGATATGGAGATGGCAAATATTGAGGTGGTGGTGGGATGGGGAGATCATTTTGTGATTGAAAAGGAAGTGCACTAGAGCTTGAGGGTTGATTGTTAAAGGTATTTGGTGGTCTGATTTGGGTGGCGAGAGCTCGTATAGTAGAGTTTAGATCGGTGAGTGCTCTCTCCATGGAGGTTTGGGTGGATCTATGTATGGTTCATTTGGTTCATAAGGTGGTTGGTATGGTGAATGTGGGTTAGGGTCATATGGAGGTGAATGGTGGAAAGAGGCTTGTGAGTATGGTGGTCCAAAGTCATGTTGAGGAAATGGTCCATAGGCATATGGTGGTGATTGTTGATATGAGGGTTGATCAAATCCTTGTGGCTCCTCCCATCTTTGATTGTTCCAACCTTGATGCCTGTTCTCATTGTAATTTCTTCTTCCTGCAACATTATTGTAACCAGACTCATAGCCAAAGGGGTGAGAGTTCATAGTAGCAATTAAAAATGAAAATAAAAATAAATTTAAATTAAAAGGTTATTTAAATTTTGAATTTGAAAATTAAATTTTGAAATTTGAAATTTGAAATTTTGAAATTTGAATTTGAAATTTTTGAAATTTGAATTTTTGAAATTTGAAATTTGAAATTTGAAAATTTTTAAATTTAAATTTTGAAAATTTTAAATTTGAATTTTGAAATTTGATTTTTGAAATAAGATAAGATAAGATAAAAAATTTTAAAAATAAAAATCTAAAATTTTTTTTTTTTGGAAAAAATTAATTAAAAATATTTTTGAATTTAATGAGGAAAGAGAAAAACAATAAAATGACACCAAATTTCAAATTTTTAGATCAAAATGAAGAAAACAACTAAGAACAGCTTGAAGGTCAAGATGAATGTGAAGAACAACTTGAAGATCAAGATGAACACTGAGAACAAATTTTTGAAAATTTTTTTTATAACTAAATAAAAACAAATAACCTCTTAATTTATGGAAAATAAAAAATAAAAACAAAAATAAAAAACAAATAAACAAGCAAAAATAAAAAAAAATATTTACAATAACCAATAATAAGGCACACGTTTGCAATTCCCCGGCAACGGCGCCATTTTGAAGAACTGAAGATTGATGGTTTAGAAGTTATAGTAAATACTTGTTGCAAGTATAGTTACTAAACCAAGCTATCAACCTTTCTTACAAACGTTTTGGTTGTCACAAGTAACAAACCCCTTTTAAAATTGATAACCGAGTATTTAAACCTCGGGTCGTCTTCTCAAGGAATTGCAGGGAGGTATGTTCTTATTATTGGTTATGAGTTTGTAAATTGGGATTTTGGAAGTAAGGTGGGAATATGTTATGTGACAAGTAAAATAAAATAATACTAATAAAATCTCTTGGCAAGATATGAAGAACTGGAAGTCCTATCCTTATCAATTGTGATGAGAATTGGATTTTAATCCCACTTTGTTAACCTTTACTAAACAAAGGAAAGTTAAGTGGACTGATTAGCTTGATTCTCAAGTCCTAGTCAACTCTTGTGGAGAGACTAGCTTTAGAGAAATCCTAGTGCAATCAGAATCTGCCAATTTCAACCACTGTTTTATTTGACAACTCAAGTGTTACCAATTACTTGACTCAAGCCAAAAAGGGGGAAAATATCTAAATTATTTATAAAAGAAAGCAAACATAATTCTGAAATACTTCAATTATATTAAATAAAATATTCAAATCATAACATGAAAAAGTTCATAAATTTAATTGGAAAAATAAATAAAAATAAAGAACCTGGGATTGAGAGTCACTCCTAAAACTAAGAGAAGTCCTAAATCCTAATCCTAAGAGAGAGGAGAGAACCTCTCTCTCTAAAAACTACATCTACTCCTAAAATTGTGAATATGAAAGCCTCCTCATGAATGAGTGCATTCCCCTACTTTATAGCCTCTAATCTGTGTTTTCTGGGCCGAGAACCGGGTCGAAAACAGCCCAGAAATTGCTGGAGAAGAATTCAAACACGCTGATTTCCGTCACTGCGACGCGGCCGCATGGAGCACGCGGTCGCGTCATCTAGCGTCAGGGCAACTATAGCATATTATATATCAAATCGAAGCCCCAGACGTTAGCTTTCTAACGCAACTGAAACCACATCGTTTGGATCTCTGTAGCTAAATTTATAGCCGTTTGAGTGCGAAGAGGTCAGGCTGGACAGCTTAGCAATTCCTCCAACTTCTTGTATTCCTTCCACTTTTGCATGCTTCTTTTCCATCCTCCAAGCCATTCCTACCCTATAATCTCTGAAAACACTTAACGCACATATCAAGGTATCTAATGGTAATAAGAGGGGATTAATAATAAGCAAATATAATATCAAAGAAGCATGTTTTCAATCATAGCACAAAATCAGGAAGGAAAACGTAAAACATGCAAATAGTATGAATAAGTGGGTAAAGAGTAGATAAAAACCACTCAATTGAGTACCAGATAAATCATAAAATAGTGGTTTATCAATCTCCTATACCAAAGAGTCAATAAGATCAACTTTCATACAGTCTTTTGGTGTGTCTGGATGCTGCATGGCTTTGACAGCATTTAACTTGAACTCATCCTCATTGACCCTCAGGGTTACTTCCCCCTTTTGGACATCAATGAGAGTTCGTCCAGTTGCTAGGAAAGGTCTTCCTAGAATGAGAGTAGCATTCTTGTGCTCCTCCATTTCCAGCACTACAAAGTCAGTGGGAAAGGCGAATGGCCCAACCCTGACAATCGTGTCTTCAATTACGCCTGATGGGTATTTAATGGAGCCATCAACAAGTTGGAGACATATCCTGGTTGGTCTGACTTCTTCAGTTAAACCAAGCTTTCTGATAGTGGATGCAGGTATTAGGTTGATGCTTACCCCAAGATCACATAAAGCTGTCTTGGTGCAATCACCCTCTAATATGCATGGTATCATAAAGCTCCAGGGATCTTTAAGCTTTTCTGGGAAGCTTTTCAGAATGACTGCACTGCATTCCTCAGTGAGGAGAACTCTTTCGGTTTCTCTCCAATCCTTCTTATGGCTCAAGATCTCTTTCATGAACTTGGCATAAGAGGGTATTTGCTCAAGTGCCACAGCAAACGAAATCTTTATTTCAAGAGTCCTGAGGTAGCTTGCAAAGCAAGCAAATTGCTTATCCTGCTCCTCTTGGCGGAGTTATTGAGGATAAGGTATTTTGGCTTTGTATTCTTCAACCTTGGTTGCTGCAGGTTTATTTCCTACAGAAGTGGTTGGAGAAGCATTTTTAGAGGGGTTGTTATCAACACTTGAGTATGTCTGATCCCTCACTGGCGTTTGAATGCCAGGGTTGGAAGCTTGATTGGCGTTGGACGCCAACTTCCTACCTATTTCAAGCATTTGAACGCCAAAACTGAGCTTCCTTTGGGCGTTGAACGCCAACTCCTTGCCTGTTTGTGGCGTTTGAACGCCAGAACTGAGCATGGGTTAGCTGTTTAACACCAGCTCTCCACCTTTTTCTGGTGTTTGAGTGCCAGAATCTTTCCTCTCTGGGCTCTTACTGTCCTCAGAGGGATTTTGGGTAGCAATTTGTTCATTTCTTGGCTTCCTGCTGCCTTGAAGTGAGGTATTTAATATTTTCCCACTTCTTAATTGAACTACTTGGCACTTTTCTGTTATTTGTTTTGATAACTACTGTTCTGTTTCCTTCAACTGTACTTTCATATTCATATTAGCCATTCTTGTGTCTTGTAGTATCTCCTTGAATTCGGCCAGCTGTTTTGTTAGAAAATCTATTTGCTGATTGAATTCAGTAATTTGTTCTGCAGGACTGAGTTCAGCAGTTACTGTTTTAGCCTCTTCTTTCATGGAAGGTTCACTACTTAGGTACAGATGCTGATTTCTGGCAACTGTATCAATGAGCTCTTGAGCTTCTTCAATTGTCTTTCTCATGTGTATAGATCCACCAGCTGAGTGGTCCAAAGACATCCTGAGCTTTCTCTGTAAGCCCATAATAGAAGATGTCTAACTGCACCCACTCTGAAAATATTTCAGAGGGGCATTTTCTTAGCATCTCTCTGTATCTCTCCCAGGCATCATAAAGAGATTCATTATCTCCTTGTTTAAAGCCTTGGATGTTCAGCCTTAGCTGTGTCATTTTCCATGTCCTTATGCTAGCCTTAGGTTGGTTATTTAACCACCTCTTAGCTTAGTCTTTTACAGCAAATAGAAACAGTAATAATCTGTAGACATCCTGATCTACTTTCTTATCATGTACTGTGTCAGCAATTTGTAAAAACTGTGCCAGAAACTCTGTAGGTTCTTCTTGTGGAAGACCGGAATACTGGCAACTTTGCTGCACCATGATAATGAGCTGAGGATTCAACTCAAAACTACTGTCTCCGATGGAGGGTATACAGATACTACTCCCATATGAAGCAGTAGTGGGGTTAGCATATGACCCCAGAGTCCTTCTGGACTGTTCATTTTCACTTTTGTCCATGATGGAGAAAGGAAGATGATGTGGATTGTAAAAATTTTATTATATATAAAAAATTTCAAAACAATAAAATAAAATAAAATAAAAACTACAATAAAAAAGAATTGAAAATATTTTATGAGGATTTTCGAAAAAGTGATGAGAGAGAAGATATGATAAGATAAAATTTTGAAATTGAAATCTGAATTTTTATGGAAAAAATTTTGAAATATTTGCTTAAAAATAGTTAGAAAAGATATTTTTTATTTTTGAATTTTATGATGAAAGAGAAAAACACACAAAAGACACACAACTTAAAATTTTTAAATCTAATACTCCTTATTTTCAAAAATTTTGGAGGGAAAACACCAAGGAACACCAAACTTAAAAATTTTAAGATCAAAACACAAGGAAGACTCAAGAACACCTTGAAGATTCACAAGAACAACAAGAGCATGAAGATAGAATACCAAACTTAAAATTTTTAGAAAACCAAAATAAAATTTTCGAAAACTAAAGAGAAATTAACGAGAAAACACCAAACTTAAAGTTTGGCACAAGATTTAATTAAAGAAAAATTATTTTTAAAACAGTTTTTTTTAAAAAGAAGATATCCAATTACCAAGAACATAAGCACAACACTCTAGCCAATTGAGCTATAGATTTAACGTGTTTTAATAAGGTATTTAATAATAAAAGAAATTTTTTTTTTTGAAAACTGATATTTTGAAAAAGCACAAGAAAAACAAGAAAAGACACAGAACAAGAAAACTAAAGATCAAATAAGAAAAATTGACAAGAACAACTTGAAGATCAAGGAAGAACAAGAACACAAATTCGAAAATTTAAAAGAAAATACAAACATGCAATTGACACCAAACTTAATATATGAAACTAAACTCAAATAGAAAAACTCAATTATCAGTTTCTAAAATTTTTGCAAAAATTAAAAAAGAGAAAATAAGGATTTAAAAAAAAGAACTTTCAACCAAAAACAATAATAGAAGACTCTAAACCAAAAAGAAAAATTTTTCCTAATCTAAGCAACAAAATAAACCGTCAGTTGTCCAAACTCGAACAATCCCCAGCAACGGCGCCAAAAACTTGGTGCACGAATTGTAAATCACACTTTTCACAACTCGTACCACTAACCAGTAAGTGCACTGGGTCGTCCAAGTAATACCTTACATGAGTAAGGGTCGATCCCACGGAGATTGTTGGCTTGAAGCAAGCTATGGTTATTTTGTAATTCTTAGTCAGGAAATCAATGAGAAGAGTGATTATATTTATGAAGAGTAAAAAAGCATAAATTAAATAGTACTTGTTATGCAGTAATGGATAGTATGTTGGAGTTTTGGAGGTGCTTTATCTTCTGAATCTCTACTTTTCCCCTGTCTTCTTCTTCACGCACGCAAGGTTCCTCCTATGGCAAGCTGTGTGTTGGGGCATCACCGTTGTCAATGGCTACCATCCGTCCTTTCAGTGAAAGTGGTCCAGGTGCGCTGTCACCGCACGGCTAATCATCTGTTGATTCTCGATCATGTCGGAATAAGATCCATTCATCCTGTTGCGTCTGTCACTACGCCCAACACTCGCGAGTTTAAAGCTCGTCACAGTCATTCAATCTTTGAATCCTACTCGAAATACCACAGACAAGGTTTAGACTTTCCGGATTCTCAAGAATGGTGCCAATGGATTCTAGCTTATACCACGAAGATTTTGATTAAGGAATCCAAGAGATACTCATTCAGTTGAAGGTAGAACGGAAGTGGTTGTCAGGCACGGGTTCAAAGGTTGAGAATGGTAATGAGTGTCACAGATCATCACATCCATCATATTGAAGTGCGAATGAACATCTTAGATAGAAACAAGCGTGTTTGAATAGAAAACAGAAATAATTGCATTAATTCATCGAGACACAGAAGAGCTCCTCACCCCCAACAATGGAGTTTAGAGACTCATGCCGTCAAAGAGTACAAAGTTCAGATCTAAAAATGTCATGAGGTACAAAATAAATCTCTAAAAGTTGTTTAAATACTAAACTAGTAACCTAGGTTTACAGAAAATGAGTAAACTAAGATAGATAGTGCAGAAATCCACTTCTGGGGTCTACTTGGTGTGTGCTGGGGCTGAGACTTGAGCTTTACACGTGCCTAGGCTGTTTCTAGAGTTAAACGCCAGGTTGTAACCTGTTTCTGGCGTTTAACTCCAACTTGTAACCTGTTTCTAGCGTTTAATGCCAGAATACAACATGGAACTGGCGTTGAACGCCAGTTTACGTCGTGTATCCTTGAACAAAGTATGGATTATTATATATTTCTAGAAAGCCCTGGATGTCTACTTTCCAACGCAATTGAGAGCGCACCAATTGAACTCTTATAGCTCCAAAAAATCCATTCCGAGTGCAGGGAGGTCAGAATCCAACAACATCAGCAGCCCTTTTTCATCCTGAATCAGATTTTTGCTCAGCTCCCTCAATTTCAGCCAAAAAATACCTGAAATTATAGAAAAACACACAAACTCATTGTAAAGTCCAGAAATATGAATTTTGCCTAGAAAGTAATAAAAATATACTAAAAACTAACTAAAACATACTAAAAACTACATGAAATTAACCTCCAAAAAGCGTATAAAATTTCTGCTCATCACTCGATCAATAGGGTGTTAAAAATCAAGCCTAAACGGTTCAAACAGCCCAGCTACGAGGAAAGAGTCAAAAATGACACAAGATGTGAGGACGTATTAGGTGATTTGTGCACAATAGGCAATGATTGGGTGAGGGATTCACACGGACTCCCACTCAAACTTAGAAGAGGTGATCTCACACCTGAAGCAAAAGGATGGCATGACATAGTGAGGAGATCACTACTCCCTACTTCAAACAACTCCGAAGTAACAGTGAACAGAGCGGTAATAATTCATTGTATAATGAAAGGAGGGGAGGTTAATGCTGGAGAAATTATAGCCAAAAGCATCATTGACATAGCTGAGAAGGTCAAGCAAGATGGTTGGCTAGGACATCCAAGCACTATTCTTCGCCTATGTGAAGAGGCTGGGGTGCCACTTGATGAATTTGAAGATACAGACAAGTGTCCATTGGGAAGCCTATCACTAAGGAAAGATTGGAGTATGTCACTACAACCCAATTAGCGAAGATTCCTCAAAGAAGAAGAAGGAGAAGAAGGGAGGCAATACAACAGGAGGAGCAAGAAGAAGCAGAAGAGCCAAATGCTCTAAACATGGACCAACTTCAAAATGCACTGGAAGGAATCACTCAACAGTACTCGCAAATTCAACAAAGTCAAAAGGAACAAGCTCAACAACAAAAGGATCTCTGGCAAATGATGGATCAGCAAAGAGGAGTTTTGTAACAACCCTGATTTTTGAGTATGCGAGATCTTTTCCGAAGGCACGGATTTTTTCGGAAGATCAATAAAGGGAACACCTATTCTATATCATCAAGTATCTCAATCCTCATTGTCATTATGTCATCTTTAAGCTAGAACCTCTTCTGAGGCAAGCTCGGTAATGCAATCGCGAAGAACCTAGTTTTTGAACCGTATCGGTTGGCAGTTTTGATTCTGATTTTCGTAAATAGTCTCTGTTTGATGAACCGGACTCGATTCCTGAGAGGAGAGAGATAATATTATAATATTATCATTATATTAGTATTAGAAGCTTCTTGAATAATATTATAAGGTTACCTGGTCTGTTTTAGTTAAAAACAGGAAATCGGTTTAACCGGTTTCACAGTTTACTGGTGCAGCATAGCACCGGCACTCTCTGATGACTTTAGCAATGCTAAGGCCTCATTATACATGTTTTATTCTCATATTAAATATGTTACTAGTTTCTTTTATGCTAGTAGCTCAGAAAATAATTTTTAGAGATGTTTTTACGAGTGTTCCAATACATCTAGTTTTAGTAGTTATACACCTGAGATATTTTAATATTATTTTAATCCACCTCCAAGCCAACCAATCAAAACTCACCTTATACCCCCAATACCCCCAAGGCTGCCTCATTTTCTCATTGTGGCCGAAATTGAAAGGAGAGAAAAGAGAGAAAACTTCATGAACACTTAATCTTCAAAGCTTGATTTCTTCTGAACTAAAACTCAAATCGAAATTCCGATTTCACCAAAATGATCCTCTCTTCTTCCTCTACATAACCATATAACATATCAAGGCTGGAAATAAGGTGAGATGGCTGTCTCCCTCCCTCTTCAATTCGGTTTTCAAGGAAAACCATGCAAAACATGTGTTTTCTTGATGTTTTTCCTTAGGAATCATGCTTAACTTGACTTGAGGGCCAAGAAACGTGAATTTACAGCAAGTCTAAGGTTAGAAATCACTTCCTAACATGCTGAGTGAGATTTGGTTAGTTGAAGGTTTTTGGATTTAAAGTTGTTCTTGATGTAATTTAGGAGGAAAAAGTGCTTAAGGACCACCTGAAAGTCTAACCGAATTAGGAGCAGCAAAACCAGGTAGGGTGTCATGAAATTAATCTTGATTATTTGTGTTTGAGTTGTGTGAATGTTGTATGATTTGGCTGTGCTAAAAATTGGTTGCATATATGATTGATTCTTGGTGCAAATTTGGTGAAATTTTGATGAAATTTGATGAAATTCAAGCTTTGAGTTTATGTTCTTGGAGCAGCTGGAAAACGAAACCCTAGGCCCTAAATTGGGGATCAATTTGTGTTAAAATCATGTAGAAAAGATGGAGTTTTATTGGCTGTAAATTTATTTTGAATTATGGTAAAAATCAGTTGCTGAAAAGACTGAAAAACGGGTAAAAACAGAGAAAGAATCTGAAGAATATACGAAGAACATGAAGAACACTTTGAGTGTGGTGAAGAACAATGAAGAACACCTTTTAGATCTTGAAAAGGGCAAGGAAGTAAATATTTTGGTGTTTGAGGGGTTATTTTGTAATTTTGAAAAGTTAGGGTGGTTAAAGTAGAAATATTAAAAGTTACGGGGGTAAAAAGTGAATTTTTAAAGGTTAAAAGTTAAAGTGGGGTAATTTTCGAAAATATATTAATAAAATAATAAATAATAATAAAATATTAAATAATAATATTTAATTAAAAATAATATTTTAATAAAAATAACAAAATAATGCGAAAAATGCAGTTTTCTGTAAAAGCTTTAGAAAGACAACTTTAAGCGCAGAATCTCATAATTACCTTCAGAAAACACTTAGGGAGTGGTAATAACATATTAGTGAGGCAAAGATAAATGAAAGATAAGAAGTTAAAGAAGAGATAAAAATCAAAGAAAAAGTCTGTAAATTTTTAATGACAGAAAAACAGACAGAGATTAGTGAACAAACTAGGGCAACATAGTTAGTCCTTGAGTTGCGACTAAGGTTAGGTATTATATGAAAAGTTAAACTATTTCAGTATAGACTTAATAAACCTATACTTGGGACAGGCTAACTATTCATATCAAAATTTACATAAGCTTTAAATACATACGTTAAACAGAGAAATCAGAGCAGAGTAAAGAAACACAGAGAACAGAGTAACCAGAGAAGAATAAAGGGATACAGAGAAAAGAGTAATCAGAGCAAAGTAAGAAGACAAAGAGAAAAGAGTAATGTGATAAAGAGAAATGGTTTGAGTTAAGATGTAAAAGTAAAAGCTGTAGAGTTTGTATAGCATGATTGAACAGAGAAAGAAAGAGGTATTGCATAAGAATGTGAAAGTGATGATGAATAATGAGAATGTTAATGAATGATGATAACGAGAATGATTATGTAAGAATTTGCTGCAGAGAGGCAGTCAGATAGATGGTGGTACGACCACTGAGAATGCTTTCCTGGGATGCCTTGCTATAATGCTTTGCTGTAAGACAGAGGTTGCTTATAGAGGTATCGAGATGAGTGTGCTCCTGTAAGATAGAGGTTGCTTACAGTGAGTGTGTTGTTGCTCCTGTAAGACAGAGGTTGCTTACAGTGAGTATGTTGTTGCTCCTGTAAGACAGAGGTTGCTTACAGTGAGTCTGTTGGGCGTATATCGGCTAATAAGTGCCGCCCTGCAAGACAAAGGTTGCTTGCAGTGGATACCCTGCAAGACAAAGGTTTCTTGCAGTGGATATTGCCAACAGGAAAGCCTTATCCAAACAAAGGTTGCTGGGTAACGTCGGGAGCGGGTATGTAACCGACAGATGAGCTCATTACCTGCACTAGGGCTAGACATGCATCATATTTGGTTGCACATTTACTCTGTTATGGTTGTTGTTTGAATGTATGATTTCTTTGTTTGTATTCCATTCACTGTGTCTGTGTTTTATTTTCTTGTATTCTCTTGTTTTTGTTTTGCTTTCTATTTTCTCTATTTTTTCTAGTTTTCGGCTTCTTCTGTTCACTGCTTCTCGGTATTCTGCTATTTATCTGCTAAACAACACAGAATTAATGAACGTAACTAATAACCCCGGCCCTACTAAGAACTCTCCAGTTCTTACCCCTTCTCTCTCCCTTCCCCCTTCAGATGGAAGCATGAATACCCTTCCGTAGTTTGCTGATGACTGTTCTGCAAAGAAGATTCTACTCTAGGTAGTCTTCTGAGTCTAGAGTGAACTCCGTTACCTGTTTATATGTATATACTGTGAGGCCAGCCAACGTCTGCACCCTGCTTATCTACAAACTTTAACCTAAGTCCTCCGTACGATGTTGCTGTTATGTGGCCACTCGATGAAGTACTTGAGAGACACTCTTTGATGACATATGATCGTGCAAAGGATTAGTAGACGACCTTCCACCTTTTGATGACGATCCACCTGACTTGAGGTTTGAAGACCTAGAACGTACTTTCCCTCGCTTTAGTAGTTTAGAGGGACTAGGTGAGTATAGAGTCTAGGCTAGCCTGGGTGCCAGCTTAGGGACTTCTTGAACAGGTTAGGACCTGGGATGTTGTATGTATATATGTATATAGTTATTATCTAGCTATGTCTAGGGGTGTTCTAACTAAAAGTCTGTACTCTAATAAAGGCTGGATCACCGAATATTGTCAACTGCTTGTGATGTATTTATGTGTGGTTGTTTATAATTGTTTTATATATTATCAGTTGTGAATTGATTATGAATGATACTGTTTGTTAATCCAAACATTTTTTTAAAAAAAAGTACCTCGTGAAACAACTACGCTTTTAACAACGAATAAGGCTCATATAATAAATAATAGATAATAATTAGATAGACAACTTGGTAGCGCTCAGTTTCTAGTATGATCTTGACGTATCAGAAATTGGGTCGTTACAAGTTCAAGCTCAGTGGATGGACCAACAAAGAGAGTTTCAAACTCATATGATGGAGCAACAAACGGAGCAATTTGCCAAAATATATGAAGCCATCAACAACTCAGCTGCTGAATATGAAAAGTCCATGAATATGGTGATGCAAGAGCAGGCTCAGCAAAGGGAGTTCCTCCAAGGAATGGACAATCAACAAAATGCCTTCCACAAGGCACAAAGTGAATATAGAATGTTCAGGGAGGCTAGACATAGAGATAGAGTTGAGTATGCTATGTGCACTCAAGCAAAACAAAGTTTTATCTGTGGAACACTCCCAGTGCTGTACCCACAAATCCAAACATTTGGAGAAGCACACAAGGTATTGGAGGAACAAGAGATTGCAAGGGTGAAATTCAATGATCAAAGGTTGAGAAACAAGATGATAAGCTCAAGAATGTGGACAGCAGAGGACTCAACGCCAAAACAACAAGAAGAAGCAAGAAAAAAGAAGAAAGAAGATCCAAAGAATAAAAGAAACAAAGAGAAGAACAAAGATTGAAATGCTAGGCATCAATGACAGAATTTTGGGTATGTGTCTGTGGTGTTGATGTTAAGGGACATACTTGGGTAAGTAAATCCGAGGGGTGCTTTATCCCCCGGTAACTTGAGGTAACTAACTAGGGATTATCGATTGAAAACTCACCATCAAGAGTAGCCTTATAACAAAATATTTAGCAACCCAAAGAGGCACTGAACACCACTATCCAAATAAAACTTCAAGTTATATGCCTGTGATTGAATGTGTTAAGGAGAGAGGCTTGAGCTAGTAAATCCCTAGGAGTGTTTCAACACTTAACAACTTAAACCAACTGGTTTGGGATTGTTGATTGAAAGCTTATGCTAAAGAGCTGTCTTAAGACAGGATAGTTAGCTCAAATGAAACAAAGAAGTCTTAAAAAAGAAAAGAAAAGAAGAAGTTGAGGATTGTGTACTAAAGCAATGAAAAAGAGTCTAACAAGATTAACCAAACTAGTATTGAAGCAAGTGTCTTAACCAGAGAACTTAGGTGAGCCTTGATTATTTGCATAAAACAAATGACTCCACTAATGAGGATGATGACAGACTCCATGGAAGAATTCTTCTTTGTTGTATCATTCAATTCTTGCATTCTAAATTCTTTTGTCAAATTCTTTTATCTTTTGCTTGAGGACAAGCAACATCTTAAGTTTGCTGTTGTGATCCATGTGCATCTTAGTTATATTAGCTTGTTAGTTTAGTTAGTTTTAGCTTAATTGCATTCATTATCTTTGAAATAAACAAGCACTTTGATGAGTTTTACCTCCATGCATTAAAATACCAAAAACTAGGTAAATGTTGGCCAAATTCATGCAAATAATTCAAGGAACTTATAAATGAATTAGTATGAATGAATCTCTTGAAATTAGTTGCATAGAATGACAAAACTTTGAGGTAAGTTCTTTGGTTAATGATAGGTGATGGACAAGAAAGCCTTGGAGCAAGAAGGAAGCCACTAAGCAAGTTGCCAACTCAAGTTAGCAACTCCAACAGCAAGTTGCCAACTCAAGTTAGCAACTCCAATATAAATTCTTAGCTCCAGGGAAGGAAGGGCACGTTGGCAACTCAAGTTACCAACTCCAGTACAAGTTCTTGGCTCCAGGGACAGGAAGAGCATGTTGGCAACTCAAGTTGCCAACTCCAGTACAAATTCTTGGCTCCAGGGAAAGGAAGAGCACGTTGGCAACTCATGTTGCCAACTCCAACACAAATCCTTCGCTCCAGGGGAAGGAAGAGCACGTTGGCAACTCAAGTTGCCAACTCCAATACAAATCCTTGGCTCCATGAAGGATGAGAAGCACGTTGGCAACTCAAGTTGCCAACTCCAATACAAATTCTTGGCTCCAGGGAAGGAAGAGCACGTTGGCAACTTGAAAACCAAGTTGGCAACGCCCTTATAAGAAACCTTAGACCTGGAAGGCAACATGTACGTTGCCAACTTGAAGATTTTGAAGGCGTGTTTGCCAATAACGCCTGCGACCCTGGTAGCCTGACCTTGCCCCCTTCAATAAAGTATAACTTGAGCTACAAAGACCCAATTGAGGTGCTTTCAGTTGCGTTGGAAAGCTGACATTCAGAGCTTTCCAACGATGTGTAATACTCTATAGTGAGGTGATGAGTCCAATTCACACCCCATTCTAAAATTGGTGAATTAGTTCTTTTGGCAAGTGCACCAAAATTATCGTCAAGTAATAACCCACAGTGGAGTGGGATCGTATCCACAGAGATTGGCAAATTTGAGCATTTTTATTTGATTGATGAATTAGTCAAGCGGAACAAGTAGATTGTGAATTGCAGAATTATAAATGACAGAAATGTAAATGGCTAGAATATAAAGAAAATAAATAAAGTGCAGAAATGGAAATGGCAGAATGTAAAGTCCAGAATCATAAATGACTTGAATGTAAATGGGAATGGGAAATTGCTGAATGTAAAATTAAGCTATAAAGAAAGGGATAGATAAGAATGGAGAAATTCATTGAGATAAGGAGATGTTGTCTCTTTGTATCAATTCTAGCTTATATCCTCTTCAATCATGCAACTCATTGACCTCTTGGCAATCATGATTGATTGAGCCCCAATCCCTTGGTGACTCAATCTCTCAGATCTTGATCAATAGCCAATTCCTTGGTCTAATTGCTCATGAAGAAAGATATGCTTGGTCCCTGATTATACCACACACCATCATAGGTCCAAGTAGAGGGAGGATTATATGTCACATATCCAAACACCAAAACCCAGATTCTACTCAAGTGTGAGAAGGGATTTCAAGCATGGTTTCATGTTTCCTTTCCCAAGGTTCCCATGAAACCCATTTTGTATTCAATCTCTTTCCCAAGATGATTGAACACTAAGCATTACGAACGAAATTCCTTCTAGCAAATCAAAGAGAAGATGAAGAAAAGAAGAATTTCACTATCATCAATCCATCGAGTACAACAAAGGTCCCTCTCTCAATGAGAGGGAATTTAGCAACTCATAGCTCAAAGAAAAATACTCAAAAGTGAAGTGTAAAAGTGGATCTAAAATTAATCTCTCTAACTGCTTAACCCCCTCTTCAGTACTCCTTGGGGGTATTTATACTACTCCTAGTAAAAATAAAAGAATTACAAAAGTGAAAAAGGAAAATTATATTTTGGAGGGAAAAGAAGCTTAATAAGTGTGACTTCCCAGCTGGCGTGTGGTTGGCGCTCCAGTGGCGTGTCACGTGCTCTTCAATTCTAGCATGGCGTGCCACGCCCAGTTCTTCAAGTGGCACGCTCGTCTTCACTAACAACCTTGGCGTGCCACGCCTTCAAGCTCAAGTGGCACGCCCTGGCCTTTTTTTACTTCTCTTTACCTCTGGAAACTTGAACTAGCGTGGCATGCCCAGGGTATGGCATGCCAGGCCCTTGCTGTATGCTTTGCCAAGCTCCTCTGGAAAATTGAACTAGCGTGGCACGCCCAGGGTCTGGCATGCCACACCCCTTTGTGAATAAATGATTCCTCTGTTTGGCGTGCCACGCCACGAGCTCAAGTGGCATGCCCCAATGCTTCTTTGCTCTCTAAATGACGTTGGCGTGCCACGCCTGGGATTCAAGTGGCATGCCTAAGTGAGGAATAGTGAATGGCGTGCCACGCCTTCGATACCAAGTGGCACGCCCCATGTAATTGGCCTCCTTCACCCTCTCTGGAAACTTATACCAGCGTGCCACGCCTAGAGGCTGGCGTGCCACGCCCATGATCTTTCCTTGGTTCCAGTAGCTGGCGTGCCATGCCTCAGTCTTCAAGTGGCACGCCATAGTGAGATTCTTGGGTTAGCGTGCCACACCTTCGACATCAAGTGGCACGCCCAGCCTTTGCTTTGGTCTCTTTGTGCATTGGCGTGGCACGCTTGGTTGCTCAAGTGGCACGCCTAAGTGAGATTGAGAGGTTGGCGTGCCACACTTTCGACCTCAAATGGCACGCCCAGTCTTCAATTGCCTTCAGCCCTTTCTCTGGATTATTGTACCAGCGTGCCACGCCATGCTGCTCAAGTGGCATGCCCATACATTTGTGAACTCTTCAAGCTTGGCGTGCCACACCTGGGTTCTTAAGTGGCATGCCCAAGTGACTTCTTGGAGCTGGCGTGCCACGCCTTCGATACCAAGTGGCACGCCATAGTGAAGGTTCTTCCTGGAGTGGTGAGTTGGTGTGCCACGCCCCTTTGCTCAAGTGGCACACCCATAGTAGCTGATGGGTTAGGCGTGCCACGCCCAACCTGGCGTGCCACGCCCCTTTTGTGTCCACCATTGTTGCTCTCTGGAACTTTGTACTAGCGTGCCACACCCAGTCCCTGGCGTGCCACGCCCAGTCCCTGGCGTGCCACGCCCACATGCATGCTTGGACTTCTCCTCTGGAATTTAGTACTGGCGTGCCACGCCTAGTTCCTGGCGTGCCACGCCAGTGCATTTTTGTGGCGTTTGCTCCCAAGTGGCATGCCAGTTTCACATGCCCAACTTCTTGTTGCTGTCTACCCATTTTTTATGCCCTTTTTCACCTGAAATTCAGCACAACTAATCTCAAAGTAGTGTACCATAATATTCATCAAATAATGCATGAATTGTACTGATCAAATGAGATTTATGCTCTTTTATGGTCCTCTTTATGCAAGAAAGAATGGTAGATGATACAAGTCATCACAACACAAAACTTAAGCTTTGCTTGTCCCAAGAAAATCAATGTGAGTAAGCCTTTTCAACACATGTATGAATGTTTTAATGTCATGAAAAACTCTTAGATCCTTGAGGGTTCTTTCAAGTATAGGCTTTAAGGGTCCTTTCTATTGATTGTCACCTTGAAGTAGCAAGAGTTATTTTGCTTTCTTGACCATGACTCTAAGTGTTTTGTCTCAAGACAACCCTTTAATTAGGCTTTCAATTAGCACTCCCAAACCAGTTGGTTTTAGGGTACTAGGTGTTGAAACACCCCTAAGAATTTACTTGCCCAAGTCTCTTCTTGACACATCTTCACCACAAGCATCTACTAGGATCTTTAATTCTTTTTGAGCTTTTTAATGTTTCTTTCCCATCCCAGTAGTTGATGCTCAAAGCCTTGGGCCTTTATTGCTCACTACTTCTTGGTTCTATGGATATTCAAGGAACACCCCTTAACCTTCTCTTGTTATACCTTCTAGGACTAGTTGCTTTCCATGACTTATTTTCTTTTTAGTTCATCCAAGGTTCTACACTTAGTTTCTTATTCCTTAGTTTGTTTGATGATCTATCTTGGCCTTGGTCTCTCTTATTGTTTTTGCACAACTCACAGTAACTCTTATGGAGATAATCTCTACTTTTATTTATGTTGAAATGAAGACTTGAAATACATGGCATTTTCTTTCTTGTAAACTAGAGGACTCATAAAGACTTCAAACATGAAACAAAACTAAGCATAAAACATAAACTATCCTAACATGATTATTTATTCAAAAAGTAAATCAAACAAAAGCTTAAATAGGATTTCAGAAATTAGAGAGTGTCAACCATGGGACTCAACAATCTTGAGCAGCTTCATCTTCAGTTTATTGGCCCCTTCCCTTTGTCCTTCTTCTTGGAAGGGGAGGAGCCACCTTCATCTGGCTTGGAGGAACCTTCTTGTGCTTTGGCATCTTTGGGCTTCCAAAATCCTACCCTCCTCATATAATTCCTTTCATCCTCCTTATGTTTGGCTAGAATTTCCTCTTGTCTTGCACTTAGCTCCTCCATTCCTTGCATGAAGGTTGGGTATCCTGGGTTTAGAGCGGCCATGGCATTACACAAGTGATTCAGCTTCGCTTGTGTATTGATGTCATACTGCCTCCTGGATATGGTTCTGGCATCATAGAGATTTATGAATTTGGCCAAGTTCCTCTGTTGCTATTTGCCTTGCTCTACTATTTTGTCCAGTGCACTTCGCACCTCTCCCCAGTCAAATTGTTCTTACTGCTCCTTCCTCACATGCTCCCAACTCCCTTGGAGTTGCTGAATGTTCTAGTTGACTTGGCTCCATTATTGTTGCTGAGTCTCCTTGAGTTCATTGACATCTTCCCTCAAGTGGTGTAGGTCTCCCCTCATTTGGTGTACATCTCTTTCCAGTTGTTCCCAGTTGAATCTCTCTGGAAATTGTTGATATTGGTAGTGTGGTGGTGGGGGTTGAAGTGCCAGAAAGTGAGGTTGCTCTTCTACCTCTTCCTCTTCTTGTTATTGTTGTGGTCCATGAGCATGAGCTCTTTTTTCCCTGGCCCTTTGAAGTGGGTTAATAGCCACCACTTTGGCCATCTTCTTGGCAGTTATGAATTTGTCTTGCTTCACAAGCACCTCATCAATGATCTTTTCAACTCCAGCCTCATCATATAGCCTCTGTATAATGCTGGAGAATACCAACCTTATGTTGTCACTGGTGCTTTTCAGCACTTTGTTGATGTTGTTAGCAATCATCTCCCCTATGTTGACATTTTCACCTTTCATGATGCTGTATATGAGCACAGCTCTCTCCTTGGTCACCTCTGAAGTGATGGATGTGGGGATTAGGGACCTCCTCACAAATTCTAGCCACCCTCTAGCTTGGGGGCTCAAATCCCTTCTTCTCAATTGGTTGGGTATCCCATCCTTATCATTTATCCAATGCACATTCAGCACACAAATTTCATTCAGGATCTCATCAAATCCAGGGTCTTGCTGCTTCATTCTTTCTTCATAGCTCCGGGTGGAGCTTGTCCTCTTCACCATTAGCATCCTCTCTATGCTGGAGGGGCTATAGTCAATGGACTTCCCCCTCACATAGCTAATATAGCCATAGTGTTGTCCTGGTTGAGGCACAGCGTTAGCATAAAATTCCCTCATTAAGCTTTCTACCACCTTTCCTGGTGGGTTGCATAGGAGTGACCAACCCCTGTTGTTGATTTCAATATTGATTTCAGGGTGCTCGTTCCTCCCTAGTTAGAACCCAACTTCTGGAATGATCTCCCTCTCACTCACCCAGCCATGGAATTGATTTTGGTTGAATGCGGAGAGGAACTTGTAGTCATTGAAAGAGCTTGAGGATCCAGAGGTTGGTTCCTTGGTTTTTCTTTTCTTTGAAGCTGAGCTTTTTGGTGGTGCCATTAAGTTGAGAGAGTGTGTTTGAGGTTGTGAAAAAAAATGGGGGTTGCAAGAGAGGGCAAGCAAAACAAAGTTTTGCTCCAACACCAAACTTAGGACTTGATTGTCCCAATCAAGAAAAAGAAGAAAGAAAGTAGGGAAAGAGAGATAGTAAAAGGCGAAAAGAGAAAGGAAGATGAAGGGTGTATGGATTCTCTTTGTGTGTGATTGGGGTTTTGAAGTGGGAGAAGAGTTGGGAAGGTGAGGCTTTTATAAGGGGTGAATAGTGTGGTTCGAAAGGTGGGAAATAAAAAAGGTTAAATATTTTCCCACTTGGGGAGTGGTGCCAAGCGTGGGAAGAGGCGCCAACTCTTATCTCACTGTGTCTTCTGCATGTGTTGAGTTCCAAAGTGTAAGTACACTTTGACTTCCTTGCTTTGTGAGTTGTTCACCATGTGGGCTCCATCTTCTCTCCTAAAATTGAAACTGAAACCCATTAGTAATGACAAAAGAACCCTTCACAATCCTTCTCATCATGAGTAATTTGGATTGCAACTGATGGGTGTCTCTTGGGATACCAAACTTAATCCTTTGGCATCTTAATAATTTGGTTCCATCATTATGTATTTAATGTGTTCATAAGGATGGAATAACACCAATCTTTTCATTTTCTTTTGATTCCAATTCCTCTGAACACATTAAACCACGTTCATGTTCTTGCCCAAAATATTAAGTGCTTTCAAATTGGGTAACTTGGGCTTGCTAGGTGATCGTTGGTAGTGGCTACACCAAACTTAATCTCTGGGCTTACTCTCCAAAATCAAGCTATTAATTGGTTGTAAGCCTAGATTAAGTGGGTGAGTGGCCACACCAAACTTAGCATTTTAGCTATTTCTCAGCCCATTTACTCATCATTAGTAATGCACTCATCAAGTTGCAATCCCAGAAAAATAAAAGAATTTAAGAGTAATCTACTACCAAAGCTAGTATCCAACTTCCTAACTTACTATTGCAATCTAATTCTAATTGGTAATGTAACACAAATGTGAGACTGAAATGTAAATTATCTAAAGCAATAGATTTTAAACTACTTCTAAGAAAAACAATAAATCAAAAAGGATAAAGTGTTGGGGTGCCTCCCAATTAGCGCTTCTTTAGTGTCCCTAGCTTGACATTCCTTCATCTTTAGTTGAGCTTGTAGCTCACTCTCTGCTCCTCTAAGGAGCCTCCCAAGTAGTGTTTGAGTCTATGGCCATTGATAGTAAAGTTCTCTGAGTCTTGTCCTCCATGAGCTCTACATGACCATAGGGAAACACCTTGAGTATGGTGAAGGGTCCTGACCATCGAGACTTAAGTTTCCCAGGGAAGAACTTGAGTCTTGAATTGTAGAGTAGCACCTTCTGTCCTTCAGTGAACTCCCTTCTTGCTATCTTTTGGTCATGCCACCTTTTTGTGTTCTCTTTGTAGATTTTTGCATTCTCATATGCTTGATTTCTAAATTCTTCCAGCTGATTGAGTTGCATTAATCTCTTCTCTCCAGCAGCTTGCTCATCATAGTTTAGCATTTTTAGAGCCCAAAATGCTCTATGCTCAAGTTCAACTGGTAAGTGACAAGCCTTGCCATATACCAGTTGGTATGGAGACATCCCAATGGGTGTCTTGTAGGCTGTCCTGTAGGCTCATAGTGCATCATCCAGCTTCTTAGACCAATCCTTTCTTGAGCTTCCAACAGTTTTTTCAAGGATTCGTTTTAGCTCTCTGTTGAAAATTTCAGCTTGCCCGTTGGTTTGTGGGTGATATGGAGTTTCCACTTTGTGCTTGACTCCATATCTAAGAAGGAGTGTCTCAAGTTGTTTGTTGTAGAAGTGTGTCCCTCCATCACTAATGAGAGCTCTGGGAACTCTAAATCTGCTGAAGATTTTCCTTCTCAAGAAGCTTATCACAACTTTGTTGTCATTTGTTGCAGTGGCCATGGCTTCTACCCACCTTGAGACATAATCAACAGCCACCAATATGTAGCTATTTGAGTAGGAGGTTGGGAAGGGTCCCATGAAGTCAATTCCCCATACATCAAATAGTTCCATCTCTAGTATGAATTGCTGTGGCATCTCATTTCTCTTGGTTAGATTACCATCTCTTTGGCACTCATCACATCTTGACACCAATTCTTTAGCATCCTTAAACATTGTTGGCCAGTAAAATCCAGATTGAAGCACTTTTGCTGCTGTTCTTTCTCCACTGAAATGACCTCCATATGCAGATACATGGCACTGCCACAACACTTCCTGCCCTTCTTCATAGGATATACACCTTCTTAAGATTCCATCAGCATACTTCTTGAACAGATAGGGGTCATCCCAGATGTAGTGTTTGGCATCCTTGATTAGCTTTCTCCTCATGTGTTTGTTGATGTTGGTTGGTAGTTCTCTAATAGCCTTGAAGTTAGCTACGTCTGCAACCCAAGGGGCTACTCGAATCATCATCAATTGTTCATCAGGAAAGCTTTCATTTACTGCTACTTGATGTATTTCCTCTTCTTGTAGGATCCTTGAGAGGTGGTCAACTACCTTGTTCTCTGCTCCGCTCCTATCTTTAATCTCAATGTCAAATTCTTGGAGCAGCAGAATCCATCTTATTAGTCTGGGCTTATATTCTTGTTTGGTAAGCAAGTATTTGAGTGCTGCATGATCAGTGAACACACTTAACTTTTGAGCCAATAAGATATGATCTAAACTTATCAAAAGCAAAAAACTATGGCTAAAAATTCTTTCTCTGTGGTGGTATAGTTCCTTTGATTCTCATTAAGGACCTTGCTAGCATAGTAAATAACATGTACTAGCTTGTCTTTCCTCTGTCCTAGAACAGCAGCAACAGCAAAATCAAATGCATCACACATTAGTTCAAAGGGAAGATCCCAGCTTGGTGGTGCTATAATAGGTGCAGAGGAGAGTTTCTTCTTAAGCTCATCAAAGGCTACCATGCAATCTCTATCAAAAACAAAGGGTGTATTTGAGACAAGTAGGTTGCTAAGGGATTTTGCAATCTTTGAAAAATCTTTGATAAACCTCCTATAGAACCCAACGTGTCCCAAAAAACTTCTGATGGCCTTGACATTGCAAGGTGGAGGTAATTTCTCAATTACTTCCACTTTTGCCTTGTCCATTTCTATGCCATCTTTTGAAATCTTGTGACCAATAACCACCCCTTCAGTTACCATAAAATGGCACTTCTCCCAGTTCAAAACCAGGTTGATTTCTTGGCACCTTTTTAGCACAAGAGCAAGATGGCATAGGCAATCATAATATGAGTTCCCAAACACAGAAAAGTCATCCATGAATACTTCTATGAACTTCTCAATCATGTCTGAAAAAATGGAGAGCATGCACCTTTGGAATGTTGCAGGTGCATTGCACAATCCAAAGGGCATTCTCCTATAAGCAAAGACACCATATGGACAAGTAAATGAAGTTTTTTCCTGATCCTTGGGGTCTACAACAATTTGATTGTAGCCCGAATACCTATCCAAGAAGCAATAATACTCATGTCCTATCAATCTTTCAAGCATCTGGTCCATGAAAGGTAGGGGGGAAGTGATCTTTCCGGGTGGCTTCATTGAGTTTCCGGTAGTCAATGCACATACGCCATCCGGTCACTGTCCTTGTGTGTATCAATTCATTCTTCTCATTTGCCACAGCAGTGATCACTCCCTTCTTAGGGACTACTTGCACCGGGCTTACCCAAGGGTTGTCTGAGATGGGGTAGATCATCCCTGCTTGCCACAATTTCAACACTTCTTTCTGAACCACATCATTCATAGTCAGGTTCAGCCTCCTTTGTTGTTGCCTTGAAGGTTTGGCATCTTCTTCAAGTAGGATTTTGTGCATGCACATTGAAGGACTGATCCCTTTTAAATCTGTAAGTGTCTAGCCTATGGCATTCTTGTGTTGTCTCAGCACTTGGATAAGCTCCTCTTTTTGTTCTTTGCTCAGACTTGAATTTATGATCACTGGGTGAGTGTTGTTGGCACCCAGATATGCATATTTCAAGCTGGATGGTAAGGTTTTCAGCTTTAGTTTTGGTGCCTCAGCATCTTTGTTTTATGTGGTGGTTGGCATGATTGAATTTCTCATGGTTGCTTGTGGTGGTTCTCCATCTGATGCTTGTTCTAGCTCAATGGTTCCTTTATATTGTTCTTCTTCCAAGACTCCTTGAACTATCTGTTCCATGGTGTCTACCAGCATGCATTCTCCTATAGATTCTTTGGGATAACTCATTGCTCTAAAGACGTTGAAGACCATTTTCTCTTCATGCAATCTCAAGACTATTTCCCCTTTTTGCACATCAATGATGGCTCCAGCAGTAGTTAGAAATGGCCTTCCTAGGATGATTGACGTGTTGGCCTCTTCTTCCATGTCCATCACAACAAAATCAGCAGGGAAAATGAATTCCCCCACTTTCACTAGCAAGTCTTCCACCACCCCATATGGAAACTTAAATGTTCTATCAGCCAATTGGAGTGTCATTCTTGTTAGCTTGGCTTCCTCAATCTTCATCCTTCTCATCATGGTTAGGGACATGAGATTTATGCTAGCTCCCAAGTCACACAAAGCTTTCTCAATAGTGATATCCTATGATGCAGGGAATTTGGAAACTCCCTGGGTCCTTCAGCTTCTGAGGCAGCTTCTTTTGTATGATGGCGTTGCATTCCTCAGTTAATACTATGGTCTCCTTTGCCTCCCAGTTCCTCTTTCTTGTTATAAGCTCCTTTAAGAATTTGGCATAGAGTGGCATTTGTTCCAATACCACAGCAAATGGTATGTTGATTTGGAGTTTCTTGAAGATCTCTAGGAACTTAGAGAATTGGCCATCCTTCCCACCTTTTTCCAGCCTTTGTGGGTATGGTGCTTTTGGCACATAAGGTTTCAAGACTGGTTTTGATGAAGGTGGAGCAGGGGTCTCTTCTTCACTCTTATTCCCATGCTTTTCTGCAACTTCTTCTTGATGGTTGTCTTTGCTTGGGGTTCCTTCCTCCACAACTTTCCCACTTCTTAGTGTAATGGCCTTACATTCCCCTCTTGGGTTGGCCATAGTATCACTGGGAAATGTGTGTGTGGAAAGTGGGATTTGCTTGGATAAGATCCCCACTTGTGCTTCCAACTTTGAGATTGTTGCGCCTTGATTTTTCAGATTTGACCTGTATTCTTCTTGATTGGCATCTATCCTTCTTTCAGTCTGTGCTTGTCTCTCCATAAGGGTGGAGACTGCCCATGTAATCTGTGATGACAGTTGCGCTATTGCAGCCTCCATCCTCTCAAAGTTGCTCTTGATTTCACATGGTTGCATAGTTGAGGGTGGTGTGTCTTGATTGAGGTTGTTGTGTATGGGCTGGTTGCTATGGTATGATATATTTTGTGAGTTATGGTAGGGTCTATGGTTGCCTGTTTGATGGTTGGGGTTGTGGGTGGAATGTTGATTTGATGGATAAAGTTTGTTGTGGTCATGGTTGTGGTTTTGTTGGTTTCCCCACCCAAAATTTGGGTGGTTCTTCCAACCTGGGTTGTATGTCTTAGAGTGTGGGTCATATGGTGGTCTGGATGAGTTGTTCACATAATTAGCTTGTTCCCAGTCACCTTCAGATTCTGGTTCATTCCCTTCTTGTTGCGAAGTTTGGTCTTGAATGACTGAGGCTTGATTGGCCTCTATCCTCTTGGTTAAGGCTGCTATTTGTGCTGCAATTGCCTTGTTCTGAGCTAATAAAGCATCTACAGAGTTGAGTTCTAGCACTCCTTTCTTCTGAGTCCTTTCTGAAGCATAGAAATACTCATTTTTAGCTACAGTCTCGATGACATCTATGGCTTCTTCAATGGTTTTCTTCTTGTTGAGTGAGCCTCCTAAAGAATGATCCACGGCCTTCTTTGATTCATAGGACATCCCCTCATAAAAGATATGTAGTTGTACCCACTCATTGAATATTTCTAGTGGGCATCTTCTTGTCAGATCTTTGAATCTCTCCCAGGCCTCATATAGTGTTTCTCCATCTTCTTGTCTGAAGGTTTTCACCTCAGCTCTCAGCCTGTTGATTCTTTGTGGAGGGTAAAATCTTGCAAGAAATCTGTTCACGACCTCCTCCCATGTAGTTAGGCTATCCTTGGGAAATAATTCCAACCACTTTGCTGCCTTATCTCTGAGTGAGAAAGGGAACAAGAGTAGTTTGTAGATGTCAGGGTGTACCCCATTGGACTTTACAGTATCACATATCCTCAAGAATGTGTTGAGATATTGATTAGGGTCTTCTTGGGCACTTCCTCCATATGAGCAATTATTCTGAATAAGTGTGATGAGCTGAGGCTTCAGCTCAAAATTATTAGCATGAATTGTTGGCTTTAGGATGCTGCTGCCACAATTTCCTGGGTTTGGGTTGATGTAGGAACCTAAGACTCTCCTTTCTTGCCCAGCATGATTGCCAGCTTCCTCTTCAACATGGTTATGTGCTTCTTCTTCCATGGTGGTTTCTAGATTTTCCTCCACTAGTTCCTCTCCAACTATGCCTTTGCCTCTTACTTCCCTCCTTCGCCTAAGGAAGGTCCTCTCAATTTCACTATCAAAGGGAGATGAAGTCTCTTCTCTTCTACCTGTCATACACTTGGCAAATAACCAGTAGAGAACAAGTGAAGTAAGAAAAATCTTGTTGAGATTAGTGGTTAACTTTGTTGATGCAATTGATCGAACAGTTAGAAGAGTGGAAATATGGATGATGAATAACTAAAATAATCAAAGAAGAAAGAAATAGAACTCAGAGTAGAAATAGAAGAAAAATAAAAAGTGCTTAATAAAAGAAAATAAAATAACAAGGAATTTAAATTGCTTAATCTAGCTCTCCAATCAATTCAATCACTGTCAAATTTAAGCCAATCCCCGGCAACGACGCCATAAAACTTGATTAGTCCAATTCACACCCCATTCAAAAATAGGTGAATTAGTTCTTTTGGCAAGCGCACCAAAATTATCGTCAAGAAATAACCCACAGTGGAGTGCGATCGTATCCACAGAGATTGGCAAATTTGAGCAGTTTTAATTGATTGATGAATTAGTCAAGCGGAACAAGTAGATTATGAATTGCAGAATTATAAATGATAGAAATGTAAACGGATAGAATATAAAGAAAAGCAATAAAGTACAGAAATGGAAATGGCAGAATGTAAAGAGCAGAATCATAAATGACTTGAATGTAAATGGGAATGCAGAATTGCTGAATGTAAAATTAAGCTATAAAGAAAGGGATAGATAAGAATGGGGAAATTCATTGAGATCAGGAAATGTTGTCTCTTTGGATCAATTCTAGCTTATATCCTCTTCAATCATGCAACTCATTGACCTCTTGGCAATCATGATTGATTGAGCCTCAATCCCTTGGTGACTCAATCTCTCAGATCTTGATCAATAGCCAATTCCTTGGTCTAATTGCTCATGAAGAGAGATATGCTTGGTCCCTGATTATACCACACACCATCATAGGTCCAAGTAGAGGGAAGATTATATGTCACATATCCAAACACCAAAACCCAGATTCTACTCAAGTGTGAGAAGGGATTTCAAGCATGGTTTCATGTTTCCTTTCCCAAGGTTCCCATGAAACCCATTTTGCATTCAATCTCTTTCCCAAGATAATTGAACACTAAGCATTAAGAACGAAATTCCTTCTAGCGAATCAAAGAGAAGATGAAGAGAAAAAGAATTTCACTATCATCAATCCCTCAAGTACAACAGAGCTCCCTCTCTCAATGAGAGGGAATTTAGCTACTCATAGCTCAAAGAAAAGTATTCAAAAGTGAAGTGTAAAAGTGGATCTAAAACTAATCTCTCTAACTGCTTAACCCCTTCTTTAGTACTCCTTGGGGGTATTTATACTACTCCTACTAAAAATAAAAGAATTACAAAAGTGAAAAAGGAAAATTACATTTTAGAGGGAAAAGAAGCTCAATAAGTGTGACTTCCCAGCTGGCGTGTGGTTGGTGCTCCAGTGGCGTGTCACGTGCTATTCAATTCTAGCTTGGTGTGCCACGCCCAGTTCTTCAAGTGGCACGCTCGTCTTCACTAACAACCTTGGCGTGCCACGCCTTCGAGCTCAAGTGGCACACCCTGGCCTTTTTTCACTTCTCTTTGCCTCTGGAAACTTGAACTAGCGTGGCACGCCCAGGGGTATGGCGTGCCAGGCCCTTGCTGTATGCTTGACCAAGCTCCTCCGGAAAATTGAACTAGCGTGGCACGCCCAGGGTCTGGCATGCCACGCCCCTTTGTGAATAAGTGATTCCTCTGTTTGGCGTGCCACGCCATCAAGTGGCACGCCCCAATGCTTATTTGCTCTCTAAATGACGCTGGCGTGCCACGCCTGGGATTCAAGTGGCACGCCTAAATGAGGAATAGTGAATGGCGTGCCACACCTTTGATACCAAGTGGCACGCCCCATGTAATTGGCCTCCTTCACCCTCTCTGGAAACTTATACCAGCGTGCCACGCCTAGAGGCTGGTGTGACACGCCCATGATCTTTCCTTGGTTCCAGTAGCTGGCGTGCCACACCTCAGTCTTCAAGTGGCACGCCATAGTGAGATTCTTGGGTTGGCGTGCCTTGCCTTCGACATCAAGTAGCACGCCGAGCCTTTGCTTTGGTCTCTTTGTGCATTGGCGTGCCACGCTTGGTTGCTCAAGTGGCACGCCCAGTCTTCAATTGCCTTCAGCCCCTTCTCTGGATTATTGTACTAGCGTGCCACACCATGCTGCTCAAGTGACACGCCCATACATTTGTGAACTCTTCAAGCTTGGCGTGCCACGCCTGGGTTCTTAAGTGGCACGCCCAAGTGACTTCTTGGAGTTGGCGTGCCACGCCTTCGATACCAAGTGGCACGCCATAGTGACGGTTCTTCCTGGAGTGGTGAGTTGGCGTGCCACGCCCCTTTGCTCAAATGGCATTCCCATAGTAGCTGATGGGTTAGGTGTGCCACGCCCAACCTGGCGTGCCACGCCCAACCTAGCGTGCCACGCCCCTTTTGTGTCCTCCATTGTTGCTCTCTGGAACTTTGTACTAGCGTGCCACGCCCAGTCCCTGGCGTGCCACACCCACATGCATGCTTGGACTTCTCCTCTGGAATTTAGTACTAGCGTGCCACGCCTAGTTCCTGGCGTGCCACGCCAGTGCATTTTTGTGGCGTTTTCTCCCAAGTGGCACGCCAGTTTCACACGCCCAGCTTCTTGTTGCTTTCTACCCATTTTTGATGCCCTTTTTTACTTGAAATTCAGCACAACTCATCTCAAAGTAGTGTACCATAATATTCATCAAATAATGCATGAATTGTACTGATCAAATGAGATTTATGCTCTTTTATGGTCCTCTTTATGCAAGAAAGAAGGGTAGATGATGCAAGTCATCATGAGGCATGAAATTGAAGCTCAAATCATGGTCATCTTTAAGCCCCAAGAACAAGAACAAAGACTTGGACCTCCAGGGAGCAGAAGAGCACGTTGCCAACTTGAGTTAGGAACACCCTCACCAAGTCTCAGCCCAGAGGGAATTAACATACATGTTGCCAACTTGCAAATCAAGTTAGCAACGCCCTCACCATGTCTCAGCCCAGGAGGAATTAACACACACATTGCCAACTTGTAAAATACAAAGGCGTGTATGCCAATAACGTGCTCGATGGACCAGAATTGCTAAAGCATGCGTACAAGCTCTCTGTTTTCCTGAAAGGGCTGCATTCTCAATTGGGAGCTGCTGGATCAAACATAGACAGAGCCCATTACCTTTCAGAAATGTATGGTTGAAGCCCTTTTGAGGAAGCCTAAGGACTAGTATGAATAGGAGAAAGTTTGTACTTGGGAAGGAATTTTTTTTACACTACACTATCACTTTTACTTTTTACTACATTTTGGGGAGCATACCTGTCACCTATTTGGTTTTCTTGTAGCTTTGAATTTTAGTTAGGAGAATTCTTCTTCTTCATTCTTCTCTACATTTAGTTTAATTTTCATTTTTGCAATTGTAGTTGTAATTGGAGCCATGATTCACTAAACCCCATTTTCACTAGGGGGAAGAGCTCTGTTTGTTTAAATGAATTGATAGCTTTCTTTTCTTCTCAATTCAAGTGGGTTTTTCCAAGAGGAAGCTCTTGCTCTTCACAGATCCAATTACACACCGAGAGGGAGGTTGAATCTATTTGAATTGTGTGATGAACTTGAGAAAGGAGTAACAGAATTCAGTTTAGAGTTCATCCTTTCATAATTCTCTTGATTGATATACTTTGGGTTGGTATGTGAGATGTAACCACCCTTGGTTGAGATCCTGAGAGTTGTGTGGCATGAAGGATTAGTTATTGAACTTCATCTCTTCTCATGAACAATTAGATCACGAGAGTGGCAATTGATTGTGTTGAGAAAAATTGAGTCACCAAGAGATTGGGACTCAATTATTCACAATTCGCCATGGATCTATCCCAATGATTGAGAAGGAATTGATAATCATCAATTCATGAGAACTTACACCTCTGATCCCTAGTGATCTTTTCCATCATTGATTTTCATTTCTACTGCTCTTTAGTTATTTTGAATACCCACTACCCAATTCCCTTCTATCTTCTAGCAATTTAACATTTTTGCCATTTAGATTCATCTTTCAATTACTTGCAATTTACTTTTCTACTCTTTACAATTCTGCACTCTTACTTTCTTGCAATTTACTTTTGATGTCATTTAAGTTTCTTGCCATTTAAGTTTCAAGCAATTTATATTCAGGTCTTTAAATTTCTTGCAATTTATATTCTGTTAATCAATTTTCACTCAAATCATCACTTATCATCACTTGTTAGCTTAACTTGACTCATCATCATACTAAAGTTGCTTGATCCTCCAATGCCTGTGGGATCGACCTCACTCCGGTGAGTTTTACTACTTGATGCGACCTGGTATACTTGACGGTTATACATGAAATCTAAATTTTTACGTATCAGATAACCAAAAAATGGTTTTTTTTTTAGTTTAAATATGTCCCAGACCATCTGAGAACTGGCCGGCAGCTGCAACCGCACCATTCCGGCACCCCAGATCTTCTGCTCTTACTTTGCGTTCTTGTCCAATGGCTACTGGACGGTGAACTAATAGAGCTTCCATCTCTAGTGCTCCCACCACCCATCATGGATATTCACTTCTAGCTCCAGGAACAACTGCAACAACAAGAATGAGAAGAGAACGATGAAGAAGAAGAAGAAATTAACTTACTGAATATTTGAGAATTTAGGGTTAAATATAGAGGGAGGAGCCACATTGAGTATAAATTGAAACTGTGCCAGCTCAACTAGCCGTTGGCACTATCCAGCATGGCAAAATGAGGCCACGTCAGTGTCTTGATGATGGCTCATCACCGGAAAGCTGTTCAGGGACTATTATGGTGCCCAGAGCCGTATATGGAGGATTACAATGGTGCAATTGGGATCTTAGGGATCATATTGAGTAACGACATGAATCTCAGGGACCATTATTGTAAGAACCGCGAATTAATTTACCGACTAATTAACGTAAAATAATAATAATTTAATTGCCCAAAATAAGTCCAAAATTTCAGAATATTAATTAGAAAATATAAATATGATATTTGGACTCAGTAGATTTTTCTTAGTTGAAAAATATAATTTTCTGCAAAAAATCGCATAAAAATGCGAACCGGTAGTGCCGGCTTAAATCGATACGGTGCTATGCGAAAATAATAAAAATAGTAGAAAACCTTAGGAAAATATTTAGAATTAAAAACTGGGCATTAATTTTAAAGGTTTGTCCCGAAATTGGGCCAAACGGGCCAAAAGCACGGACGGGTTGGATCGGGCCCAAGTTGGGTCCAAGCCCAACATATATATAAGCTTAAATGAACCCCAATTCAGCCATTTCATCCTCATAAACACGACAACACAGCTGCAAGTGAGAAGAGAGTGAGGGTTCCATTTTCACTATTCATCATCAACTTCCCAAGCTCATATCTCGAGCTACAGTGCTCCGATTTGCGTGCCATCAGCGGCTACGCAAAGCTCTTGCCGAGCCCGTTATTTTCATCTAACCTTTTTTGGTAAGATTTTGAATTTTCATCTCTTTTCCTCTGCCCTAAGAATTTCGAGTTTGTGGGTTTTGGTTTTGAGTGAAATTTGTATTGTGGTTGTTTAGGTACTAATCATTAGAGAGAGATTGTTGGGTTCTATTCCAAATTTCAGTGGATAAGATAAGGTTTCTCAAGAATCTTTGTAAATTGATATATTATGAGTATTAGATTTTGATTTATATGAAATATATTATGTTTGTTTGAATATTGGACCTTGTTGGAATTGTCTTGGATACTTGGGAGCATTTGGAGTTGGATTGGGGACTTGGTTGTGTTTGGAAGCTTGATTTGTACTCAATCTTGGGGTTTTGTGAATATTGGGAATCGGCCAAGGTATGGTTTCGGTTTTCTCTATGTAATATATAATATTTCTTGACACTTAGGCTAATGACCCATAGGATAGGTTTGGATTGAATTGGTTGTTGAAACTTGGTTGATTGATGATGTATGATGAATTGATAATTTGGATTATTTGGATGAATAAATGTTGTTGATTTTGATAATTGGTATTGAAGTTTGAGATTGAGGTTGAATGAGATTGATTATGATGATTGTTAGTGATATAATGATGATGGATGATTGTGTTGGATGAGAAATAATTTTAGTGTGATATATTTGATAATTGGGATTGATGATTGTATAATGAGAGTGAAAATTTGGTAAGAGTGGTGAATTGAGATAAAAAAAAAAAAAAGGGTAAGTTCTGATGTGGATAAGAGTTTGATGTAGTTTTTATTTGGTTTGGTTGTGAAATTTGAAAGTTGAGAACCTTGTGAATTTTGGTGAAAACCAATTTTTAATGAACTTTGACAGATCATAACTTGAGCTTCCGTTTTTAAAATTTGTTGAAATTTGTTTTAAAATAAAGCTCATTGAAAGATCTTTAAATTGATATATTTGAGAAAAATGCATTTTTGTAGAGGAAGTTATGAATGTTTAAAGTTTAGGGTTTAAAACTGATTTTTGCAACTTTGTAAAAATTTTCAAAGTCTAGGAGTGTATGCGTACGCGAACGCTTGCATGCGTAAACGAAATGTTGCATGGATGCGTACTCATACATAGTGCATGTGTACGCATAGACCCTGATTTTCTGAAAAATGATTTCTCTTTTTTTCCAAGGATTCTCTAACTTTCTAAACTTCCTTCCATGCTGTTTTAATAGTACAATCTAATCATTAGGAGCTGATAATATTAAAGATAAGTTAGTGAATTATTTTAGAGACTTTCTGTAAAAATTTAGAAAACGGAGACTTAGGTTTCTAGAGTACTGAGGACGGAATTGGTTGAGTGAGAAGGCGAAGTATTGTGTTGATGATCACTGACAATGAATTGTGGAAGTTATAAATTGATGGTGGTTGAGATGAGTCTGGGACTCGGAATGGAAAGATGGATCACTGATATACTAAATGAAATGATTTTGAAAACCACTGAACCACTGTTTTATACTGAGATTTTGAGACGCTATGCACCTGGCAAGGACGACGGTTAATCCCTCCTGTCGAGGTCACAGCGGCGGTATAAGGACGGTGGTTAACCCGCTTACGTTGAGATGTGAGGTCCGTGGCAAGAGTATCCTACTCGCATCCCTTCGGAATCACTATAGTGTGCAGGTACTGACATCCTAGACCGTGATTCGGGCACGATATCTCGGGAGTTCTCATTATGAGACCGAAGGGCGACATCTCCATGGAGATGTGTCGGGTTGGCAGTTGAACTGACAATGTGATATCACAGCCAAATAGGATAGGCATTCATCATGTGCATCTTTTATCTGTTTGCTTGCTTTGCCGACTTGTATTGCTTGCCTAATTGTATAACATGTCTATTTGCCTATCTGAATTACTTGATATACATGCTTATACTTGTGCTTTCCTTGCATTGTACTATTTGTGTTTTCTACTGGGATTGAGGAGGTTCGGAAGGCGATGGCGATGGGATCACATGGCGGTTAGGCTGGCGAAGGCTGTAGGACAGCGAAGAATTGTTAGATTAGAAATTCATTAAGTTAGATTACCCTTTTTTATTATGGTTTTAAAGTTATGATTTTAAATGTACTTATCTTTTAAGCCTGAATCCCATGATGAATATGAAGCTCTAGGATTTCCTCTGGCGTCCAGGAGTCTTATATCTTACATCACTAGGCACTGTTACCATACTGAGAACCTCCAGTTCTCATTTCATACTTTGTTGTTGTTTTTCAGATGCAGGTCGCAACCCACCTCAGTGAGTTGCTTTGATGGTGACAGAGCGGAGGATCTTTACCATATTTTGGAAGACTTTTGATTTATTTTTTTATTAGTACTCTCACTTTTGTATTTTAGTTGGCTTAGAGGCTTACTTTATGAGAGATATTTTGTATACGCTATTTTTAACTTTCAAAACTCTGTATGTCAGTATTTAACTAGTCGGCCTAAACTCCGCAAGCTTAGGCTAGTATCTTATGATTATTATTCTCTTATATTTTGTTATCTTGTACCTTTATCTTGTGCCTTAAGTTTGTAGCTTTGTGTGAACGTTCGTGCATTGTGATTCCGTATTTGAGCTTAAATTCTTCATCAGACTTCTAGAATTATTATTCTTTCTTATATATATTTATGTATAAGCTTTAGAATTATCGTAACATTTGATTAACCTTTGCTTTACGACGCGAAGTAAGACTTAAGGTAATTACGGTGTTACAATTATGGGATTTACTCAAGAAGAGAGGTTTGCGTTACCACGTTTGTGACATCACGCGCGGTTGCAGGTGGTGAAAGGTGATGCTTTGTCGACAGTAGAGGACCCACGGCTGCTGGTAGCAGAAGCGGACACGAGGCTACTAGTGATGCGAGGTGATGTGCCTTTTTTTTTTTTACTGTAAATTAAGATTACTCTTGATTTAGAGTTGTTTTTTTTTTTTCCTTATTGAACTTTTGCAATCCATACACTAATTTGGCTAATAGTCTAATTGGTTACTTAGCAAAATTATTTTTTTTAATGATAAAAGATAAGGTTATTATTTTCATGCACCACAAAATTTTATAAAAAAAATAAATAATAAATAAACTCTCATCAAATTATATATTAGATATTATTTTCCTACCAACATAATATATATTATTAATTATTTTATGTTAAATTAATTTATATTTCTACCAAATAATATTTATTTAAAATTATAATTTAAATTTCCGTGCAAAGCACCAAAAACGAAATTAGTTCATTTTAATTAAACATTAAAATTACCAATTTCAATTTCATCCTTACATGACAAAGATTATTACATTTGGATATTCACTGAAATTATCTTCTCTTTTATATTTTGCAAATTATAATCACAATATCACTAATTATGATAAACCCTTTGTTTGTTAGGTTTCAACAAGGATAACAACCATAAGAACGATCACAACAGAAAAACAATAATAGAGTAACAACAGCAATAGCAAGTTAGCAACAGCCAATGTGGTGCGTGATTCGTTGAGGTCCGCAAATGCTATAACTACAACATTTCATCCCCTGGACTCGCAACAACCGCAAAGTCGGAGTTCCATTAGGTCTTTGCAATCGGATGCTCTACAGAGAATTTCTATACAAAAAATCAGTTCTCTGGAAAAAGAGTTTTGGGAAAGTTCAATGGGTTCCATAGTTCCATTTACTCAGAGTCACACACCGAGAGCAAAGACGCTGGAGAATACTATGCCTACACCCTAAGCCAAACACATCCTACAATGTCGCACAATGCTAGCAAATAAAATACTAATAATATAGTGTGTTCTGTAACTTTACAAAATAAGATGATTTGAGCACAAATCCCCCATTAGGCTACTCAGCTGAACCCTCCACTTTGGGTACAGAAGCACCGTCTTCTGCAGCGGATGCTCTCTTCTGGAAAACTGACCCAAGCTGAATTCCTGCAACAGCATGAGAACTTCCTTCACCAGCCTGGCTATCAGCTTTTACCCCTTTCTTCTTCTTTGCCTCTTGTGCCCAACCAGCAAGCCTCACTTGCACATGCTCACGAAATATTGCTGCCTTAAAATGGGTTCCCATCTACAATGTGAAAATAACAGAAAATTTATGAAAAGCCAAACCAAAATCAAATATGAACAATTCATCTTGCACTTTTAATAGCTATGCAAACACACCTGTGTAACAATTGCATACAGTGGTAGGGTACTGTAGCTACATAGTACCTGGATAAATACTCTATAACCCCAACACAAACGAGAAAGAAAGAAAAATGAGAAAAGGAAACAACTGCAGAGTCCGGAATGCACAATAGTAGTAGTACTCATAATGCATCAGCTAAGATGTCTGAGTTACCCGATAATGAGCCTTGGAACTATGTAACAAACTTGTCCCATTATACAAGAGTCAAATCCATATGTAACCTGAGAACACAAGCTATAGGTTATATTCACTACAACAAAGTATAACTATCCTCAACCCAACATATACCTTTCCCTAAAACAAGGAAACTGAGAGTAAGCATACGGAATAAAGTTCACAGAAAATGTCACAAATAAAATTATGCTCACCCATATCCAAAAGAAAAATGCTATCTCAAAAGCATTTTGGAAAAGGATAAAGTGGATCAAGAAGAGGACAAAGTGGGGGCGATGAAACCAAAAGTGATCATCTGATGGTTGTACAACTAATTCACCTTCTATGGCTGCATGCTTTTCAGCTACTTCATGAGCTAGTTGCGTTATCACATGCTCCAGCTTAGTGCCAACGGCAAGTAGAAGCTAAAAGAATGCAATCCAGAAGAGGAAAGATATAAGCAGTGGAGACAAGCAAAAGGAAAAAAAAAAAAAATCATAGGGTCCTTCAACCTATCAAGTTGAAAGCACAAATATATAGACATGCCAACATAAACAGAGTTAACATGTAATATAGGCAATGCAAAAATAAAATAAAATAAAAATGAAAGAAAGAAAGAAAGAAAGAAAGAAAGAAAGAAAGAAAAGATAACAGGTCATATTCATAGTCAAATTGCAACAAACCTGAATTTAAAAGATGTTTATACCAGTCTTCTAGCAACAGGAAACCAAGGTATGGCTTTATGTTGATAGATTCAATAGTTTAATTTTACTTTTAAACAAGATACATGTGAGTTGATTGCAAAACGTCAAGTAACATTTTTTAATTCTTATGTTGAGTTAAAAAGCCAGCAAAATTAAAATAATATGGCCGTGTAAATGTTCAGGGAAAAAAATAGATGCATATGAATAAATAAAAGTTAATAATTTCATCATCATACTTACAATGAAAGGAATAAAAGCTATCCAGAAATATGTATGCCAACCTGAAAAAAAAAATATTTGTGATGCAAGGTTACACTCTTTGATAACAAGCAACATCAGAAGAAGCAATCAGATCAACTACTCCTCACATACAAAAATATATTAATCATGGTCCATCATGCTAGAAATCCATCACCAAATAACAGGATTATCCATGTCCTGATTGGTGGTAAGTAGTGTGATAGAATAGAATGGGAGAAGATGGAGTGGACTAACATAATTGTGAAATTCAAAGTAATGTTCCTGTATAAATGTTAACTAGCAATATCAGAAGAAGCAATTAGATCACTTACTCCTCCAAGGCAAAAGTATATCTGTCATGATCACTAATGCTCATCATACTAGAAATTCATAACCAGATCACACAAGATATCTGTATTTGGATTGACAGTAACTAGTTGAAATGGATAGAATGGAATAAGATGAGAATGGAAGGAAATTGAGTGGATTAATAAAATTGTTCCACTTTACTGTGTGGATATTTTTGTAAGGCAATGGAATTCTTGGATATTACAGTAAAATGTAATAATTTTGTGAAGAAAATAACTTTGAATTCACATTTCACCCGAGTTTCCCCCAAATTTTGGGTGGGGGGAGAATAAAAATGGGAAGATAAGGTGGTATTGAATGGAATAAATTCCCTCATTATCTATTCCACTCCATCCATTTTTATCACATCAAAACCATAGAATTCAGTTAATTTTCCTTCTCTTCCATTCCATTCCAGTCCACATTTTTTCACCAATTAAAACATAGCCAAGATCTCTTCCTTTTCATAACAAGAAAGGTTTTTAAATTAACTTTGTTGACCAAAAACAAATAAAATAAAATAAAAGCAAATATATTACTAGAAGATGACTGCATTTGTCAACAACACAATGTGATCAACAAGTACCAATATTTGCCATTTTAGCTCAGAGGATGATATGGCAGCATAGGGGGGAAAAGGTTTCTAGGCGTCAGTCTTTGTACGGCATAAAGTATCAGCCATGGCAGAGTTCATTAAGTGATTAAATACAAAATAAGATTATCACCCAGCTTAGGTTTTAAGTCATTAACCATACCATTGATATTGAGCAACAAGAATATGACCACAAAAACCCAAAGATACCAACTGCAGCCACAAAAATAACTGTTATTACAAAGACTCCAAGAATTTCACAACTCACAAGACAAATGGTAATCAACTTATAGAGAAATTAATTTATAGGTAAATATGATATGCATAGAAACAATAATGGACACTTACCTTATGCCAACAACCTGCTTGAAATCATCTTCAAGGGCCCGAATCATGTACTTGTGAAAATTAAACTTTGGATTCGCCTTGCAGTGGGTCTACAACAAAAATATAGCAAAGGAGAATATTATGTTCAAGCAAGGAAGCCAATGACTGGAATCAAGCTGAGACGTCATTTGCAACAAACAGGCCATTAAAACTTTACCATAATGAAACCATGCCGTAGTGTGACATAATCTGACTTTGTAACAGATCCATAAAATTGCTTAAAAAAGGATTTCTGAAAGAAACATAAAAAGATATTAGGAAAAGTAAGTAAAACAAAAAGCTTGGTCTACAAGTCCACAATGAAATTACTAATTTGTTGCAAAATCAACAAGATTTCCAGAAAGTTGTTTAAAAGAACACGAAATTATGAAGAAAATAACTACACAGTGCCACAGATGTAATCAAATAAAAAAGAAGGGACACAAATAATAAAGATGATAAAAACAAGGTCAAGCAATAGCACCAATCAATCATTAGAAAACCATGGAGATCACTAAGATATGAATGAGGTCAAGGTACACAACCACTACATGAAATATTAACATTACACTCCAAATGTTTTTAATGCCGTATTCTTTTTGTAATCTCATACAATGTATGAAGAAACTCAATTATAAGTGATTGGAAGTAAATAAACAAGACTGGACACAGATAGCTGGCAGAATACCTATGAAATACACTAATACAGCATGCCTTTGGATGCAAGTGCAATATATAAAGCTTACAGTACCAAGGATTTAAGGAATGATATTAAAAAATCTCAAATGAAAAGAAAAGGGGATTCAGCACGACAAGAATATATGTTGATTTATTAAAAGCTGCAGAACATAACGAGCTTATAAATAACTTACCAACCAACCCACTATGGCAGAATCTTTGCCAAAGCCCGAAAAGCGACCTTTGATAAAATCATGCTGCTGAACATCAACCACCTTTCGTTTCAAAACTGCATTAATCCAGGAGAGCAGGGTACGTATAAATTAGATAGCTAGTGAGGAGTTAAACAAGAATCATAACCTTTCAAATTCATTGTGGAAAGTATATTAAGATTTTTTGATAACAAAAGAAAGACTTTCGTTAAGGTGTAGAGGAAACAATACAAAGAAGTGGAAGAAGAGAGATCCTCCCGAACAAAAAAGAAAAGCAAAAGACCACTAGCATCAATGAACTGTGGCTTTCCAATCTCTCAGCTTGTCTGAGAGGGAAAATCCTTTGAAAAGTCCATACCATAGAGATGCTAAACACCTAATTCTATCCCAAACAATATGCATTCTAGCCAAATACTTCAGATAGTGGCAAATATTGAACATTGGCACAAATATTTTGTCTTTTTCTTTCTCCGAAAACCTACAAACCTCATTAAAAGAAACTGATCTAGTGATGTGGTACAATCACTAGATCAAAGACAGAAAGGCGTCATCTAGCAGATCTAAAACGTTACATAACTCAATGTACTCTCTACCGCTAAGGTTCCAAAAATAGGAAGATCCCTGTATTGAATAGAAATCCTTAATTGGAAAGTTAAAGAAGATATGCAAGGAAAAACCTAGTTGAAAGGAGCATCACCTAGAAATAAATTTCCAGGAGCAGACTCTAGAGTGAGTCACATGTGAAACAAGGTTGGCATCTCATCCATTCTAAGTATGTTAAGGTTATTAGAAGTATGGAAAGTATATTAATAAAAGAATTGTGTGTACCTTGGTCTGTTTCATAGTTCTGCTTCGCAATGGAATCTTCCCAGTGCTTCCATTGGCGAATCTATGCAATAAGGGCAACGACATTAGTAATAAAGAACGGTTTGAAAGGAGAGGGAAAAAAAGTTACTAACTCTTGCTCCTCCAAAAATAACAGTGAGAACGGAGAAGGTGACATGAACGACGGCCAGTACAAAAATGAAGATGTGCAGGTGATGCAGCGCTTCCACAGATAATAAAGGTACCTTGTTCTGAAAAAGAGAAGGGGGAATATTACCGTGAAGATTCGCAGGGATCAGGAATTTTATAAGAAAGTAGAACAGAACACGAAAGGGACAAATCAATTCAATAATACTGTGAATATGATGAGTGAGTGAAAAGTGACAAATAACGAAGCAAATGGTATGATACAAAAAAAATAATAATAAGATAATACCTTGCGAGCGCAGAATTCAGTCTTAGCGAGTGCATGTGTCTCTGTCTCTGTCCCTTGAGTCTCGGCAAGAAGGCGCCTGGGGAAAGAGAAGAAACGTTCGAAATGGAAACGGTCTTGTCCCAGTAAATGCTCCACGGTGACCTTCTCCTTTTCATCGAGGCTGCAGGGGAGCATGTGGCGAGTCACACTCGGAGGAACGCAGATTTTAGTGATGCCGTTTTGCGATACCGTGAGAAGCAGAGAAATGAAACCCAGCAGCATCAGCTCTGCGAGCCACCCAGATCTATCAAAATCAAATGGAAAAGAAACTCTAAACTCTATGTAGTTCGCCGTACCTTCTTTGATTTTCTGTAGAGCCTCGTATAGGGGCTTCTGGTTCTTGTTTTTGAGGAACTTGCCGCCGTAATGGAGGAAACGCTCGGCGGCGAGGGAAATGGCCACGATTACAGTGCAAACGGCGGCCACAACCCACGTCGGAGTGAACTCTAGATTTGCCTCCTCTTCTGCACCTCCGCCACTCATTCTGTTTTACGATGGGAGCAGTACCCACGCTGCAAATAAAACAAAACGCAACGCGACTGCGACGCGACTTACTATCTCTAATCTCTAATATAAATAATAAATAATATAAATATAAATACAGAAAAAATGAAGAGCGATAAGAATTTATTTTTTCTAGTTATCAATTAAATATACCATATTTTTAATTTATAATTTTAAATATTAATAATTAATTAATAACTAAAAATAATAAATTTTAATTATACCAAGCAAATAAATGGACTGGTGTTGTTTATTTATCAAGGTTCTAAAAATTGGTTCGAACAAATCGATCGAACCGTAACTGATGATATTTACGGTTTGGTTAAAAGCTATAATCATCAAATTTAAAAATCGTTGTTACAGTGTCGAATCGGTCGAAAACTGGTTGTTTGAACCGAATCAGAATTCGGCCAATTTTCAAAAATTTTTCCTAAGGGTGTCATTTTATTTCAAATTACAAAGAAATTCTCCAGTCCCTTTTTGAATTAGAAAGCAACCATAGTCTCCACTCACTTATTCACTCTCTCTTAACCAGTTAACCCTAAAGGCTTTTCTAGTCCCATGATTTATCAACTCATTATCAACACTCATTAGCCAGCCACCACCAGCTGCAGCAGGCAGCAGCTCCTACCATCGCCGAACTCCTCTCTTCGGCCAGAGCTCACCATCTCCGCCGGAATTGTGACTGACAAAGGGTGTCAACGTTGAACATCTCTGTCACTCACCTTCTCCTCACTGTGAAATCTCTGCTCGGAGCTTTTCTCGTTACCGTCACGAACTACTCCTGCTTGGCTGTCGTCTTCTTGCTGTAACAAGCTCTATTCCCGGCGTCTCTCTCTCTCTCTCTCTCTCTCTCTCTCTCTCTCTCTCTCTAAACGCTAGTCCCTCTAGCATTCTGGCATTCAATGCCTTTCCATTCTCCTCCAATTCAGCCTTAACCTCCATGGTTATGGCTTCGCACTCTTCTCTAGAATTAACCTCAGTATTACTAGGTAGAGTGTCAGAAGGGATCTCAAGGATTCTCTTGCTCAGTTGACCAACCTGTACCTCCAAATTTCTAATGGAGGACCTTGTTTCATTAATGAAACTATGGGTGGACTTAGTGAGGCTGGAGACCATAATGGCTAAGTCAGAAAGGCTCTGCTTAGAGGTCTCCATATTCCCTTTAGAAGATGGGAATGGTGGTCTGTTATTGAACCTATTCTGATTCCTACCACCTTGATTGAAACCTTACTGAGGTTTCTGTTGATCCTTCCATGAGAGGTTAGGATGATTCCTCCATGAAGGGTTGTAAGTGTTTCCATAAGCTTCTCCCATGTAATTCACCTCCTCCATGGTGGGTTGTTTAGGGTCATAGGCTTCTTTTTCAAAAGAAGCTTCCTGAGTACTGCCAGCTGCAGTTTGCATCCCAGTGAGATGTTGAGAGATCATGTTGACCTGTTGGGTCAAGATCTTGTTTTGAGCCAAGATGGCATTCAGAGTCTCAACTTCATGAACTCCTTTCTTTTGAGAGGTACCATGGTTTATAGGATTTCGCTCAGAGGTGTACATGAATTGGTTGTTTGCAACCATCTCAATGAGCTCTCTTGCTTCTGTAGTCGTTTTCTTCAAGTGGAGAGATCCACCTGCAGAGCTGTTGATAAACCCCAATTTTGTGGTTTATCTTGTGTAGAATTTGGGAGGTTTTATCAATATTTTTTGCACTTATTCATATAAATTGCATGGTTTTGTGTTTCCTTCCTAATTTTGCTTCATGGTTGAAAATATGCTTCTTTGACCCTAAAAATGCTATATTTTAATCCTCTTATATTACCATTCGATGCCGTGATGTGTTTGTTAAGTGATTTCAAAGTGTACAGGGCAAGGATGGCCTAGAAGATGGAAAGGAAGCATGAACAAGTGGAAGGAACATGAAGAATTGAGCTTTGGAGGAGCTAGCACCGATGCGCACTGACGTTGGAAATTTTTGCCAGTAAAGAATGTCATAAAAACAGTCGCGTTGTAGATATAGTTTCTAAACCAACAAAAATCCCTTTCGTGCAAACGTTTTGGTTGTCACAATTAACAAACCCCTTAAAATTGATAACCGAGTATTTAACCTCGGGTCGTCTTCTCAAAGAACTGCAGGGAAGTGTGTTCTTATTATTGGTTATGGAGATTGTAAAATTGGGGTTTCAAGAATGAGGAACGAGTAATTTAATGACAAGTAAATTAAATGGCAATTGAAAATAGACAAATACTGTAAAGCAAACTCTTGGTAAGGTATGAGAAATTAGAGGTCCTATCCTAGCTATCCTTATCAATGATGATGATGGTTGAATCCTAATTCCACTTTGTTAACCTTTACTAAGATAAAGGAAGGTCAAGGGATTAATTGGTTTGATCTTCGAGTCCTATTTATTTCCTAAGAAAAGATTGGGATTATGGAAGTTCAATTCAATTAACAAAGATAACAATTATCAATTATGTTGTTAAATTGGATAACTCCTGAGTTACTGATTTCTTAACCAAGACCAAAAGGAGAAAAATAAATCTACTTGGAATAAAAATGTCTTCAGAGTAAAAGTAACAATAGCATGAATAAGAGTAATCAATATTAAACTGAAATACCTCAAATAACGTTAATAAAAGAGTAATCTGTAACATGAAAGGATTCATAAAGTAGCTTGCAAAAGTAAATAAAAGGAATATTGAACCTGATCAAAAGAGATAATCCTAAAAGTGAATAAAAATCCTAAATCTAAATCCTAATCCTAAAGAGAGAGAGAATCTCTCTCTAAACTAAATCTAATTCATGGAAAGTGGATATTGGCGAGATCCCTCTGAATGGATGCATTCCCCCACTTCATAACCTCTGGTCTATGCCTTCTGGACTTGGATTTGGGCCAAAAAGGGCTTCAGAAATCGCTAGGAGCGTTTTCTTCAATTTCTGGTGCGTGGCCTCTGTCACGCGTCCGCGTGGGTCACGCGGTCACGTCATATTCGTTCTGCTTAAGGCGCGCGGTCGCGTTAGTCATGCGGCCGCGTCGCTGTTGATTCGCGCTTGGCACGCGATCGCGTCGTCCATGCGATCGCGTGGATGCCAGTTTCTTCAAGGACTCCGTTTTGTGCTTTCCTTCCATTTTTGTATGTTTTCTTTCCATCCTTTGAGTCATTCCTGCCTTAGAAGATCTGAAACTACTCAACACACTAATCACGACATCGAATGGAAATAAAGGTAATTAAAATAACTAATATTAAAGCATAGGAAACATGTTTTTCAGATATATCACATAATACGGAAGGAGAAGTAAAACCATGCAATTAATATGAATAAGTGGGTGAAGGATTGAATAAATCACTCAAATTAAGCACAAAATATATCATAAAATATGGGTTTATCAATCTCCCCACACTTAAACAATAGCATGTCCTCATGCTAAATCCAAGGTAATAAGTAAGGTTAAAGTGATGGAATGTCATGCAATGCAATCTAATCTAAATGCAACTACCTAAATGAATATGCATCATGCAATTCTACTTTTTTATTCGCTCACTTGTATATAAAGCTTGCATGTAGTTGAATTAATTTACATTCTCAAGGAGTCATATATGTATATATATAGCCAAGCCTTAGATAATCATAAAGCACTTTTACAATTGAGATGGAAGAAAAAAGCATTTTATGAACTTGCAAGACAATTAGATAATTCAAACAGAGATAAATGTTAATGAGCTATTGATCCCTCACTGGATTTGTGTTTACTCTCTAGTCACTCAGTGTTTATTGGGTTAATCACTCTATTCTTCTTTTTATTCTTCCTTTCTATAACTTTGTTCTTCATCTAACCAATCAACAATTATAGAATACAGTCATACCAAAAATTATGAGGTCTTTAATTAAGGTTGTAATGGGGCCAAGGTAAAGGTAAGGATATATGTATAAGGCTAAGTGAGCTAATAAGTGAATCCTTAATTAGACCAAGATCTCACCTAACATACATACTTAGTAAAACAAAACTTCTTTACCTATTTTCCCATATTTTTCCCACTTTTGGATGTTACATGCTCATGTTTCAACTTTTGTTCTTATTCCATGTGCATTGCTTTTATTTTTGTATTTGGGGAATTCTTTTGTATCCCCTTTATTAAATACTGAAATTTTTATGTTTTTTTTAATGCACATGGTAATTTAATCACTTTGATTTCTCATGAGCATGCTTTCCAAAAATTTCTTAGTTTGAGTTATTTTATTCTTTTCAACTCTTCTACCTTTTGTTTTTATCATCCATGTTCCCAATAGGTTTCCCACATTTAAACTATTCATAATTTTCTATCTTAAGCTAACCAAGGATTCAACTTGGGATTTTATTTTGTTCTTCTGCTTAAGGCTAGTAGTGTGGCTAATAGAATAAAAGGGGATTTAAAGGCTCAAGTGGGCTAACAAGGGTGATGTGAAAGGTAGGTTATTTTTGGGATAAGTGAGCTAAAATCAAATAATGGCCTCAATCACTCTTTTGGTATGTATCTATATTCTATATTCTATATTCTATAATTGGACATATAGATTAAAGTAAAGTAAAGAACATCAGAATATAAAAGAAGGGCAGAACACACAGGAATAAAAATTATGGTTTAAATGTAACCATACAATTAAGCTCAAAACTCACAGGCTATGTGTTCTCTAGCTCAAAAATCATTTATCACTTATGTATGTCATGCAGGTTTAGTTAAAAATTCTCATTATTCTCAATGTAAAACTTATATTGAATGGCTTTAAAGTTCTAGTATTTCTCCTTGATGAAGTGTTGTTAACTAACATGTAATGCTATATATACAAGGTGTGGGTTGTTTTGATTTTGTTAAAGTCTCTAGTTTACTTCCTTTTTCTTTTCAATCTATTCTGAGTTATCTTATGCTAAAAAGGGTAAACTATACTAATCAATCCACAATTTCTATAACTAATAAGTTAGAATTACAACTAAGTGGCTAAAATATGAACTAAAAATGCAAAATACAGAAATAGAGTAAAAATACATAACAGTAGCAATGTATAAATACTCAGAAAATAAAAATAAAAATAAAGAGAAAAATACAGAAAAATATCCAAAATAAAAGAAAAAGAGTCTGTAGTGGTTCACCAAGATAATACGCCAGGGATGGCGACCTCCCCACACTTAAAATGAAGCATCGCCCCTGATGCTCACTCAAGCAGGGTGTGAAGGGGTGTCATCACTGGAAGGGATGGTAGCTGGTGTCTCTGTGGTGGCTGGCTGGGGGTCTGGCTATTGTAGAGGAGGGGCTGTCTGAATGGGGATCTCAGGATCTACAGCCTGGATCTGATGTGGGACCTCTGCCTGTGGTGTCGCCTACTCGGTGTCTACCTGGGGATGGGTCTCTGCCTCGGGCGCATCCGCCTCCTCTTCAGATGCCTCAGAAGGTGTATCAGGCTCGGAGGAGATGTTGCCGGATCGTATCATCAGCTTCAGGTGCTCATAGCGTCGCTTGTTGTGACGCTCCATCTGGTCAAGTTGTCAAAACAAGCGGTGCACCAGATGATAGACAGGCTCTGTGGCAGGTGGAGGTGCAGTGGTGGTGGCAGGGGTGGATGGTGCAGCAGTGGAGGAAGAGGGGCCGGCGAATGGTGTGGCTGTGTCAGCAGTGGCAGTCAGGAATGGAGGTCTGTAGCCCAGGGCCAGAAAGTTCCTGCTGTGCGGGATAATCTTCTTGCATTCTGTAGCAGGTGGTCTCTCATCGGCATCCTCCCATGGCACGTCAGCTCGACGGCCCAGCTGGGTAACCAGATAGGGAAAGGGAAGAGTGTCTCGGATGTGGACCCTGGCCATATAGTGCCAGATAAAGCATGGCAGGTACAGGTTCTTACCCTCCATCACACACCATAGGAGGGTGATCATAGTGGCTAGTATCTCAGTCTCGTGAGTACTTGGCATAATGTAGTTGCTGAATATCTGATGCCAAAGCCGAGCCTCATCATTCAGGTAAATCCGCTTGATCCCTTTCGGCATGGTAGTGTTCTGACCCATGATCCAAGGAACTGACGAGTCAAGGGCAATCCGGGCCTTGACTGCATCCCAGTTAAAACGCATAAAGCGCATATCCTCCTTAGCTTTCTAATAGCCATCTGTCTGATCAGTCTTAGGCAGAAGTTTCAGAACCTCTTATATTGCCTCCTCAGTAACCAGAATCTGCTTCCCTCTGAGGTTCACTGCATCTAGGGAAGTTTTGAAGTAGTTGCAGTAGAATTCCCTAACCCAAGATGCATTAACCTCAGTCAGAGGTCTCTCCAGAAAGAACCAGCCTCTTTGTTTGATCTGATCAGAGGTATATTGCTGGAGTTCTTCTGGGATCTTCAAAGTTTGCTCCAGGTATAGGTTCCTGGAGTTTGCAAACACCGGATACTTCAGCTCACAGTATCAGTTTGCAAACTTTACTGAGTCATTGGCGGGAAGTAGCTGGTCGGCCTTCTCCTGCGGGGTAAAGGCTTTCTCCCGCAAGGAGGCATCATGCATGAGGTTGATGATAGACACGGAGGCTTCTCCTCTTTTCTTTTTGCCAGTAGTGGCCTTGCCTTTTCCCTTTCTCTAGAAATCTGACATTCTGAAAAACAGAAAACCAGGATATAATAAAAATAGGAAAGCAAATAAGCAAATAATCAAAGAAAACACAAAGTGGCAAAGGAGCAATAGGATAATGAATATGAGTTAAGTAAAATGGGCATTTAGGATTGTATATGAGTGAAAAGTCTGAAAAGAAGAAATCACAATCCAAAATGTAATTGAATGCAAGTTAAATAGAAAAATTAACAGCATGCCTTAGTTAGAATGTGAAAAGAAAGTGAAAGAAAAGCAATAAAAGAAGTTTTGAAAAGGTTAGGTTGGTTAGAGTTAAAATTAGTGAGTTAGTGAAAAATGGGTTAAAGTAAGAGGCATAATGAAAATAGTCTAAGTAACAAGTAATCATAGGTAGAAGCTATAGGTAACTCATATTCAAACAAGTAAAACAGTTTGATGATGATTCAAATAGAGATAAAGAAAGCAAAAATAGGAATCAAACATCAAAATTGCAGTTTAGGAAATAGGAAATCAAAGAGGATAAGAGTGCATGCCCTGGCATTCATGAATGGTTTGGTTAAAGCAGAGGAAAACAGAGTTCAAGATTCCAAAATCAAAATATGAATGAAAGTCAAAAAGATTTATAAAAATTTGGGCAGCATTCCGGCTAAAATTGTATTCTCCCGGAAAATAAACAGCAATCAAACAGTTCATATGAATTAAAAAAATCAAGCTACAGTGACATATAATGAATATAAACATGAAAATTCAGTGTAAAGAGCAGCAATATACAAGAAATACAGCATATGAACAAGATCACAGCAACAGCAGATTTGCAAATTTGATAAAAGAGAAACATGAGCAGTGCAAGTAAACAGACCTAAATCCACTAACCACATCCTAGGCTACCTATCAACCTAAAATCCACTACAACATGCATATCTAACTAGCCTAGACATGAACATAAACAGAAAAATAAGAATAAACTACGAATGGATAAAAGGGATTGCGTGTTGCGGAACCTGGAAGGCCGAATAATGAGAATAGGCAAAAAGGTGGCTGGGGGTGGTGATGATGGTGGCGTTCGGTGCTGGGCACAGCGGCTGGCGGTGGTGGGCACGGCGGCGCGGCTGTTCGGGGCAGGGGGGAAGAGAGGGTGATGGGGGTAGGGGAAGGGAGGGGGAAAGGGGTGGTGTTGCTGGTGGAAGGGGGGTTGCGGTTGGGACGGTTGGCGGCGGTGGGTGGTGGCGCGGAGGGGAGCAGTGACGGAGAAGGAGGGGGAAAGAAGAAAGAGGAAGAAATAAGGGGGAAGGAGGGAGGGGGGTGGGTGGCAGCGGCGTCTGGGTGGTGGCGCGGAGGTGGCTGGGTGGTGGTTGTGGTTTGGAGGAGGAGAGAAGGAGAGGGGGTGGTTCAGGGGGGTGCGAGAATAGGGTTTCGCGTGGCTGGGGGGTTATAATTTGAATCCACGCGGCCGCGTGGGGCACGCGGTCGCGTGGCTAGAGCAAAAAAGGTGGTTGATGCGATCGCGTGGATGACGCGATCGCGCGGAGGGCAAAAAGAGTAAATGACGCAATCACATGGGGCAGGCGATCGCGTCGCTAAAATTTGTGCTAAACGCACGAATCCAACATCGTTTCAGTGCAACTCTCTGTCTCCTTGGGGGTGTTCGTGCAATCCATGCGACGCGGTCGCGTCGCTCACGCGGTCGCGTGGGATTGATTGTGTGCAAGTGACGCGATCGCATAGGGGATGTGATCGTGTGGGCCATTTTGTGCTAGACGCACAATGGCCGCATGATTCCAGTCCAACTCTCTGGACGTTGGATCCTTACGCCGATTTTCAGGTCACGCGGCCGCGTGGATGACCCGGTCGCGTTGGAAGTATAGTTCGCCATTTGACGCGATCGCATGGATGATGCGGTCGCGTCGCGCACCCTTTTTTTTATTTTTATATGTAGAATGCGGAATGCAATATGCAGAATGTGGTTCTTAATGTGAATGCTATGTATGATTCTAGGTTCAATAAACTAAAATAAAATTCAAAAACAAACAAAACTAAATAGAATTAAAATTGTAAAAGGAACAATCATACCATGGTGGGTTGTCTCCCACCTAGCACTTTTAGTTAAAGTCCTTAAGTTGGACATTGGAGGAGCTTCCTGTTATGGCGGCTTATGCTTAAATTCATCCAGAAATCTCCACCAATGTTTGGAATGCCAATAGCCTCCGGGGTCCCAAACTAGGCATGTGAAGCTTCTGAGCAGCTTCAAACAGATTTTCAGGCTCCCGGGGTGATGAATATCGGAATATTTTCCAGGATCCCAAACTTTGGTTTTAAATCCGCCTTCGTTTTGATCTATACTTTTCCATCTGGGCGGTTTAGAAATTAGATTCTCACCAAGATGACCAAACGTTTTCTGAGATCCATTCGATTGAACATGATACCAATCTGTGCACTTCGAGTTGAAGCGTGGAACCTTATTGAACTTTGTGCACCAGCTCTGAGTGCAAACCATTTCCCTCTTACTCTTAAAGCCGCAGAGAGCTCTAAGCTGGCCATCTGTTTCAAGCAAACCATATTCAAGTGGAAAAGTAAAGATTAAAGCTAAGGATTGTACCCACTTGAAGCTTGTATTAGGTGGTAATGGCCTTGGGATAGGTGTTTGCAGTGGTTCTGTAAGTTCTGCTCCCTGGTAATCTTCTGTGAATTCCTCCACTTCTTTGCAAGGATCTTCAAATGCATCATCACCCTGGTCAAAGTCTTCTATGTCTTCCTCATCACTCGAGTCATAGATTGAAGGTTGAGAGAAGTCTACCTCCGCATCATCTTCGTATTCACTTGGGGAAGATTCTTCGATCTCAGAGAATTCACTTGCGGATGCAAGTTCATTATTAAGAGAACTTGACTTGTGACTATCATCATCAAGGGAATTTGTGTCCTAGGTTATTCCGTCTAGTTCTTCATAAACGACTTGCCTTGGGGATTGTGCAATATCCTCCTTAACATCAACTGTAACGTCCTTGACGGAGTTCTTCTCAACTCTGGATTCCCATAGAGGTTCAGTGTCTCCTAGATCTTCAACCAACTCTTCTTCTTGTACAATGACAGCTTCTTCTACTTGTTCTAGTACGAATTCATTCTCTGTCTTATCGACTGGGGTTTCTAGTATTTCCTTCATGCTACGCTTTTTATCAGATTGTCCACATGGGGCTGTAGTTGGTCCTTGAATATTCGAGCGTCTAGAAGCTAATTAAATTATTACTTTGCTCCAGTTGTCGAATGGTTGTTTGAAGTTTATTTATTGTTTCCTTGAGGCGAACCTCTGATTCTCTGGGTGATGGATTTGGATATGACACATGGGGAAGTGGTGGTGCTTGGGAGTGAGTGGATTGGAACTGGAGTGGGAAAGGATCATACGGTGGTGAATGGTGAAAAGAAGCTTGTGAGTGTGGTGGTTCGAGGTTATGTTGAGAGGTTGGTCTATAGGCACGGGGTGGGACTTGTTGGTAGTCACAAGGTTGTCCACCATATCTATCAGCTGGGTATGTGTAACGACCCAACTCCCAGTATGCCATGGTCATACAAGAAGCCAAGTGTTACTAACTTATCCATCTTAATTATTAACTATTATTTACTATATGAGCTTGTTCCTTGTTAGAGCGATGCCAATTTTACGGGTAACTTTTTTTTATATCGTATCGTTGTGGATAACAAGGTAAAATAAACAAGCATACATTAAGAGTAATAGAAAAGCGGAATAAAGAAACATAGAAACACAACTGATAATATACATCATGTATACTATAACAAAACATGCAGCGTTTACACAAGATCAAGTCAGTTTACATCCTCGTCATCCTACGTAGCTAATATATACACGACACTTCCAGGGCCTGGCCCATACAAAAAAGCCGCTAAACAGGCACCCAGGCTAGCCTAACCACTATATAGCTCCTAGCTCTCGGGTGTACTAACACAAGTGAGAGACTAACTAACAGATAATGTCAGACTAGAGTGTCATCAAAAGAATGCCCCTTCTGCAGTCAAGCTATATCTACACGTGGCCGTTCGGAGAATCGCCGTGGGGCTCGTCCATCTCCTCATCCTGCTCTATCTCTATCTCAGGATCCTCCTCCTCCTCATCATCCGCAGCTACAGCTATACCCTCAGATCCACCAGAAATACTGTTGTCACTATGTACAAAACCATTCGCGAGCACAGGTCCGTTCGCGTATATAGGAGCTACCCTACCGTCTGGTAGTGCCGGCTCATCAGGCTGTGGAAAGTTAGGGATCGGCTCAGGGGGAAAATCCCACTCTGGTGGTATCACAGGTACGTAGTCATCAGCTAACTCAGGCTCATCAGGAATGATAGGCTCAGGTACCGCCTCATTCAAAGGTTGAGCTGGTATAGGGTGCCCGGGATTATTAGGAAAAGGATGTCCAGGTGCGTCAGGATGTAACCAGGATAAGGGAAAGTCATAAGGAGCATCAGGGTCAAAATGCGGGCTAGACAGAGGATGTTGAAAAGCTCAATTAGGTAACGCATATCGTCTAATACGAGGCTCCAAACCCATAATGAAGTAACTGTGATGTACCGGATCCTCGTAGACGTAAGGGTCCTCGAACTCATAGAAGATCACGCCCGTCTCCATCTGAGGGGGGAGAAAGGGAGAGAAAGGGGTAAGAACTGGGGAGTTCTTAGTAGGGTCGGGGTTATTAGTTACGTTCATTTATTTGATTCCGATTAGTAGATAGATATTAGAATACAATAAAGTAGTAAACAATAGTTAAAATAGATAGGAAAACAGAAAACAGAACACAAAAAGAAGAACACAAGGAAATAAAGCACAGACATAACACTCAAGCAGACAAACATAAAGAAATAGTTCACTCACAAGAAGGAAAGCAACAGAGAATGATGCGCAGACAAGAATGATGCATGTCTAGCCCTAGTACAGGCCATGAGCTCATGTGTCGGTTAGCACCTGCATTCCCGACATTTATCCGGTCACGAGTTCACGATTTCCCGGATACGATCTTCTGTTTAAATAAATGCGCATATAATTATTAGCAGTTCTATTGAGACAGCCTCTGCTTTCTACTCGCAGGAAATATACTCTTGGGAACGGAAAATTGTTGTAGGTATCCAAGTTTCCCTACAGAAACTCTTGGGTTGCTTAAAGTAACAGATAATAAATATTATCTCTTAGGTTGCATTCAGCAACGAATAAGCAAACAATATCTCTTGGGTTTCCTCAAGCAACAATTAACCTTTCAATAAGCCTTCTGCTCTTAGTCTCTTTACTCTGCTCTGATTTCTCTGTTTAATCTGTGTATTTAAAGCTTATGTAAATTTCGGTATGAATAGTTAGCATGTCCCAAGTATAGGTTCATTAAGTCTATACTGAAACAATTTAACTTTTCATATAATACCTAACCTTAGTTTCAACTCAAAGACTAACTATGTTGCCCTAGTTTGTTTGCTAGTCTCTGTCTGTTTTTCTGTCATTAAAATCTTACAGACTTTTTCTTCGATTTTTATCTTTTCTTAAACTTTTATCTTTTATTTATCTTTGCCTCACCAATATGTTCTTACCACTCTCTAAGTGTTTTATGAAGGTAATTATAAGATTCTGCACTTAAAGTTGTCTTTCTAAAACTTTTACAAAAAACTGCCTTTTTCGCATTATTTTATTATTTTTATTAAAATATTATTTTTAATTAAATATTATTATTTAATATTTTATTATTATTTATTATTTTATTAATATATTTTTGAAAATTAACTTTACTTTAACCTTTAACCTTTAAAATTCACTTTTTACAACCCGGAACTTTTAATATTTCTACTTTTATCACCCTAACTTTCAGTAATTACCAAATAACCCCTCAAACACCAAAATAATTATTTCCTTGCCCTTTTATGAATCAAAAAGGTGTTCTTCATTATTCTTCACCATACTCAAAGTGTTCTTCATGTTCTTCATAAATTCTTCAGATTCTTTCTCTGTTTTTACCCGTTTTTCAGTCTTTTCAGCAACCGATTTTTACTATAATTCATAATAAATTAGCAGCCACTAAAACCCCATCTTTTCTACATGATTTCAACATAAATTGAACCTCAATTTAAGCTTAGGGTTTCATTTTTTCCAGCTGCCCAAGAACATGAACTTTAAAGCTTGAATTTCCTCAAATTTCATCAAAATTTCACCAAATTTTCACCAAGAATCAATCATATATGCAACCAATTTTTAGCACAGCCAAATTATACAACATTCACACATCTCAAACACAAATAATAAAGATTAATTTCGTGGCACCCTACCTGATTTTGCTGCCCCTAATTCAGTTAGATTTTCAGGTGGTCCTTAAGCACTTTTTCCTCCTAAATCACATCAAGAAAACACATATTTAAGCATGTTTCCTTGAAACTGAATCAAAAGAGAGATGGTGCAGCCAACTCACCTTGATTCCAGCCTTGATAAGTCATATAATCATGTAGAGAAAGAAGAGAGGATCATTTTGGTCGGATTGGAATTTTGATTTGAGTTTTAGTTCAGCAGAAATCAAGCTTTGAAGATTTGGAACTAAGAACTTTTCTCTCTTTTTCTCTCTACCTATTTTCGGCCACAAAGTGAAAATGAGCCAGCCTTGGGGGTTTTGGGGGTGTAGGGTGAGTTGTGATTGGTTGGCTTGGAGGTGGATTAAAATAATATTAAAATATCTCAGATGTATAACTACTAAAACTAGGTGTATCGGAACACTTGTGAAAACATCTCTAAAAATTATTTTCTGAGCTACTAGCATAAATGACACTAGTAACATATTTATTATGAGAATAAAACATGTATAATGAGGCCTTAGCATTGCTAAAGTCATCAGAGAGTGCTGGTGCTAAGCTGCACCAGTAAATTGTGAACCCAGTTAAACCGGTTTTCTATTTTTAACTAAAACTGACCAGGTAACCTTTTAATATTATTCAAGAAGCTTCTAATACTAATATAATGATAATATCATCCTATTATCTCTCTTCTCTCATAAATCGAGTCCGGTTTGTCAAACTGAGACTATTTACGAAAAACCGAATTAAAACTCCTAACCGATACGGTTCAAAAACTAGGTTCTTCGCGACTGCATCATCGAGCTTGCCTCGGGAAAGGTTCTAACTTAAAGATGACATAATGACAATGAGGATTGAGATTCTTGATGATATATCAAAGGTTTTCCCCTTACTGATCTTCCGGAGAAATTCGTACTTTCAGAAAAGATCTCGCGTACTCGAAAATCGGGGTTGTTACATTCTACCCTCCTAACAGAAAATTTTGCCCTCAAAATTTCAGTTACCTGAGAATAAATGCGGGTAATCAGCTTTCATCTTATCTTCCAGTTCCCAAGTGTGCTCTTCTTCTCCTCTTTGTCCCCAAGCTACTTTGACTAAGCGAACAGTTTTGCCTCTTAGCTGCTTATCACCTCTTTCTACGATCTGAACTGGTGATGCTTGATATGTCAAATCGTTTCGTAACTGTACTGTCTCTGGTTGTAAAATGTGACTCTCGTCGGGAATATATTTCTTAATTTGCGAGACATGAAAAACATTATGAAGGTTTGACAGATATGGAGGAAGGGCTACTTGATAAGCTACTAGTCCGACTCTTTTAAGTATTTGGAAAGGTCCTATGTATCGAGGGTTAAGCTTTTTAGTTTTAAGGGCTCTACCTATTCCAGTAGTCGGGGTTACTTTAAGAAAGACATGGTCTCCCTCACTAAACTCTAAGGGTCTACGTTTATTATCGGCATAGCTTTTTTGACGGCTCTGTGCTGTCTGGATCTTCTGGCGAATCCCCTTTATCTTTTCAGTAGTTTCTTGCACTAAGTCTGGACCTAAGACACTAGCTTCTCCGTCGTCATTCCAACACATTGGTGTCTGACACCTTCTTCCATAGAGAGCTTCATATGGTGCCATCCCGATACTTTGTTGGTAACTGTTGTTGTAGACGAACTCGACCAATGCAAATACCTATCCCAACTGCCTTGGTTATCCATCACACAAGATCTTAGCATGTCTTCCAATGTCTGGATTGTTCGCTCTGATTGTCCGTCTGTCTGAGGATGGTATGCTGTACTCATATGCAATTCTGTTCCCAACGCTCTCTGGAAAGCTCCCCAGAATCTGGAAGTAAACCTCGGATCTCGATTTGAAACAATTGACGAAGGTATTCCGTGTAATCGTACGATTTCTTGAATATATATCCGTGCCAGCCTTTCTAATGTATAATTAACTCGAATCGGAAGGAAGTGCGCTGACTTCGTCAACCTGTCCACAATTACCCAAATGGCATTGTGTCCAGTTGAGGTCCTTGGCAATCCCGTGACAAAATCCATAGTGATCTGCTCCCATTTCCATTGTGGTATTTCTAAGGGTTGCAGGGTTCCTGACGGTTTCTGGTGTTCCACCTTCACCTTCTGGCAGGTTAAACATTTTGAGACATAATCAGCTACCTCTTTCTTCAAGCCCGGCCACCAGAACATTTGTTTCAAATTTTGATACATCTTTGTTACTCCAGGATGCATAGAGAATCTACTTTGATGGGCTTCTGCAAGAATCCTTTGCCGCAAATCTCCAGAGCTAGGCACACAAATTCTGTTCTTGTATCTCCAGAGACTGCTACGATCTAGTCTTACAGCTTCTGGTTCCTCTACTTTCATCTGTCTCAGCATCGTCATCATTTCTGAATCTTGTGCTTGTGCTTGCTGAATCCTAATCTTAAAATCTGGTGTTATATGCAATTGGGCCAAATGGACTCCACTTGACGTCTCAGTCATAGCCAACTTAAGGTCCTCAAATTCTACAAGTAGCTTCTCTTCCTTTATCATCATCCAAGAGATACTCAAATTCTTCCTGCTCAAGGCGTCTGCCACCACGTTTGCTTTTCCTGGGTGATAACTAAACTTAAAATCATAGTCCTTCAGGAACTCCATCCACCTTCGCTGTCGCATATTTAGATCCTTCTGGTCAAAGATATACTTTAAACTTTTGTGGTCAGAGAAAACTTCTAGTTGAGCGCCATACAAATAGTGCCTCCAGATCTTCAGAGCAAACACTACTGCAGCCAACTCCAAGTCATGCGTCGGATAATTTCGTTCATGAGGTCTCAGCTGCCGGGAAGCATAAGCCACCACATTTTTGTCTTACATCAGCACACATCCAAGTCCTTTATGAGAAGCGTCACAGTATACTTCAAAAGGTTTCTGTGGGTCGGGTAGTACTAATACAGGTGCAGTTGTTAACTTTTCCTTAAGCATCTTGAAACTTCTATCACACTCAGCCGTCCAAATGAACGGAACTTCCTTTCGTGTAAGGCTAGTCAGAGGTAAGGTTATCTGAGAAAACCCTTTAATAAACCTCCGGTAATATCCAGCTAGTCCGAGAAAACTCCAAACTTCTGTAACGGTCGTAGGTGGTTCCCATTGCACTACTACTTCAATTTTTGAAGGATCCACTGCAATTCCTCTCTGTGATATAACGTGTCCCAAAAAGGCCACCTTCCCTGTCCAGAACTCACACTTTGATAGTTTAGCATATAACTTCCGAGTCCTTAGTATCTGCAATACAGTTCTTAGATGCTCTTCATGCTCTCTTTCTGTCTTCGAATAGATGAGAATATCGTCTATGAAAACTACTACGAACTGATCAAGGTACGGACGAAAAATACGATTCATGTAATCCATGAAAATCGCAGGAGCATTAGTTAGTCCAAACGACATAACCGTATACTCATAGTGACCATATCGAGTTCTAAATGCAGTCTTCGGTATATCCGACTCTTTCACTCGAATCTGGTGATAGCCCGATCGCAAATCAATCTTCGAAAACACAGTTGCACCTTTCAACTGGTCCATTAAATCATCTATCCGTGGAAGTGGATACTTGTTCTTGATGGTGACTTTATTTAACTGCCGGTAATCCACGCAAAGTCGCATTCCACCATCCTTCTTCTTTACTAGCAATACTGGAGCTCCCCAAGGTGATGTACTGGGACGAATAAATTTCTTTCCAAGTAGCTCATCCAACTGCTTCTTCAACTCTGCAAGTTCCAATGGTGACATCCAGTACGGTGCTATGGAAATCGGTCCGGTTCCAGGTACTAGTTCAATGCTGAATTCTATCTCTCGCTGAGGAGGAAACTCAGGTATGTCATCCGGGAAAACATTAGGAAATTCCTTCACCACTCGGATTCGTTCTAAGCTTAGTTCACTATCATTCGAGCTAGCCGCTAACAGAACGTACCCCTCACAATCACTCCCGTCTAATGTAACTCTTACAGAATTTAGATATAAAGTATGAGATAGAAATGGTTTAATATCTAAACTATCAGACGGAATAACAGCAGTTCTTTCATAGCAATCAAGGAAAACATGATACTTAGATAACCAATCTAACCCTAGAATAACTTCTAAACCACATAGAGGCAAACATATTAGATCATGTATAAAAGTTCTGTTCCTAATAGTGAATGGTACTTGTAGGCACACTAAACTAGTCAAAGCATTTTGGGATGCAGGTGTATGGGCAATTAGATCAAAGTTCAACTCAGAGAAATCTAGTCCCAACTCACGAGCAACAGTTAAAGAAATAAAGGAATGCGATGCACCCGAATCATACAGTACAGTTAAAAATCGATTCTTGACGTAACACTGACCTTGGATTAGGGCGTCTGATTGCATAGCATCATTAGCAGTCATGGCAAACACTCGACCTTGTTGCTGGGTTCGCGCTGGATTCCGAGTAAACCTCTTCGGGCAATTCTTAGCCATATGTCCTGGTTTATTACAAATATAACACTTGGATGTCCCAAACAAGCAGGGTCTATTACCATGATCTTTCCCACACTGCCTACATGCAGTATTCACCTGTGCCTGTTGGGGTCGTTTACCATTATCCTGCCTTGGTCTACCTCCGTTTCCATCCGTAGGGCGAGCAGGGATGTTACCAGCCTGTGGGTTTCTTCGCTGTGGCACACCAGGTGTCTTGAAGTTTGTCCTTCGTGGTTGCCAATTATAATTATTGTAGTTCCTTGGTGGAAATCCTTGACGACTTGCTTTAGAGGCAATTACCTTCTTAGCACATTCTTCCACTAACTTGCACTTATTAACCAGCTCAGCAAAATCTCGTATCTCCAATGGAACTACTGAACTCATCAGATCCTCACGAAGGTCCCCTTCGAACTTCAAACACTTCTATTCTTCAAAGTCAGCAGGATTCTCTTGACAGATCTTGGAGAAACGGCACAAGTCATCAAACTTACGGGCATATTCTGCAACAGTTGTGTTACCCTGTTTCAGCTGCATAAGTTCCATCTCCTTAGCATCACGAGCTGCCCTCGGAAAATACTTCTTATAAAATTCATCCTTAAAAATATTCCAAGGAATATTGCCTTCACCTTGTTGCAACAGTCGCTGTATCCCCTGCCACCAATGCTCAGCTTCTCCTTCCAGCATATAAGTAGCAAACTCCACGTGCTGGCCTTCCGGAACATGCTGCGCTTGCAGTGATCGTTCGATAGCTCGAAACCAGTTGTCAGCATCAGTCGCAACGAGTGTACCTTTAAACTTAGGCGGTTTAACCTTCAGAAAAGTCGCAAGGGTCATAGGTCTTTCGAGATGCCCCAAGTTATTCTCATCATTTCCACTATCTTCCCCATGCTCATTCTCATTCCCGTTTCTCACTCCAAGACGATCAACAGCCCTAGCCGCTGCTACTGCAGCCTCACGCACTGCCTCAGCCACAGCATTCATGGTAGTCATAAACGTCTCCTACTCCCTCTCGTAGTTAACATTAGGAATTCCTTCCTGTACGCCTCGTCTCCGTGAACCCATTGTGGTCCTGTTCACACCAAACAATCATTATTAAGGTGATCAGTCTTAACACTTCAAGTCAAGTGTGAACACTCCCAGAATAAAAATGCAGAGACAATCATGCAACACACATCACATAGATATCCTATAAGCATGAGACACACAACAGAGTATGCAATGAAGCATAGTCAGTCCACTCCCCAGGCTCTATTAGGAATGAACTGCTCTGATACCAACTTGTAACGACCCAACTCCCAGTATGCCATGGTCATACAAGAAGCCAAGTGTTACTAACTTATCCCTCTTAATTATTAACTATTATTTACTATATGAGCCTATTCCTTGTTAGAGCGATGCCAATTTTACGGGTAACTTTTTTTTATATCGTATCGTTGTGGATAACAAGGTAAAATAAACAAGCATACATTGAGAGTAATAGAAAAGTGGCATAAAGAAACATAGAAACACAACTGATAATATACATCATGTACACTATAACAAAACATGCAGCATTTACACAAGATCAAGTTAGTTTACATCCTCGTCATCCTACGTAGCTAATATATACACGACACTCCCAGGGCCTAGCCTATACAAAAAAGCCGCTAAACTGGCACCCAGGCTAGCCTAACCACTATATAGCTCCTAGCTCTCGGGTGTACTAACACAAGTGAGAGACTAACTAACAGATAATGTCAGACTAGAGTGTCATCAAAAGAATGCCCCTTCCGCAGTCAAGCTATATCTACACGTGGCCGTTCGGAGAATCGCCGTGGGGCTCGTCCATTTCCTCATCCTGCTCTATCTCTATCTCAGGATCCTCCTCCTCCTCATCATCCGCAGCTACAGCTATACCCTCAAATCCACTAGAAACACTGCTGTCACTATGTACAAAACCATTCGCGAGCACAGGTCCGTTCGCGTATATAGGAGCTACCCCACCGTCTGGTAGTGCCGGCTCATCAGGCTGTGGAAAGTCGGGGATCGGCTCAGCGGAAAAATCCCACTCTGGTGGTATCACAGGTACGTAGTCATCAGCTAACTCAGGCTCATCAGGAATGATAGGCTCAGGTACCGCCTCATTCAAAGGTTGAGCTGGTATAGGGTGCCCGGGATTATTAGGAAAAAGATCTCCAGGTGTGTCAGGATGTAACCAGGATAAGGGAAAGTCATAAGGAGCATCGGGGTCAAAATGCGGGCTAGACAGAGGATGTTGAAAAGCTCGATTAGGTAACGCATATCGTCTAATACGAGGCACCAAACCCATAATGAAGTAACTGTGATGTACCGGATCCTCGTAGACGTAAGGGTCCTCGAACTCATAGAAGATCACGCCCGTCTCCATCTGAGGGGGGAGGAAGGGAGAGAAAGGGGTAAGAATTGGGGAGTTCTTAGTAAGGTCGGGATTATTAGTTACGTTCATTTATTTGATTCCGATTAGCAGATAGATATTAGAATACAATAAAGTAGTAAACAGTAGTTAAAATAGATAGGAAAATAGAAAACAGAATACAAACAGAAGAACACAAGGAAATAAAGCACAGACATAACACTCAAGCAGACAAACATAAAGAAATAGTTCACTCACAAGAAGGAAAGCAACAGAGAATGATGCGCATACAAGAATGATGCATGTCTAGCCCTAGTACAGGCCATGAGCTCATGTGTCGGTTAGCACCTGCATTCCCGACATTTATCCTGTCACGAGCTCACGATTTCCCGGATACGATCTTCCGTTCAAATAAATGCGCATATAATTATTAGCAGCTCTATTGAGACAGCCTCTGCTTTTTACTCGCAGGAAATATACTCTTGGGAACGGAAAATTGCTGTAGGTATCCAAGTTTCCCTACAGAAACTCTTGGGTTGCTTAAAGCAACAGATAATAAATATTATCTCTTAGGTTGCATTCAGCAACGAATAAGCAAACAATATCTCTTGGGTTTCCTCAAGCAACAATTAACCTTTCAATAAGCCTTCTGCTCTTAGTCTCTTTACCCTGCTCTGATTTCTCTGTTTAATCTGTGTATTTAAAGCTTATGTAAATTTCGGTATGAATAGTTAGCATGTCCCAAGTATAGGTTCATTAAGTCTATACTGAAACAATTTAACTTTTCATATAATACCTAACCCTAGTCGCAACTCAAAGACTAACTATGTTGCCCTAGTTTGTTTGTTAGTCTCTGTCTGTTTTTCTGTCATTAAAATCTTACAGACTTTTTCTTCGATTTTTATCTTTTCTTAAACTTTTATCTTTTATTTATCTTTGCCTCACCAATATGTTCTTACCACTCCCTAAGTGTTTTATGAAGGTAATTATAAGATTCTGCACTTAAAGTTGTCTTTCTAAAGCTTTTACAGAAAACTGCCTTTTTCGCATTATTTTATTATTTTTATTAAAATATTATTTTTAATTAAATATTATTATTTAATATTTTATTATTATTTATTATTTTATTAATATATTTTCGAAAATTAACTTTACTTTAACTTTTAACCTTTAAAATTCACTTTTTACCACCCGTAACTTTTAATATTTCTACTTTTACCACCCTAACTTTCAGTAATTACCAAATAACCCCTCAAACACTAAAATAATTACTTCCTTGCCCTTTTATGAATCAAAAAGGTGTTCTTCATTTTTCTTCACCACACTCAAAGTGTTCTTCATGTTCTTCATAAATTCTTCAGATTCTTTCTCTGTTTTTACCCGTTTTTCAGTCTTTTCAGCAACCGATTTTTACTATAATTCATAATAAATTAGCAGCCAGTAAAAACCCATCTTTTCTACATGATTTCAACACAAATTGAACCTCAATTTAAACTTAGGGTTTCGTTTTTTCCAGCTTCCCAAGAACATGAACTTTAAAGCTTGAATTTCCTCAAATTTCATCAAAATTTCACCAAATTTTCACCAAGAATCAATCATATATGCAACCAATTTTTAGCACAGCCAAATTATACAACATTCACACATCTCAAACACAAATAATCAAGATTAATTTCGTGGCACCCTACCTGATTTTGCTGCCCCTAATTCAGTTAGATTTTCAGGTGGTCCTTAAGCACTTTTTCCTCCTAAATCACATCAAGAAAACACATATTTAAGCATGTTTCCTTGAAACTGAATCAAAAGAGAGATGGTGCAGCCAAATCACCTTGATCCCAGCCTTGATGAGTCATATAATCATGTAGAGAAAGAAGAGAGGATCATTTTGGTCGGATTGGAATTTTGATTTGAGTTTTAGTTCAGCAGAAATCAAGCTTTGAAGATTTGGAACTAAGAACTTTTCTCTCTTTTTCTCTCTACCTATTTTCGGCCACAAAGTGAAAATGAGCCAGCCTTGGGGGTTTTGGGGGTGTAGGGTGAGTTGTGATTGGTTGGCTTGGAGGTGGATTAAAATAATATTAAAATATCTCAGATGTATAACTACTAAAACTAGGTGTATCGGAACACTTGTGAAAACATCTCTAAAAATTATTTTCTGAGCTACTAGCATAAATGACACTAGTAACATATTTATTATGAGAATAAAACATGTATAATGAGGCCTTAGCATTGCTAAAGTCATCAGAGAGTGCTGGTGCTAAGCTGCACCAGTAAATTGTGAACCCGGTTAAACCGGTTTTTTATTTTTAACTAAAACTGACCAGGTAACCTTATAATATTATTCAAGAAGCTTCTAATACTAATATAATAATAATATCATCCTATTATCTCTCTTCTCTCATAAATCGAGTCCGGTTTGTCAAACTGAGACTATTTACGAAAAACCGAATTAAAACTCCTAACCGATACGGTTCAAAAACTAGGTTCTTCGCGACTGCATCATCGAGCTTGCCTCGGGAAAGGTTCTAACTTAAAGATGACATAATGACAATGAGGATTGAGATTCTTGATGATATATCAAAGGTTTTCCCCTTACTGATCTTCCGGAGAAATTCGTACTTTCAGAAAAGATCTCGCGTACTCGAAAATCGGGGTTGTTAAAGTATGCATTGTAGAATGGTCGTTGTCCATGATATCTTGGAGGGTGTTGTTGCCTAAAGGGTTGATTAGATCCTCTTGTCTCCATCCATCCTTGATTGGTTTGACCTTGATGCATATTCCTGCTGCAACTTCTATTTCCTTCAAGAAAGTTAGAACCAAACTCAAAGCGAGAGGGGTGAGAGTTCATAGTAGCAAATAAAATTAAAAAGGAAAAACAAAAATAAATAAACAAGTAAAGGAAAAATATGTACAATAACCAATAATAAGGCACACTTTAGCAGTTCCCCGGCAACGGCACCATTTTGACGTTGGAGATTTTTGCCAGTAAAGAATGTCATAAAAACAGTCGCGTTGTAGATATAGTTTCTAAACCAACAAAAATCCCTTTCGTGCAAACGTTTTGGTTGTCACAATTAACAAACCCCTTAAAATTGATAACCGAGTATTTAACCTCGGGTCGTCTTCTCAAGGAACTGCAGGGAAGTGTGTTCTTATTATTAGTTATGGAGATTGTAAAATTGGGGTTTCAAGAATGAGGAACGAGTAATTTAACGACAAGTAAATTAAATGGCAATTGAAAATAGACAAATACTGTAAAGCAAACTCTTGGTAAGGTATGAGAAATTAGAGGTCCTATCCTAGCTATCCTTATCAATGATGATGATGGTTGAATCCTAATTCTACTTTGTTAACCTTTACTAAGATAAAGGAAGGTCAAGGGATTAATTGGTTTGATCTTCGAGTCCTATTTATTTCCTAAGAAAAGATTGGGATTATGGAAGTTCAATTCAATTAACAAAGATAACAATTATCAATTATGCTGTTGAATTGGATAACTCCTGAGTTACTAATTTCTTAACCAAGACCAAAAGGAGAAAAATAAATCTACTTGGAATAAAAATGTCTTCAGAGTAAAAGTAATAATAGCATGAATAAGAGTAATCAATATTAAACTGAAATACCTCAAATAACATTAATAAAAGAGTAATCTGTAACATGAAAGGATTCATAAAGTAGCTTGCAAAAGTAAATAAAAGGAATATTGAACCTGATCAAAAGAGATAATCCTGAAAGTGAATAAAAATCCTAAATCTAAATCCTAATCCTAAAGAGAGAGAGAGAATCTCTTTCTAAACTAAATCTAATTCACGGAAAGTGGAAATTGGCGAGCTCCCTCTGAATGGATGCATTCCCCCACTTCATAACCTCTGGTCTATGCCTTCTGGACTTGGATTTGGGCCAAAAAGGGATTCAGAAATTGCTGGGAGCATTTTCTGCAATTTCTGGTGCGTGGCCTCTGTCACGCGTCCACATGGGTCACGCGGTCGCGTCGTTCGGAGCTTTTCCTTGCCACGTGGTCGCGTCAGTCATGCGACCGCGTCATATTCATTCTGCTTAAGGCGCGCGGTCGCGTTAGTCATGTGGCCGCGTCGCTGTTGATTCGCGCTTGGCACGCGATCGCGTCGTCCATGCGATCGCGTGGATGCCAGTTTCTTCAAGGACTCCGTTTTGTGCTTTCCTTCCATTTTTGTATGTTTCCTTTCTATCCTTTGAGTCATTCCTGCCTTAGAAGATCTGAAACTACTCAATACACTAATCACGGCATCGAATGGAAATAAAGGTAATTAAAATAACTAATTTTAAAGCATAGGAAACATGTTTTTCACATATATCACATAATAAGGAAGGAGAAGTAAAACCATGCAATTAATATGAATAAGTGGGTGAAGGATTGAATAAATCACTCAAATTAAGCACAAAATATATCATAAAATATGGGTTTATCACGCACGCGTAGCCGACGCACACGCGTGGAAGTGCATAGATGGGACTCATACGCAAGAGTTGACGCATTCGCGTACATTGGCAAAAATCCCACTGACACGTACGCATGCTTGGCGCATACACGTGGATTGCAAAAGTCACCGACGTGCACGCGTGGCCGATGCGTACGTGTGACGCTCAGCACGTGACCTCATTAATGAACTCGTGGCTGGCGATTTTTGAGGAGCTCTAGGCCCAATTCTAACCTGATTCTGCATGAAAAAGACCCAGGAATTGTAAGGGGAAGGGGGGGATCATTCATACACACTTTACACACAATTTTAGCTAGTTTTTTCTTCTTGTTCTTCTAGAGAGAGAAACCTTTATTCCTCTCTAGATCTAGTTTGATTTGATCTTCCCTTGTTAAAATTTTGAATTGGGTTTTGTTAATCTTAATTCCATTACTTAATTTGAATTCTCTAGTATAATTTTGTTTAGATCTTGAGTTTGAATTTGAATTTTCTTGTTATTTTCCATTTTATTCTCGTTTTATGAACTTTGTGGATCTTGAATTTCTATTAGTGCATTGATGTGTTCTATGATTAATAGTGTTATTTGAGTTATTTTCCATTGATAACTGTTTGTAGGTACTTTTAATTTCTAATTAATTTGTAATTTGAATATGTCTTTTGTTAGTGCATACCATGTGTTTGATGAAATGTTTCCATTGATTATGGAGTAGTCTTCTTTACTCTTGGCCTAGGCTAAGAAAATTGGGTAAACTTGAGTCATTGGGTCTAATTGATTTGGTGATTTGAGAATTCTTGGTGGGCAGGTTGATACCCATTGACACTAATCTATTACTAAGATAATTGGTAGTTGGATTAGGTCTTATGAGTTGAGATTGATTAAGCCACTTGACGTACCTTACGCGTTGAAGTAGACATTAAACATACTTCAAGCATAGAGGTAGACTTAGTGAGTTTGGTTCCTCATAATTGTCATGATATGGTTATTAGACAAGGGTGGTGACCCCAATTCTTGTGCCTAGCTGATGAGTGATGGCCGAAAATTGTTGTCGGTAAGGAATTTCTCTTATAAAGAAGAAGAATTTCGTTGTAAGCATAGCTCCAAACCAACAAACAACTCTCACATCAAATTAAAATATGGTTTTGTCATAAGTACAAACCCCAATAAGAATTAACCGAAGTATTTCTGACTCCGTGTCATCTCCCTAGGAACCAATGGAGTGCATGTGTATTGGCTATAGAGGAGAAAAAGGGGGTTTTGTTTATGAGATGGCAAGAAAATAAGTAAATTGAGCGAGTGAGTAAAGAAAGCAAATTAAGGAACTCTTGGCTAAGAATTGGGTACTTAAGATCACAATCCTAGTTAATACCAATTATTGACAATTATGAGAGACCAACCCATTAAGTCTACTTCTCGAAGCCTTAAGTACGTAACGTTTACTCCTAGACTGGAAGTATGTCAAATAGGCCTAATCACATCCACCCATAAGTCCTAACCTCCCTACCAATTGGTTTAGTAGTGGATTAGCGTCAATATGCTTCAAATTGATCACACGGGGTTCTCAAATTACCAATTCCATGGTATCCAAAACTCAAGATCACTTAAGTCCCTTGGCCTAGACCAAGAGTTGACAAAACTACTAAGGAACTGAAGAAAACATTTCATCAAACACCTAGAGTGCAATAAAAATTGACATCATAACTTGCAAAGATACTAAAATCTACCACTATTAATTGCAAGAAAAGTAAATTCACAACTCAAATCAACATCAATTAAAGAGATATCAACATTAAAATTGCATTAAATGTAACAAATCCAACATAAGTTCATGAATGTAAAAGAGAGCATAAAAGTAGAATTAACACTACAAATCATGAGAATCAAGGAGTAAAAGTAAGAGATCATAAAAGAAATGAGATGAGAACATGTAATTAAACCTAGATCTAGAAGAGATTAACCTAACCTAATTCTAGAGAGAAGAGGGAGCTTCTCTCTCTAGAAACTAAACTACATGATGCTAAGGCTACCAACAATTGCTCCCCCCTTTGCTTGGACTTCAATTCTGCATGAAATACACTCAGAAATAAGTTGGATTTGGGCTTGGGCAGCTCAGAAATCGCCCCCAGCGTTTTGCCATTAAGTGGGCCAAGTAAGAGTATCGGTGCACGCGCGCCTTGTGCGCGTGCGCGTCGCTGGCAAATTCCCAATCTGCGCAGAAGCGGTATGTATGCGTGCGCGTCCTTGTGAGAAACCACTTTTGCGCGTGCGCGCCTTGTACGCATGCGTGTCCATTGGTGCATTACAAATCTTTGTTTCTTCATGCATTCTCCTCTTTGCATGCTTTTCTCCTCATTTCTTCCATCCAATACTTGCCTAATGAACCTGAAATTACTTAACAAACACATCAAGGCATCGAATGGAATTTGGGTGGATTAAAATCACCAATTTAAGGCCTAAAAAGCATGTTTTTATATTTAAGCATAATTTAAGGGAGAATTACAAAACCATGCTATTTCATTGAATAAATGTGGGAAAAGGTGGATAAATCCCCCAAAATAAGCACAAAATAAACCACGAAATCGGGGTTTATCAAATTTCCCCACACTTAAACTAAGCATGTCCTCATGCTAAAATCAAGAAAGAAGCAAAGGTTATCACATTTATTCAATGCAAGCTACTAACTAAATGCAATCTATTTATATGCAAGTTATCTACATGAATGCAATGGCTCAGTCAAAACAAGTCAATTTCCAAGAGTACACATGTACGCACAAGGGCTAAGGTATTAGGAATCAAGCAAACCACAATTGGATTGAATCATTGAAAGAGTTCACAAACTTGCAAAAGGAGATTATTAAGGGTGGAAACATGTAATTGAGCGATCGAACCCTCACCGGATATGTATCCGCTCTAGGCACTCAAGTGTAGGGTTGATTCACTCAATTCTCCCCTAATCATGCTCTCCAAGATTTGTTTTTCATCTAACAATCAACAATTACTTCATGCATGCATACAAATATCATGAGGGCTTTCTCATAGGTTGTAATGGGGCTAGGGTCAAGGTAGGATGCATATGGTCAAGTGAGCTAGAAATTTGAATCTTTGATTAACATAAACTTCCCACCTAACCTATGACAACCTATACAATTCTAAACAAACCTAACTACCCATTCTTCATTTTTAACACACTCATGTATTCTATTTTAAACACGACACATATGCATTGATTATTATTGAACCTTGAACCTTGGGGCATTTTGTGCCCTTTTTATTGCAATTCTTTTTCTTTCTTTTCTATATATATATATATATATATATATATATATATATATATATATATATATTTTATAAAGTATATATACAAGTACCAATGCATATGGTTTTACATTTGATTAATACATGAGTATATACCCAATTCCCAAAATTTTTCAATAAAAATATAAACACACTTTTATCTCTACCCAATGTTTCCAACTCTCCCAAAATCAAATAATGAACACTCTCACTAGCCTAAGCTAATCAAAGATCCAAACAAGGGACATTTATTGTTTTTCACTTAGGCTTGTAATGTGCTATAATTAAGAATAAGTGGGTTAAGTATAGGCTCAACACTGGCTAACAATGGAAGATAAAAGGTCGGCTATTTGGGTAAGTGAGCTATTTGAACAATGGCCTCAATCATGTAAATGCATGTATACACAAATAATGGACATAAAGAATCAAACAAATCAAGGATTGCAATCATAGGAATAGAATAATGCACACAAGAATGAAAATAAGTGGTTATGTATGATGTAACCACACAATTAGGCTCAAATCTCACAGGCTTGTGTTCTTAGCTCAAAACATGATCCACAAAGTATACACTTCAAGCAAGTTCTAAAAAAAATTTCAACCAATTGGGGTGGTGCCCTAAAAATGAGTTTCTTGGAAATTTCATCATATTGATTGAGCTTATTCTAATGCAAAATTGTAATTTAGAAGAATTTTAAAAATTCTTCTAGTTTACCCTTTATTTTTCAATCAGAAAACGTTTTTTCTATAAGAAGGGTCAACTAGATTTTCAGCAATCTATTAATTTTCTAATTACAATCAACAACTAAGATGTAAAATATATATATATATATATATATATATATATATATACTAACTAAAAGTGTGCAACAACCAAAATAAGAGTATCTACAAAAGCATAAATATGTACAGCAATCCCAAAATGATCTAAAACGTAAAGTGCGGAATAAAACAAAATAGAGTAGCAGCGAATAGAAATAAAAGTCTGAAAGTTCACCACATAAGTGCAAACACCGGTCACGAACGGTGACCTCCCCACACTTTAGGATTGAGCATCATCCTCAATGCTACTACTGAAGCTCGGGATGGGGGTCAACAATCGCATCAGGCTGTGGCTCATGCTCAGGCTCGGGCTGTGGGACTGGAGGTGGCACTGGCTGTTGCTCCGAAATGTCATGCTGGACCTCAGGAGGCTGCTGGACCTCAGTGGTGGTCTGCGTCACTGGTGGTGCCTCCTGCTGTGTCGGCTCCGCACCATGCTCCTCCTCCTGATCCTACTCATCAGAGGCGGAAGACTCTGGAAGTGGAGGGAGCTCGATACCTTGTGATGCAGCCGCCTGGTCTAAACGGTCGAGGCGTCGCATAACACGACGCTCGAAGCGCTCCATGAAGCGAAGAAGGTGCTGCACTAACAGATAGGTCGGCTCAGGTGCTGATGGTGGTGCAAGTGCTGCTGTGGATGAAGAGGGTCCAGCTGCGGTGGAGGATGAAGGTCTAGCTGCCTCGACTACCGCTCTAGCTCGAGAACGGCGGCTAGTAGGGGGCTTCTCGTGCACCCATACACCCCATGGAATAGTAACTTCCTTGTCATCATCATCTGGAGGTGTTGGTGTCACGTCCTCGTCCTCCCACGGGACATCAGCTAGCTCAGCTAAGCTAGTAACCAGTGTCAGAAACGGTAGCAAGCCGCGAATATGAGCTCTCCACATGCTATGCCTAATCAGTCGGGGAAAATACACCTCCTTCCCCTCCATGACACACCCAATCAAAACTAGCATATCCATCGGAATCTTTGAAAAGTGAGTGGTAGGAAAGACATAGTGGGCAAATATCTGTTGCCAGGTCCTAGCCTCCCTAGTCAGATATGCAAATAGCATGCCCTTGGGCTTTGTGTTGCTCGAATCCATCACCCAGGAAGCATTTGGTGTAGCAATCACGCGTCTAAGCGTCTCATAGTCAAAAGTCATGGAGAGGAGAGCTACCTCTGCCTGCTGGTAGGCACAAGTCTCAGGAGTACCAACTCTGCAGAGCAGTGCATCCCTTAAGGCATCCTCAGTGATCATAATCCCTCTACCCCTCAAATGTACTGAATCCAAGTTTTGTCGGAAGAAGTTACAGTAAAATTCCTTGACCCACGAGATGTTAATCCGTCCCAAGTCCCTATTGACGAAATCCAAGCCCAGCTCAGAAATACGGGCGTTTATGGCACGCCTCACATCATTGGGAAGATTCAGCTTCTTCTCAATGTTCAGCTTTGTCCTTGCATAACGAGAAAGGCGTAGTTCGCAGTAGAGGTTTGGGAACTTGGTTCGATCAGTGGATGGAAGTAACTGATTTTCTTTTTTCTCATTATTTAGCGGATTCTTAGCATAGTTAGCATATGGTGAGGGTGTAGAGGTCTTGGAGCACTTCCTCTTTTTGGAAGTGGTGGCTATAGCCTTTCCTTTATCCGACATCCTGAAAACATAGATAATATAATATAAGCCTATAGCCAAGTATATACAAAGCACTCAAAGCAAAGCATATTCATGAAGTGAATAAGGAAAGAGGATTTCTTGGAATGTAAGCAACAGAATACAGAATTCAAACCAAACTTTAAACCAAGAATTCAAATCATGTTTTGCACATTATTTGTTAACTGGGTTCAGAAAGCACCATATCCAAAAGAATGACAAAAAGAGTTAGGTTGAAAACCAAAAGAAGTCAGGTGGTTAAAGAGGTTAAAGTTAGAAATCAGTTTGAAAATTAGTGACATGGTGATAACTTTCTCAATTCGAAAAGAATGCACACAACAAGGCAGTAAATACGTTCACAATCATGAATTGCAGCAAGTCATTGATAATGAAATATGATATTGCTAGAAAGCAAATAGTAAGAAACAACCATCTACCAATGTAAAGATCACTAAAATCATATGAATCTATGTTGGTAAAATCAATTCATCAAGGAATGAACCAATCAAAAGGCGTTCAACAATAATTTCAAGGAGGCATCAATGTCACAAGTCGAGAGAAACATGGAAAACCTTGTTGTCTATGTGGCTTAATACAAATTGTGCATGAATAATGCGAATTAAACCAGCCTCACAGATCAAAAATCTTCAACTTGTGTGTTGATGTAAAAGAGGCATGAGACTTTAAAAGAATTACAAGCAATGGCCAATCGAAAAGCTTGCTCACTATGCAATGCAAAGAAGCAAATCAGCATGAATAACAAGCAAGAATATGAAAAGCATGACCAAAGAGCTTGTTCTTTAGGAGTTTCATAAACCATGTAGGCAACAGCACTCTAATTGAGCAGAATTCATCAACTAGGGGCTATTTCATTCATCAAACAAGATTAACACCAAAAACTGTGGTTAATGAAAATCCGGCAGTATTTTAGCAGCAAATTGGCCAATTCCCAAATTTAAATAGTTGCACCAAATTCCATATGGATACATTAAGGAATCAAAAACACAGAAATCGGGTCTGAATCCATATGAATGGGTGAACAAGCCAATAATGCAGCACAAACAGCAGCAAGCAGAGCAACAGAAAATAGTTCAACTAAATCAGCCAAGAAGCAATCATGAACAAGTGAGCAGCCAATACCCATGAGTAAAGCAACATTTAATAACAGCAGCCAAGTAAAGTTAATGCTTGAATGGAAACAGCAATGAAACAGAGCAATTCCTCACAGCAAAAGAAATTCAAACAATGCCTAAATCCACTACTCAGCCCAGATTCGCTAACCACCTAATTCAAACTAAACTAACTAATCTAAACTACTTAAGCTAATCCTAATTACACTAATGCAATTACAGTAAACAGCAAAACGAAGTAGAACAGGGGAGGGTATGGAACCTGGGGGGACGGAAACTGAACAAGGAAAATAAGAGGAAGGTGAAGTGGGGTGATGAGAGAAAGGACTAGGCAGAGCAGCGCGGTGGTTGGGTTGCACCGCTAAACTTGCGCCGGCGACAATGATAGCTACAGCGAGTGGCGCAGAGGCAGCGAGAAATAGAGAGCAGAAGGGGCAGTGAAAGAAAAAGGAAAGAAAAGTGAGAGAAGAAAGAGGAGACGGCGTGGTGATGGTGGTTGGCGGCGGCGACGGGATTGGAGTGCTCGCCGGAGGTGAGGTGGTTGCTGGGAGAAGTTTGAAGATGGAGGGGGGTTGAATGGTGGGAGAAGGAAAATGGAACGTTGGGGATGGAAAGGGTGTGATGCGCGAATGCGCTAGGGCTTCGCGTCTCTGGGGTAAGTGAAAATTCGAATCCACGCGCGCGCGTACGGTGCGCGTTTGCGTGGGTGGAAGAAATGAGGAACGGCGTGAAAGCGCCATGTACGCTTGCGCGTAGACGGAAGGATCAGAATGGCCACGGACGCGTAAGGTGCGCGTCGGCGCGGATGTGCTGGGCTGAAGGCATAAAAGAGGCCCAGAGTTGGCACAACTCTCGGGTCCTTTGGCCTGGATGATGCCATGACGCATCGACGCGCGCGCGCACTCTGCGCGTTCGCGTGGATGGCTTGAGCTTATTGGATGGGCGCGGAGGCGTGAAGTACGCCAACGCGTGAACAGCGAAACAGGGAGTGACGCGGACGCGTACAGCGTGCGTCCGCGTGGGTTGAGGCACAGAGTTGGCCCAAAAGTGGCGCAACTCTCTGGTTTTTGGCCCAGGAAACTAAAATGCGCAGCTGACGCGCGCGCGTACTTTACGCTTGCGCGTGGCTTGCTTTTTCTTTCTCTCTCTCTCTTTTTTTTTAGACATCAAAAGACCTCATAACTTTCCATCCTTTTCTAAAACTCTAGCTAAGGTGTAAGATTAAGCACATTTTGAGACATAGGGGCATTTTCAAACAACTTGAGAAAACTTGCAATTCAAGCAAAAACTCAATTCAAAAATAAATTCATCCCTTATTAAAGCATAGAATGCATAAACACCTTAGTAAACAAAGGAAAATATACCAAGAGGTAAAGAAACTATATACAATGGAACCCAATTCATTCATTCATTATATCTACAGGAGAATGGAAAGAGTTTACCATGGTGGGGTGTCTCCCACCAAGCACTTTTAGTTTAAGTCCTTAAGTTGGACATTGGGAGGCTCCTTGTCAAGGTGGCTTATGCTTGTACTCATCCTTGAACCTCCAAAAGTGCTTGTCCTTCAATCAGTTGTCAGAAGTTCCAACCTTCTTCATTAAGCTTTGGTGAGGTTCTTTCCAAGACGTGAGCTCCCAAGAATGACTACCATAGGATAATCCAGGATCCCATATCTTATCCTCGCACCCATCTTCTAGTTGATTGTCTTGATTGTGTCCGGGCGACGAGAAAATAGACTTCTCATGGAAGCACCACTCTACTCTCCTAGACCCATTTAGTTCAGCATTACACCAATCCATGCTCTCTAATTCCGAGCTTCCCACCATAATGAGCCTAGATTTAGAATGCCAACCACTAAACATCCTCCTTTTTCGCTTGATTCCATAAAGCGCCCTGAGTTGGCCATCCATTTCAAGCAAACCATATTCAAGTGGGATAATACAGCTGTGAGTTAGAAGTTTTACCCACTCAAATAGAGGATCGGATGACGAACTAGGTAGAGGAATTCCCAAAGGTCGTGATAAAGCACGCTCTACTCCCGTCCATCCCCTTCTAGAGGTTTCCACCACTTGGCGTGGTTCTTCAAGTTCCCCCTCATGCCAAGCTTCCTCAAGTTCACTTTCCTCTTCACCAATTTCTTCTATTTCTTCCCCATCGCTCTCATCGTAGATAGGAGGTCTGGTGAAGTCTACCTCATCATCAAGTCTAAGCAAATTGGGGAAGGATTCTTCAAACTCAAAAGGATCATATGTTGATTCGGAATCATCATAGGTAGGAGGGTTTGTTGCTTAGAGAACTTCTTCCAGTTCTTCACTTGCATTAGGCTTCGGAGGTCGCAAGCCCTCTTCAACCTTGCCCTTCAATGTACTGGGGGAAGGTTCAACAGGATCGTCAGGGAAATTGATTAAGGTGGGCAAAAAATCATTAGTGATTGAATCCATTTCTCGATCAATTTCCTTTAACTCATTGTCTACTCCCACAACATTGCTCTTCTCTTTGATATTCCCTCCATATTTCTTGGAGGAGGTTTCCTCAACTTGGGATTCCTTTATGTATTCAACATATCCTAAACATCCATCCACCACTTCCTGTTGTTCGCTAATCTCTATCTTCTCCTCTTGTTGCGGTTCTTGATTCAATTCTTCTTCCTCACCATGGAGTTCCATGTTCATATCCTTACTAAGCTCCGGGGTTGCTTCTCCGCATCCAACAATGGAATTACTTATGGCGCACGAGCTTAGGTGAGATGTTAGGTGACCCACGGCTTCTACTATACCGGCCACCCTTACTCTTAACTCCTTGAACTTAGTTTCATCTTCCTCTTGTCGCCTTAAAATACGGGATTCAAGTTCTCTCAGTTCTAACATGAATGCTTCGTCAGGAGATGGTGTTGGAAGAGAAAATTCATCAGTTAGGGAAGAATTGTTATAATCGGAAGGTGGTTCATGTTGGTGAAGTCCTTGAGGTGGTGTATGTGGAATTTGTGGTTCTTGAGAGTATTGGTATTGGGATGGGGGTTGTTCTACATGTAATTCTAATGGTGGTTGATATGGTGTGTATAAGTTATGGTCATATGGAGGTGAATGATGGTATGAGGCTTGTGAGTATGACGTGTGGCTATGTTGAGGATATGTCTCATAGGCATATGGTGGTAGTTCTTGGAAGTCACAAGGAAATTCACCATAGCTAGTGGATTGATATGCATCATAGAACGACTCTTCTTCATAGTGCATTGGTGGAGGTTGTTGCCATGGAAGTTGATCAAGTGTTTGAAGCTCCTCCCACCTTTGATCTCCAATTCCTTGACGTACATCCTCATTGAAGCTTTGATCTCCTACAACATAGTTTGAGCTACACTCATAGCCAAAGTGAGAATTCATAGTGATGTTGAAAATAAAAACAAAGAGCGATAAGAAATGAAGAAGACTAAATCCTAAAATTAGCAAAAATTAACAAATAAACCAAAGATAAAGCTATTCACAATATTTACAATAGCCAATAAGATAGCACCATTGGGTACCCGGCAACGGCGCCATTAATTTGATGGCCGAAAATTGTTGTCGGTAAGGAATTTCTCTTATAAAGAAGAAGAATTTCGTTGTAAGCATAGCTCCAAACCAACAAACAACTCTCACATCAAATTAAAATATGGTTTTGTCACAAGTACAAACCCCAATAGGAATTAACCGGAGTATTTCGGACTCCGGGTCGTCTCCCTAGGAACCAATGGAGTGCATGTGTATTGGCTATAGAGGGGAAAAAGGGGGTTTTGTTTATGAGATGGAAAGAAAATAAGTAAATTGAGCGAGTGAGTAAAGAAAGCAAATTAAGGAACTCTTGGCTAAGAATTGGGTACTTAAGATCACAATCCTAGTTAATACCAATTATTGACAATTATGAGAGACCAACTCATTAAGTCTACTTCTCGAAGCCTTAAGTACGTAACATTTACTCCTAGACTAGAAGTATGTCAAATAGGCCTAATCACATCCACCCATAAGTCCTAACCTCCCTACCAATTGGTTTAGTAGTGGATTAGCGTCAATGGGCTTCAAATTGATCACACGGGGTTCTCAAATTACCAATTCCATGGTATCCAAAACTCAAGATCACTTAAGTCCCTTGGCCTAGACCAAGAGTTGACAAAACTACTCAAGAACTGAAGAAAACATTTCATCAAACACCTAGAGTGCAATAAAAATTGACATTATAACTTGCAAAGATACTAAAATCTACCACTATTAATTGCAAGAAAAGTAAATTCACAACTCAAATCAACATCAATTAAAGAGACATCAACATTAAAATTGCATTAAATGTAACAAATCCAACATAACTGCATGAATGTAAAAGAGAGCATAAAAGTAGAATTAACACTACAAATCATGAGAATCAAGGAGTAGAAGTAAGAGATCATAAAAGAAATGAGATGAGAACATGTAATTAAACCTAGATCTAGAAGAGATTAACCTAACCTAATTCTAGAGAGAAGAGGGAGCTTCTCTCTCTAAAAACTAAACTACATGATGCTAAGGCTACCAACAATTGCTCCCCCCTTTGCTTGGACTTCAATTTTACATGAAATACACTCAGAAACAAGTTAGATTTGGGCTTGGGCAGCTCAGAAATTGCCCCCAGCATTTTGCCATTAAGTGGGCCAAGTAAGAGTATCGACGCGCGCGCCCTGTGCACGTGCGCGTCGCTGGCGAATTCCCAATTTGCGCGGAAGCGGTATGTATGCGTGCGCGTCCTTGTGAGAAACCACTTTTGCGCGTGCACGCCTTGTACGCGTGCGCGTCCATTGGTGCATTCCAAATCTTTGTTTCTTCATGCATTCTCCTCTTTGCATGCTTTTCTCCTCATTTCTTCCATCCAATACTTGCCTAATGAACCTGAAATTACTTAACAAACACATCAAGGTATCGAATGGAATTAGGGTGGATTAAAATCACCAATTTAAGGCCTAAAAAGCATGTTTTTACATTTAAGCATAATTTAAGGGAGAATTACAAAACCATGCATTTTCATTGAATAAATGTGGGAAAAGGTGGATAAATCCCCTAAAATAAGCACAAAATAAACCATGCCTAGACCTCTTTTCACTTATGTATTTTCTACGGTGGAGTTTCTACACCCCATAGATTAAGGTGTGGAGCTCTGCTGTTCTTTATGAATTAATACAAGTACTGTTGTTTTTCCTTCAATTCACGCCTACTTCTTCTCCAAGATATACTCTTGTTCTTAATTCAGTTAAGTCAGAATGAAGGGGTGACCCGTGACAATCACCTAATCTTCGTTACTCGCTTAGCCAAGATCACGTGCCTGACAACCACAAAGCGGTCTACATGATGTTCAACGTAGTCATTGGACGACAGCTGGAGTATACTGTCTTGGATATCTAATACACGGACTGAGTCTGTGAGATTAGTATCTTCATGGTATAGGCTAGAACCATTGGCAGCATTCCTGAGATCCAGAAAGTCTAAACCTTGTCTGTGGTATTCCGAGTAGGATCTGGGAAGGGATGACTGTGATGAGCTTCAAACTTGTGAATATTGGGCATAGTGACAGTGTGCAAAAGGACAACGGTCCTATTCTGACGCTAGCGAGAACCGACAGATGATTAGCCATCCGGTGACAGCGCATAAGGATTTGTTTTCATCAGAGAGGATCATACAGCTTGCCATGGAACGAGGTAACGCATGATTGGAAGAAGGCAGTAGGAAAGCAGAAGTTCAGAAGCAATAAAGCATCTCCAGATGCTTATCTGAAATTCTCACCAATGAATTACATAAGTATCTCTATTTTATTTTCTATCTTATTTTATATTTTAATTATCAAAACCTCATAACCAATTGAATCCGCCTGACTGAGATTTACAAGGATGACCATAGCTTGCTTCAAGCCGACAATCTCCGTGGGATCGACCCTTACTCATGTAAGGTATTACTTGGACGACCCAGTGCACTTGCTGGTTAGTTACGCGGAGTTGTGAAGAAGTGTTGAGATCACGATTCCGTATACCACTAGCTAAGAGTTCCTTTTAGTATTCATATTTGAAAATCAAAAACCCCAATTGCTTGATTCTTGTTATAGTTAGTTTAGTTAATTCCTTAGTTCTAGAGTAGAAATAGATTATTTGTTCTCTTTCTAGATTGAAATTGCTCATTCCTTACTTTAGTCACTTGATTTAGTTTCCTGCACTTTAAGATTTCTTGCATGTTAAGTCTAGTAGTTTAAATTTTTTATCATGGGTCCCAACCCCAGAATTCTAACCAATGTTGATGCACATATTTGCCCATTCCTTGTGAGACGACTCGAGGTTTGAATACTTCGGTTTACTTTTATTGGGGTTGAACTTTGTGACAACCATCTATTAAAATTTGATTGAGAGTTATTAGTTGGTTTGGAACTATACTTGCAACGTGAATATTTTGTGAAATTCTCTACCAATGATAATTCTCTTCTATCAAATTTTTGGCGCCGTTGCCAGGGAATGGTTGCAACGTATGCCTTGATATTGGTTATGTGAATATGTGGATAGTGTAAATAGTTTACTTGCATTCAGTATTTTATTTTTAGTTTAGATTTTTTTTATACATGAGCTTTGACTCCCAAGTTTAATGACTCGGTCTCAACCGAACTCTAGCTTAGCCGAGCTTCATCTTGAGATTGAAAGAACTTTGTTACACACTCGACAAGCTAGGCGACGGTTAGACTATACGGCTAGTGCTTTGGCCTCTCTTGAGGAGCATACCGAATCACTAGACCGAACTGAGAGCAACTTGGAGTCCACTACTTCCTATTCTTCTATTGGCACCACTAATACTTCTTTGCATCCAACAGGTGAACAATACATGGTGGAGCCACGTAGAATCACCTTGCACGAACAAGGGGCTCCGGATATTATACTTCAACCATTGCAAGCGAGGTATCCCAATCTTGATCCGAATTTTGAGTTGAAGAATAGTTTGATAAATCTACTTCCTAAGTATCATGGGCTTCCAGGTCAAGACCCCATCAAACATCTAAGAGATTTTCAAGTTGCTTGTTCTACGGCTCGAGGCATGGGGTCGATGAGATTGCTATTATGGTTTTTGCTTTCCCCTTCTTTCTTGAGGGACAAGCAAAAACGTGGTTCTACTCCCAACCAGACGAGGTAGTGACCGAATGGGATTTGTTGAGAAGAGAGTTTTTAGACAACTTCTTTCTGCTAGAGAAGACCGACTACATCCGGAAAGAAATCTCTGGTATAATGCAAAAGGACCAAGAGACCTTGTATGAGTATTGGACTCGATTCAAGAGGCTATTGGAATCTTGTGCACACCATGGATTGGACACTCACTTGCTTATTAGTTATTTTATCGGAGGTCTTTGCGCGGAAGATAGAAGATTGCTCACCACCGCTAGTGGTGGTTCCCTTTCCAAAAACAAGACGGCGAGAGAAGCTTGGAACTTGATAAATGATGTCGTCGAGGCTACACAACATATAAGGGCAAGGAACAATCCCCTCAAGGGTGTGGTGGAAACACCTCCTTCCAAATCAAGTTTAACCAAAGTGCTTGGGGATATGACTACTATCCTCACAGAAATGCGCAAAGAACAAAAGACATTCTACTCAATCCAAGCCGTTTAAACTCCACCCTAAGCCCCAACTTGAAGGGCCTCCTAGAATATATGGTTTATGCTCTAGCACCATACATTACACCGACCAATGCCACCAAATTCAAGAGTATTATACCCTTGCCGTAGCTAATATGAACTATAACAACCATCCACCCTATCAATCCCAAGGCTAAAACAACTACTCTCATGGCAATAATTCCAATCAAGGGTAGAGGAACAATGCACAAGGGAGAAAACAAAATTAAAGATGGAATAACTCCTCTTCTCACTACCACAATAATCACCAATCTTCATCCCAATACCACAACAACAACAACCATCAAGCCAACCAAAATCACAACCAATCATAAACCAAAACAACCACTCTAGATATCAGCCGCCTCATCAAAGACAACCATCCAACTAATCTTCTTCCTCCTCCACTAACCAAGGTGAGGATCCCAACCGTGCACTCTACCATGAGCAAGAAAGACTTAGAGCTATGATGGAAAAATATGAAGAGAACAATAAGGCTCAATTTAGTAACTTGAATGCATAATTTGGTAACATGAGCGCTCAATTGTCCAACATCACCGAGATACTTTTTAGGATGTCCTTACCTTCCTCCAACAACACCAACCAACCCTCAAACTCTTCTAACTTTCCATCCCAACCCCTTCCAAACCCAAAGGGCGGTCTCAACGCTATCACTCTACGGTCAGAGGACTACATTGGAAGAGATACCTTCTAGGGTCATGGAACACATTCATGAACAGGACGTGGTTGTTGAAGTTCCACCTGAAGAAGAGGAGGTAGACACAAAGCAAGAGGAAGAAGAAGTAAGCCTTAAGGAGCCCAAGAGGAAGGCTATAATGGATGAATTAATTCCCATCCTATTCCCTTCCATGGTAAAGAAGGCAAAGAAAACTCCGGAGTTTGATTTGAACATGCTTCAAGTATTCAAGAAGGTTGAGGTAACTATCCCACTTTTTGATGCCATTTAACACATTCCGAAGTATGCAAAGTTTTTGAAGGACTTGTGTACACACAAAGATAGGATTGGTGAGTTGAAAACATTGTCATTGGGTAGTTCCATTTCTTCATTGATAAAGCCTATTTCGGAAAAGTGTAGTGATCTCGAACCATGTTTGGTGTCTTGTCGTATTGGTGGAGTTACTTTTCATGACTGTATATATGATTTAGGGGCTTGTGTAAGCATCATGCCACTTTCTATTTTTGCAAGGTTGAATTTAGCTCCATTGAAGAGGTTAGCCGCCAAATTTGCCTTAGCTGACAAGAGTGTGATCACCGTGGTGGAGATAGCGAAAGATGTGCTTGTGGCGATCAAGGATTTGGTATTTTCGGTTGATTTCTACATCCTTGAAATGCCTCCAATAGATAATAGAAGTTCTTCCTCTGTTTTTCTTGGTAGACCTTTCTTGAAGACCTCTAAATTCAAATTGGATACCTTCACCAGCACATACTCTTTTGAGGTAGGTGACAAGACAATCAAGTTTGACTTGGAGGAAGCCATGAGACACCCACCCGAAGAGCACTCCGTTCTCCGATGTGATGTAATTGATGAGGTAGTAGTGGAGATACAAAGAGAAGATCACAACAATTTGTACTACCCTATTGTTGAAGAGAAGGATGACTATGAGGGTGAACAAGAGAAAGTTGTTGAGAATGAACTCCATGATCTTGGTGAAAAAGAACCTCAACTTGAAGCAAAAAGTGAATTGAAGCCTCTCCCCTCTCGCTTGAAGTATGCATTCCTTGAGGACAATTAAAAGTTTTCAGTCATCATTACTAGTGAGCTTTCTAGCCAAGAAGAAGAGAATCTTCTAGAGGTCCTAAGGAAGCACAAGAAAGCAATCGGTTGGAGCTTGGCCGACATTGTGAGAATCGACCCACGTATGTGCATGCATCGTATCTTCCTCCAAGAGGGAGCTCAGTCGGTTAGACAACCCCAAAGAAGGCTCAACCCTACTATTCTTGATGTGGTAAAAAAAGAAGTCACAAGGCTACTTGATGCGGGTATTATATATCCGATTTCTGATAGTAAATGGGTGAGCCCGGTCCAAGTTGTTCCAAAGAAATCAGGAATCACTGCTGTCAAAAAGGAGGATGGTGAAGTGGTCACTACAAGAGTGCAAAATGCTTGGTGAGTGTGTATTGATTATAGGAAGTTGAATGCCGCAGCAAGGAAAGACCACTACCCTTTGCCATTCATTGACCAGATATTGGATCGACTTACGGGTAAATCCCATTATTGCTTTCTTGATGGTTTTACTGGTTACTTCCAGATACATATTACTCCTGAGGATCAGGAAAAGACCACATTTACTTGTCCCTTTGGCACCTTTGCTTACAAAAGAATGCCATTTGGGCTATGCAATGCACCCGCCACTTTTCAGCGGTGCATAAATAGTGTCTTTTCCGATCTTATGGAGAGTTGTCTGGAAGTCTTTATAGATGACTTTAGTGTGTATGTGATGCGGGCAGAAATTGGCAAATTAAAAATTATTAATTTATATACATTGCAAGTATAGTTCTTAACTTGTCAGAAATCTGCCTATCAATTTAGAAAGGTGTCACAGAAATTTAAAATTAAAATACTGGGAGTATGAATCCCAGGTCGTCTCCCAACGAGTTACAGGAAAGGGTGCTATTTTATTAATCAGAATGTTTTCAAAAAGGTTTTTGGTTGAATGGCAGAAAATTAAATTAGAGAATTTATATAGATTTAAATAAAAGCCTTGACTGGGAGTTGATTACATGGAAGCCCTATTCTTGATGGAATACTCTCAAGATTAATTGACAATTGAGAGTTACTTCGTTAGTTATCCCTTACTAAGTAGGGAAAGGTCAAACAAGTTGGAATGCTGTTCTATCCACAAGTCCTAATCCACTCTTGGGAGGATTGGTGTCAGGAACTAGAGAGCAAACCAACAATAACCCAATTACAATCTTTCTCTTGAACCTTCCAACTCAAGGGTTCCTTTCAATCAACTCCCCATCAAGTTAGGGAACTACTCACTCATTGTAAATGTAAAATTCATAGCATATGAAAAAGAATTAAAGAAAGACATTGTAAATAAAAATTAAAATAGTTAATTAAAAATAAAAGTGATCATTGTATTAAATAATCCTAAAAATATTCCAATGGTAAAATTAAACAAAGCAAAGAACATGGAAGAGTAAACCAAGTAAAGAAAACGAACTAGAATGACGAAGTCTTGATGAGGTAATAACTCTTCTCAATATCCCAATGCAAAAACAATGAAAATAACCAATCCTAAACTATGAATGTGTAGAGAGAAAACCTAGAGGAGGAGTGAAAACTAGATCTAAAAACTAAAAACTCTGCCGAATGAATGTTGTCCCTAGTTTCTGCATGTTCTCTGGCTCTAGTCTACTGTTCTGGGCCGAAAACTGAGTCAAAATAGGGTCCAAAATCGTCCCTAGCGAATTCTGCAGATTATGCAGATCGCGCATGTCACGCGATCGCGTCGCTCATGCAGACGCGTCATTCGCGTTTTTCCTGTCACGCATTCGCGTCGTTCACGCCTCCGCGTCGCTTGTGCTTTTCCATTCCGCGCGGTCGCGTAAGCCATGCGGCCACGTCACTGCGATTTCTCCTCTTTCGCGCGGTCGCGTCAGCCATGCGGCCACGTCACTTCTCGCTGGTTATCTCCTCAATTTCTTGTGTTCCTTCCATTTTTGCTAGCTTCCTTTTCAATCTCCAACTCATTCATGCCCTATAAAGCCTGAAACGCTTAACACACAGATCACGGCATCGAATGGAATAAAAGAGAATTAAAATGCATAATTAAAAGTCTCTAGGAAGCAGTTTTCAATCATGTAATGATTTCAGGAAGAAAATATAAATGCATGCTAAGTTAATGAATAAGTGGGTAAGGATCATGATAAAACCACACAATTAAACACAATATAAACCATAAAATAGTGGTTTATCAACCTCCCCACACTTAAACATTAGCATGTCCTCATGCTTAATTGAAGGAGATAAAATAAATAAGTATGAACATGTAGAAACTCATGCAATGCAATGCAATTCTATATATATGAATGCAACTATATGATTCTTGCTCACTTGATCAGAAGTAATTAAGCTCTTCAAAACAATTACAAATCAAATTCCACTAATTCTATCATTATGTAGTAAGATAGATAAAAGTGCAAGAAGATAGCTCATGAAAGCAGGAAACATGGAAATTCAAGCATTGAACCCTCACTGATGATGTATGTACGCTCTAATCTCTCTAGTGTATAGGGTAATCACTCTATCCTTCTCTAATTATGCTCTCTAACTTTTGTTCTTCTCCTAACCAATCAACAACAGTTAATATACCAATGCAAACATCATGAGGTCTTTCCAAGGTTGTAATGGGGCTAAGGTAAGGGCAGGGATACATATATGGTCAAGTGAGCTTATAAATTGAATCTTTAATTAACCCAAGCTTTAACCCAACCTATATATATTTAGTGTAACCTTAGAATTCATACCTAGCTACCCAGAATTCCCTTTTACATTCCATACTCATGTATCAACTTTTTATTTTAATTTTATCATATGTGCATTGATCTTTGAATTCTTAATTCAGCATTGGGGTAATTTTGTCCCCTTATTTATTTATTGATATTTCTCTCTCTTTTTTTTATAGACATAAAAATAAACATAGCTTATCAATGCACATAGATTTTTAATTCTTATAGTTTCACATGAGTAGGTATCCAAATTCCCATTATATTATCATGACACATTCCCTTAATAACTTTTGTTTCCACAATTTCCCATATTTAACTAGCACACACAATTCTATCTTAAGCTAACCAAAGATTCAATTCGGGATATACAATTGTTTTTCCGCTTAAGGCTAGTAATGTGGTGAAATATAGAACAAATAGGATTTAAAGGCTCAAAGTGGTTAACAAAGGTAATTGAAAAGGGTAGGCTTAATTTGGATAAGTGAGTTTAAACAAATAATGGCCTCAATCATATGCAAGCATACAAATATAATAAATATTGGACATATAGGATGAAACAAAATATAGATTACAATCATAGAGAAGTAAACACACAAGAATAAAATAATTATGGTTAAATAATGTAACCATACATAAAGGCTCAAATCTTCACAGGTTGTGTGTTCTTTAGCTCAAAAATCATGTTCCAAATACAACTTCAAGCAGATTTATCATAAAATTTTTTAAAAATTAGTGAAATTTTGATCCAGAGATAAAGTCTTAGAAGAAATTTATTGTCTTTTCAATCAAGTAGAACATGCATGCAACTAACCTATTACTATGCAGTTTATCCTATTCTATAAAAGAAAGAAAACCTAACTAAAATATCCTAATTTATTGGTGCTAGGGAAGAGAAATTACCTCTGGAAGTCAGGTACTGACCGACCTCCCCACACTTAAGGCTTTGCACCATTCTCGGTGCCATCTGTCAGGAACAGGGGTGGGCTGGTAGTAGTATCTCCACAGTCGGGACCATCATGGCTCCCTGTGCTGGTAAAGGAAGTGGAGTCTGGGGTGTCTGAGTCCTTGAAGTGTCCCTTGAGTAGCTCCTTGAGGTGTTTAAATCGGCGCTCGTTACGACGCTCTCTCATCTTAGCTTTGTGTTCTTGCCGATCCAACCTTTCGATTATCTGCTGGAGTAGTTCATCTGTCGTAGGTGCTTGTAGTGTTGAAGAAGGGATATCTTCAACCGGTGCAGTAGGAAGGCTTGTAGTGGCTGCTGGAAATCTGAGGTATTTTCCGTTAGAGACATACTGATCATCCCGTGGAAGCATGGCTTTGGTGTCCCCAGCTCTGCAGGAAACTCCGGCGGCTGAGACAAGATCTGAGACTAAGGTGGGAAAAGGTAGGTTGCCCGCAATTTGTACGTGTCCCATGGCATTCCGGATATGTCTTGGTAGATTCAGAGGCTGGTCTGTAAGGATGCACCATAGTAGAACGGCCATGTCCGCAGTGAAGGAGGACTCGTGAGTGCTTGGAAAGACATAATAGGACATGATCTGTGCCCATACGCGAGCCTCCAAGGTAAGTGCTGAAGCCGAAATTCCCTTAGGGCGGGTACGATGGTATCTGTAGATCCATCTGCTGCCAGGTAGTGCGATAACTCTAAGAACAGCGTCCCAGTCAAATTGGTACATCTGGCGCTTGAGTGCGGCTTCTTAAAAGGCGTCCATTCCTTCTGGAATACGGGAGAGACCTAAAGCTTTTTGAATGGCCTCTTCTGTAATGGGGACTTGCTGCTGACGGACAAAGACAGACTACAGGGTAGACAGGTAGAAGTTAGAGTAGAACTCAACTACCCAAGAAAGATTGACCTGCCTTGGTTGTCTCTATAGGAAACCCTGTTGTCTTCGTTCAATTTGCGGCTCAACAAAAGTAGTAATATTGGGCGGGAGGATAAGAAGGTGTTCGTTGTTGTAGCTCCTTTCAGCCAGGATGGGAAACTTCTGCTCACAGTAGCGATTGGAAAATCGCGCAGTGTCCTTTGCTTGAAAGGCTTTCTCCTTTTCATCAACCTTTATGATCCTCTTAACTCTTTTTGTTGAGGGCTTGACTGCAGTTGAAGAAGGCGCTGCCACTAGTGCTCTTTTAGTTCCTCTTCTTGCTGGTGGTTTGGGAGTAGCTTTTTCTTTTCCTTTCTTGGTGGCCATCCTGAAAAGGGGAAGAGAAAGTAAATTAAATTCAAAGAGATATATAGCAAGGAAGAGAACGGAAAAGGTGGTGATGGATGCACATTAGGAGGTAGCTGACATTAACACACGCTCATGAGTACATGTGAAAAGTCATTATTGGAAAATAGCGAGTGCATATAATAACAAGTGAATGCAAGGTGTTTATTGGCATGCCGGAAAAGGGCATGAGTAGCATAGATCAAGCATCACTTTGTAACAAACCATCACGTTTGTATTGACAATTAAATTTAACTAATACAATAGTAGAGGGAGTTTATGAAAAGCAAGCATTGAATAGTAGAATAGAATAATGTAGAGAGGTGCATAACGCCATATGGGCTTTTTCACAAACACATAGCATGCATGGTGAATAAGGTATAGAAAGTATTAAAGTGAACATGCAAGCAACCCTTTAAAGAAAATAAGATATAATTACCAAGCAATTTGCAACAATCCACAAGCATATAATGAAGAATAATGACTCAAATAAAATTCTAACACCATGTAAAAAGGAAAGAAGAAGAAAGAAAATATGAATAATGAAAAGAAAAAGAAAAGAAAAGAAAATAACATATAAAATAAGAAGAATGATAGAAAAGGAAGGAGGGAAGAAGAAAATAAAACCTTGTTAATGGGGGTGAGGGAGAGAGAGTGAAAGATGAGATAGAAGGAAGAAGGGAGAAGGAAGAAATAAGGAGGGAAAAGAGAAAATAGGATTTGGGGAGAAAAAAGATATGATATTTGGCAAAATTAGGAAAACTGTGCGCCGCAAGCGACGCGATCGAATGGGGCACGCGGTTGCGCGACTTGCGCTTAATGTGATTGACGCGGTCACATGACACAATTCATGCTACTGGCGCGAGGGCAGCCTCGCGCTCGCACAACTCTCTGTTCAAATTATTATTAGTGCCAAATTTTAAGTGACGCGATCGCATGGGGCATGCGATCGCGTGAGTGGGCTTTAGAAGAATGTGACGCGGTCGCGTGGATCACACGGCCATGTGGGTAGAATTGTGTATTCAGTACCAATCCAGCACCACTCTAGCACAATAATTGGTTGTGCACCCTTTTCCGTCGAAATCCTGGTCACGCAGCCGCGTGGGGCGCGCGGTCACGTGGGAGGCCATTATTCCCGTATGACGCGGTCGCATCAGCGACGCGATCGCGTGGGACGATTTGTGCCATTGGCATGCCTCCAGCCACGCTCTCGCGTGACTCTCTGTTCATTTTTTATTTTTCACCCATCTCCTTGCGACGCGGACGCGTCGCTGATGCGGTCGCGTCGGGTGCCATTTTTTTTTTTAAATAAAAGTATGTAAATACAGATGCATGAAATATACTAATAAAGAGAAGAGTTATTGAGTAAGAAAACTAAAAATAGAGAAAAGAACGATCATACCATGGTGGGTTGTCTCCCACCTAGCACTTTGCTTTAACGTCTGTAAGTTGGACGCTCCACTAGCTCAGTCTTCGGCTATATGGGAATCTTCCAAGAGGAAGATCTCGAGTTCCTTGTCTTTCTTCCGCTTTTCGCCATGGTACAGCTTTAAAGGATGTCCATTAACTTTGATAAGCTCAGAGCTCGAAGGATGGCTAAGGTGATAAACTCCGTACGGTTTGGCCTTCTCTACTCTGTACGGACCTTCCCATCTTGATCTCAACTTGCCTGGCATGAGCCTCAGTCGATATTTGTAAAGGAGGACTGAGTCCCCAGGTTGGAACTCTTTCCTCTTGATGTGCTGATCATGTACAGCCTTCATCTTCTCCTTCTATAGTCTTACATTCTCATAAGCTTCTAGGCGAAGGCTTTCCAGTTCCTGCAATTGCAACTTCCTTTCAGCCCCGGCTTTATTAATCCCCATGTTGCATTCCTTTACTGCCCAAAAGGCTTTGTGCTCTATTTCAATAGGGAGATGACAAGCTTTTCCATAAACTAAGCGAAAAGGACTCATCCCAATGGGTGTTTTGTATGCTGTTCTGTATGCCCAGAGTGCATCTTGTAGCCTGGTGCTCCAGTCTTTTCTATGAGGTTTGACTATCTTCTGCAAGATACGCTTTATTTCTCTGTTTGACACCTCGACTTGCCCATTGGTCTGAGGATGGTATGCTGTTGCAACCTTATGAATTATCCCATGCTTCTTCATTAATCCTGTTAGTCTCCTGTTACAAAAATGGGTGCCTTGATCGCTCACGATTGCTCGTGGTGATCCAAAGCGACAAATAATATGGCTTCTTACAAAGGAAACAACAGTGTTAGCATCATCATTGCAGGTAGGAATTGCTTCCACCCATTTAGAAACATAATCCACAGCTAACAATATATAAAAATAACCATTAGAATTTGGAAATGGACCCATGAAGTCAATTCCCCAAACATCAAAAATTTCACAGAAAAGCATATATTGTTGAGGCATCTCATCCCTTCTGGATATATTACCAAATTTTTGGCATGGGGGACAGGATTTACAAAACTCAGCAGCATCTCTAAAAAGAGTAGGCCACCAGGATCCACAGTCTAAGATCTTTCTAGCTGTTCGTTGAGGGCCAAAATGCCCTCCACTCTTAGATGAGTGACAGGCCTCTAGAATGGACTGGAAATCTGATTGAGACACACACCGTCTAATTACCTGGTCAGCGCCACATCTCCATAAATATGGGTCATCCCATATATAATATTTAGACTCGCTTTTCAGCTTGTCTCTTTGATGCTTAGAAAAGTTTGGAGGAAAGGTGCGGCTAACTAGATAATTAGCTACAGGCGCATACCAAGGGACTATCTCAGATACTGCTTGCAGGTTATCAAATGGGAAATTATTAGCTATAGGAGTAGGGTCATCTGTAATGTGCTCAAGGCGACTAAGGTGGTCCGCCACTAAATTTTGGTTACCACTCTTATCTTTAATTTCTAAATCAAATTCTTGTAATAGCAGTATCCAACGTATAAGCCTTGGTTTGGACTCCTTTTTAGCTAACACATACTTTAGAGATGCGTGGTCTGAGTACACTACTACCTTCGTACCAAGTAAATAGGCTCGGAATTTATCCAGAGTGAAAACAATAGCAAGAAGCTCTTTCTCAGTAGTAGTATAATTAGACTGAGCGTCATCTAAAGTCTTAGACGCATAAGCAATACAAAAGGATCCTTACCTTCACGCTGAGCCAGTGCTGCTCCTACTGCATGGTTGGAAGCATCACACATAATTTCAAATGGTTGGCTCCAGTCTGGTCCTCTTACAATTGGAGCTTGAGTTAGTGCGGTTTTCAGCTTATCAAATGCTTGTTTGTAATCCTCGCTGAACTTGAACTCAATATCCTTCTGTAGTAATCTGGATAAGGAAAGTGCTACCTTACTAAAGTCCATAATAAATCTCCTGTAAAAACCTGCATGGCCAAGGAACGAACGGACTTCCCTCATAGAGGAGGGGTAAGGTAAACTAGAAATAACATTCACCTTTGCTGGGTCTACAGAAATGCCATTATTAGATACCACATGTCCTAATACAATCCCTTGTTTTACCATAAAATGACATTTTTCGAAATTCAATACAAGGTTTGTATTAACACATCTATCTAATACTCTAGATAATCCATCTAAGCAAAGGCTAAAAGAATCACCATAAATGCTAAAATCATCCATAAAAACCTCCATACAGTCCTCAATAAGATCAGAGAAAAGACTCATCATACACCTTTGGAAAGTAGCTAGTGCATTGCACAAGCCAAAGGGCATTCTCTTGTAAGCATAAGTCCCAAAAGGACATGTAAAAGTGGTCTTTTCCTGATCCTCTGGAGCTATATGAATCTGGAAATAACCTGTGTAACCATCTAAAAAACAATAATGTGATTTACCTGACAGGCGATCCATTATTTGATCAATGAATGGAAGTGGATAGTGATCCTTACGGGTGGCTTGATTGAGACGCCTGTAATCAATGCAGACTCTCCAAGCGTTCTGAACTCTAGTTGCTATGAGCTCTCCATGCTCATTCTTCACTGTAGTGACTCCAGACTTCTTGGGCACCACTTGTACTGGGCTAACCCATTCACTATCTGAAATAGGATAGATGATACCTGCTTCCAATAGTCTGGTCACTTCCTTTTTGACAACTTCCAAGATAATGGGATTCAATCTTCTTTGGGATTGATGGACAGGTCTTGCTCCCTCTTCTAAAAATATTCTGTGCTCACATACCTGAGGGTTGATGCCTACTATGTCTGCCAAACTCCACCCAATTACCTTCTTGGGCCTCCTCAGTAGATCAAGTAACTGCTCTTCTTGTTGAGAAGTGAGTTCCCTTGCAATGATTATTGGAAACTTTTGCTCATCTTCAAGATAAGCATATTTGAGATGTGGAGGAAGAGGTTTCAACTCTAACTTCTGATCATGGGCAGACTCTGGATTGTCTGGAGCTTGTGAAAATGCCGAAGTGCCCTCATTGTCAGTCAAGAGGGTCCCCACACTTGGACCTTGTCCAGTGTGCCTCTCTTCTAATTCTTCCTTGTGAACTTCAGCTACAGTTTCATCTATGACATCACACTGGAAGATAGAATGATCTTCTGGAGGGTTGTTTATGACTCCATTCAGATTGAAGATTACTATTCGGCCATCTATTTCAAAAGAGTATGTTCCTGAAAAAGCATCCAATTTGAATTTTGATGTCTTCAGGAATGGTCTTCCAAGTAGGATTGATGATGGCTTATCTGAGTCATTATGGGGCATCTCCAAGATATAAAAATCAGTGGGAAATGTAAGCCCTTTAATGTTCACTAAAACATCTTCAGCAACTCCAGCCACTGTAATAATGCTTTTACCTGCTAACACAAAACGAGCTGCCGACCTTTTTAAGGGAGGGAGCCTCAAAATATCATATATAGACAAAGGCATTATACTAACACATGCTCCTAAATCACACATGTAATCATAAATTACTACTCCACCAATAGTACAACTAACTATACAAGGACCTGGGTCACTACACTTTTTAGGTAATCCTCCCATTAAAGCAGATATGGAACTACCTAAAGGAATATTTTCTAATTCATTAATTTTGTCTTTATGCATACATAAATCTTTTAGAAACTTTGCATATTTAGGTACCTGTTGAATAACATCAAAAAAAGGAACAATTACCTTAACCTTTTTGAATATTTCTACCATTTTGGGATCGGGTTCCAGCTGCTTCCTGGGCTCCCTTGCAAGTTGTAGAAATGGAATGGGAGTGGTGTTTTCTGCAGTGTCTGTGCCTTTTGGTGTTTCCTCCTGTGGTTGGGCTTCTTCTTTTTCAGTTATGTCCTGTATGTCCTCTTCCTCTTCAACATCTTCTATTTCTACTACCTCTTCAGCTGAGGCGTGTGATAAACCCATATTTTATGATATATTTTGTGCTTAATTTGAGTGATTTATTCAATCCTTCACCCACTTATTCATATTTATTGTATGGTTTTACTTCTCCTTCCTTATTATGTGATGTATGTGAAAAACATATTTCCTATGCTTTAAAATTAGTTATCTTAATTACCTTTATTTCCATTCGATGCCATGATTAGTGTGTTGAGTAGTTTCAGATCTTCTAAGGCAGGAATGACTCAAAGGATGGAAAGGAAACATACAAAAATGGAAGGAAAGCACAAAACAGAGTCCTTGAAGAAACTGGCATCCACGCGATCGCATGGACGACGCGATCGTGTGCCAAGCGCGAATCAACAGCAACGCGGCTGCATGACTAACGCGATCGCGCGCCTTAAGCAGAACGAATACGACGCGGTCGTATGACTGACGCGACCGCGTGGTAAGGAAAAGCTCCGAACGACGCGACCGCGTGACCCACACGGACGTGTGACAGAGGCCACGCACCAGAAATTGCAGAAAATACTCCCAGTGATTTCTGAAACTCTTTTTGGCCCAAATCCAAGTCCAGAAGGCATAGACCAGAGGTTATGAAGTGGGGGAATGCATCCATTCAGGGAGAGCTCGCCAATTTCCACTTTCCATGAATTAGATTTAGTTTAGAGAGAGATTCTCTCTCTCTCTTTAGGATTAGGATTTAGATTTAGGATTTTTATTCACTTTCAGGATTATCTCTTTTGATCAGGTTCAATATTCCTTTTATTTACTTTTGCAAGCTACTTTATAAATCCTTTCATGTTACAGATTACTCTTTTATTAATGTTATTTGAGGTATTTCAGTTTAATATTGATTACTCTTATTCATGCTATTGTTACTTTTACTCTGAAGACATCTTTATTCCAAGTAGATTTATTTTTCTCCTTTTGGTCTTGGTTAAGAAATCAGTAACTCAGGAGTTATCCAATTCAACAGCATAATTGATAATTTTTATCTTTGTTAATTGAATTGAACTTCCATAATTCCAATATTTTCTTAAGAAATAAATAGGACTCGAAGATCAAACCAATTAATCCCTTGACCTTCCTTTATCTTAGTAAAGGTTAACAAAGTGGAATTAGGATTCAACCATCATCATCATTGACAAGGATAGCTAGGATAGGACCTCTAATTTCTCATACCTTACCAAAAGTTTGCTTTACAGTATTTATCTATTTTCAATTGCCATTTAATTTACTTGTCATTAAATTACTCGTTCCTCATTCTTGAAACCCCAATTTTACAATCTCTATAACCAATAATAAGAACATACTTCCCTGCAGTTCCTTGAGAAGACGACCCGAGGTTAAATACTCGATTATCAATTTTAAGGGGTTTGTTACTTGTGACAACCAAAACATTTGCACGAAAGGGATTTTTGTTCGTTTAGAAACTATATCTACAACGCAACTGTTTTTATGACATTCTTTACTAGCAAAAATCTTGTTCGTCAGCGTGTTCTGGGGGGCTTGGCTCCTCTTGATTCCTCTCCTGCAGTGTGGTTCCGGACCTTAGGGTGATGGCATTAATGCCTCCCTTTGGATTGGGTAATGGTTGAGAGGGAATTATAGTGGAACTTGAAGGTTGGTTATTAGAATTTTGCATTGATCCAATCTGTGAGACAAGAGCTTGCAAAGTAGAGGTCAGACCATTCAGACTGGCATTAATGTTATTCATAATGTTATTTTCCATGGTCTGTTGTCTTCGCTCAAAGGATTGTAGTAACTCTTCATTAGGAGATGAAGAAGGATGAGTAAATTAAGAGGTCTGCTGTTGGGTATTCTGTAGTCCTTGGGATTGCCTCAGGTGAGGTGCTCTGTAAGGTTGGTTCTGCTGGCTGTTGTTGTTATTATTCCACCTCTGATTTCCCTGATTGTCTCTGCCTCCTCTGTTATTGTTGTCCCTCCAATTCTAGTTAGAAGTGTCCTGCCATCCATGGTTATGATTTCCACCTTGATTGTACCCTTGGTTGGGGCAGTCATAGAAGTTATGAGTGGATACCACCATGTTGTCTTCCTGTTGGAGCTGCGGGCATTCATCAGTATAATGGCTATAATCAGCACAAATTCTGCAGACTCTCTGTGGGACTAACTGTTGGCTTTGCTATGCTGGAGAAGGTTGAGCTTGCTGAACTTGTTGTTGATTCAATTGCATCTGCTTCAGCAAGTTGGTCATTTCACAGATACTCTGAGCTAGAGCAGCAGTCTCTCTGCTAGAGGATACTTCTGCAACGACTTTTGAACGGCCTTGTTTCTACCTGTGGTTCCTAGTAGATTCAGCTAAGTCACTGATCAATTGCCATGCCTCGTTAGTGGTCTTGTACTTCTTCATAGACCCATTGCTAGCACTTTCCAATGTGGTATTGTCTTGAGGCCTCATACCCTGTGTGATATAGCTGAGTAACACTATCTTGTCAATCCTGTGATGGGGGCATGCTTCCAGAAAATTATTGAAGTGCTCCTAGTATTCAAAGAGAGTCTCGTTGTCATCTTGAACAATCGTGGAAATGTCTTTCCTCAGTTTATCAGTAACTTCAGATGGGAAGAATTTTTCCAAAAATTCTTTTCTGAGTGTATCCCAGTTGGATACATTTGCTAGGGGTTGAGTGTAGTACCACTCTCTTGCTTTTCCCTCAAGAGAAAATGGAAAAGCTTTCAGCAAAATTGAAGTTTCATCTGCACCATCACACCTGACAGTAGTGCGGTCTTTAATTCAAAATCTGCAGCCACCGCTGGGTGATGTGCTTGAAACGGTTGCATTGTAAAATCAGGGGCTCCTTCCTCCAGGATAGTAACTCTTCTGGTTGCCGCCATGTTACCTGTACGTAAATCAACCGAATCAGTAGAACGGGAGCTGGTTTCTTCCTCAAATGGCATTTCAAATCCGCCCTCAGAGAGGGCTAACCGACGCCGAGCTCGCCTTATTCGTGAAATAGTCCTTTCAATTTCAGGATTGAATATTGGCAAGCTTGGATCAGGAAGTGAACGCGTCATTTGACGAAAGAAACATGCAGCTCATAGTAGCAAAATAAAATAAAATGTAAATAAATAAATTCTAATTAATAACTTTAGCACTCTATTGCAACTCTCTGGCAACGGCGCCAAAAATTGATGCGGGCAGAAATTGGCAAATTAAAAATTATTAATTTATATACGTTGCAAGTATAGTTCTTAACTTGCTAGAAATCTACCTATCAATTTAGAAAGGTGTCACAGAAATTTAAAATTAAAATACTGGGAGTATGAATCACAGGTCATCTCCCAACGAGTTGCAGGAAAGGGTGCTATTTTATTAATCAGAATGTTTTCAAAAAGGTTTTTGGTTGAATGGCAGAAAATTAAATTAGAGAATTTATATAGATTTAAATAAAAGCCTTGACTGGGAGTTGATTACATGGAAGCCCTATTCTTGATGGAATACTCTCAAGATTAATTGACAATTGAGAGTTACTTCGTTAGTTATCCCTTACTAAGTAGGGGAAGGTCAAACAAGTTGGAATGCTGTTCTATCCACAAGTCCCAATCCACTCTTGGGAGGATTGGTGTCAGGAACTAGAGAGCAAACCAATAATAACTCAATTACAATCTTTCTCTTGAACCTTCCAACTCAAGGGTTCCTTTCAATCAACTTCCCATCAAGTTAGGGAACTACTCACTCATTGTAAATGTAAAATTCATAGCATATGAAAAAGAATTAAAGAAAGACATTGTAAATAAAAATCAAAATAGTTAATTAAAAATAAAAGTGATCCTTGTATTAAATAATCCTAAAAATATTCCAATGGTAAAATTAAACAAAGCAAAGAACATGGAAGAGTAAACCAAGTAAAGAAAACGAACTAGAATGACGAAGTCTTGATGAGGTAATAACTCTTCTCAATATCCCAATGCAAAAACAATGAAAATAACCAATCCTAAACTATGAATGTGTAGAGAGAAAACCTAGAGGAAGAGTGAAAACTAGATCTAAAAACTAAAAACTCTGCCGAATGAATGTTGTCCTTGGTTTCTGCATGTTCTCTGGCTCTAGTCTGCTGTTCTGGGCCGAAAACTGGGTCAAAATAGGGTCCAAAATCGCCCCCAGCAAATTCTGTAGATTATGCAGATCGTGCATGTCACGCGATCGCGTCGCTCATGCGGACGTGTCATTCGCGTTTTTCCTGCCACGCGTTCGCGTCATTCACGCCTCCGCGTCGCTTGTGCTATTCCATTCCGCGCGGTCGCGTAAGCCATGCGGCCGTGTCACTGCGATTTCTCCTCTTCCGCGTGGTCGCGTGAGCCAGGCGGCCGCGTCACTTCTCGCTGGTTATCTCATCAATTTCTTGTGTTCCTTCCATTTTTGCTAGCTTTCTTTCTAATCTCCAACTCATTCATGCCCTATAAAGCTTGGAACGCTTAACACACAGATCATGGCATTGAATGGAATAAAAGAGAATTAAAATGCATAATTAAAAGTCTTTAGGAAGCAGTTTTCAATCATGTAATGATTTCAGGAAGGAAATATAAATGCATGCTAAGTTAATGAATAAGTGGGTAAGGATCATGATAAAATCACACAATTAAACATAATATAAACCATAAAATAGTGGTTTATCAGTATAGGACTTTATTTGATAGTTGTTTAGAGAACTTGGCCAAAGTCTTAGAAAGGTGTATTGACACTTACCTTGTCCTAAATTTTGAAAAATGTCATTTCATGGTGAGACAAGGCATAGTGTTAGGACACGTAGTTTCTGATAAGGGCATTTTCTGTGGACCCGGCCAAAGTTGATGTCATTACCAGTTTACCTCACCCCTTTTCTGTGAGGGAGGTCCGTTCCTTTTTGGGGCATACAGGATTTTATAGGCACTTTATCAAGAATTTTAGCAAGATTACATTACCGTTGTCGCGCCTACTCCAAAAGGACGTAGACTTTGAGTTTGATAGTGCTTGTGCGGATGCATTTAAGGAGTTGAGGAGATCTCTTACCACGGCACCAATTGTGAGGGGTCTTGACTGGACGCAGCCGTTCGAGATCATGTGCGACACGTCAAATCATGCCGTAGGTGCCGCGCTTGCACAGCGTGATGATAAGCTCCCTTACATTATTGCTTACTCCTCAAATACATTGGATGCGGCACAATCCAATTATACCACTACAGAGAAAGAGCTCTTAGCCATTGTTCATGCATTAGATAGATTTAGATCTTACTTGCTAGGCTCCAAAATAGTGATATATACAGATCATGCAGCTTTAAAATAATTTTTGACAAAGAATGAGTCGAAACCTAGGCTCATACGTTGGATCTTGCTCTTGCAAGAGTTTGACATTGAGATTAGGGATCGAAGTGGGTCATAAAATTTAGTTGTAGACCATCCAAGCCGCCTTGAAAATCTTAAATATGACCCATTTCTGATTGACGACCATTTCCTTTGGATAGTTTGTATGCTGTTTTGGATAGTTTTCCTTTGTTTGCACCTATGGCGAACTACTTGGTTGCTAAGATCTTCCCTCCCAAATTTTCAAAACATTAAAGGGATAAGTTGAGGAGTGATTCCAAATATTATATTTGGGATGACCAGATGCACGAAAACTTGTCTCTCAATAAATTTTCCTTCGGCAAGTATACCGAATTGTCGTCAAGTAAAAACTCACAATAGAGTGAGGTGGAATCCCACGAAGATTAACGGATTAAGCAATCAATAGTTGATTAATTATCCTAGTCAGACGATCCAGATTGAAGTGATAAGCAGCAGGAATTGTAAATTGACAGAAAAAGAAAGGAAAAATAATAAAATGAAGAAAAGTAAAATGGCAAGAAAAGTAAATTATAAGAAATTAAAGTGCAAAAAATGTAAAGTGCAGGAAAGTAAATGACTATAAAGTAAATATAAGAACTAAAAATAAAATGAACATTGGGATAGAGAGATGTTGCATTCTCCAGATCAAGTCATTCTCATCTCTTCCTCAATCAATGCATTCATTGATCTCCTTAGTAATCTTAAGTGATTGGATCCCAATTCCTTGGCAATCCAATCTCTCTAAGCTTGAACAATTGCCCAATTCCTTGATTTAATTACTCATGGGAAGAGATGAAGTTTGGTCACTGATTATATCACACACATTCATAGATCAAAGTGTTGGTAGGATTACATGTCACTATATCCATTCAATCCCTAACCTAATCCAATGTGAGAAAGCATTTCTAGCATGATTTCCTCATTCCTCTTCCAAGGTTCAGAGGAAATCCGAGTATGAGCAATTTCTCTTCTAAGACAACTACCCAATTGGATGAAGATCGAAAGCTTTCTAGCAAAATCAAGAGAAAAGAAAGAAGAAGATGAATGATGAAAACAATTTAATCCACTAAATTCCAACAGAGCTCTCTAACCCAATGAAAAGAGTTAGTTATTCATTGCTATACTCAAACAGAAAAGAAAGAAAGTGCAAAAAAATAAAGATGAAGATTAAAACTGAAATTGAAACTTCAAAGTTCATAAATGAAAAATACAAACTAGAATTAAACTACTACTAAGAAAAGAAAAAGAAGAGAAAAGGAAGAAGAGTGTAGGAGGGGAGGGGTCCGAAGACCCACTCCCCTTGGAGTGTGCCAATTCACAGAAGTTTGAATTGGTCTTCACTCTCTCCCCCTTCCTTCAATTTCCCGTTATTCCTGAATGAATTCAATGTAGAAACTAAGGCCTTTTTATAGGCTCTTCTAAATTACAAAATAAAATGAAATTAAAAGCAAATTATAATGAAATGAAAATTAACTATTCTAGATGCTTCTTGTGGCCTTGATTGGTTAACACTTGTGGGCTTGCTTGCTTGAGGTTGGGTGGTCCTTGAAAGAGAAGTGAATAAAGTTGAGGTCCAGGTGGTAATTGTTAGTGTTACCATTAGCCATACTAACGCTACAAGTGTGGCATTAGTGTTGAAATTAGTGTGGCTAACGTCACACTTGCTACCCAATAGGTGTTTTTAGGGCTTAAAAGATGCCTATTATTTGTGCTCTAATTTTATGCCCACTATAGACCATTAAATATCATTGGAATGATCTAAAATTCAGCTTTCTAACGCAACTGAAATCACCTCAATTGGCCCTCTGTAACTCATGTTATGCTTCTTTGAAGGGGACAGGGTTGCTGGCATAGTCGCTGGCGTTATTGGCAAAGTTAGCCACAGTAACGGCAGCGTTCAGGGAATTAATATTGCCAGGTTCTGGAGCTGAAAATTAATGTCCATCTCATACTATTATATATTGTTGGAAAGTCCTGGATGTCTACTTTCCAACACCTTTGGAAGCGCATCATTTGGAGCTCTACAGCTCGAGTTGCATCTCTTGGAAAGTGAAGAGGTCAGCTGGCCTTACTACAGGTTGATACCATGTTCATCTTTGCACTTTTGGGGGAGGTTTTCTCCCTTAAATTTAGTATCCACCATGTAGTACCATATATGCTTGGAAAGCTCTGGAATCCTACTTTCCAATGCCACTAGAATCAACTCTTTTGGAGCTTTGCGGCTCAAGTTATTCTTGTTTGAAGAAGGCATAGTCAGGCTGTCAGGTGAGATTTTGCCCAAGTTAGTGTCCACGTTAGTGGCACTAATGTGGCCACTAACGTAGGCCTTCTTTGCTTCGCTAAAGTTAGTGGCGTTAACATTTCCACTAACTTCACAGCTGCCTCCTTTCTCCACGTTAATGCCCACGTTAATAGCACTAACGGGGCCATTAATGTGGGTGTTCTTGGCCTTCGCTAAAGTTAGTGGTGTTAACGTTGCCACTAACTTTCCATGCTCTCTTTCTTCAAAGTTAATGCCATTAACGTTCCCACTAACATTCCAAACTTTACTTCCTTCCAGGTTAATGGCCACGTTAGTGGCGCTAATGTAGCCACTAACGTGGCTTTTCTCTGCTTCTTTTGGTCTGAAATCAAACAAACAAAGTGTATCAAAGTAACATACAAGATAAACTTTACTATACTAAGTGTGCTAATAATGCTCAAAATCATACTTTCACTTAGTGTGATCTATTTCATCATATTTACCCTGTATATTAACTAAAATTCACCTATGCTTGAGATTTTGTTTCATGCAGAGATTTTTCATGCTATTACTCATTTATTGGCAAAATGTGTATGAAAACTAAACAAAAATCTACTGAAATAACTACTAAAAATAGGCAATGATGCACTCGCATCACAACACCAAACTTAAATCTTGCTTGTCCCCAATCAAGGAAAGAATTTTGCACAAAGGATTCTTTTTATTGGAGTGTGTTGAAGAATTTCTTATGATGCCTTGGTGAGTGAAGTGATTAAGTGATAATGAAGGCCAACTCCAATTATATGCTTATGCAAGGGTTCCAATGTTCATTAGTCCTTACATCTTGGAAGTCTTAGATCTTAGGAGTGTCATTCGGATGGTATTATGGAGTCCTCTTTATAGATTATCACCTTGAAGCAGTATTTATTTGTCTTGGCCTCGACTCTAGGTGTCATGTCTCAATGCGGCCCTTTAGGATAAGTTTTCAATCAATACTCCCAACCCAGTTGGGTTAAGGTATTAGGTGATGAAGCACCCTTTAGGATTTACTTGCTCAGGCCTCTTTCTTTGACACAAATTCACCACAAGCATGTAACCAGGACAATAACTCTTTGAGTTTTTGTATCTTTCTTTTTCGTCCTAGTAATTGATGCTCAGAGCCTTGGACTTTTTCCTTGTTTTTCTTTTTCTTTTAGTTTCTTTTATTTACTGCTTCATGGATCAATAGATTTTTGAGAATTTTCATAACACTTCTCCAAATTTTAATTCCTGTCTATGAGCTCCAATGCAAGTTTTCGCAAACATGTAACCTCATACACAATCATACAATCAGTCCATTTTTCTTAATCTTTAGCTTGCCTCAAAATTGATAAAATTCCTCAACACTTTCCTTTCAAAAGAATGATTTCTTCGATGCATTTTTAAGTATAATGGGTGCAAGCAGATTCAAGATGAAGGTGCAATGATAAGTAGTGAACCATGCTTATTACTAAATTAAAAGTAACTTAACAGAACAGAGGTAGACCCTAGAATTCAAAACAAGAGACATTCATGATTGCAATTAAGTCTACCAGGAGTAAATACGAAGGAAAGGAACTTTACAACCTTTGTAGCTCATCTTCGTCCTTGTTGTCCCTTCCTGCAGACTTCCTCCCTCCAATCACCATCTTAGAATAAGTGCTTTGCCGACAAGCAACAAGTAGGAGCAGTGGTGTTGAGATTGTGATTCAACCATGAATGTAAAAAAAAGAGAAACAAGCTATGAGTAACGCATAAAATTAAGCAAGCTTGGTTAAAAATGACACTACAGGCCTAAGAAGCAAAGGCACGATGACTGTACTAACAAGTGGTATTGCTGGATACATTGCATAGAAAAATTAGTGGCACACCAAATTTAGTGTGACACTTTCTCTTAGAATTAATGAAATTATCCAGAAAGATTGAAAACAGATTGTTGCAGGGCAACACCAAACTTAGAATGTGATCATATGCCAATTTTATTTGAAAAGAAGCTAAGTAAAAGAAACTGTTGTATTAATAACAAAATCACCAAGAGCCAGAGCTGTCATGAACAGAGGATTCTTGGTGAGGCATTAACACAAATAGTTACAGAGCATAGAAAACAAAGAACAAAAGCAATTACATGAACAAACCAAAACAAAAAAAAAATGTCTAATCTTGGTAATCAACCAACCGGTAGTTTGTTAATCACAATTAATCCCCGGCAACGGCGCCATAAACTTGATGCACAGAAACTTGTCTCTCAACAAATTTTCCTTCGGCAAGTATACCAAATTGTCGTCAAGTAAAAACTCACAATAGAGTGAGGTCGAATCCCACAGAGATTAACGGATTAAGCAATCAATAGTTGATTAATTATCCTAGTCAGACGATCCAGATTGAAGTGATAAGTAGCAGGAATTGTAAATTGATAGAAAAGAAAGGAAAAACAATAAAATGAAGAAAAGTAAAATGGCAAGAAAAGTAAATTATAAGAAATTAAAGTGCAAAAAATGTAAAGTGCAGGAAAGTAAATGACTATAAAGTAAATATAAGAACTAAAAATAAAATGAACATTGGGATAGAGAGATGTTGCATTCTTCGGATCAACTCATTCTCTTCTCTTCCTCAATCAATGCATTCATTGATCTTCTTGGCAATCATAAGTGATTGGATCCCAATTCCTTGGCAATCCAATCTCTCTAAGCTTGAACAATTGCCCAATTCCTTGATTTAATTGCTCATGGGAAGAGATGAAGTTTGGCCACTGATTATACCACATACATTCATAGATCAAAGTGTTAGTAGGATTACATGTCACTATATCCATCCAACCCCAACCTAATCCAATGTGAGAAAGCATTTCTAGCTTGATTTCCTCATTCCTCTTCCAAGGTTCAGAGGAAATCCGAGTATGAGCAACTTCTCTTCCAAGACAACTACCCAATTGGATGAAGATCGAAGCTTTCTAGCAAAATCAAGAGAAAAGAAAGAAGAAAATGAATGATGAAAATAATTTAATCCATTGAATTCCAATAGAGCTCTCTAACCCAATGAAAAGAGTTAGTTATTCATTACTCTACTCAAACAGAAAAGAAAGAAAGTGCAAAAAAAAAAAAATAAAGATGAAGATTAAAACTGAAATTGAAACTTCAAAGTTCATAAATAAAAAATACAAACTAGAATTAAACTACTACTAAGAAAAGAAAAAGAAGAGAAAAGGAAGAAGAGTGTAGGAGGGGAGGGGTCCGAAGACCCACTCCCCTTGGAGTGTGCCAATTCACAGAAGTTCGAATTGGTCTTCACTCTCTCCCCCTTTCTTCAATTTCCCGTTATTCCTGAATGAATTCAATGTAGAAACTAAGGCCTTTTTATAGGCTCTTCTAAATTACAAAATGAAATAAAATTAAAAGTAAATTACAATGAAATGAAAATTAACTATTCTAGATGCTTCTTGTGGCCTTGATTGGTTGACACTTGTGGGCTTGCTTGCTTGAGGTTGGGTGGTCCTTGAAAGAGAAGTGAATAAAATTGAGGTCCAGGTGGTAATCGTTAGTGTTACCGTTAGCCATACTAACGCTACAAGTGTGGCGTTAGTGCTGAAGTTAGTGTGGCTAACGTCACACTTGCTACCCAGTTGGTATTTTTAGGGCTTAAAAGATGCCATTGTTTGTGCTCCAATTTCATGCCCACTATAGACCATTAAATTTCGTTGGAAAGATCTGAATGTCAGCTTTCTAGCACAACTGGAATCACCTCAATTGGCTCTCTGTAACTCATGTTATGCTCCTTTGAAGGGGATAGGGTTGCTGGCATAGTCGCTGGCGTTATTGGCAAAGTTATCCACAGTAACGTCAGCGTTCAGGGGATTAATATTGCCAGGTTCTGGAGCTCAAAATTAATGTCTACCCTATACTATTATATATTGTTGGAAAGTCCTGGATGTCTACTTTCCAACACCTTTCGAAGCGCATCATTTGGAGCTCTACAGCTCAAGTTAAACCTCTTGGAAAGTGAAGAGGTCAGCTGGCCTTACTATAGGTTGATACCATGTTCATCTTTGCACTTTTGGGGGAGGTTTTCTCCCTTAAATTTAGTGTCCACCATGTAGTGCCATATATTCTTGGAAAGCTCTGGAATCCTACTTTCCAATGCCACTAGAATCACCTCTTTTGGAGCTTTGCAGCTCAAGTTATTCTTGTTTGAAGAAGGCATAGTCAGACTGCCGGGTGAAATATTGCCCACGTTAGTGTCCACGTTAGTGGCACTAACGTGGCCACTAACGTAGGCCTTCTTTGCTTCGCTAAAGTTAGTGGCGTTAACGTTTCTACTAACTTCACAGCCGCCTCCTTTCTCCACGTTAATGCCCACGTTAATAACACTAACATGGCCACTAACGTGGGTGTTCTTAGCCCTCGCTAAAGTTAGTGGTGTTAACGTTGCCAGTAACTTTCCATGCTCTCCTTCTTCGAAGTTAATGCCATTAACGTTCCCACTAACGTTCCAAACTTTCGTTCCTTCCACGTTAGTGGCGCTAAAGTAGCCACTTTAGTGGCTCTTCTCTGCTTCTTTTGGTCTAAAATCAAACAAACAAAGTGTATCAAAGTAACATACAAGATAAACTTTACTATACTAAGTATGCTAATAATGCTCAAAATCATACTTTCATTTAGTGTGATCTATTTCATCATATTTACCCTGTATATTAACTAAAATTCACCTATGCTTGAAATTTTATTTCATGCAGAGATTTTTCATGCTATTACTCATTTATTGACAAAATGTGTATGAAAACTAAACAAAAATCTACTGAAATAACTAGTAAAAATAGGCAATGATGCACCCGCATCACAACACCAAACTTAAATCTTGCTTGTCCCCAAGAAAGGAAAGAATTTTGCACAAAGGATTCTTTTTATTAGAGTGTGCTGAAGAATTTCTTATGATACCTTGGTGAGTGAAGTGATTAAGTGATAATGAAGGCTAACTCCAATTATATGCTTATGCAAGGGTTCCAGTGTTCATTAGTCCTTACATCTTGGAAGTCTTAGATCTTAGGAGTGTCATTCGGATGGTATTATGGAGTCCTTTTTATAGATTATCACCTTGAAGTAGTATTTATTTGTCTTGGCCTCGACTTTAGGTGTCATGTCTCAAAGCGGCCCTTTTGGATAAGTTTTCAATCAATACCCCCAACCCAGTTTGGTTAAGGTATTAGGTGATGAAGCACCCCTTAGGATTTACTTGCTCAGGCCTCTTTCTTTGACACAAATTCACCACAAGCATGTAACCAGGACAATAACTCTTTGAGTTTTTGTATCTTTTTTTTTCCTAGTAATTGATGCTCAGAGCCTTGGGCTTTTTCCTTGTTTTTCTTTTTCTTTTGTTTTCTTTTGTTTACTGCTTCTTGGATCAATAGATTTTTGAGAATTTCCATAACACTTCTCCAAATATTAATTCCTGTCTATGAGCTCCCATGTAAGTTTTCGCAAACATGTAACCTCATACACAATCATAAAATCAGTCCATTTTTCTTAATCTTTAGCTTGCATCAAAATTGATAAAATTCCTCAACACTTTCCTTTCAAAAGAATGATTTCTTCGATGCATTTTATGTATAATGGGTGCAAGCAGATTCAAGATGAAGGTGCAATGATAAGTAGTGAACCATGCTTATTACTAAACTAAAAGTAACTTAACAGAACAGAGGTAGACCCTAAAATTCAAAACAAGAGACATTCATGATTGCAATTAAGTCTACCAGGAGTAAATGCGAAGGAAAGGAACTTTACAACCTTTGTAGCTCATCTTCGCCCTTGTTGTCCCTTCCTGCAGACTTCCACCCTCCAATCACCATCTTAGAATAAGTGCTTTGCCGGCAAGCAACAAGTAGGAGCAGTGGTGTTGAGATTCTGATTCAACCATGAATGTCAAAAAAAGAGAAACAAGCTATGAGTAACGCATAAATGATGGTGTATTTTGGAAAACGGAATTCCAAAACACCTAAAACTCATCGGCAAGTGTACCGGGTCGTATCAAGTAGTAGAACTCACTTAGAGTGAGGTCGATCCCACAGGGATTGATGGATCAAGCAACTTTAGTGGGTGATTAGTTTAGTCAAGCTAACATTGAGTGAATTGTGTGAAATGTAGCCAACAGAAAGTAAATTGCAAGGAATTTAAAAGATGCAGAAAGTAAAATTACAAGTAACTTAAAGAACAAGAAAGTAAAATAGCTGAAACTTAAATTGCAAGAAATGTAAATTGTATTTAATGTAAAGGGGAGTGGGTGCTGGAAATTAAAGAAAGCAATAGATCAAGCAACTGGAAATTTAAATTGCAGGAAAGTGTAAATGTGCAGGAAATTAAACCAAGCTAAATGTGAACAGAAATGTGAAATTGCAGAATGCAGGAGAGGAAATTGAAGAGGAATGAAATAGAAAGTAAAAATGCTTGAAGAATTAAAAACAGAAAATGACTGATGCTAAATTGTAGTAATTAAAAGAATGTTAAAGATCTCAGGAGTGGAAGAGACTAGAAAACAAGTCTAGATCTCAAATCCTTCCTTGATCCAACAAGAACAATTGCAAAATGAAAATGGAAAAGTAAATTGCAGAAGAAGAATAAGAGAAGCTACAGATAGAGAATGAAAATAGAATTCCTTCCAATCTCAATCCAAGATTTAAAACAGAAATGAAAACTAAGAGAGAGAGCTCTCAAATGGAGCCAGCCCCTATACTCTCTAATGGAACTGACCTCCTCATGAAAATGAGAATGATGCCTTTATATAGGCTTTTTACAAAATGAAAATAAAATGAAATTGAAATGAAAAACAAATTAAATGAAAATCCTAATTCTAGCTTGTTCTTGTGCCTTTGAGTGATGATGTGGGCTTTGCTTGCTTTGGATTTGAAGAGAGATGGGTTTGGTTGGCCTTGATTCAATTTGGTGAAGAATTGAATTTAAATGGAATTTTGGTTGAATTTTGGCCCATGGGTGACACTCCCAGGGCACGGCTCAGTTCAAATACTAAACTGAGCTCTCTATTTGCACTTGGTGTGCCAAGTTGTGCGCACCAAGCCTTCCTTGTTGCTGCCCCCTTTGGTCCTTGTCCATGTCACGTTGTTTGGAGTGCATGGGGGAGTAGTTCTCAGTTGGAAAAGTTAACTGAGCTCCTTTTATATTCCTTGTGTAGCGCTCCATCTTTGAGTGTGAGGTCTTGAGTTCGAATCTTGGTGGAAGCACTTTTGTGAGCCTTTTCCTTGCATTTTCTTGAGTGGGAACCCGATAAAGCTCAGTTGGGAAAGTGAACTGAGCGCTCCTTGCTTGCTTTCCTTGTGTCTCCCCCTTCGAGCCTTGGTGAAGCCACTTTGGTTTATTTTTACTTGTTTTTGGTCCTTAAAGAAGTCTTTTACTTGTGCCGCAATTTTATGCAAAATATGGACTATCATATATCGTTGGAAAGCTCTGAATATCAGCTTTCCAATGCAACTAAAAGCACATCAATTGGACATGTGTAGCTCAAGTTATGGCCCTTTGAGGGAGGCATGGTCATGCTGTAAACGCCCAAGTTTTAACTTAGCGAAAATTCTTGCTTCCAAGCTAAGTTTCTTGTACGGCAAAGCTAAGTTCACTTACTGAACTGAGCTTTGTGAGTGCTGATTGTGAAGCTTCCTTGATTTGGTCCTGGGCCACGCTTTTAAAAGCGTGGCCTAAGGCTCCAAAGTGTGCTCCAACTTTAAAGTGTGCCCAAAATTCCTCTTTTCTTCTTTTTAGCTTATTTTGTGCTCCTTTTGCTTCTTTTTCTTCTTATTTCCTACAAAGTTTATCAAATCAAAAGATCAAAGAAATATACCATTTGAGCACCAAAGAATGCAATATTTAAGCACTAATCATAAATTTCTTGTATGAAAAAGCATAGAAAAAATGACATGATGACATGTCATCACAACACCAAACTTAAACCTTGCTTGTCCCCAAGCAAGAAAAGAATCATGCAATAAAGATTGACAATCCAAGGTAAGAAGAATAACAACTCAATATTCATGGTAGGCTAGTTTTCTATGCATGCTACAATCACAAAAGAAATGTAAATGATTGATGCTTCTATCTAGCTCATTTTATGAAATGTTTTCCTTATATTTCTTCCTTGAAACAAGATTTTAATTTTCTTATTAGATTCTCCTTTTGGGTGCTTTGCCCCATGAGTTGATAACAAAGCTACGACTTCTAAATGCTTTGTTTTCAAGTATTACCACTTGATACATAAGCACCACAAGCATTTAATTAGAGGACATCATTAAGCTCATTTGTTTCTTTTCTTGACTCTCTAATCATTGATGCTCAGAGCCTTGAGCTTTGAGGGAGTGCATTTGCACTTGAGCCTAGCCTTGACTTCTAAGTGTTTTGTTTTCAAGCATTTGGCTTGATACATAAACACCACAAGTACTTAACAAATTAATTGTCATTGGTACTCAGAGCCTTCAGCTTTCTCATTCTTTCCCTTTTTCTTTCTTGCTTTATTTGCATTTACTTCCTTCAAGGTTTTCATGATTTCAAAAGATTTCATAAAATGTCCTAGATGAAAACTTCAATTAAATAAAATCCAATGCAATTGAGCAACAATTAATCATACTAGCTTTCCAAAACTTATATGCACATGCTAATTTCTTCTTTAATTCCTTGTTTGTTTATGATCATGATAATTTATTGCTTTTGAACTCACAAAACTCAAGTTGGTAGTCATAATGTCACAGCAACATGTTGCAAATCAAAATTCAAGCTATGCTTTATTCATACACACATGTAAACAGAAAGGATGAAGACAATCATGTAATTTAAGTGCTGGAAACAAATGAGAAGAAAAGGAACTCTACAACCTTATATTTCATCTTCATTATTATTGTCCTTTTTCCTCTATTCTTCCCTTTCCCTTGCCAAACTCAGAATGCTTGCTCATCCTCAAGCAACAATTAGAAGGATGGCTATAGGGCTATCATGGATCATGAATGTCTTACACAAAAAAATATTAGTAGTACATGTATTCTAAGCAAGAAAAATCAAAGATAATAATCAAGGCACAAGAGACAGCGACATTTTGATTGCATAGATAAGAAGGTGTGCACAATACATTGCTTAAAAGATAAGTGGCACACCAAACTTAGTGTGACACTTTCACTTGGAATTAATGCAAGTATCTTGTAAGAATTGGAAGCAAATTTTGTTGCATAGCAACACCAAACTTAGAATGCAATCATATGTCAATTTTATTTAAATAAAAACTAAGCAAATGAAACTGTTATTTGTTAAGTATAATCACCAAGCCAAGAATTTGTCAGAATAAGGATCTCTTGGTGATGTACTAACAACTATATTTAACAAGCAAACTAGAGGAAAACATTTAAAAATAGAAAAAATGACTAAAGCAAGTAGAATGAAAACATGTCAAATTAAAAGAGAAAAATAAAACTACAGAGGCATTATGATTATACAGACAAGTAGTGTTGCTTGAATGATTTGTATAGAAAATAAGTGGCACACCAAACTTAGAATCTTGGTGTGTCACTTTCATTTTTGATTTGATGCAATCATCCAAAAAGATTGAAAACAATTTGTTGCAAGGCAACACCAAACTTAGAATGTAACCATATGCCAATTTATTGAATTTAAACAAAGCAAAGAACGAAAACAAAGTAGAGAAGAGAAATTATTCCTACGGTTGACATGTTGTTCACTTTCTTCCTCTTCTTCCAGTTTGTTAAGAGGAATGACCTCAATGGGGGAGAAGATTCAGTTAGTGTCCCTTGTCTTGGCCTTTCCTCAGCAAGCTTCATTTTGTAAATAGCTTGATTGAGTTTGCTTGCTGGATTAGGGACAGAATTGGTGCTCTTGCTAGTTGCCTTCACTTCTTTGGATTCAAGACTTGGTTGCTTTGTTATTATTGGAGTTTTGTCTTCATCAAGAGTCCCTTGCAATGGTGGTTCCATGAGCTCTTCCTCTATGCATTTCTCTACTTCACTTGAGTGTGAATTCTTTTGAGTATCTTCCTCCATTTCTTCTTCATGATTTTCCATTAATTCCTTTGGGAGGGAATCTTTATGTTTCATTGTCACCTCAAGTAGCTTTTGTGATTGTAAAATCCTTGGCTCATGTCCCTCATCCATTATTGTAATTTCACTTGCAACAGGGACCTTTTATTCTTGTTTTTCCACTTCCTCACTCACAAATTGGTCTTCATCCTCATTGTTTGATGGTTCTAAGTTCCCTCTTGTTTGCTCTAAGGGCCCATTCATCTTCTTAAGGATGGTTTCTTTCCAGGATTGGGGTTGTGTGTATCTTTCCACGAGTTTTCTATGTATTTCAATGGCTTGAAGGTAATCCTCATCTGCTGGTTCAAGAGATGAAGGTTGAGAGTAATTTTGGTGACATGGATATGTTGTGGTGAAGTTGTGTTGAGGGGTGTGGAATGAGTTGTGTGATTTATGGGATGACTTGTATGGATTTTGGAGGAAAATTTGTGTTGAGGCATAATCAAGTGATGAAGAACTTTCAAATGAGAAACTGGGACGTGAGGGTGGATGCTCTTTCATTCCTTGGTGATACTCCCAGCCACCATTAGAATAATAACTTGAATCATTTTGTGGTGGTGAAAAGTATCCCATATGATTCTCTTGCTCATCTTGTGTCTCTGAAGCAAATCTCCATGAATTGGAGTGCTCATAATGTGTATTCTCTTGGTGATATTTCCAGCCATCATTAGAGATTGATGATGGTGGATAATATCCCATAAAATTTTGTATGACCATAAGATGAGTTGAACTCCATTTATATTTTGTAAACATCAATGAAAATTGAAATTACTCATATCAGAGATGAGAATTTCTTAGTGAGGCAAAAACACAAACACCTTGGTTTCAAGAACAAAAACAAAAAAATGCTTAATCTAGACTTCTCACCCACTTAATCATTATTGATCTAAATCAATTCCCGGCAACGGCGCCAAAAACTTGATGGTGTATTTTGGAAAACGGATTTCCAAAATACCTAAAACTCACCGGCAAGTGTACCGGGTCGTATCAAGTAGTAAAACTCACTTAGAGTGAGGTCGATCCCACAGGGATTGATGGATCAAGCAACTTTAGTGGGTGATTAGTTTAGTCAAGCTAACATTGAGTGAATTGTGTGAAATGTAGCCAACAGAAAGTAAATTGCAAGGAATTTAAAAGATGCAGAAAGTAAAATTGCAAGTAACTTAAAGAACAAGAAAGTAAAATAGCTGAAACTTAAATTGCAAGAAATGTAAATTGCATTAAATGTAAAGGGGAGTGGGTGCTGGAAATTAAAGAAAGCAATAGATCAAGCAACTGGAAATTTAAATTGCAGAAAAGTGTAAATGTGCAGGAAATTAAACCAAGCTAAATGTGAACAGAAATGTGAAATTGCAGAATGCAGGAGAGGAAATTGAAGAGGAATGAAACAGAAAGTAAAAATGCTTGAAGAATTAAAAACAGAAAATGACTGATGCTAAATTGCAGCAATTAAAAGAATGTTGAAGATCTCAGGAGTGGAAGAGACTAGAAAACAAGTCTAGATCTCAAATCCTTCCTTGATCCAACAAGAACAATTGCAAAATGAAAATGGAAAAGTAAATTGCAGAAGAAGAATAAGAGAAGTTGCAGATAGAGAATGAAAACAGAATTCCTTCCAATCTCAATCCAAGATTTAAAACAGAAATAAAAACTAAGAGAGAGAGCTCTCAAATGGAGCCAGCCCCTATACTCTCTAATGGAACTGACCTCCTCATGAAAATGAGAATGATGCCTTTATATAGGCTTTTTACAAAATGAAAATAAAATAAAATTGAAATAAAAATCAAATTAAATGAAAATCCTAATTCTAGCTTGTTCTCGTGCCTTTGAGTGATGATGTGGGCTTTGCTTGCTTTGGATTTGAAGAGAGATGGGTTTGGTTGGCCTTGATTCAATTTGGTGAAGAATTGAATTTAAATGGAATTTTGGTTGAATTTTGGCCCATGGGTGACACTCCCAGGGCACGGCTCAGTTCAAATACTAAACTGAGCTCTCTATTTGCACTTGGTGTGCCAAGTTGTGCGCACCAAGCCTTCCTTGTTGCTGCCCCCTTTGGTCCTTGCCCGTGCCACGTTGTTTGGAGTGCATGGGGGAGTAGTGCTCAGTTGGAAAAGTTAACTGAGCTCCCTTTATATTCCTTGTGTAGCGCTCCATCTTTGAGTGTGAGGTCTTGAGTTCGAATCTTGGTGGAAGCACTTTTGTGAGCCTTTTCCTTGCATTTTCTTGAGTGGGAGCCCGATAAAGCTCATTTGGGAAAGTGAACTGAGCACTCCTTGCTTGCTTTCCTTGTGTCTCCCCCTTCGAGCCTTGGTGAAGCCACTTTGGTTTATTTTTGCTTGTTTTTGGTCCTTAAAGATGCCTTTCACTTGTGCTACAATTTTATGCCAAATATGGACTATCATATATCGTTGGAAAGCTCTGAATATCAGCTTTCCAATGCAACTGGAAGCACATCAATTGGACATCTGTAGCTCAAGTTATGGCCCTTTGAGGGAGGCATGGTCATGCTGTAAACGCCCAAGTTTTAACTTAGCAAAAATTCTTGCTTCCAAGCTATGTTTCTTGTACGGCAAAGCTAAGTTCACTTAGTGAACTGAGCTTTGTGAGTGCTGATTGTGAAGCTTCCTTGATTTGGTCATGGGCCACGCTTTTAAGGCTCCAAAGTGTGCTCCAACTTCAAAGTGTGCCCAAAATTCCTCTTTTCTTCTTTTTAGCTTATTTTGTGCTCTTTTTGCTTCTTTTTCTTCTTATTTCCTACAAAATTTATCAAATCAAAAGATCAAAGAAATATACTATTTGAGCACCAAAGAATGCAATATTTAAGCACTAATCATAAATTTCTTGTATGAAAAAGCATAGAAAAACATGACATGCTGACATGTCATCACAACACCAAACTTAAACCTTGCTTGTCCCCAAGAAAGAAAAGAATCATGCAATAAAGATTGACAATCCAAGGTAAGAAGAATAGCAACTCAATGTTCATAGTAGGCTAGTTTTCTATGCATGCTACAATCACAAAAGAAATGTAAATGATTGATGCTTCTATCTAGCTCATTTTATGAAATCTTTTCCTTATATTTCTTCCTTGAAACAAGCTTTTGATTTTCTTATTAGCTTCTCTCTTTGGGTGCTTTGCCCCATGAGTTGATAACAAAGCTACGACTTCTAAATGCTTTATTTTCAAGTATTACCACTTGATACATAAGCACCACAAGCATTTAATTAGAGGACTTCATTAAGCTCATTTGTTTCTTTTCTTGACTCTCTAATCATTGATGCTCAGAGCCTTGAGCTTTGAGGGATTGCATTTGCACTTGAGCCTAGCCTTGACTTCTAAGTGTTTTGTTTTCAAGCATTTGGCTTGATACATAAACACCACAAGTACTTAACAAATTAATTGTCATTGGTACTCAGAGCCTTCAGCTTTCTCATTCTTTCCCTTTTTCTTTCTTGCTTTATTTGAATTTACTTCCTTCAAGGTTTTCATGATTTCAAAAGATTTCATAAAATGTCCTAGATGAAAACTTCAATTAAATAAAATCCAATGCAATTGAGCAACAATTAATCATACTAGCTTTCCAAAACTTATATGCACATGCTAATTTCTTCTTTAATTCCTTGTTTGTTTATGATCATGATAATTTATTGCTTTTGAACTCACAAAACTCAAGTTGGTAGTCATAATGTCACAGCAACATGTTGCAAATCAAAATTCAAGCTATGTTTTATTCATACACATATGTAAACAGAAAAGATGAAGGCAATCATGTAATTTAAGTGCTGGAAACAAATGAAAAGAAAAGGAACTCTACAACCTTATATTTCATCTTCATTATTGTTGTCCTTTTTCCTCTATTCTTCTCTTTCCCTTGCCAAACTCAGAATGCTTGCTCATCCTCAAGCAACAATTAGAACGATGGCTATAGGGCTATCATGGATCATGAATGTCTTACACAATAAAATATTAGTAGTACATGTATTCTAAGCAAGCAAAATCAAAGATAATAATCAAGGCACAAGAGACAGCAACATTTTGATTGCATAGATAAGAAGGTGTGCACAATACATTGCTTAAAAGATAAGTGGCACACCAAACTTAGTGTGACACTTTCACTTGGAATTAATGCAAGTATCTTGTAAGAATTGGAAGCAAATTTTGTTGCATAGCAACACCAAACTTAGAATGCAATCATATGTCAATTTTATTTAAATAAAAACTAAGCAAATGAAACTGTTATTTGTTAAGTACAATCACCAAGCCAAGAATTTGTCAGAATAAGGATCTCTTGGTGATGTACTAACAACGACAGTTAACAAGCAAACTAGAGGAAAATATTTAAAAATAGAAAAAATGACTAAAGAAAGTAGAATGAAAAAGTGTCAAATTAAAAGAGAAAAAAAAAAAACTGCAGAGGCATTATGATTATGCAGACAAGTAGTGTTGCTTGAATGATTTGTATAGAAAATAAGTGGCACACCAAACTTAGAATCTTGGTGTGTCACTTTCATTTTTGATTTGATGCAATCATCCAAAAAGATTGAAAACAATTTGTTGCAAGGCAACACCAAACTTAGAATGTAACCATATGCCAATTTATTGAATTTAAACAAAGCAAAGAACGAAAACAAAGTAGAGAAGAGAAATTATACCTACGGTTGACATGTTGTTCACTTTCTTCCTCTTCTTCCAGTTTGTTAAGAGGAATGACCTCAATGGGGGAGAAGATTCAGTTAGTGTCCCTTGTCTTGGCCTTTCCTCAGCAAGCTTCATTTTGTAAATAGCTTGATTGAGTTTGCTTGCTGGATTAGGGACAGAATTGGTGCTCTTGCTAGTTGCCTTCACTTCTTTGGATTCAAGACTTGGTTGCTGTGTTATACTGGAGTTTTGTCTTCATCAAGAGTCCCTTGCAATTGTGGTTCCATGAGCTCTTCCTCTATGCATTTCTCTACTTCACTTGAGTGTGAATTCTTTTGAGTATCTTCCTCTATTTCTTCTTCATGATTTTCCATTAATTCCTTTGAGAGGGAATCTTTATGTTTCATTGTCACCTCAAGTAGCTTTTGTGATTGTAAAATCCTTGGCTCATGTCCCTCATCCTTTATTGTAATTTCACTTGCAACAAGGACCTTTTGTTCTTGTTTTTCCACTTCCTCACTCACAAATTGGTCTTCATCCTCATTGTTTGATGGTTCTAAGTTCCCCCTTGTTTGCTCTAAGGGCCCATTCATCTTCTTGAGGATGGTTTCTTTCCAGGATTGGGGTTGTGTGTATCTTTCCACGAGTTTTCTATGTATTTCAATGGCTTGAAGGTAATCCTCATCTGCTGGTTCAAGAGATGAAGGTTGAGAGTAATTTTGGTGACATGGATATATTGTGGTGAAGTTGTGTTAAGGGGTGTGGAATGAGTTGTGTGATTTATGGGATGACTTGTATGGATTTTGGAGGAAACTTTGTGTTGAGGCATAATCAAGTGATGAAGAACTTTCAAATGAGAAACTGGGACGTGAGGGTGGATGCTCTTTCATTCCTTGGTGATACTCCCAGCCACCATTAGAATAATAACTTGAATCATTTTGTGGTGGTGGAAAGTATCCCATATGATTCTCTTGCTCATCTTGTGTCTCTGAAGCAAATCTCCATGAATTGGAGTGCTCATAATGTGTATTCTTTTGGTGATATTCCCAGCCATCATTAGAGATTGATGATGGTGGGTAATATCCCATAAAATTTTGTTTGACCATAAGATGAGTTGAACTCCATTTGTATTTTATAAACATCAATGAAAATTGAAATTACTCATATCAGAGATGAAAATTTCTTAGTGAGGCAAAAACACAAACACCTTGGTTTCAACAACAAAAACAAAAAAAATGCTTAATCTAGACTTCTCACCCATTTAATCATTGTTGATCTAAATTAATCCCCGGCAACGGCGCCAAAAACTTGATGGTGTATTTTGGAAAACGGATTTCCAAAACACCTAAAACTCACCGACAATTGTATCGGGTCGTATCAAGTAGTAAAACTCAGTTAGAGTGAGGTCGATCCCACAGGGATTGATGGATCAAGCAACTTTAGTGGGTGATTAGTTTAGTCAAGCTAACATTAAGTGAATTGTGTGAAATGTAGCCAACAGAAAGTAAATTGCAAGGAATTTAAAAGATGCAGAAAGTAAAATTGCAAGTAACTTAAAGAACAAGAAAGTAAAATAGCTGAAACTTAAATTGCAAGAAATGTAAATTGCATTAAATGTAAAGGGGAGTGGGTGCTGGAAATTAAAGAAAGAAATAGATCAAGCAACTGGAAATTTAAATTGCAGGAAAGTGTAAATGTGCAGGAAATTAAACCAAGCTAAATGTGAACAGAAATGTGAAATTGCAGAATGCAGGAGAGGAAATTGAAGAGGAATGAAACATAAAGTAAAAATGCTTGAAGAATTAAAAACAGAAAATGACTGATGCTAAATTGTAGCAATTGAAAGAATGTTGAAGATCTCAGGAGTGGAAGAGACTAGAAAACAAGTCTAGATCTCAAATCTTTCCTTGATCCAACAAGAACAATTGCAAAATGAAAATGGAAAAGTAAATTGCAGAAGAAGAACAAGAGAAGTTGCAGATAGAGAATGAAAACAGAATTCCTTCCAATCTCAATCCAAGATTTAAAACAGAAATGAAAACTAAGAGAGAGAGCTCTCAAATGGAGCCAGCCCCTATACTCTCTAATGGAACTGACCTCCTCATGAAAATGAGAATGATGCTTTTATATAGGCTTTTTACAAAATGAAAATAAAATGAAATTGAAATGAAAAACAAATTAAATGAAAATCCTAATTCTAGCTTGTTCTTGTGCCTTTGAGTGATGATGTGGGCTTTGCTTGCTTTGGATTTGAAGAGAGATAGGTTTGGTTGGCCTTGATTCAATTTGGTGAAGAATTGAATTTAAATGGAATTTTGGTTGAATTTTGGCCCATGGGTGACACTCCCAGGGCACGACTCAGTTCAAATACCAAACTGAGCTCTCTATTTGCACTTGGTGTGCCAAGTTGTGCGCACCAAGCCTTCCTTGTTGCTGCCCCCTTTGGTCCTTGCCCGTGTCACGTTGTTTGGAGTGCATGGAGGAGTAGTGCTCAGTTGGAAAAGTTAACTGAGCTCCCTTTATATTCCTTGTGTAGCGCTCCATCTTTGAGTGTGAGGTCTTGAGTTCGAATCTTGGTGGAAGCACTTTTGTGAGCCTTTTCCTTGCATTTTCTTGAGTGGGAGCCCGATAAAGCTCAGTTGGAAAAGTGAACTGAGCGCTCCTTGCTTGCTTTCCTTGTGTCTCCCCCTTCGAGCCTTGGTGAAGCCACTTTGGTTTATTTTTGTTTGTTTTTGGTCCTTAAAGATGCCTTTCACTTGTGCTGCAATTTTATGCCAAATATGGACTATCATATATCGTTGGAAAAGTCTAAACCTTGTCTGTGGTATTTTGAGTAGGATTTGGGAAGGGATGACTGTGACGAGTTTCAAACTCGCGAGTGTTGGGCGTAGTGACAGACGCAAAACGATCAATGGATCCCATTCGAACATGATCGAGAATCTACAGATGATTAGCCGTGCGGTGACAGCGCATTTGGACCATTTTTACTGAGAGGACGAGAGGTAGCCATTGACAACGGTAAAACCCAACATACAGCTTGCCATGGAAAGGAGTATAAATGATTGGATGAAGACAATAGGAAAGCAGAAGTTCAGGAGGAACAAAGCATCTTCATACGCTTATCTGAAATTCTCACCAATGAATTACATAAGTATCTCTATCTTATTTTATATTTTATTCATCTTTTAATTATCAATTCTCCATAACCATTTGAATCCGCCTGACTGAGATTTACAAGATGACCATAGTTTGCTTCAAGCCGACAATCTCCGTGGGATCGACCCTTACTCACGTAAGGTTTATTACTTGGACGATCCAGTGCACTTGCTAGTTAGTTTTGCGAAATTGTGAAAAAGAGTTGAGATTACAATTGTGCGTACCAAGTTGTTGGCGCCATTGATGATCACAATTTCATGCACCAAGTTTTTGGCGCCGTTGCTGGGGATTGTTCAAGTTTGGACAACTGATGGTTCATCTTGTTGCTTAGATTAGGTAACTTTATTTTATTTTTATTCTTCAGAATTTTTAAGAATGAATTCTAGAGTTTCAGATGATGTTTTTATCATCACAAAAGTTGATTGATTCTCATCAATTTGGCTGTTGTATGTAATGTCCTGCTGAAACTTGGCTAGCCATGTCTAATCCTTTTAGACTGAAACTTTAGCCTAACATTGCATGATTCTTGGAATTCTTATTAAGAATTTTGAAATCTTTATTTTCTTTTGCAAATAATTTTCTTACCAAAAAATTTATAAAATCATAAAAACCAAAAATAATTTATGTTTCTTGTTTGAGTGTAGTGTCAAATTTTAAGTTTGGTGTCCTGCATGTTTTATTTAATTTCTTGCAATTTTCGAATATATGCATTATGTTCTTTATTAATCTTCAAGTTATTCTTGATGATTTCCTTGCTCTGATCTTTAAATTCTCTTGTCTTGTGTGTTTTGTTATTTTTCATATGCATTCTCAATTTGTTGTTGTCCCTAGTATACAAACTTATAAGTTTGGTATCTTGCATGCATTATTTGTTTTGATCTTGATTTTCCATGATTAGTTTTATTTTATTGTTTCACATCATTAAAAATTCAAAAAAATTTTTCAAAATTATGTCTTTTCAAGTCAATAATACAGAGAATTGAAGATTCAAAACATGCAGCAGAGGAATTACATAGAAAAAGCTGGGCGTTCAAAACGCCCAGTGAGAAAGGAAAACTGGCATTTAAACGCCAGCCAGGGTACCTGGCTAGGCGTTAAACGCCCAAAATGGTAGTATTTTGGGCGTTAAACACCAGAATAGATACCATTCTGGGCGTTTAACGCCAGGATGGCACAAGAGGGAAGATTTTGTTTTCAATTCAAATCTTTTTCAAATTTTCATAATTTTTCAAAATCAAATCTTTTTCAGATCATATCTTTTCAATCATATCTTTTCAAAATCAAATCCTTTCCATTTTTTATTATTTTTGAAAATTCTTGCTACAATTAATGATTTAATTCAAAATTTTTAAGTTGTTACTTGCCTATTAAGAAAGGATCAAATTTTAAATTCTAGAATCTTGTCTTTTAATTTCTTGTTAGTCAAGTAATCAACTTTAATTTTAAAAATTTCTTTTAAATTGATTTTCAATCATATCTTCTTAATTATATCTTCTCAATCACATCTTTTTCAAAATAATTTTCAATCATATCTTTTTTTTTCTGATTTCAAAATCTTTTTCAAAATCACTTAACTACTTTCTCAATTTTAATTTTTGAAAATCATCAATCAATTTTTTTAAAATTTCTTTTAATTATTTCAAAATCTTTCAAAATTTAATTTCGAAAATTCTTTTCCCCCTTCTCACCTTCTTCTATTTAAGGGACTAGCACTCTTCCTCAATGTGTAATTCAGACTCCCTCTCTCTATAAGTTCGAATTCTCTCCTTTCTACCTCTTCCTTCTATTCTTCTTTTCCTCTGACATCTCAAGGAATCTCTATACTGTGACATAGACGATTCTATACTTTCTTCTCCTCTCTTTCATATGAGCAGGAGCAAGGACAAATGCATCCTTGTTGAAGCTGATCCTGAACCTGAAAGGTCCTTGAAGAGAAAGCTAAGAGAAGCTAAAGCACAACTCTCTGGAGAGGACCTAACAGAAATTTTCAAACAAGAAGAAGCCATGGCAGCCAAAAACAACAACAATGCCAACAATGCAAGGAAGGTGCTTGGTGACTTTACTGCACCTACTCCCGACTTCTATGGGAGAAGTATCTCTATCCCTGCCATTGGAGCAAACAACTTTGAGCTGAAGCCTCAATTAGTTTCTCTAATGCAACAGAATTGCAAGTTTTATGGACTTCCATTGGAAGATCCTCATCAGTTCTTAGCTGAATTCTTACAAATCTGTGACACTGTCAAGACCAACGGGGTTGACCCTGAGGTCTACAGACTTATGCTCTTCCATTTTGCTGTAAGAGACAGAGCTAGGATATGGTTAGATTCAAAACCTAAGGAAAGCCTGAACTCTTGAGAAAAGATGGTCAGTGCTTTTTGGCCATATTCTTTCCACCTCAAAAATTGAGTAACCTAAGAGTGGAGGTCAAGACCTTCAGATGGAAGAAAGGTGAATTCCTCTATGAAGCTTGGGAAAGATACAAGCAATTGATCAGAAGGTGTCCTTCTAACATGTTTTATGAATGGAGCATCATAGGTATCTTCTATGATGGTCTATCTGAACTGTCCAAGATGTCATTGGACAGCTCTGTTGGAGGATCTCTTCATCTGAAGAAGACGCCTGCAGAAGCTCAGGAACTCATTGAGATGGTTGCAAATAACTAATTCATGTACACTTCTGAAAGGAACCCTGTGAATAATGGGACAAATCAGAAGAAAGGAGTTCTTGAGATTGATACTCTTAATGCCATATTGGCTCAGAAAAAAATATTGACTCAGCAAGTCAATATGATTTCTCAGAGTCTGTCTAGCATGCAAGCAACAATAGGCAGTACCAAAGAAGCTTCATCTGAATTACATGGGAGATGTGAATTACATGGGAGAACCCTATGGAAACACCTATAATCCTTCATGGAGAAATCACCCAAATCTCTCATGGAAGGACTAACAAAGGCCTTAACAAGGCTTCAACAATAGTAATGGTGGAAGAAATAGGTTTAGCAATAGCAAGCCTTTTCCATTATCTTCTCAGCAACAGACAGAGAATTCTAAGCAGAGCCACTCTGACTTAGCAACTGTAGTCTCTGATCTATCTAAGACCACTCAAAGTTTCATGACTGAAACAAGGTCCTCTATTAGAAATTTGGAGGCACAAGTGGGTCAGTTGAGTAAAAAAATTACTGAACTCCCTCCTAGTACTCTCCCAAGCAATACAGAAGAAAATCCAAAGAGCGAATGCAAGGCCATAAACATGTCCCACATGGCCGAATGCATAGAGGAGGGAAAGGCAGTGATTTCCACTGAGGAAGACCTCAATGGACATCCACTGGCCTCAAAGGAGTTCCCTAATGAGGAACCATGGGAATCTGAGGCTCATACAGAGACCATAGAGATTCTATTAAACTTGCTTCTGCCATTCATGAGCTCTGATGAGTATTCTTCCTCTAAAGAGGATGAAGACGTTATTGAAGAGTAAATTGCTAAGTACCTTGGAGCAATCATGAAGCTAAATGCCAAGTTATTTGGTAATGAGACTTGGGAGGATGAACCCCCTTTGCTCACCAAAGAACTGGATGACTTGACTAGGCAGAGATTACCTCAGAAGAGACAGGATCCTGGAAAATTTTCAATACCTTGTACCATAGGCACCCTGACCTTTGAGAAGGCTCTGTGTGACCTGGGGTCAAGTATAAACCTCATGCCTCTCTTTGTAATGGAGAAGCTAGGGATCCATGAGGTACAAACTGCAAGAATCTCACTGGAGATGGCAGACAATTCAAGGAAACAGGCTTATGGACTTGTAGAGGATGTCTTGGTAATGGTTGAAGGCTACTACATCCCTGCTGATTTCATAATCCTAGACATTGGGAAGTATAAGGATGAATCCATCATCCTTGGCAGACCCTTCCTAGCCACAGCAAAAGCTGTGATTGATGTTGATAGAGGAGAATTGGTCCTTCAAGTGAATGAGGACTCCCTTGTGTTTAAAGCTCAAGGATCTCCCTCTGTAACCATGGAGAGGAAGCATGAAAAGCTTCTCTCAATGCAGAGTCAAATAGAGCCCCCACATTCAAACTCTAAGTTTGGTGTTGGGAGGCCATCATCATGCTCTGAGTATCTGTGAGGCTCCATGAGAGTCCACTGTCAAGCTATTGACATTAAAGAAGCGCTTGTTGGGAGGTAACTCAATTTTATTTAATCATATCTATTTATTTTTCATTGTTATTTTATGTTTTCTGTAGGTTGATGATCATGTGAAGTCATAAAAACAACTGAAAAAGAAAAAACAGAATGAAAATAGTATTAAAAATAACACACCCTGGAGGAGAAGCTTAATGGCGTTTAAACGCCAGTAAGGGTAGCAGAATGGGCGTTAAACGCCCAGTCTGGCACCATTCTGGACGTTTAACGCCAGAAAGGGGAGAAAAGCTGGTGTTAAATGCAAAAAATGGGCAGCAACCTGGCATTTAACGCCAGGATTGAAAATCAAGGGGGTGTTTACACGCCAATATGGTGCAGAAATGAGAAATCCTTGACACCTCAGGATCTGTGGACCCCACAGGATCCCCACCTACCTCATCTCCCTCTCTCTTCTTCACACCTTCCCATAACACCCTTCCCTAAATACCCTTCACCAATCACCTCAATACCTCTTCCCAAAAAATCCCTCACCTATCAAATCCTACCCTCTTCTCTATAATCTCTTCACCAATCCACATCCATCCACCATAAAATCCCACCTACCTCACCATTCAAATTCAAACCACTTCCCCTCCCAAACCCACCCATACATAGCCAAACCCTACCCCTCTCTCCACCCCTATATAAACCAATCTTCACTCTTTCATTTTCACACACTACTCACCCCCTTGGCCGAACCATAAAACCCCCTCCATCTCCTCCATTTTCTTCTTCTACTCTTTTCTTTCTTATTTTGCTCGAGGACGAGCAAACCTTCTAAGTTTGGTGTGGTAAAAGCGTTGCTTTTTATTTTTTCATAACCATTTATGGCACCTAAGGCCGGAGAAACCTCTAAAAAGAGGAAAGGGAAGGCAAAAGCTTCCACCTCTGAGTCATGGGAGATAGAGAGATTCATCTCAAAGATCCATCAAGACCACTTCTATGAAGTTGTGGCCAAGAAAAAGGTGATCCCCGAGGTCCCTTTCAAACTCAAAAAGGGTGAATATCCGGAGATCCAACATGAGATTCGAAGAAGAGGTTGGGAAGTTCTCACCAACCCCATTCAACAAGTCAGAATCTTAATTGTTCAAGAGTTTTATGCCAATGCAAGGATCACCAAGAACCATGATCAAAGTGTGAACCCGGACCCAAAGAATTGGCTTACAATGGTCCGAGGGAAATGCTTAGATTTTATTCCAGAAAATATAAGGTTGGCACTCAACTTGCCCATGATGCAAGGAGATGTACGTCCCTACACTAGAAGGGTCAACTTTGATCAAAGGTTGGACCAAGTTCTCATAGACATTTGTGAAGAGGGTGCTCAATGGAAGAGAGATTCAAGAGGGAAGCTGGTTCAACTAAGAAGGCATGACCTCAAGCCCGTGGCTAGGGGATGTGTAACAACCCCGGTTTTCGAGTACGCGAGATCTTTTCTGAAAGTACGGATTTCTCCGGAAGATCAGTAAGGGGAAAACCTTTGATATATCATCAAGTATCTCAATCCTCATTGTCATTATGTTATCTTTAAGCTAGAACCTTTCCCAAGGCAAGCTTAATAACGCAGTCACGAAGAACCTAGTTTTTGAACCGTATTAGTTAGGCATTTTGATTCGATTTTTTGTAAATACTCTCAGTTTGACAAACCGGACTCAATTTATTAGAGAAGAGAGATAATAGGGTGATATTATCATTATATTAGTATTAGAAGCTTCTTGAATGATATTATAAGGTTACCTGGTCAGTTTTAGTTAAAAACAGAAAATCGGTTTAACCGGATTCACAGTTTACTGGTGCAGCTTAGCACCAGCACTCTCTGATGACTTTAGCAATGCTAAGGCCTCATTATACATGTCTTATTCTCATAATAAATATGTTACTAGTGTCATTTATGCTAGTAGCTCAGAAAATAATTTTTAGAGATATTTTTGCAAGTGTTCCGATACATCTAGTTTTAGTAGTTAGACACCTGAGATATTTTAATATTATTTTAATCCACCTCCAAGCCAACTAATCACAACTCACCCTACACCCCCAAAACCCTCAAGGCTGGCTCATTTTCACTTTGTGGCCGAAAATAGGAAGAGAGAAAAAGAGAGAAAAGTTCTTAGTTCCAAATCTTCAAAGCTTGATTTCTGCTGAACTAAAACTCAAATCAAAATTCCAATCCGACCAAAATGATCCTCTCTTCTTTCTCTACATGATCATATGACTTATCAAGGCTGGAATCAAGGTGAGTTGGCTTCACCATCTCTCTTTTGATTCGGTTTCAAGGAAACATGCTTAAACATGTGTTTTCTTGATGTTCTTCCTTAGGAATCATGCTTAACTTGACTTGAGGGCCAAGAAACGTGAACTTCAAGTAAGTCTAAGGTTAGAAATCACCTCCTAACGTGCTGAGGGAGATTTGGTTAGTTGAGGGTTTTTGGATTTAAAGTTGTTCTTGATGTGATTTAGGAGGAAAAAGTGCTTAAGGACCACCTGAAAATCTAGCTGAATTTGGAGCAGCAAAACCAGGTTGGGTGTCACAAAATTAATCTGGATTATTTGTGTTTGAGATGTGTGAATGTTGTATTATTTGGCTGTGATAAAAATTAGTTGCATATATGATTGATTCTTGGTGAAAATTTGGTGAAATTTTGATGAAATTTGATGAAATTTAAGCTTTAAAGTTCATGTTCTTGGGGCAGCTGGAAAAACGAAACCCTAGGCCTAAATTAAGGTTCAATTTATGTTGAAATCATGTAGAAAAAATGGAATTTTAGTGGCTGCTAATTTATTATGAATTATAGTAAAAATCATTTGCTGAAAAGACTAAAAAACGGGTAAAAATAGAGAAAGAATCTGAAGAATTTATGAAGAACATGAAGAACACTTTGAGTGTAATGAAGAACAATGAAGAACAGGCTTTAGATCCTTAAAAGGGCAAGGAAGTAAAAATTTTGGTGTTAAGGGGTTATTTAGTAATTTTTGAAAGTTAGGGTGGTTAAAGTAGAAATATTAGAAGTTACGGGTGGTAAAAAGTAAATTTTAAAGGTTAAAAGTAAAAGGTAAGTTAATTTTCGAAAATTAATGATAAAATAATAAATAATAATAAAATATTAAATAATAATATTTAATTAAAAACAATATTTTAATAAAAATAATAAAATAATACGAAAAAGGCAGTTTTCTGTAAAAACTTTAGAAAGACAACCTTAAGTGCAGAATCTGATAATTACCTTCATAAAATACTTAGGGAGTGGTAAGAACATATTAGTGAGGCAAAGATAAATAAAAGATAAAAAGTTGAAGAAAAGATAAAAATCGAAGAAAAAGTCTGTAAAGTTTTAATGACAGAAAAATAGATAAAGACTAGCGAACAAACTAGGGCAACATAGTTAGTCCTTGAGTTGCGACTAGGGTTAGGTATTATATGAAAAGTTAAACTGTTTCAGTATAAACTTAATGAACCTATACTTGGGACAGGCTAACTATTATATGAAAAGTCTTAAAAACACACGTTAAACAGAGAAATAAGAGCAGAGTAAAGAGACTAAGAGCAGAATGCTTATCGAAGAGTTATTTGTTGCTTGAGGCAACCCAAGAGATATTGTTTGCTTATTCATTGTTTAATGCAACCCAAGAGATAATGTTTATTTATCCGTTGCTTAAAGCAACCCAAGAGCTTCTGTAGGGAAACTAGGATACCTATAGCAATTTTCTGTTCACAAGAGCTTCTGTAGGGAAACTAGGATACCTACAGCAATTTTCTGCTTCTAAGAGTATATTTCCTGCGAGTAGAAAGCAGAGGCTATCTTAATAGAGCTGCTAATAATTATATGCGCATTTATTTGAACGGAAGATCGTATTCGGAAAATCGTGAACTCGTGACCAGATAAATGTCGGGAATGCAGGTGCTAACCGACACATGAGCTCATGGCCTGTACTAGGACTAGACATGCATCATTCTTGTCTGTGCATCATTCTCTGTCGCATTCTTACTTGTGTGTGATCTATTTCTTTATGTTTGTTTGCTCGAGTGCTATGTCTGTGCTTTATCTTCTTGTATTCTTCTGCTTATGTTTGTTCTTTGTTTTTCTATCTATTTTTAACTTCTGTTTACTACTTTACTGTATTTTATTATCCATCCGCTAATCGAAAATGAATAAATGAATGTAACTAACAACCCCAACCCTACTAAGAACTCCCCAGTTCTTACCCCTTCTCTCCCTTCCTCCCCCTCAGATGGAGACTGGTGTGATCTTCTATGAGTTTGAGGACCCTTACGTCTACGAGGATCCGGTACATCACAGTTACTTTGTTATGGGTTTGGAGTCTTGTATTAGACGATATGCATTACCTAATCGAGCTTTTCAGCATCCTCTTTCTAGCCCGCATTTTGACCCCGAAGCTCCTTACGACTTTCCCTTATCCTGGTTACATCCTGACGCACCTGTACACCCTTTTCCTGATGATCCTGAGCACCCTATACCAGCTCAACCTTTGAATGAGGTAGAACCTGAGCCTATCATTCATGATGACCCCGAGTTAGCTGGTGACTATGTACCTGTGATATCACCAGAGTGGGACTTTCCCCCTGAGCCGATCCCTGACTTTCCACAGCCTGATGAGCTGGCACTACCGGACGGTGGGGTAGCTCCTATATACGCAAACGGACCTGTGCTCGCGAATGGTTTTATACATAGTGACAGCAGTATTTCTGGTGGATCTGAGGGTATAGTTGTAGCTGTGGATGATGAGGAGGAGGAGGATCCTGAGATAGAGATAGAGCAGGATGAGAAGATGGACGAGCCACATGACGATTCTCCAAACGGCCACGTGTAGATATAGCTTGACAGCCGTAAGGGCATTCTTTTGATGACACTCTAGTCTGACATTATCTGATAGTTAGTCTCTCACTTGTGTTAGTACACCCGAGAGCTAGGAGCTATATAGTGGTTAGGCTAGCCTGGGTGCTAGTTTAGGGGCTTTTTATATGGGCCAGGCCCTGGGAGTGTCGTGTATATATTAGCTTTGTAGGATGAAGAGGATGTAAACTGACTTGATCTTGTGTAAACGCTACATGTTTTGTTATAGTGTACATGATGTATATTATCAGCTGTGTTTCTATGATTATTTATGCTTCCTTTCTGTTTCTCTCAATGTATGCCTGTTTATTTTACCTTGTTATCCGCAACGATATAAAAAAAAAAGTTACTCGTAAAGCTGGCATCACTCTAACAAGGAACAGGCTCATATATTAAATAATAGTTAATAATTAGGAGGGTTAAGTTAGTAACACTTAGCTTCTTGTATGACCATGGCATACTGGGAGTTGGGTCGTTACAATTTGGTATTAGAGCAGTTCGTTCCCAATAGAGCCTGGGGAGTGGACTGACTATGCTTTATTGCATACTTTGTTGTCTGTCTCATGCTTATAGGATATCTATGTGATATGTGTTGCATGATTGTCTCTCTGTTTTCATTCTGGGAATGTTCACACTTGACTTGAAGTGTTAAGACTGATCACCTTAATAATGATTATTTGGTGTGAACAGGACCACGATGGGTTCACGGAGACGAGGCCTACGGGAAGGAATTCCTAATGTTAAACTACGAGAGGGAACAGGAAACGTTTATGACTACCATGAATGCTGTGGCTGAGGCAGTGCGTGAGGCTGCAGTAGCAGCGGCTAGGGCTGTTGATCGTCTTGGAGTGAGAAACGGGAATGAGAATGAGCATAGGGAAGATAGTGGAAATGATAAGAATAACTTGGGGCATCTCGAAAGACCTATGACACTTGCGACTTTTTTGAAGGTTAAACCGCCTAAGTTTAAAGGTACACTTGTTGCGACTGATGCTGACTATTGGTTTCGAGCTATCGAACGATCACTGTGAGCGCATCATGTTCCGAAAGGCCAGCACGTGGAGTTTGCTACTTATATGCGGGAAGGAGAAGCTGAGCATTGGTGGCAGGGGATACAGCGACTGTTGTAACAAGATGAAGGCGATATTCCTTAGAATACTTTTAAGGATGAATTTTATAAGAAGTATTTTCCGAGGACAGCTCGTGATGCTAAGGAAATGGAACTTATGCAGCTAAAACAGGGTAACACAACTGTTGCAGAATATGCCCGTAAATTTGATGACTTGTGCCGTTTCTCCAAGATCTGCCAAGGGAATCCTGCTGACTTTGAAGAATGGAAGTGTTTGAAGTTCGAAGGGGGCCTTCGTGAGGATCTGATGAGTTCAGTAGTTCCATTGGAGATACGAAATTTTGCTGAGGTGGTTAATAAGCGTAAGTTAGTGGAAGAATGTGCTAAGAAGGTAAGTGCCTCTAAAGCAAGTCATTAAGGATTTTCACCAAGGAACTATAATAGTTACAGTTGGCAACCACGAAGGACCAACTTCAAGACACTTGGTGTGCCACAGCGAAGGAATTCACAAGCTGGTAACGTTCCTGCTCGCCCTACGGGTGGAAACGGAGGTAGACCAAGGTAGGATAATGGTAAATGACCCCAACAGGCACAGGTGAATACTATATGTAGGCAGTGTGGGAAAGATCATGGTAATAGACCCTGCTTGTTTGGAACATCCAAGTGTTATATTTGTAACAAACAGGACATAAGGCTAAGAATTGCCCAAAGAGGTTTACTCAAAATCCAGCGCGAACCCAGCAACAAGGTCGAGTGTTTGCCATGACTGCTGATGATGCTATGCAATCAGACGCCCTGATCCAAGGTTAGTGTTACGTCAAGAATCGATTTCTAACTGTACTGTATGATTCGGGTGCATCGCATTCCTTTATCTCTTTAACTGTTGCTTGTGAGTTGGGACTAGATTTCTCTGAGTTAAATTTTGATCTAATTATCCATACCCCTGCATCCCAAAATGCTTTGACTAGTTTAGCGTGTCTGCAAGTACCATTCACTATTAGCAACAGGACTTTTATACATGATCTAATCTGTTTGCCTCTATGTGGTTTAGAAGTTATTCTAGGATTAGATTGGTTGTCCAAGTATCATGTTTTCCTTGACTGCTATGAAAGAACTGCTATTATTCCGTCTGATAGTTTAGATATTAAACCATTTCTGTCTTATACTTTATATCTGAATTCTGTAAGAGTTACATTAGACGGGAGTGATTGTGAGGGGTACGTTCTGTTAGCGGTTAGCTCGAATGATAGTGAACTAAGCTTAGAACGAATCTGAGTGGTGAAGGAATTTCCTGATGTTTTCCCAGACGACATACCTGAGTTTCCTCCTCAGTGAGAGATAAAATTCAGCATTGAACTAGTACCTAGAATCGGACCGATTTCCATAGCACCGTACCGGATGTCACCACTGGAACTTGCAGAGTTGAAGAAGCAATTGGATGAGCTACTTGGAAAGAAATTTATTCGTCCCAACGTATCACCTTGGGGAGCTCCGGTGTTGCTAGTAAAGAAGAAGGATGGTGGAATGAGACTTTGTGTAGATTACCGACAGCCAAATAAAGTCACTATCAAGAACAAGTACCCACTTCCACGAATAGATGATTTAATGGATCAGTTAAAAGGTGCAACTGTATTTTCGAAGATTGATTTGCGATCGGGCTATCACCAGATTCGAGTGAAAGAGTCAGATATACCAAAGACTGCATTTAGAACTCGATATGGTCACTATGAGTATACGGTTATGTCATTTGGACTAACTAATGCTCCTGCGATTTTCATGGATTACATGAATCATATTTTCTGTCCATACCTTGATCAGTTCGTAGTAGTCTTCATAGACGATATTCTCATCTATTCAAAGACAAAAAGAGAGCATGAGGAGCATCTAAGGACTGTATTGCAGATACTGAGGACTCGGAAGTTATATGCTAAACTATCAAAGTGCAAATTATGGACAGAGAAGGTGGTATTTTTGGGACATGTTATATCACAGGGAGGAATTGCAGTGGATCCTTTAAAGATTGAAGCAGTAGTGCAGTGGGAACCACCTACGACTATTATAGAAGTTCGGAGTTTCCTCGGACTTGCTGGCTATTACCGGAGGTTCATCAAAGAATTTTCACAGATAGCCTTACCTTTGACTTACCTTACACGAAAGGAAGTTCCATTTATCTAGATGGCTGAGTGTGATAGAAGCTTCAAGATGCTTAAGGAAAAGCTAACAACTGCACCTGTACTAGTACTACCCGATCCACAAAAACCTTTTGAAATATACTGTGACGCCTCTCATAAAGGACTTGGATGTGTGCTGATGCAAGACAAAAATATGGTGGCTTATGCTTCCCGGCAGTTGAGACCTCACGAACAAAATTATCTAACGCATGACTTGGAATTGGCTGCAGTAGTGTTTGCTCTGAAGATCTGGAGGCACTATTTGTATGGCGCTCAACTAGAAGTTTTCTCTGACCACAAAAGTTTAAAGTATATCTTTGACTAGAAGGATCTTAATATGCGACAGCGAGGTGGATGGAGTTCCTGAAGGACTATGATTTTAAGTTAAGTTACCACCCAGGAAAAGCGAACGTGGTGGCAGACGCCTTGAGCAGAAAGAATTTGAGCATCTCTTGGATGATGATAAAGGAAGAGAAGCTACTTGCGGAATTTGAGGACCTTAAGTTGGCTATGACTGAGATGTCAAGTGGAGTCCGTTTGGCGCAATTGCATATAACACCAGATTTTAAGATTAGGATTCAGCAAGCACAAGCACAGGACTCGGAAATGATGACGATGCTGAGACGGATGAAAGTAAAGGAACCAGAAGCTGTAAGACTAGATTGTAGCAGTCTCCGGAGATACAAGAACAGAATTTGTGTGCCTAGTTTTGGAGATCTGCGGCAAAGAATTCTTGCAGAAGCTCATCAAAGTAGATTTTCTATGCATCCTGGAGTAACAAAGATGTATCAGTATTTGAAGCAAATGTTCTGGTGGCCGGGCTTAAAGAAAGAGGTAGCTGATTATGTCTCAAAATGTTTAACCTGCCAGAAGGTGAAGGTGGAGCACCAGAAACCGTCAGGAACCCTGCAACCCTTAGAAATACCACAATGGAAATGGGAGCAGATCACTATGGATTTTGTCACGGGATTGCCAAGGACTTCAATAGGACACGATGCCATTTGGGTAATTATGGACAGGTTGACAAAGTCAGCTCACTTCCTTCCTGTTCGAGTTGATTATACTTTAGAAAGGCTGGCACGGATATATATTCAAGAAATCATACGATTGCACGGGATACCTTCGTCAATTATTTCAGATCGAGATCCGAGGTTTACTTCCAGATTCTGGGGAGCTTTCCAGAACGCGTTGGGAACAAAATTGCACATGAGTACAGCATACCATCCTCAGACAGACGGACAATCAGAGCGAACAATCCAGATATTAGAAGACATGCTAAGATCTTGTGTGATGGGTAACCAAGGCGGTTTGGGATAAATATTTGCCGTTGATCGAGTTCGTCTACAACAATAGTTACCAACAAAGTATCGAGATGGCACCATATGAAGCTCTCTACGGAAGAAGATGTCAAACACCATTGTGTTGGAATGACGACAGAGAAGCTAGTGTCTTAGGTCCAGACTTAGTGCAAGAAACTACTGAGAAGATAAAGGGGATTCGCCAGAAGATCCAGACCGCACAGAGCCGTCAAAAGAGCTATGCCGATAATAGACATAGACCCTTAGAGTTTAGTGAGGGAGACCATGTCTTTCTTAAAGTAACCCCGACAACTGGAATAGGTAGAGCCCTTAAGACTAAAAAGCTTAACCCTCGATACATAGGACCTTTCCAAATACTTAAAAGAGTCGGTCTAGTAGCTTATCAAGTAGCCCTTCCTCCATATCTATCGAAATTTCATGATGTTTTTCATGTCTCATAACTTAAGAAATATATTCCCGACGAGAGTCACATTTTACAACCAGAGATAGTACAGTTACGAAATGATTTGACATATCAAGCATCACCAGTTCGGATCGTAGGAAGAAGTGATAAGCAGCTAAGAGGCAAAACTGTTCGCTTAGTCAAAGTAGCTTGGGGACAAAGAGAAGAAGAAGAGCACACTTGGGAACTGAAAGATAAGATGAAAGCTGATTACCCACATCTATTCTCAGGTAACTGAAATTTTGAGGGCAAAATTTTCTTTTAGGAGGGTAGAATGTAACAACCCCGGTTTTCGACGCGAGATCTTTTCTGAAAGTACGGATTTCTCCGGAAGATCAGTAAGGGAAAAACCTTTGATATATCATCAAGTATCTCAATCTTCATTGTCATTATGTTACCTTAAGCTAGAACCTTTCCCGAGGCAAGCTCGATAATGCAGTCACGAAGAACCTAGTTTTTGAACCGTATCGGTTAGGAGTTTTGATTCGGTTTTTTGTAAATAGTCTCAGTTTGACAAACCGGACTCGATTTATGAGACAAGAGAGATAATAGGATGATATTATCATTATATTAGTATTAGAAGCTTCTTGAATGATATTATAAGGATACCTGATCAGTTTTAGTTAAAAACAGAAAATCGGTTTAACCGGGTTCACAGTTTACTGGTGCAGCTTAGCACCAGCACTCTCTGATGACTTTAGCAATGCTAAGGCCTCATTATACATGTCTTATTCTCATAATAAATATGTTACTAGTGTCATTTATGCTAGTAGCTTAGAAAATAATTTTTAGAGATGTTTTTGCAAGTGTTCCGATACATCTAGTTTTAGTAGTTATACACCTGAGATATTTTAATATTATATTAATCCACCTCCAAGCCAACCAATCACAACTCACCCTACACCCCCAAAACCCCCAAGGCTGGCTCATTTTCACTTTGTGGCCGAAAATAGGAAGAGAGAAAAAGAGAGAAAAGTTCTTAGTTCCAAATCTTCAAAGCTTGATTTCTGCTGAACTAAAACTCAAATCAAAATTCCAATCCGACCAAAATGATCCTCTCTTCTTTCTCTACATGATCATATGACTTATCAAGGCTGGAATCAAGGTGAGTTGGCTGCACCATCTCTCTTTTGATTCGGTTTCAAGGAAACATGCTTAAACATGTGTTTTCTTGATGTTCTTCCTTAGGAATCATGCTTAAATTCATTTGAGGGCCAAGATACGTGAACTTCCAGCAAGTATAAGGTTAGAAATCACCTCCTAAGGTGCTGAGGGAGATTTGGTTAGTTGAGGGTTTTTGGATTTAAAGTTGTTCTTGATGTGATTTAGGAGGAAAAAGTGCTTAAGGACCACCTGAAAATCTAACTAAATTAGGAGCAGCAAAACCAGGTAGGGTGTCACGAAATTAATCTTGATTATTTGTGTTTGAGATGTGTGAATGTTGTATTATTTGGCTGTGCTAAAAATTGGTTGCATATATGATTGATTCTTGGTGAAAATTTGGTGAAATTTTGATGAAATTTGATGAAATTTAAGCTTTAAAGTTCATGTTTCTGGGGCAGCTGGAAAAACGAAACCCTAGGCTTAAATTAAGGTTCAAATTGTGTTGAAATCATGTAGAAAATATGGGGTTTTAGTGGATGCTAATTTATTATGAATTATAGTAAAAATCGGTTGCTGAAAAGACTGAAAAACGGGTAAAAACAGAGAAAGAATCTGAAGAATTTATGAAGAACATGAAGAACACTTTGAGTGTGATGAAGAACAATGAAGAACAGGTTTTAGATCCTTAAAAGGGCAAGGAAGTAAAAATTTTGGTGTTTAAGGGGTTATTTAGTAATTTCTGAAAGTTAGGGTTGTTAAAATAGAAATATTAGAAGTTACGGGTGGTAAAAAGTAAAATTTAAAGGTTAAAAGTAGAAGGTAAGTTAAATGTCGAAAATTAATGATAAAATAATAAATAATAATAAAATATTAAATAATAATATTTAATTAAAAATAACATTTTAATAAAAATAATAAAATAATGCGAAAAAGGCAGTTTTCTGTAAAAACTTTAGAAAGACAACTTTAAGTGCAGAATCTCATTATTACCTTCATAAAACACTTAGGGAGTGGTAAGAACATATTAGTGAGGCAAATATAAATAAAAGATAAAAAGTTGAAGAAAAGATAAAAATCGAAGAAAAAGTCTGTAAAGTTTTAATGACAGAAAAACACACAGAGACTAGCGAACAAACTAGGGCAACATAGTTAGTCCTTGAGTTGCGACTAGGGTTAGGTATTATATGAAAAGTTAAACTGTTTTAGTATAGAGTTAATGAACCTATACTTGGGACAGGCTAACTATTCATACCAAAATTTACATAAGTCTTAAAAACACACGTTAAACAGAGAAATAAGGGTAGAGTAAAGAGACTAAGAGCAGGATGCTTATCGAAGAGTTATTTGTTGCTTGAGGTAACCCAAGAGATATTGTTTACTTATTCATTGCTTAATGCAACCCAAGAGATAATGTTTATTTATCCGTTGCTTAAAGCAACCCAAGAGCTTCTGTAGGGAAACTAGGATACCTATAGCAATTTTCTGCTTCCAAGAGTATATTTCCTGCGAGTAGAAAGCAGAGGCTGTCTCAATAGAGCTTCTAATAATTATATGCGCATTTATTTGAACGGAAGATCGTATCCGGGAAATCGTGAACTCGTGACTGGATAAATGTCGGGAATGCAGGTGCTAACCGACACATGAGCTCATGGCCTGTACTAGGACTAAACATGCATCATTCTTGTCTGTGCATCATTCTCTGTCACATTCTTACTTGTGTGTGATCTATTTCTTTATGTTTGTTTGCTCGAGTGCTATGTCTGTGCTTTATCTTCTTGTATTCTTCTGCTTATGTTCTGTTCTTTGTTTTTCTATGTATTTTTAACTTCTGTTTACTACTTTACTGTATTCTATTATCCATCCGCTAATCGAAAATGAATAAATGAATGTAACTAACAACCCCGACCCTACTAAGAACTCCTCAGTTCTTACCCCTTCTCTCCCTTCCTCCCCTCAGATGGAGACGGGCGTGATCTTCTATGAGTTCGAGGACCCTTACGTCTACGAGGATCCGGTACATCACAGTTACTTCATTATGGGTTTGGAGCCTCGTAATAGATGATATGAGTTACTTAATCGAGCTTTTCAACATCCTCTGTCTAGCCTACATTTTGACCCCGATGCTCCTTACGACTTTCCCTTATCCTGGTTACATCCTGACGCACCTGTACACCCTTTTCCTGATGATCCTGAGCACCCTATACCAGCTCAACCTTTGAATTAGGTGGAACCTGAGCCTATCATTCCTGATGACCCCGAGTTAGCTGGTGACTACGTACCTGTGATACCACCAGAGTGGGACTTTCCCACTGAGCCGATCCCTGACTTTTTACAGCCTGATGAGCCGGCACTACCGGACGGTGGGGTAGCTCCTATATACGCGAATGGACCTGTGCTCGCGAATGGTTTTGTACATAGTGACAGCAGTGTTTCTGTGGATCTGAGGGTATAGTTGTAGATGTGGATAATGAGAAGGAGGAGGATCCTGAGATAGAGATAGAGCAGGATGAGGAGATGGACGAGCCTCATGACGATTCTCCAAATGGCCACGTGTAGATATAGCTTGACAGCCGTAGAGGCATTGTTTTGATGACACTCTAGTCTGACATTATCTGATAGTTAGTCTCTCACTTGTGTTAGTACACCCGAGAGCTAGGAGCTATATAGTGGTTAGGCTAGCCTGGGCGCCAGTTTAGTGGCTTTTTATATGGGCCAGGCCCTGGGAGTGTCGTGTACATGTTAGCTACGTAGGATGACGAGGATGTAAACTGACTTGATCTTGTGTAAACGCTACATGTTTTGTTATAGTGTACATGATGTATATTATCAGCTGTGTTTCTATGATTATTTATGCTTCCTTTCTGTTTCTCTCAATGTATGCCTGTTTATTTTACCTTGTTATCCGCAACGATATAAAAAAAAGTGTTACTCGTAAAGCTGGCATCGCTCTAACAAGGAACAGGCTCATATATTAAATAATAGTTAATAATTAGGAGGGTTAAGTTAGTAACACTTAGCTTCTTGTATGACCATGGCATACTGGGAGTTGGGTCGTTACAGGATGGTTGAAGTTCATCCAACGCTCAATCATTCCTACTAGCAACCGGTCTGAAGTTACTATAGATCGGGCTATCATGATCCATAGCATCATGATTGGAGAGGAAGTAGAAGTTCATGAGGTTATATCCCTAGAACTCTACAAGGTGACGGACAAGTCCTCTACTTTGGCATGGTTAGACTTCCCTCATCTCATTTGTCACCTCTGCAACTCAGCTGGAATTGACATAGAGGAAGACATCCTCATTGATGAGGACAAGTCCATCACTAAAAAAAGGATGGAGCAAACAAGAGAGCCCACTCATGGACAAGAACATGAGGAAATTCCTCATCATGAAATCTCTGAGATGCCTCAAGGAATGCATTTCCCTCCACAAAACTATTGGGAGCAAATCAACACATCCCTAGGAGAATTAAGTTCCAACATGGGACAACTAAGGGTGGAGCACTAAGAGCATTCCATCCTCCTCCATGAAATTAGAAAAGACCAAAGAGTCATGAGGGAGGAGCAACAAAGGCATGGAAGAGACATTGAGGAGCTCAAGGACTCTATAAGATCTTCAAGAGGAAGAACAAGCCAGCATCACTAAGGTAGACCCGTTCTTTAATTTCCTTGTTCTTATTTTTCTATTTTTTGAAAATTATGCTTTGTGTTTTATTTATGTTTGTGTCTTATTACATGATCACTAGTGTCTAAGTGTCTATGCCTTAAAGCTATGAATGTCCTATGAATCCATCACCTTTCTTAAATAAAAAGTGTTTTTAATTGCAAAAAGAAAAAGAAGTACATGAATTTCGAATTTTAAAATAGATTAATTATTTTGATGTGGTGGCAATACTTTTTGTTTTTCTTAATGAATGCTTGAACAGTGCATATTTTTGAATTTTTGTTCATGAATGTTAAAATTGTTGGCACTTGAAAGAATGATGAAAAAAGAAGAAATGCTATTGATAATCTGAAAAATAATAAAATTGATTCTTGAAGCAAGAAAAAGTAGTAAAAAGCTTGCAGAAAAAAATATATGCGAAAAAAAGAGGCGAAAAATAAAGAAAAAAAAAGAAAAAAAGAGAAAGAAAAAGCAAGCAGAAAAAGCCAATAGTCCTTTAAAGCAAAAGACAAGGGTAAAATAAAAAGGATCCAAGGCTTTGATCATCAGTGGATAGGAGGGCCCACAGGAATAAAATCCTAGCCTAAGCGGCTAAACCAAGCTGTCCCTAACTATGTGCTTGTGGCGTGAAGGTGTCAAGTGAAAAGCTTGAGACTGAGTGGTTAAAGTCGTGGTCCAAAACAATAAGAGTGTGCTTAAGTGCTCTAGACACCTCTAATTGGGGACTCTAGCAAAGCTGAGTCACAATCTGAAAAGGTTCACCCAGTTATGTGTCTGTGGCATTTATGTATCCGGTGGTAATACTGGAAAACAAAATGCTTAGGGTCACGGCCAAGACTCATAAAGTAATTGTGTTCAAGAATCAACATACTGAACTAGGAGAATCAATAACACTATCTAAATTCTGAGTTCCTATAGATGCCAATCATTCTAAATTTCAAAGGATAAAGTGAGATAGCAAAACTGTTCAGAAGCAAAAAGCTAATAGCCCCACTCATCTAATTAAGACTGATCTTCATAGACGTTTTTGGAATTCATTGTATATTCTCTTCTTTTTATCCTACTTTGTTTTTAGTTGCTTGGGGACAAGCAACAATTTAAGTTTGGTGTTGTGATTAGCGGATAATTTATACGCTTTTTGGCACTGTTTTTTGGTAGTTTTTAGTATATTTTAGTTAGTTTTTATTATATTTTTATTAGTTTTTAAATAAAAATCATATTTCTGGACTTTACTATGAGTTTGTGTGTTTTTCTGTGATTTCAGGTATTTTCTGGCTGAAATTGAGGGACCTGAGTAAAAATCCGATTCAGAGGCTGTTGGATTCTGACCTCCCTGCACTCAAAGTGAATTTTCTGGAGCTACGGAAGCCCAATTGGCACGCTCTAAATTGCATTGGAAACTAGATATTCTGGGCTTTCCAGCAATATATAATAGTTCATACTTTTTTCGAGATTTGATGGCCCAAACCGGCGTTCCAAGTCAGCATAAAAATTCTCGCGTCAAAACGCCAGAACTGGCATAAAAGCTGGAGTTAAACGCCCAAACTGGCACAAAAGCTGGTGTTTAACTCCAAGAAAAGTCTCTACATGTGAAAGCTTCAATGTTCAGCCCATGCACACACCAAGTGGGCCCGGAAGTGGATTTCTGCATCATTTACTTACTTTTGTAAACCCTAGGCTACTAGTTCTCTATAAATAGGACCTTTTGCTATTGTATTTTCATCTTTCAATCAATCTTTTAATCATGCTTTGATGATTGAACTCTCTTTGGGAGACTGGCCTCACGGCCATGCCTAGACCTTTTGTTCTTATGTATTTTCAACGGTGGAGTTTCTACACACCATAGATTAAGCTGTGGAGCTTTGCTGTTCTTCATGAATTAATGCAAAGTACTATTGTTTTTCTATTCAATTCATGCCTACTTCTTCTCTAAGATATCCATTCGCACTTCAACATGATGAATGTGATGAACTAGTGACACTCATCACCATTCTCACCTATGAACGCGTGCCTGACAACCACTTCCGTTCTACATGCAAACAAGCTTGAATGTGTATCTCTTGGGTTTCTAATCTAAGATTAAAACCTTCGTGGTATAGGCTAGAATTATTGGCAGCCATTGTTGAGATCCGGAAAGTCTAAACCTTGTCTGTGGTATTCCAAGTAGGATCTGGGAAGGGATGACTGTGACGAGCTTCAAACTCATGAGTGTTGGGCGTAGTCACAGACGCAAAAGGATCAATGGATCCTATTCCAACATGATCGAGAACCTACAGATGATTAGCCGTGTGGTGACAGCGCATTTGTACCATTTTCACTAAGAGAACGGGAGGTAGCCATTGACAACGGTGAAACCCAACATACAGCTTGCCATGGAAAGGAGTATGAATGATTGGATGAAGACAATAGGAAAGCAGAAGTTCAGGAGGAACAAAGCATCTTCATATGCTTATCTGAAATTCTCACCAATGAATTACTTAAGTATCTCTATCTTATTTTATATTTTATTCATCTTTTAATTATCAATTCTCCATAACCATTTTAATCCGCCTGAATGAGATTTACAAGATGACCATAGTTTGCTTCAAGCCTACAATCTCCGTGGGATCGACCTTTACTCACGTAAGGTTTATTACTTGGATGACCCAGTGCACTTGTTGGTTAGTTGTGCGGAATTGTGAAAAAGAGTTGAGATTACAATTATGCGTACCAAGTTGTTGGCGCCATTGATGATCACAATTTCGTGCACCACCCACTATAGACCATTATATATCGTTGGAAATATCTGAATGTCAGCTTTCTAATGCAATTGAAATCACCTCAATTGGCCCTCTGTAACTCATGTTATGCTCCTTTGAAGGAGACAGGGTTGCTGGCATAGTAACTGGCGTTATTGGCAAAGTTAGCCATAGTAACGTCAGCGTTCAGGGGATTAATATTGCTAGGTTCTGGAGCTCAAAATTAATGTCCACCACATACTATTATATATTATTCGAAATCCCTGGATGTCTACTTTCCAAAACCTTTGGAAGCGCATCATTTGGAGCTCTACAGCTCGAGTTACACCTCTTGGAAGGTGAAGAGGTCAGCTGGCCTTACTACAGGTTGATACCATGTTCAACTTTGCACTTTTGGGGGAGGTTTTCTCCCTTAAATTTAGTGTCCACCATGTAGTGCCATATATGCTTGGAAAGCTCTGAAATCCTACTTTCCAATGCCACTAGAATCACCTCTTTTGGAGCTTTGTGGCTCATGTTATTCTTGTTTGAAGAAGGCATGGTCAGGGTGACGGGTGAAATTTTGCCCACGTTTGTGTCCACGTTAGTGGCACTAACGTGGCCACTAACGTAGGCCTTCTTTGCTTCGCTAAAGTTAGTGATGTTAACGTTTCCACTAACTTCACAGCTGCCTCCTTTCTCCACGTTAATGCCCACGTTAATAGCACTAACGGGGCCATTAACGTGGGTGTTCTTGGCCTTTGCTAAAGTTAGTGGCGTTAACGTTGTCACTAACTTTCCATGCTCTCCTTCTTCAAAGTTAATTCCATTAACGTTCCCACTAACGTTCTAAACTTTCCTTCCTTCCATGTTAATGGCCACGTTAGTGGCGCTAACGTAGCCACTAACGTGGCTCTTCTCTTCTTCTTTTGGTCTGAAATCAAACAAACAAAGTGTATCAAAGTAACATACAAGATAAACTTTACTATACTAAGTGTGCTAATAATGCTCAAAATCATACATTCACTTAGTTTGATCTATTTCATCATATTTATCCTGTATATTAACTAAAATTCACCTATGCTTGAGATTTTGTTTCATGCAAAGATTTTTCATGCTATTACTCATTTATTGGAAAAATGTGTATAAAAACTAAACAAAAATCTACTGAAATAACTACTAAAAATAGGCAATGATGCACCCGCATCACGACCCTCACTTGTGGAAAAGGGGAGTTGACCAAGTAATTCGAAGATGTGTCCCAGAATTCGAAATCCAACCCATTCTTGAATTTTGTGGCTAAAAAGGTTTTGGATTGTTGATTCTGGTGGCCGACATTGTTCAAGGATGCTAACCAATTTTGTGTGTCATGTTACCAATGTCAAAAGTCAAGAAATGCATCTCAAAAGGATGAAATGCCTCAACAACCAATGTTGTTTTATGAAATTTTTGATGTATAGGGCATAAACTTTATGGGGCCATTTCCTAACTCAAGTGGAGATCTGTATATTTTGTTAGCAGTTGATTACGTATCAAAGTGGGTGGAGGCGATACCTACCCGCCTTGATGACGCTAATGCTGTGGTTTCTTTAGAAACAATATTGCATCCCGCTATGGGTCGCCACAAGCAATCGTGAGCGACCAAGGTTCTAACTTTTGCAATAGGAAGGTAGAAGCACTACTCAAGCGATATGGGGTGTTACATAAGCTTGCAACCGCCTATCACCCCCAAACAAATGGGCAAGCGGAGGTGTCCAACCGGGAGATTAAGCGAATTTTGGAAAAAGTGGTAAATCCACAAAGGAAGGACTGGAGCTCTCGGTTGGGAGATGCATTGTGGGCATATAGGACGGCCTATAAGACTCCGTTAGGGATGATTCCCTTTCGGATTGTCTATGGGAAGGCGTGCCACCTCCCAGTTGAAATTGAGTATAAGGCCTATTGGGCTGTTAAGCACTGTAATATGGATATCACCAAGGCGGGTATAGCCAGGAAATTGCAACTGGAGGAGCTTGAATGTCTTAGGATGGAGGCGTATGAGAATGCTCAGATCTACATGGAAAAGACTAAGGCATTTCATGATCACCATATCCGAAAAAAAGATTTTCAAGAAGGTGACGAAGTTCTCCTTTATAATTCGAGGCTCAGATTCATGCCTAGAAAGCTCCGTTCAAGATGGGATGGACCCTTTAGAGTAAAGGAACTAAAGCCCTATGGTGTGGTCGAATTATTTGACCCTCAAAGTGATACAACATTCAAAGTGAACGACAATAGAGTGAAGAAGTATCATGGCTACAAATTATCAAGAGAAGTAGAGGTGTTCCTACTTGAGGATGCACCTACAGGAGGAGAAGCTTAAGCTCACGACCTTCCAACTTAAGGACGTTAAAGAAAAGTGCTAGGTGGGATACATCCCACCATGGTATGATCTTTCTTGTATATACTTCCTTACTTCTAGCTTTAGATTCTTTGTGGATTTTGTGATTTCTTGATGTTGTGAAGTTTGTTTAGGAGCACTAGATTTTGTTAATTTTACTGAATTGTTGTGATATTCATTAAGATTTCATTGATCATGGTTTAGTCGAATTGATTATGCTGAAGAAAATGCTTCATTTTGAGGATTTTATGAAATTGTGAGTATTTTCTTGATCTATCTAGCTGAATGATTGCGAAGATTGTGTTAAAATTGCCATTCTCTATGTTGTTTTAAAAAAAAGGTATCCCCCACGCGCAAGCATGGGCGACGCGTACGCGTCGTTGTGTCTACACCACTCCTGGTAAAAAACCCGAGAGTTGTGTGAGATTTGGGTGAGAATTGTGCTGGGAGCACAATCCCTATCCACACGTACGCGCCGATGACGCTTAAGCATCATTGGTCCACTTCGCCAACCCACGCGTAAGCGTGGGCGACGCGTACACGTCGTTTGGTGAATTCGCAACTCCTGGTACAAAAATTAGAGAGTTATGTGGGACTTGCACTGTCACTGTGCGCAAGGCACAATTTTATTCTACGCATGCGCGTCGTACGACGCCTACGCGTCACTTAATTTTTGGCTCACTCACGCGTAAGTGTGGGCGATGCGCACGCGTCGATCGCCAATTTTAAATTCTCTGGTACTAAAACCCGAGAGTTATGTGATAAATCCCATTTTTAGGGTTTATCTTGTGTTGAATTTAGAGAGATTTTATCATCTTTTCCCACATTTATTCAATGAAATAGCATGGTTTTGTAATTCTCCTTTAATTATGCTTAAGAGTGAAAACATGCTTTTTAGGTCTTAAAGTAGCTAAATTTAATTCACCTTGATACCATTAGATGCCTTGAATGTTTGTTTGATTTCAGGTTTAGAAGGTAAATATTAGATTGAGGGAACGAAGTAAAAGCATGTAAAAATGGAGAACTAATGAAGAAATAAATGAATTGCAAAGCTGTCAATCCTGACCTCTTCGCACTTAATCGATCATAACATGAGCTATAGAGATCCAAATAAGGCGATTCCAGTTGTGTTGGAAAGCTAACCTCCGAGACTTTAAAATGATATAAAATTTGACATAGTTTCCTGGCGTTTAGGGACACGTACGCATCATGCACGTGTACACATGGGAAGCTGCACGTGACTCACTAAAGGCAACTCGTGGCCAGCAATTTCTAAAGTATTTTGGGCCCAATCTAGCTCATGATGCTATTTAACCCAAGGATTAAAGAGGGATGAACCGATTAGTGAGTTAGTTTATTTTAGTTTAGTTTTCATCATGCTTTAGTTAGTTTCTAGAGAGAGAAGCTCTCTCCTCTCTCTAGATTAGGGTTCTTAGTTTTAAATCTAGATCTACTACTTCTTCCCTTTCAATTTTCCTTTTCCATCTTTAATTGTTCTCTTGTAGTTGTAGCATTCTACATCTCTTGTAGTTTCTTTGTATTGTTAGTTGTAGTTTATGAATTCTCTTGTAGATCTACATTTCTTTTCAATGTAATTTGTGATTTCTTTGTTGTTTCATAATTGTTTTGATTTTCTATTATTGATCTCTTGCTTTTGTAGCTGTAGATTCCTTTAATTCTTGCAATTTATGTGTTGTTTGTTTGTATTGTCCACTAAGTATTTGTTGAAATGTCTCTTCTAGTTATGAGGTAGATTTTGTTCCTTTTGGCCTAGGTTGAGTAATTGGAGACACTTGAATTATCAAACTCTCTTGTTGATTGATAATTGGAAGTTGCTAGTTGACTTGAATTATCATTAAAACTAGTCTTTCATCATGATTAGACTAGAACTTGTGGTCTCAAGTTGATATCCACTTGACTTTCTGATGCACGGAAACTTGTCTCTCAACAAATTTCCCTCAGCAAGTATACCGAATTGTCGTCAAGTAATAACTCACAAAAGAGTGAGGTCGAATCCCACAGGGATTAACAGATTAAGCAATCAATGGTTAATTGATTATCCTAGTTAGACGAATCATATTGGAGTGATGAGTAACAAGGAACTGTAAATGGCATAAAAGTAAGGAAAAGTAATAAAGTACAAAAAAGTAAAATGGCAAGAAAAGTAAATCTAAGAACTAAAAATAAAATGAACATTGGGATCAAGAGGTATTGCAATTCTCCGGATCAAGTTCATTCTCATCTCATTCTCAATCAATGCATTCATTGATCTCCTTGGCAATCTTAAGTGATTGGATCCCAATTCCTTGGCAATCCAATCTCTCTAAGCTTGAATAATTTCCCAATTCCTTCATTTAATTGCTCATGGAAAGAGATGAAATTTGGTCACTGATTATACCACACACATTCATAGATCAAAGTATTGGTAGGATTAAATGTCACAATATCCATCCAACCCCCAACCTAATCCAATGTGAGAGAGCATTTCTAGCATGATTTCCTCATTCCTCTTCCAAGGTTCAGAGGAAATCCAAGTATGAGCAATTTCTCTTCCGAGACAATTACCTAATTGGATGAAGATCGAAAGCTCTCCAGTAAAATCAAGAGAAAAGAAAGAAGAAGAAGAATAAGAACTACAATTGATCCATTGAATCAAAATAGATCTCTCTAACCCAATAAAAAGAGTTAGTTGTTCATTGCTCTACCAAAATAGAAAAGAAAGAAAGTGCAGAAAAATAAAGATGAAGATTAAAACTGAAATTGAAACTTTAAAGTTCATAAATGGAAAATTACAAACTATAAAATGTACTACTACTAAGAAAAGAAAAAGAAAGAAAAGTGTGTGAGGGGAGGGAGTCCGAAGACCCCAATACAGAATCCTCCCTCCAATCCCGAATAAATTAAATGTTAAAACTAAGGCCTTTATGTATGCTCTCCTAAATTACAAAATGAAATGAAACTAAAAGTAAATTACAATTAAATGAAAATTCCTATTCTAGATGCTTCTTGTGACCTTGATTGGTTGCCACTTGTGGGCTTGCTTCTTTGTGGTTGGGTGGTCCTTGAAAGAGAAGTAAATCAAGTTGAGGTCTAGGTGCTAATCGTTAGTGCTACCGTTAGCCACACTAATGCTACAAGTGTGGCGTTAGTGCTGAAGTTAGTGTGGCTAACGTCACATTTGCTACCCAGTTGGTATTTTTAGGGCTTAAAAGATGCCTCTTGTTTGTACTCCAATTTCAAGCCCACTATAAACTATTATATGTCGTTGGAAAGCTCTTAATGTCAGCTTTTTAATGCAACTAGAATCACCTTGATTGGACCTCTGTAACTCAAGTTTTGCTCCCTGGAAGGAGACAGGGTCGCTGGCATAGTCGCTGGCGTTATTGGCAAAAGTGAGTGCCAATAACGTCAGTGTTCAGGGGATTAATATTGCCAGGATCTAGAGATCAAATATATTGTTGAAAAGCCCTGGATGTCTACTTTCCAGCGCCTTTGGAAGCGCATCATTTGGAGCTCTACAGCTCGAGTTACACTACTTGGAAGGTGAAGAGGTCAGCTAGCCTTTCTACAGGTTGATACCATGTTCATCTTTGCACTTTCGGGGCAGGTTTTCTCCCTCAAATTTAGTGTCCACTATGTAGTTCCATATATGCTTGGAAATCTATGGAATCCTACTTTCCAATGCCACTGGATTCACCTCATTTGGAGCTTTGTGGATCAAGTTATTCTTGTTTGAAGAAGGCATGGTCAGGCTGCCGGATGAGATTTTGCCCACGTTAGTGTTCACATTAGTGGCACTAACGTGGCCACTAACGTAGGCCTTCTTTGCTTCGCAAACATTAGTGGCGTTCACTTTTTCCACTAACTTTCACAGCTGCCTCCTTTCTTCCACGTTAATGCCCACGTTAGTGGCACTAACGTGGCCACTAATGTGGGTGTTCGTGGCTTCGCAAACGTTAGTGGCGTTCACTTTTTCCACTAACATTGGAGTTTCCCTTTCCTTCCATGTTAGTTCCCACGTTAATGTAACTAACGTAGAAACTAACGTGGGTCTTCTTGCCCTTCGCTAACGTTAGTGGTGTTTACTTTTACCACTAATGTTCCAAAGTTTCCTTCCTTCCACGTTAATGGCCACGTTAGTGGTACTAACGTAGCTACTAAGGTGGCTCTTCTCTGCTTCTTGTTACCTGAAATCAATCAAACAAAGTGCATCAAAGTCTTGCTCTTAATCATGAGATCATGCATCATCTATTTTATTATTCAATTCATGCATAATTCTCATGAAATCATTCAAAATTCACAATGTTTGCTTGAATCATGGTATGAATGCATTTTCAACCAAATGCTTTCTTATTTCCTAAGAAAATGCATGAAACCAACCTAAAGCATACAAAAAATAGCTAGTAAAACTAGCCAAGATGCCCTGGCATCACTTTCTTTCATAGTTAGAGGTTAACTAAGTGGAGCAATGGACAATTCTTCTTGTCACACTTGAAGCTCATAATTAAGATAGGATTTTTAATTCTCATACCTTGCCAAGAGCTTTCTTAATTGTTAGTTCATTTCCTTTGCCATTTACATTTCTTGTCTCTTACTATAAAACCCCCAAAATATACTTCATAGCCAATAACAAGAACATCTTATTGCAATTCCTAGGAAGAACGACCCGAGGTTTGAATACTTTGGTTACTTTTATTGGGGTTTGTACTTGTGACAACCAAATTTTTGATTGAAGGAATTGTTTGTTGGTTTAGAACTATACTTGCAACGAGACTTCATTTGTGAAAGTCTAAACCATACACACAATTTTGGTTCATCATTATGCCAGCTTTATGCGAACTCTACGCGAGGGGCACAACTTCTACCACGTGTGCGCGTCACTGGACGCGTACACGTCCTCTTCATTTCTGTTATCGACGCGTATGCGTGGACAACGCTTACGTATCCTTGCTCTTTTCTGGTCATCCACGCCCATGCGTGGATGACGCGCATGCGTCGCATCCCCGACGCAGCTGATATGCAGCCTGCCCTGATTTTAATTCTTTCTTTAATCCTCTTCTTCTACTCCTCCCTCCTCCCTTCTTCACTTTGGCCACCACCTTGTCTCCGCCCACTACCACCGGCGACTTCATCCACCGGCGACCACCACCTCCGGCGGTCCCACATTCTCTTCCTCTCTTTTCCCCTCTCCTATTTCTCACTTGCATCTTACCTTACCCTCACGTTCTTCTTCTATCAAGGTTCCATTCTTCCTCTTTCTCTTTTGTCTTTGTTTAATTTTTCTCTTATTAGTTGCATTTATCTACTTTTCTTTATTACTTCTTAATTGCATTTTACTTAATTTGTTCTTGTTTATTTGCTTTCTTTCTTTTCGTATTTTCCATGGGTGTCGAATTTTGAGTTAGCTCTTGCTTTGATGGGTTACTTTGATATCTTTTGACTCCTTTGTGATTATGTGGTATTGTTTTGATGTTTGATATTTCATTTTGGGATGATACATTTTTGAATTTATTCAATTTGCTTGTGGTTTAAATGTTGCACACCAAGTGTTTGTTGAAAAGTACCTATGACATTTTTAGTCTATTTTGACTCTATGCTTTTAATATTGTGTTCTTCTCTCACTACACTTGCTTTTTTATTGTGCATTTAGCTTATTGCACTTCATCTTTACCATTCATATGCTCGTACCCATGACTTGCTTCCTTATGTCCTATTGCAAGAATTGTGTTTTAACCCTCTCTAACTCCACTTTATTCCTTTTGCATGCTTTATTGTCTTGAAGTTAGATTAGGTGATTGATTTTCTTGTGCTTATTATCTTTCTTGCATATGTTACTTTGTGTTGTTATTGATGTTTGAGCTTGTTCTTCTCATTCCTTACTTGCAAGCCTTTCTCACTCTTGCATCTCATGCTAGTGATATGCACCGATTATTGCATTGCTGTCTTGCTTACATGTTGCAGCTGTCATGTCTTCAAGATGCTTTACTCCTCTATGGCATTATTTCTCACTTGCATGTTATTATGTTTATGTTGCTTCTTCGAGTTTAATATTTTCTCTTTTCCTTTCCTTTTCAGGATGGCCATCAAAAAGGACAATGGAAAAGCTCTAAAAAAGCCGCCTAACAAGAGGGCACCTCAAAGAACAACCGGTAAGGTGCTTCCTGCACCAAAAGTCAAGCCCCTCTCCAAGAGGGTGAAGAGCATCATCCATATTGATGAGCAAGAGAAGGGTAACCCTGTAAAGGACCCCACAAGGTTTCCCAACCGCTATTGCGAGCTCATGTTCCCCACTGTGGTTGAAAGGAGTTACCATGCTGAACCCCTCCTCGTTCCTCTGGAGCATCTTGTTCAGTGTATCTTACCCCGCACTGAGCGGCGACAATGGAGATTTCTAATGCGGAGACCACAAGAAGCTAACCTTTCTTGGGTGGTGGAGTTCTACTCCAATTAGCACTCCCCTTCCCTTCAAATAGTTTTTGTGCGCCGGAAGCAAGTCCCAATTTTGGAAGAAGCTATTCAAGGGATACTTAAAGTCTTGCAAGTGGTAGAAGGAACAGATGGTTACCATGAGGTCCTGCAACAGCGCTGCACATGCGATTTTGATTGGGATTCTATCCTTAAAGTCATTGCCGAACCGGAATCACATTGGACCCAGGGGACACTCAGGCTCCGCCCTAAGTGCATTGACGCACGCGCGCTTACTGTGGAAGCTCAAGCGTGGGCTCAGATCTTGTCCCACTACGTTCTTTCAGGCACTCATGAGTTGTCCATTACAGCAGATTTAGCCCTCCTTGTCTGGTGCGTACTCACTGAGAGGCTGGTCAATATTCCTCTCCTCATCAGACAAGCAATGGGTCGTGTTCATGCTAAGGGTAACCTCCTATTTCCCGCCCTAGTGACAGATTTGGTTGCTGCTGCTGGTGTCCCCCACGAGGCTAAGGACATGAAGGCAATAATTTTGGCAAAGGGTGCCATTGTCCCTAGCGGAAAATATCTTAATCCTCTTATGCACACCACAAGCCTTGACATAGCTCCCCTTTCTGACATTCCTACCTCTTCATCCGCATCACAGAAGTCATCCCACCAACTGCTTCTAGCACTTACTAAAACGGTGGACCGATACGAGCAGCGGAACCAACGCCAATTTGCTTACATGAAGAAGCTTTAGGGTTATGTTAACCCACCTATGGAAGAGCCGGACATTTCCACTTCCACTTCGGACCAAAGTGATGCAAGCTCACAAGCGATGGATAGTGGAGGTGCTGACCCCAAGCCCACCTTGCGCCTCACCAATAGCATGGAGGACCATGCAAACTTTTAAGTGTGGGGAGGTCGTCTCCAACGTCCATAGGTAACAACCCCTTTTCTTTCCAACACCCATAATTTGATTTTTCTTTTATTGATTAAGATAAATTGCATAGTTAGTTTTTGTTTTGAACATTTTTTGCATGGTAGTTGTTCTTATTAGGACTACTTGGTTAGGGTGATGACTTCTTTTCCAAGAAATCATTTTAAGGGCACCCTACCAATTTGGAAAAATTTTTCTTTGTGTTAAACTTGCTTGAAGAATTTATTTTGGAATATGGTTTTTGAGCAAAGAACACAAGCATGTGAGTTTTGAGCCCAATTGTGTGGTTACATCTTATAACCACTTATTTCCATTCTTTTGTGTCTTGTTCTATTTCTATGATTGTAATCTTTGATTTGTTCGATTCTTTATGTCCATTATTCCATGTATACATGCATCTATATGATTGAGGCCATCATTTAATTTAACTCACTTACCCAAATAGCCTACCTTTCATCAATTATTGTTAGCCAATTTTGAGACCATTTAATCTCTTTGTTCTTAATTTTAGTACATCACTACTCCTAAGTGAAAAATAATGAATGTCCTTTAATTTAGATCTTTGATTAGCTTAGGCTAGTGAGGGTGTGTATCATCTAGGTATGGGAAACTTGGGACATTGGTTGAGGTAAAAGTGTATTTTGTATTTTTTTTGAAAATTTGGGAATTGGGTACATACTCATGTATTAATTATGTGAAACTATATGCATTGATACGTTGTATATACTCCATTGTGAAAAAATGATAAAGAAAAAAATATATATACGTATGTAGAAAAAAAAAAGAAGAAGAAAAATAAAAGAAAAAAATATATACATAAAAAAATACAATAAAAAGTGGACAAAAATACCGCAAAGTAAATTAACAATAATAATGCATATGGAATGTGAATTAAAGAAAATGCATGAGTATGTGAAAAAGTGGGAATCATGGGTAGCTAGGTTGTGTATTAGAATTGTATAGGTTGCTATATGTGTTTAGCGAGAGCTTAGGTTAATCAAAGATTCAAATTTCAAGCTCACTTGACCACATACATCCTCACCCTTACCCTATCCCCATTACAACCTATGAATAAGACCTCATGATATTTGTATGCATGCATTGAATAATTGTTGATTGTTAGATGGAGAACAAATCTTGAAAAACATTATTAGAGGAGAATTGAGTTATCAACACTATACGCTTGAGTGAATAGAGCGGATACACTTCTGGTGAGGGTTCGATGCTCAATTCCTTGTTTTCGGCCTTCACAAGCTTTCTTCTTGCAAGTTGCACACATGTCATTTTGATGTTTGAATTGGTAGAGTTCATGGATTATCATATCACTGGTGCGCAGAAATTGTGATTACACTTTGATTATGTAAAATTCATCGCTCTTTCTTTCCTTGGTAATGGCGCCAAAAACATGATGCCAATACCATGGTTCACAACTTCGCACAACTAACCAGCAAGTGCACTGGGTCGTCCAAGTAATACCTTACGTGAGTAAGGGTCGAATCCCACGGAGATTGTTGGTGTGAAGCAAGCTATGGTCACCTTGCAAATCTCAGTCAGGCGGATATAAAATAGTAATGGAGTTTTCGAATAATAATTAATAAGATAGGGATAGAAATACTTATGTAAATCACTTGGTGAGAATTTCAGATAAGTGAATAGAGATACTTTCGTTCTTCTGAACCTCTGCTTTCCTGCTATCTTCATCCAATCAGTCTTACTCCTTTCCATGGCTGGCTTTATGTAATACATCACCATTGTCAGTGGCTACTTTCGGTCTTCTCTCGGGAAAATGATCCAAATGCCCTGTCACGGCAGGGCTAATCGTCTGGAGGCATCACCCTTGTCAATGGCTTACATCCTATCCTCTCAGTGAAAATGGTCAACGCACCCTGTCACGGCACGGCTATTCATCTGTCGGTTCTCGATCATGCTGGAATAGGATTTAGTATCCTTTTGCGTTCTGTCACTACGCCCGGCAATCGCGAGTTTGAAGCTCATCACAGTCATTCAATCATTGAATCCTACTCGGAATACCACAGACAAGGTTTAGACTTTCCGGATTCTCTTGAATGCCGCCATCATTCTAGCTTACACCACGAAGATTCTGATTAAGATATCTAAGAGATACTCATTCAGTCGAAGGTAGAACGGAAGTGGTTGTCAGGCACGCGTTCATAGGGAATGATGATGATTGTCACATTAATCACATTCAGGTTGAAGTGCGAATGAATATCTTAGAAGCGGAATAAGTTGAATTGAATAGAAAACAGTAGTACTTTGCATTAATCTTTGAGGAACAGCAGAGCTCCACACCTTAATCTATGGAGTGTAGAAACTCTACCGTTTGAAAATACATAAGTGAAGGTCCAGGCATGGCCGAGAGGCCAGCCCTCAAACGTGATCTAAGATAGCATACAACTGATCAAAGATATCTAATACAATAGTAAAAGGTCTTATTTATAATAAACTAGCTACTAGGGTTTACATGAGTAAGTAATTGATGCATAAATTCACTTCTGGGGCCCACTTGATGTGTGTTTGGGCTGAGCTTTAACTTTCCACTTGCAGAGGCCATTTGTGGAGTTGAACGCCAGGTTTTGATCCATTTCTGGCGTTCAACTCTGGTTTTGGATCCTTTTCTGGCGCTGGACGCCAGAATTGGGCAGAGAGCTGGCGTTGAACGCCAGTTTGTGTCATCTATTCTTGGCCAAAGTATGGACCATTATATATTGCTGGAAAGCCCATTATGTCTACTTTCCAATGCAATTGTAAGCGCGCCATTTCGTGTTGTGTAGCTCCAGAAAATCCATTTTGAGTGCAGGGAGGTCAGAATCCAACAGCATCAGCAGTCCTTCTTCAACCTCTGAATCTAATTTTTGCTCAAGTCCCTCAATTTCAGCCAGAAAATACCTGAAATCATAGAAAAACACACAAACTCATAGTAAAGTCCAGAAATGTGAATTTAACATAAAAACTAATGAAAACATCCCTAAAAGTAACTAGATCCTACTAAAAACATACTAAAAATAATGCCAAAAAGCGTATAAATTATCCGCTCATCACAACACCAAACTTAAATTGTTGCTTGTCCCCAAGCAACTGAAAATCAAATAGGATAAAAAGAAGAGAATATACTATAAATTCCAAACTATCAATGAAACATAGCTTCAATCATATGAGCGGGACTTATAGCTTTTTGCCTCTTGAATAGTTTTGGCATCTCACTTTATCCATTGAGGTTCAGAATGATTGGCATCTATAGGAACTCAGAGTTCAGATAGTGTTATTGATTCTCCTAGTTCAGTATGATGATTCTTGAACACAGCTATTTTATGAGTCTTGGCCGTGGCCCTAAGCACTTTGTTTTCCAGTATTACCACCGGATACATAAATGCCACAGACACATAATTGGGTGAACCTTTTCAGATTGTGACTCAGCTTTGCTAAAGTCCCCAATTAGAGGTGTCCAGGGTTCTTAAGCACACTCTTTTTTTTGCTTTGGACCTTGACTTTAACCGCTCAGTCTCAAGTTTTCACTTGACACCTACACGCCACAAGCACATGGTTAGGGACAGCTTTGTTTAGCCGCTTAGACCAGGATTTTATTACTTTAGGCCTTCCTATCCACTGATGCTCAAAGCCTTGGGATCCTTTTTATTTACCCTTGCCTTTTGGTTTTAAGGGTTATTGGATTTTTTCTCTTGCCTCTTGGTTTTAAGAGCTTTTGGCTTTTTCTGCTTGCTTTTTCTTTCTATTTTTTTCGCCTATTTTCATTTTTTTTTCTGCAAGCTTTGTTCTTTGCTGCTTTTTCTTGCTTCAAGAATCATTTTTATGATTTTTCAGATTATCAAATAACATGTCTCCTTGTCATCATTCTTTCAAGAGCCAACATATTTAACATTTTTAAACAACAACTTCAAAAGACATATGCACTGTTCAAGCATACATTCAGAAAGCAAGAAGCATTGTCACCACATCAATATAATTAAACTAAGTTCAAGGATAAATTCGAAACTCATGTACTTCTTGTTCTTTTGAATTAAAACATTTTTCATTTAAGAGAGGTGATGGATTCATAGGACATTCATAACTTTAAGACAAAGTTACTAACCACTAATGATCATGTAATGAAGACACAAGCATAGATAAGCATATAACATAGAAAACAAAAAATAGAAGAAATAAGAACAAGGAATGAATCTACCCTAGTGATGGTGGCGTTTCCTTCTTGAGGAACCAATGATGTCCTTGAGCTCTTCTATGTCTCTTCCTTGTCTTTGTTGCTCCTTCCTCATTGCTTTTTGATCTTCTCTTATTTCATGAAGGATGATGGAGTGCTCTTGATGTTCCACCCTTAGTTGTCCCATATTGGAACTCAATTCTCCTAAGAAGGTGTTGATTTGCTCCCAATAGTTTTGTGGAGGAAGGTGCATTTGAGGCATCTCCGGGATCTCATGGTGATGAGCTTCATACACCTCTTGAGCTCCATGAATGGGCTCTCTTGCTTGCTCCATCTTTTTTTTAGTGATGGGCTTGTCCTCTTTGATGAGGATATCTCCCTCTATGTCAATCCCAGCCGAGTTGCATAGGTGGCAGATGAGGTGAGGAAAGGCTAACCTTGCCACGGTGGAGGACTTGTCAGCCACCTTGTAGAGTTCTTGAGGTATAATCTCATGAACTTCCACCTCTTCTCCGATCATGATGCTATGGATCATGATGGCCCGGTCTATAGTAACTTCAGACCGGTTGCTAGTGGGAATAATTGAGCATTGAATGAACTCCAACCATCCTCTAGCCACAGGCTTGAGGTCCAATCTTCTTAGTTGAACCGGCTTACCTTTGGAGTCAATCTTCCATTGAGCTCCTTCCACACATATGTCCATAAGGACTTGGTCCAACCTTTGATTAAAGTTGACCCTTCTAGTGTAGGGGCATTCATCTCCTTGCATTATAGGCAAGTTAAACGCCAACCTCACATTTTCCGGACTAAAATCCAAGTATTTTCCCTGAACCATTGTAACATAGTTCTTTGGATCCGGGTTCTTACTTTGATCATGGTTCTTGGTGATCCATGCATTGGCATAGAACTCTTGAACCATTAGGATGCCGACTTGTTGGATGGGGTTTGTTAGAACTTTCCAACCTCTTCTTTGAATTTCATGTCGGATCTCCAGATACTCATTTCTTTTGAGTTTGAAAGGGACCTCGGGGATCACCTTCTTCTTGGCCACAACATCATAGAAGTGGTCTTGATGGGCTTTGGAGATGAACCTTTCCATCTCCCAAGACTCGGAAGTGGAAGCTTTTGTCTTCCCTTTCCCTTTTCTAGAGGATTCTCCGGTCTTGGGTGCCATCAATGGTAATGGAAAAACAAAAAGCTTATGCTTTTACCACACCAAACTTAGAATATTGCTCGTCCTCGAGCAAGAGAAGAAGAATAGAATAAGAAGAAGAAGAAATGGAGGAGAGGGAGAAGGGATTGTGTTTCGGCCAAGAAGAGAAGAGAGGGTTGTGTTTTGTGAAAATGAGGAAGAATGGAGGGCTATATATAGGGGAGGGAGGGGGTTAAGGTTCGGCCATTTAGGGTGGGTTTGGGTGGGAAATTGGTTTTGAATTTTTGAAGGTAGGTGGAGTTTATGAGGTAGGTTTATAGGGAAGAGAGATTGAGGTGGTTGGTGAAGGGTTTTGGGGAAGAGTGTTTATGGGGTTTTGTGAAGGAGAGGTGAGAAGAAGAGAGTGGAGGTAGGTGGGGATCCTGTTGGGTCCACAGATCCTGAGGTGTTCAAGGATTTACATCCCTGCACCCATTAGGCATGTAAAAATGCCCTTGCACACAACTCTGGGCGTTCAGCGCCAGGTTGGTGCCCATTTTGGGCGTTCAACGCCCATTTGTTGGCCATTTCTGGCGTTGAACGCCAGAACCATGCCTGTTCTGGGCGTTTAGCGCCCAAATATTGCCCATTTTGGGCGTTCAGCGCCAGAACCATGCTCTGTTCTGGCGTTGAACGCCAGGCAGGTGCTTCCTCCAGGGTGTGATTTTTCTTCTGCTGTTTTTGATTCCGTTTTCAATTTTTCTATTTATTTTGTGACTCCACATGATCATGAACCTAATAAAACATGAAAAACAAGGAAAATAAATAAATAAACATTGGGTTGCCTCCCAACAAGCGCTTCTTTAATGTCAATAGCTTGACAGTGGGCTCTCATGGAGCCTCACAGATGTGCAGAGCTTTGTTGAGACTCCCTATCACCAAACTTAGAGTTTGGATATGGAAGTTCAACACCAAACTTAGAGTTTGGTTGTGGCCTCCCAACACCAAACTTAGAGTTTGATTGTGGGGGCTTTGGTTGACTCTGCTTTGAGAGAAGCTTTTTATGCTTCCTCTCCATGGATGCAGAGAGAGATCCTTGAGTTGTAAACACAAGGTTGTCCTTATTCACTTGAAGGATCAATTCTCCTCTGTCCACATCAATCACAGCTCTTGCTGTGGCTAGGAAAGGTCTTCCTACGATGATGGATTCATCCTCTTCCTTTCCAGTATCCAAGACTATGAAATCAGTAGGGATGTAAAGGCCTTCAATTTTTACTAACACATCCTCTACTTGTCCGTAAGCCTGTTTTCTTGAGTTGTCTGCCATCTCTAATGAGATTTTAGCAGCTTGCACCTCATAGATTTCCAGTTTCTCCATTACAGAGAGGGGCATGAGGTTTATCCCTGAACTAAGGTCACACAGAGCCTTAAAGATCATGGTGCCTATGGTACAAGGTATTATGAACTTTCCAGGATCCTGTCTCTTCTGAGGCAATGTCAGTTGATCCAGATCACTTAGTTCATTGGTGAACAAGGGAGGTTCATCTTCCCAAGTCTCAATACCAAATAATTTGGCATTCAGCTTCATGATTGCACCAAGGAACTTGGCAGTTTGCTCTTCAGTAACATCCTCATTTTCTTCAGAAGAGGAGTACTCATCAGAGCTCATGAATGGCATAAGGAGGTTCAATGGAATCTCTATGGTCTCTAGATGGACCTCAGAGTCCTTTGGTTCCTCAGAGGAAAGCTCCTTATTAATCACTAGACGTCCTAGGAGGTCTTATTCCTTGGGATTCACGTCCTCCTCTCCCTCTTTGGGTTCGGCCATGGTGCTTATGTCAATGGCCTTGTACTCTCCTTTTGGATTCTCTTCTGTATTGCTTGGGAGAGTACTAGAAGGGATTTCAGTGATCCTTTTACTCAGCTGGCCCACTTGTGCTTCCAAATTTCTAATGGAAGACCTTGTTTCATTCATGAAACTTACAGTGGCCTTGGACAGATCAGAGACTAACTTTGCCAAATTAGAGGTATTTTGTTCAGAATTCTCTGTCTATTGCTGAGTGGATGATGGAAAAGGCTTGCTATTGCTAAACCTGTTTCTTCCACCATTATTAAAGCCTTGTTGAGGCTTTTGATCCTTCCATGAGAAATTTGGATGATTTCTCCATGATGAGTTATAGGTGTTTCCATAAGGTTCACCCATATAATTTACCTCTGCTATTGCAGGGTTCTCAGGATCATAAGCTTCTTCTTCAGAAGATGCCTCTTGAATACTGTTGGATGCAGCTTGTATTCCATTCAGACTCTGAGAAATCAGATTGACTTGCTTAGTCAATATTTTATTCTGAGCCAATATAGCATTCAGAGTATCAATTTCAAGAACTCCCTTCTTCATAGGCGTCCCATTACTCACAGGATTCCTCTCAGAAGTGTACATGAACTGGTTATTGGCAACCATGTCAATGAGTTCTTGAGCTTCTGCAGGCATTTTCTTTAGGTGAATGGATCCACCTGCAGAAGTATCCAATGACATTTTAGCTAAGTCAGACAGACCATCATAGAAGATATCCAGGATGGTCCATTCTGAAAGCATGTCAGTAGGACACTTTTTGGTCAGTCCTTTGTATCTCTCCCAAGCTTCATAGAGGGATTCACCTTCTTTCTGTCTGAAGGTCTGAACGTCCACTCTAATCTTACTAAGCTTTTGAGGAGGAAAGAACTTGGCTAAGAAAGCCTTGACTAGCTTATCCCATGAGTTCAGGCTATCCTTAGGTTGAGAATTCAACCAGAGTCTAGCTCTGTCTCTTACAGCAAAAGAGAAAAGCATGAGCCTGTAGACTTCAGGATCTACTCCATTAGTCTTAACAGTATCACAGATCTGCAAGAATTCAGTTAAGAACTGAAAAGGATCTTCAGATGGAAGTCTATGAAACTTGCAGTTTTGTTGCATCAGAGAAACTAGCTGAGGTTTCAGCTCAAAATTGTTTGCTCCAATGGTGGGGATGGAGATGCTTCTTCCATGTAAATTGGAATTTGGTGCAGTAAAGTCACCAAGCATTCTCCTTGCATTGTTGTTGGGTTCGGCTGCCATCTCCTTTACTTGTTCGAAATTTTCAATCAAGTTGTCTCTGTATTGTTGTAATTTAGCTTCTCTTAATTTCCTCTTCAGAGTCCTTTCAGGTTCTGGATCAGCTTCAACAAGAATGCCTTTTTCTCTGTCCCTGCTCATAAGAAAGAGGAGAAAAAAAGAAAAGAAGAGGAATCCTCTATGTCACAATAAAGAGGTTCCTTATTGTTAGTAGAAGAAAAGAAGAAGAGAAAAATCTGAACTCAGAGAGAGAGAGAGAGAGAGTTAGTTAGGTGGTTTTGAAAAAGATAAGAAATAAACAAAAAGTTAGTTAGTTAGTTGAAACAAATTTTGAAAAGATAAGAAGTTAGAAAAGATATTTTGAAATCAAATTTTTGAAAAGGATAAGATAAGAAGATATTTTTGAAAAGATATGATTGAAATTAGTTTTTGAAAAAGATTTAATTTTTAAAAATCACAATTAATGACTTGATTTACAAGAAATCACAAGATATGATTCTAGAGCTTAAAGTTTGAATCTTTCTTAACAAGCAAGTAACAAACTTGAAATTTTTGAATCAAAACATTAATTGTTATTGTTATTTTCGAAAATTATGATGTAAAATTAAGAAAAAGATTTGATTTTTGAAAAAGATTTTGAAAAAGATAAGATTTTTAAATTGAAAATTTGATTTGACTTATGAAAACAACTAGATTTTAAAAATTTTTGAAAAAGTCAAATCTAATTTTCGAAATTTTAAGAGAGAAAAGGGAAAGATGTTTTTTTTTTTGATTTTTGAATTTTTATGATGAGAGAGAAAAATAAGAAAAATGATGCAATGCATGAAAGTTATGGATCAAAACAATGAATGCATGCAAGAATGCTATGAATGTCAAGATGAACACCAAGAACACTATAAAGATCATGATGAACATCAAGAACATATTTTTGAAAAATTTTTAATGCAAGGAAAACATGCAAGACACCAAACTTAGAATTCTTTAATGCTTAGACACTAAGAATTCAAGAATGCATATGAAAAACAAGAAAAGACACAAAACATGCAAATGCAAAGATCAAACAAGAAGACTTACCAAGAACAACTTGAAGATCATGAAGAACACTATGAATGCATGATTTTTTTTTTTTCGAAAAATGCAAGATGCACATGCAATTGACACCAAACTTATAACATGACACATGACTCAAACAAGAAACACAAAAATATTTTTGATTTTTTTTATTTTTATGATTTTCTAATTTTTTTGGATTTTTATTTTATATTTTTTGAAAATTAAAAAGAAAAATAAGGATTCCAAAATTTTTAATATGAATTCCAGAAATCTTGCTTTCTTAGTCTAAAGCTTCAGTCCAGGAATTAGACATGGCTTACTAGCCAGCCAAGCTTTCAATGAAAGCTCCGGTCCAAAACACTAGACATGGAGCTTCAGCATGTAGATCAGGAATAGCAGCAGGTGGATTAGCAACAACTAGCTTGCTCTTGATAACAAATTGCAAGCCTCAGTCCAAATGAATTTAGACATGGCTTTACAGCCAGCCAAGCTTCACATGCTTCGTGAAACACTAGAATTCATTCTTAAAAATTCTGAAGAAAAATATATTTTTGAAAACATTTTCATTTTTTTTTTGAAAACAGATGAGAAAATTTTTGAAATATTTTTGAAAGATTTTTGAAAATAAAATAAAAAGAAAATTACCTAATCTGAGCAACAAGATGAACCGTCAGTTGTCCAAACTCGAACAATCCCCGGCAACGGCGCCAAAAACTTGGTGCGCAGAAATTGTGATTACACTTTGATTATGTAAAATTCATCGCTCTTTCTTTCCCTGGTAATGGCGCCAAAAACATGATGCCAATACCATGGTTCACAACTTCGCACAACTAACCAGCAAGTGCACTGGGTCATCCAAGTAATACCTTACGTGAGTAAGGGTCGAATCCCACGGAGATTGTTGGTGTGAAGCAAGCTATGGTCACCTTGCAAATCTCAGTCAGGCGGATATAAAATAGTAATGGAGTTTTCGAATAATAATTAATAAGATAGGGATAGAAATACTTATGTAAATCACTTGGTGAGAATTTCAGATAAGTGAATAGAGATGCTTTTGTTCCTCTGAACCTCTGCTTTCCTGCTATCTTCATCCAATCAGTCTTACTCCTTTTCATGGCTGGCTTTATGTAATGCATCACCATTGTCAGTAGCTACTTTTGGTCTTCTCTCGGGAAAATGATCCAAATGCCCTGTCACGGCACGACTAATCGTCTGGAGGCATCACCCTTGTCAATGGCTTACATCCTATCCTCTCAGTGAAAATGGTCAACGCACCCTGTCACGGCACGACTATTCATCTGTCGGTTCTCGATCATGCTGGAATAGGATTTACTATCCTTTTGCGTTCTGTCACTACGCCCGGCAATCGCGAGTTTGAAGCTCATCACAGTCATTCAATCATTGAATCCTACTCGGAATACCACAGACAAGGTTTAGACTTTCCGGATTCTCTTGAATGCCGCCATCATTCTAGCTTACACCACGAAGATTCTGATTAAGAGATCTAAGAGATACTCATTCAGTCGAAGGTAGAACGGAAGTGGTTGTCAGGCACGCGTTCATAGGGAATGATGATGATTTTCACGTTCATCACATTCAGGTTGAAGTGCGAATGAATATCTTAGAAGCAGAATAAGTTGAATTGAATAGAAAACAGTAGTACTTTGCATTAATCTTTGAGGAACAGCAGAGCTCCACACCTTAATCTATGGAGTGTAGAAACTCTACCGTTTGAAAATACATAAGTGAAGGTCCAGGCATGGCCAAGAGGCCAGCCCTCAAACGTGATCTAAGATAGCATACAACTGATCAAAGATATCTAATACAATAGTAAAAGGTCTTATTTACAATAAACTAGCTACTAGGGTTTACATGAGTAAGTAATTGATGCATAAATTCACTTCTGGGGCCCACTTGGTGTGTGCTTGGACTGAGCTTTAACTTTCCACGTACAGAGGCCATTTGTTGAGTTGAACGCCAGGTTTTGATCCATTTCTGGCGTTCAACTCTGGTTTTGGATCCTTTTCTGGCGCTGGACGCCAGAATTGGGCAGAGAGCTGGCGTTGAACGCCAGTTTGCGTCGTCTATTCTTGGTCAAAGTATGGACTATTATATATTGCTGGAAAGCCCTGGATGTCTACTTTCCAACGCAATTGGAAGCGCACCATTTCGAGTTTTTTATCTCCAGAAAATCCATTTTGAGTGCAGGGAGGTCAGAATCCAACAGCATCAGCAGTCCTTCTTCAACCTCTGAATCTGATTTTTGCTCAAGTCCCTCAATTTCAGCCAGAAAATACCTGAAATCACAGAAAAACACACAAACTCATAGTAAAGTCCAGAAATGTGAATTTAACATAAAAACTAATGAAAACATCCCTAAAAGTAACTAGATCCTACTAAAAACATACTAAAAACAATGCCAAAAAGCGTATAAATTATCCGCTCATCAATCACATTAGCCCTATGTGCTCTCATGTATGTTCTTGGAGGATTGATTCACTTTTGACCCAGTAGATAGAAACATTTGCATTAGTTGTATCCATTTAGGAAGATTGCTTTTCATAAACCCCATTCTCCTATGTTCTTTGGTCTTTTTATTTTTAGCATGAGGATATGCTTGGTTTAAGTGTGGGAAGGTTTCGTAAACCCCAATTTTGTGGTTTATTTTGTGTAGAATTTGGAAGGTTTTATCAATATTTTCCGTACTTATTCATATAAATTGCATGGTTTTGTGTTTCCTTCCTAATTTTGCTTCATGGTTGAAAATATGCTTCTTTGACCCTAAAAATGCTATATTTTAATCTTCTTCTATTACCATTCGATGCCGTGATATATTTGTTAAGTGATTTTAGAGTCTACAGGGCAAGGATGGCCTAGAAGATGGAAAGGAAGCATGCACAAGTGGAAGGAACATGAAGAATTCAGATTTGGAGGAGCTAGCACCGACGCGCACGCGTAGCCGACGCTCACGCGTGGAAGCGTATAGATGGGACTCACGCGCAAGAGTTGACACATTCATGTACATTGGCAAAAATCCCACCGACGCGTACGAATTCCTGGCTCGTACGCGTGGATTGCAAAACTCACCGACACGCACGTGTGGCCGACGCGTACGCGTGACGCTCAGCACGTGACCTCATTAATGAACTCGTGGCTGGCAATTTTAGAGGAGCTCCAGGCCCAATTCCAACCTGATTTTGCATGGAACAGACCCAGGAATTGTAGGGGGAAGAGGGGATAATTCATACATACTTTACACATAATTTTAGCTAGTTTTTGCTTCTTGTTCTTCTAGAGAGAGAAACTCTTATTCCTCTCTAAATCTAGTTTGATTTGATCTTCCCTTGTTGAAATTCTAAATTGGGTTTTGTTAATCTTAGTTCCATTACTTAATTTGAATTCTCTAGTAGAATTTTGTTTAGTCTTGTGTTTGAATTTGAATTTTCTTGTTATTTTCCATTTTTTTCTCGTTTTATGAACTTTGTGGATCTTGAATTTCTATTAGTGCATTGATATGTTCTATGATTAATAGTGTTGTTTGAGTTGTTTTCCATTGATAACTGTTAGTGGGTACTTTTAATTTCCAATTAATTTGCAATTTGAATATATCTTTTGTTAATGCATACCATGTGTTTGATGAAATGTTTCCTTTGATTATGGAGTAGTCTTTTTTACTCTTGGCCTAGGCTAAGAAAATAGGGTAAACTTGAGTCATTGGGTCTAATTGATTTGGTGATTTGAGAACCCTTGGTGGTCAAGTTGATACCCATTGACACTAATCTACTAAGCCAATTGGTAGTTGGATTAGGTCTTATGAGTTGAGATTGATCAAGCCACTTGACGTACCTTAAGTGTTGAAGTAGACATTAAACGTACTTCAAGCAGAGAGGTAGACTTAGTGAGTTTAGTTCCTTATAATTGTCAAGATATGGTTATTATACAAGGATGGTGACCCCAATTCCTATGCCTAGCCAAGAGTTCCTTTTAGTATTCATATTTGAAAATCAAAAATCCCAATTGCTTGATTCTTGTTATAGTTAGTTTAGTTAATTCCTTAGTTCTAGAGTAGAAATAGATTATTTATTCTCTTACTAGATTGAAATTGCTCATACCTTGCTTTCGTCACTTGATTTAGTTTCCTGCACTTTAAGATTCCTTGCATGTTAAGTCTAGTAGTTTAAATTTTTTTATCATGACTCCTGTTCATGCATCGGTTCGAGCTGTAATGAACCAGGTTGGCCGACCTCTTAGAAGGTTGGCCCATGACCGAACTCTTAAAAGGTTGGACCATGACTGACCTCTTGGAAGGTTGGGCCATGACCGACCTCTTCACAAAGAGCTCGGACAAATCGCCATAAGAGGCCCAAGCAGGTCCAAACGAAGGGACGCAGCCCAATCTAAAGGCAGCCAAAGCCTAGGAAGATAAGGGCGGTTCCCTTAAAGATAAGATGACTTCACGCAAAGATAAGATAACTATCTTATCTCCAGAAAGGTCACGCCACACTACTATAAATACACTGGAGCACCCAGGTATAACTCATACTCTGATTCTACAAAAACCCTACTTAATACCCTTGCTAACTTAAGCATCAGAGTCCCTTGCAGGTATCACCACCCTCCGGTGACAAAGGATCAGCAGCACCCTCAGTCCAATAGCTCCGACCACCCTCATCAAGTCGGATACAACAGCTCTGACCAGTACAAGAGATCTCGTCCGAGATCGACCTATAGTTTCAGGTAACCCTCGGAATATTGGCGTCGTTGCCGGGGAACCTGGAAGTCATCCCATCATCATGGCAGACAACCTTGACAATGACCACAACTCTGGTTTTTTTGGACAGAATGCCAAATAAAGACACGGACGCCACCTCTAAAGACACACCTCAAAATGGGGGAAATAAGCAACCCCCAAACACAGAAATTTTGGAAGCTATCCGTAAGCAACATAATTTCCTTAACAGCTGGAACAAGAAGCTGAACATCGACGGGAAGCCGAAAGAGACCTTCGAAGAGAAACAAGATGATGTCGAAAGATAGAGGATGATAAACCCCGATTTCGTGGTTTATTTTGTGCTTATTTCGGGGGATTTATTCACCTTTTCCCACATTTATTCAATGAAATAGCATGGTTTTGTAATTCTCCATTGAATTATGCTTAAATGTAAAAACATGCTTTTTAGGCCCTAAATTAGTGATTTTAAATCCACCTTAATTCCATTCAATGCCTTGATGTGTTTGTTAAGTAATTTCAGGTTCATAAGGCAAGTATTGGATGGAAGAAATGAGGAGAAAAGCATACAAAGAGGAGAATACATTAAGAAACAAAGATTTGGAATGCACCGATGGACGCGCACGTGTATAAGGCGTGCATGTGCAGAAGTGGTTTTTCACAAGGACGCGCACGCGTACATACCGCTTCCGTGCAGATTGGGAATTTGCCAGCGACGCGCACGTGCACATGGCACACGCGCGCCGATACTCTTACTTGGCCCACTTAATGGCAAAACGCTGGGGGCGATTTCTGAGCTGCCCAGGCCCAAATCCAACTTGTTTCTGAGTGTATTTCATGCAGAATTGAAGTCCAAGCAAGGGGGAGCAATTAGTTTAGCCAACATGAGCCTTTAGTTAATTTTCTAGAGAGAGAAGCTCCCTCTTCTCTCTAGAATTAGGTTAGGATTAGGACATTTTCATCTTAGATCTAGGTTTAATTCATGCTTTGATTTACTTTTCTTTTATAATTCCTTATTCCTCTACTCTTTCTCTCTCTAATTTTGTATTTCATTCTTGTAATTGCTTACTTTGTTGTTGATGCACTTTTGTTCCTCCATTTTCCTTTAATGCAATTTATGATTCATGTTCCTTTATTGTTAATTTGGATTTGTTGTCGTTTAATTCATTGCAATTGAGTAGTGTAGATTTACTTTCGTTGCTATTTTACTATGCTTTCCTTTTATGCCTTCCAAGTGTTTGATAAAATACTTGGTTGGATGTCAGAGTAGATTTTGAGCATTCTTGGCTTGGAAAGAGTAATTGGGCAATCTTGAGTCATGAAAACCCAACTTATGTTGGTGATCTAGTGAGTTGATTAGGACTTTTGGAATATTGTTTCTATTGACGCTAATCTTTTGCTATTTTAATTAGTAAGTCGATTAGGACTTTTGGATTGAGATTAGCTAGTCTCATTAGACTTTCTCCCTATTTGTTGGAGTTTACGTAATGAGATAAATTCTTGTTTATATTTATGTCATGATTAATTAGTCTTGTTTGACATTCTCCCGATGTGTGAGTTAACTAAATAAGATGAATTAATCATGCATGACTAGGATAGAAAGCCTATGATCTCAGTCCATTGCCATGAATGTCTCTCTTTTTATTACTTGCTTTCTTTAATTACTTGCTCAATTTACTTTTCTTGTCTTTTTATTTTATTGTCCCTCTAATCAACCAAAACCCCCCTATACCCCTCATAGCCAATAATCATTCACTTCATTGCAACTCTTCATGAGACGACCCGGAGTCCAAAATACTCCGGTTATTTCTTATTTGGGGTTTGTTCTTTGTGACAACCAAAATTTAATTTGATGTGAGGGTTGTTTGTCGGTTTGGAGCTATACTTGCAACGTAAATATTTTGTGGAATTCCTTACCCACAACAATTTTCGCTATCAAATTAATTGCGCCGTTGCCGGGGAGTTGCAATGGTGTTATGTTATTGGTTATTGTATATATGTGAATATTGTGGATAGCTTGATTTTTGGATTGCTTGTTAGTTTTTGCTAGTTCTAAGACTTTGTTTATTACTTATTGTTAGCTTTTGTTTCTTATTTTTTTACTTTTCACTATGAATTCTCACTTTGGCTATGAGTGTGATTACAACTATGTTGTAGGAAATGGGAACTTCAATGAAGATGTGCATCAAGGATGGGATAACCAAAGGTGGGAGGAGCCAAATGCATATGATCAATCCTCTTGGCAACAACCTCTACCAATGCATTATGAAGAAAAGCCATTCTATGATGCATACCAATCCAATGGTTATGGTGAATCCCCGTGTGACTTCCAAGAACCACCACCATAAACCTTTGAGCCATATCCTCAACATAGCCATCAGCCATACTCACAAGCCACCTTTCACCAACCACCTTCATATGACCCTAATCCATACCCACCATACCAACCACCATATGAACCATACTTAGAGCCACCACCATTCCAACACCAATACTTCCAAGAACCACAAAGTCCACACACACCACCTCAAGAATTTCACTAATGTGAACCACCTTCCGACTATAATACCCTTCCCTCAAACAATGAACCCTCTCTTCCACCCTCACCTCCCGATGAAGCCTCCATGTTGGAATTCGAAGATCTTAAATCTCATATCTTACGGTGACAAGAGGAGGATAAAAAGAAGTTTGCGGAGCTAAGAGCTAAAACAGCTATCATGGTAGAAGCCATTAGCAACATAGTCTCATCCCGCCTAAGCCTATGCGATCAAGGCACTCCCATTGTTGAATGTGGAGAAGCAACCAAGGAGCTTAGTGAGGGAATGGACTTGAAGCTTCATGGTGGAGAAGAGGAGTTAAAGCGAGAAATGCAACAAGAGGAGAAGGTAGAGATGATTGAACCAAAAAAAGTAGTGGTTGGAACCTTAGGACATGTTGAGTACATAGGGGAATCACAAAGTGAAGAGCCTTCTTCCATGGAGTTTGAAGTTGATGTTGAGGAGGAGAGTGCACAACCCCCAAGACACAATGTGATTGAAGAATTGGAAGAAGTGTTCTAATCAATAGGCCCTCCTATTTATGACAATTTCGAGTCAACATGTGATCCTTTTGAGCTTGAAGAACCCTTCCCCACTCTACTTGGAATTGATGATGAGGTAGATTTCACTCAACCTCCTATTTATGATTTGAGTGATGGGGAAGAGCTACAAGAAATTGGTGAAGAAGAATGTAAACTTGAGGAAGCTTGGCAAGAGGTAGAGCTTGAAGAACCTCGCCAAGTAGTGGGAGCCTTCCAAAAAGGATGGACGGGAGTTGAGCGCGCATTGTCAAGATCATTAGGAACTCCTCCACCTAAGTTGTCATCCAATCCTTCATTTGAGTGGGTAAAACTTCTAACTCTTAGCTTTATTATCCCACTTGAATATGGTATTCTTGAAACGGATGGCCAACTTAGGGCGCTTTGTGGAATTAAGCGTAAGAGGAGGATGTTTAGTGGTTGGCATTGTAAGTCTAGGCTCATTATGGTTGGAAGCTCAAAATTGAGGAGCATGGATTGGTGTAGTGCTCAATTGAATGGGCCTAGGAGGATATTTTGGTGCTTCCATGAGAATTCATCTCTCTTGCCACCCGGAGGAAATCACCATGATCAACTCAAGGACGGGTGTGAAAACAAAGTGTGGGATCCCGGATCACACAAGGAAGACCAACTTTGGGAGCCTATGGTTTGTGAAGAACTTCATCAAAGCTTGGAGTTATTAACTTTTAATGATGAAGCACAATGGAAGTCCAAGCATTGATGGATGTTCAAGGATGGATTCAAGCACAAGCCACCTTGATAGGAGCTCCCCATAAGTCCAACTTAAGGACAGTAAACAAAAGTGCTAGTTGGGAGACAACCCTCCATGGTAAACTCTTTCCCTTTTTCTCTTTGTAAATATTGGTAATTTAGATTTAATTTCATGTTTTGAATTGATTTGTTAAGCTTGTTTGGGAGTCTAGTAGGTTAAATAAGGTTCTATAATGTTGTGGTAGCTGTTTGGAGGTTTGGAATGCTTGGTTTGGTGCAAAAACATAGAAAATAATTTTTGAAAAACAGAGCACCAACCCGCGCATGCGCGCACCTGGCGCGTAAGTGCGCCTCAAGCATTTTCGACCATCCATGCAGACGCGCCATGTACGCGTACGCGTGGATTGAACTTTTCCAGAGGACAAGCTCTTAAAGCTCGAAGCCGATCTCAAAACCAAGACCGCTCGATCCAGTCATGAAGATAGCCCCCACAAAGATCAAGACCCATTCACCAAAGAGATCATGAAAGCTAAAGTCCCAAAGGACTTCAAAGCTCCCGACATGACCCCGTACGACGGCACATCGGATCCAAGCCATCATCTTAGCAATTTCAGTAGCAAAATGTATCTCACTGACGCCTCGGACGCTATTCGATGCAAAGCCTTCCTGACTACCCAAACAAAAATAGCAATAAAGTGGTTGGACAGTTTGCCTCCTAGATCCATCACAAGTTTTGACGACTTAGCCAAAAAATTCCTTGCCAGATTCTCCATCCAGAAGGACAAAATCAAACAGTCCCCGAGCTTACTAGGGATCAAGCAAGGAGATCGGAAAAGTCTTCGCAACTACATGGAAAGATTCAACAAAGCATGTCTACACATACAAAGTCTTCCAACAGAAGCGGCCATCATGGGACTCATCAATGGCCTAAGAGAAGGACCTTTCAGCCAACCAATATCCAAGAAGTACCCAATATCTCTAAACGAGGTTCAAGAAAGGACGGAAAAATATATTAATATGGAGGAGAACTCCCGATGTGGAGACAGCTCAAAAACTGGATTCTCCTAACCCATCTCGGGACAAGGATAAAGAAAAAAGAAGATCAACCTGGAGAGAAGCCTAGAAAATACCACAATTACACCCCTCTTCGGGTGTCTCTTGTGGATGTTTACCAAGAAATATGCCACACTGAGAAGATCCCACCACCTCACCCAATCAAAAGCAAAAAAGGAGGAGGAAATCGGACAGAATACTGCAAGTACCACCGAATCTACGGACATCCTACTAACGAGTGTTTTGACCTAAAGAATGTCATAGAGAAATTGGTAAGAGAAGGACGATTACTTCGGTACTTAGCCAATAAAGCAAATGAACCAAGAAAAAGAAGAAGGGACAAAGAGGTCAGACGAGTTGAAGATCCACCTCACACCAAAGAGGTCGGACAAGTTAAAAGTCCACCTCAGACTGAAGAGGTCGGACGAGTTGAAGGTCCACCTCACACCGAAGAGGTCGGACGAGTTGAAGGTCCACCTCACACCGAAGAGGTCGGATGAGTTGAATGTCCACCTCACACCGAAGAGGTCGAACGAGTTGAACGTCCACCTCACACCGAAGAGGTCGAACGAGTTGAACGTCCACCTCACACCGAAGAGGTCAGACGAGTGGAACGTCCACCTCACACCGAAGAGGTCGGGCGAGTTGAACGTCCACCTCACACCGAAGAGGTCGGACGAGTTGAACGTCCACTTCACACCCCTGAGAGACATGTTCATATGATAAAAGGAGGATTTGTAGGAGGAGGAATCTCTAAATCATCTCGCAAATGACACCCCAAAGAGGTATATTAAGGAAGGGAGAGAGGTTTGAAAAGGACAACGGAGTGTAAACAAGCCTTCCGAGATTTCAAAAATTCTTGGGGCAACCACCCATTCTTACCAGACCACGGGAAAGTGAAGAACTCATATTATACCTCACAGTGGGAAGTCGGGCAATAGCCTCAGCACTAGTCAGAGAAGATGAAAGTGGGCAACAACCCGTCTACTTCATCAGCAAATCTCTACAAGGGGCCGAACTAAACTATCAAAAGATAGAAAAAGTTTGCTTACGCCCTCATACTCAGTTCTCGACGACTCCACCCATACTTTCAAGCTCTCACTATCAGAGTTCGTACCAACCAGCCCATAAAAGGTATCCTACAGAAAACAGACTTAGTTGGAAGAATCCTACAGTGGGCAGCCGAGTTATCCGAATTCGATCTTTGATGTGAAGCTCGGCCAGCCATCAAATCACAAGTATCTGGCCGACTTCATTACAAATTACACTGACACCCACAAAATGGAATTTCTACGTGGACAACTCTTCAAACAAAACCGGGAGTGGTGCAGGTGTAATTATAGAAAACGATCAGGAAACCCAAATCAAGCTAAATAACCAAACTGAATACGAAGCACTACTGGCTGGTTTAAGGCTGGCTAAGAAGGTAGGAGCTTACCATGTCCAATGATTCAAAAGTAGTCACCTCACAAATAGAAGGGAGATACCAAGCTAAGGATCCCACCATGAAAAAATACCTCGGACAATTCGGGGGACCCTGGACAAAACAGAAAATAGCTCAGACATTTCGGGGGATATGAGGTGCGACACATACGTCGGGAGCAGAATGCCCGAGCTGATGCACTTTCAAAACCAGACAGCACCAATAGCTCGGACAATTCGGTGAATATAAAGTCCGACACATACCTCGGGAGTAGAATGTCCAGGTTGATGCATTTTCAAAACTAGCCAACCCAAACTAGGGGGCAATAATAGAAGCCTCATCCAGGCTACATTACCAGACCACAACAAGTCGATCTCGAAGGCGGTATAAGGGATGGTAATATTCAACTGACTGAAAAAGTAGTCATAAGCATAGAAAAATGGTCGTTTCCCCGGAGTCAAGAAAGGAAAACAAACCCTCTCCAGGGTCTGGCGACACCAACTCATAATTCTTCTCCTCATCCCTATCCCTACAAATTCTACTGAACCTCCTAAGTCACACATAGTACTCAGGGTCAGCCACAGTAATACACATTAAAACTATGGAATCCAGCCAAACAGACATGTCGTCCGGGATCTTAGTAGACAACTCAGCAATGTTTTTTCAAGAAGACATAGGTCAACTATGGGGTTACTACCAAGTAACTTGGGCAAATAAGGAAACAACTCGGACAATAACAGCAAAACATCAAGTGACAGATATAGCAGTAAAAGGGAAACCCCAGGACTCACACAAAAGTCCAGGGGCACCCTTTAGAGGCAACAACAGGGCAAGAACACAGAGAAGAGAAGTCGACAATCTCTACCCAAATAGCCCGAACACCTCTCAAACAAAATGTCAAAACAAAAGCTAGAACTTTTGTACAAAAGGAGTCAGGCAATGATGAAAAGAAACAGGAACAACAACAAAACCCTAAGCAAAGCACACATTCTTCTCAAAGGCGAACGACAAAAGAAAAGTCACAACAAATGATCAAAGACAAAGAACCAAAGTTCTTCAGAGCAAAAACCCAAATATAAAGTCAAAGCTTTACATCAAATGGGAAGAGCTCCCAAGCTCAAAGGGAAGAGGTCGACCTACCTCCAGAAATCTGAGAAAGAGCTCGGATTAGAAAGGAAGCACTAAAGTGTCGAATGGACCTAAGATCGGTCAGGAGAAGGGAAGCTAGCAGCCAACTTCAAAGGACTATACCAAGTTGTTCAGAGGTACTAGGGAAAGGTCACCAAAAAGTGTCTGACCTCGATGGACGAGAGCTACGAATGTCATGGCATGCCTGCAATCTAAGAAAGGCGCCAGGCCGAGATCTAAAATATTGCCCGACCTAGAAGGGTAAGCACTAACATGTACACACTCTTATTCATATCTTCATTTTATTGTTTAAAAGCTTACAGATTCCTGATGGGATATTTTCGCGGAAAAACAAATTTCTCCGAAACACCCAAATCTAACCGGCAAGTGCACCGGGTCGCATCAAGTAATAATAACTCACGGGAGTGAGGTCGATCCCACAGGGATTGAAGGATTGAGCAATTTTAGTTTAGTGGTTGATTTAGTCAAGCGAATCAAGATTTGGTTGAGAGATTTGTGATTTGCAGAATTTAAATTCCATAGAAAGTAAAGGGAATGGGTAATTGGCATGAAATTAAAGAGAACTGAAATTTAAAGTGCTGAATCTTAAAGAACAAGAAATTAAATGGCAGAAACTTAGAACGCAAGAAATGTAAATTGTAGAATCTTAAAATGCAAGAAATGTAAATGGCTTGAATTATAAAGGGAATTGGGAGTTGGATTTGCAGGAATTAAACGAGGAAAAGTAAATTGCAACAAAGAGAGAAGTAAAGAAGGACTTGAATCAAACCGGATCTTAAAACAGAAAAGTAAAATGAGCATGAAAACTGTAAACAGAGGATGTAAATTGAGAATTCAGATCTCAGGACCTAAGAGACTAGAAAACCAAGTCTAGATCTCAATGCCTTCCTAGATCCAACAAGAACAATTGCAAAGAAAATGTAAATTGCAAAGAAAGTAGATGAAAAGCAATTAACCGAAACTGAATTCAATTGTGCAGTAAAATTAAACAAGATCCCAAGGTGAGATTGAAATAGAATTTCTTCAACTCTCCATCCAAAATCCAATACAAGAAAAGTAAAGAGTGCTGGGCAAGAACAAGGAAGAAGAGAGATCAATTCTCCTCCCAAATTCTCTTGAATTAAAACAACAATGCTAGGAAAAATAAAAGTGAGCTCCAAGCCAAAACCAAAAAGAAAGCTCTTCTACAAAACTAAAAGTGAAGCTCCCTTCAAAACTTAAATTCTAATCTATTTATACACTTTCTTCAAATGGTCTTCAAGCCTTCAATTAGGCCTTTGCTCTTGGTGGAATTGGGTTGAGAGAGGCCTTGGTTGATTGCTCTTGGAGTTTGGAGAAGAACCGAATTGAACCGGGTTGGAATCATGAAAGCTTGAGTAAAAGTTGGAGTAAAAGTTAGGGGTCTAACTTTTGCTCCAACTTTTCACATCAGGACCCTTGTTTTGCTGATACCAACGTTGGGGCAAAAGTTAGGGGTCTAACTTTTGCTCCAACGTTGGCCTCCCCTTGGTTATTCATGGCGCCAACGTTAGCCAAAAAGTTAGGGGGCTAACGTTGGCGCAAACTTTTGCTAGTCCAGGGAGTGTTTTTCATGTGCCAACGTTAGCCAAAAAGTTAGAGGGCTAACGTTGGCGCAAACTTTTTGTGCATCCAGGGAGTGTTTTTCATGCCAAAAGTTAGCCAAAAAGTTAGGGGTCTAACTTCTGCTCCAGCTTTTGCCCAAAAGTTAGCCAAAAAGTTAGGGGTCTAACTTTTGCTCCAGCTTTTACTTCCTGGTTCATAATTAATCCAAAAGTTTGAGCCAAAGTTTGAGGGCAAACTTTTGCTCAAACTTTTTGTTCTCTCGTCCTCCTAGCCCTTCCTTCTTGCATCAACCTTTCTCCAAGCTTTCTTCACCTATCATTAATCAACCAAACACATCAAAGCTATGCTCAAAATCATGAGATATTCATTCTTTCATAATATATGACAATTATAGCATAAAACCTCATGAAATAGCATGAATTCATACATGGTTGATTAAATCAAAGGAAACATGAAAATCTACCCAATTGGCTTGCTTTTGGCTCAAGAAAGTGCATAATTCAATTGAGAACAAAAGAAAAAGGCTAGTGAAACTAGGGTAAGATGACTTGTCATCACAACACCAAACTTAAAGGTTGCTTGTCCCCAAGCAAGAAATGATTTATTGAGAAGAAAGAATGAAATGGAAGAGGATGTTCATGCTAGTAGAGTGTTATTGGTAGTTCATGGGGTTTTATGTGGATATGTACACACTCACCTCTTATTGACTCTTAAGCCTAGAAAGCCTCCTTCAAGCTTCAAGTAATATACTGCTATGACCTCTTATTATTCCTTTATCCTTGGCTATTGTCTTGTTCATAAGCTTTATTTGAGTGTCATGTGTAGCAAGTTCATTTCCTTTTCTTTATACTTGACACATTATTCACTATAGACACTTGGCTCACATTTCTTCTTAGAACATTGATGCCCAGCACCTCTTTGGGCTACTAAACGCCTTGTAGTTAGGTTGCTCTTGATAGTGGACTTTCAGCTGATGATCCCGGGTTAGTTAACCCAAGTCATCAAGTGTTGATGCACTCCAAAGAGCTTAATAATCCAAGCAGATCCTAATACAAAGACACCACAGGCATATATTCTAAGGTTCAAGCTATTGGTGTCCAACTTTGTTTCTTTTTGTTTTTCTTTTGTTCTGCCACTTCTAGGCTGTTTCTTTTTCTCCCCTTTTTTTCTTTCTTTTTGTTTTTCTTTCTAACCAAGGATTTTTATTCAATTGAGATTCATAGACAGTAGCTACTTTCTACTTAAGAGGAGACATCCTAGTGTTCTTATTCATTAAAGGTGAGCTATTATACAATCACACACATACCACCACTTACTTTTATTTTACTTCTATCTAACAGAGAACTATCTCACTTCACATTCAAACATTTCTTTTATTGAATTGAAAATGCAGGGGACAAAGCATGCTTTTTTTTTTTTTCAGTGAAGGTAAACACACAAGCACACACATAGACTAGCTTACTTATTCTAAGATAAACAAACATGATGCAAACCCTATTGATTATGATAACTACTTAAAGATGCAAGGACTACTTAAAACAGACACAATGCATGCTTTCTTAGTGATGAACAAGGAGCAAGTCCACCTTTTATTTGTCATGCTTTTTCTTTCTTCTTTCATAAACCTGGTTGCTGGTGTTTCCTGTGTCCATGTCTGTTGTCTGTTGATCCCGCCAGAAACCAGCTCTATTCATTGCTTCCTCTACTCTATCTTCAAGCTTCATTGCATTGCTTACTTCTATCTCACTTCTCTTTTTGAAGCATGTGATGAGATTTTGTCCTCATGCTATGCTTTCCTTTGTCTTGTCTCTTTCATAAAGTGTTCTTTGACCATCTAGTCATCACAACAAGACAACACACATTAGCTATATCCAACCGTGGCAATAGTGCTTCTTTTCATTAACACTATATGAATCATCATTCCTTATATCCATTTGAACCGTGACTTTCCTTGGAGGACACCAAACTTAATGTTTGGTCATATAGTTGAAAATATGTGTTTCTCCCTCCAACTAGTGAAATTGAAATCCCAATGTCATTCTTGGTCAAATGTTTATAAGAAATATTTTCATCATAATTTTCCTTTTTCTGTCTTTTTTTTTTCATGAAGGATCAATTGTGTCCATAAATCCGTGCATCAAAGTTTGGTGAACACCAAACTTGTATCTTGCTTAAGGGGTAAATGTGAGATGCTAGTAGTAAATCACAATTGATGCCTTCATCACAGAATATGATTTCTTTTTAATTGAAAAGTCTCAGTAAAAGATAATGTATGATCATTGATGCATGATTTTTTTTTTATTTTCATGAGAAGAGAAACACCAAACTTAGTGTTTGGTCATATGCTAGGCATAAAATGTGAAAATATTTGTAACACTGGTTTGGTGTGCTTGAAGGCACACCAAACTTTAGAAGTCTTAGCATATGAAAAAATTTTTTTTTTTTGCATTCATTGAGTTAGTCCATGAAAATAAATTTCATGCTCAGATGATCATAGCTTATTGAATTTAAAATGACATAAATCTTAAATCATGGGTTGCCTCCCATGGAGCGCTCTTTTATTGTCACTAGCTTGACATTGGGGCTTTCTTTTATGGTGGTTGAGGATTGTAGTGCCTCAGCTTGTCTCCCCTGACTGTGATCCTCCTCTTTGTACTCTGGTGTTCAATTTCAGCGTGCTCTAATGAGAGTATGTTGCTGACAGTGTAATAGTCATCAGTCTGTCGGCTTGCTCCCAGTTGTTGATATATCAATTGCACTTTGTCACCTTTGGAAAGCCCCTCTGTTGGAATCTTCCTATTCTTCCAACCCCTTTTTGTTTCGTTTCTGGGTTTCATCCTTTCTTTCGTTGACCTTTCTTTTCTGGCTGTAGGCTTACCTTGGGGATCTTTCATCCTTTCAGTGGCTAATACTCCAATATTCTCTTGGACTTCATCATCAGTTTGCACAATCTTTTGCCTTGGGATGTTGTTGTGAATCGCCTTGTTGCTTTCTTCCTTTAACTGTGATTCTTCCTTGTCAAGTTCCATATAGTTTTTCTTCTCATTACCAAACTGTGCTTCTGATAACACCTTCAGAGTGACACTCTTATCATGCATTCTAAGAGTTAATTCTCCTTCCTCTATGTCTATGATAGCTCTAGCAGTGGCCAAGAATGGCCTTCCCAGAATAATAGAGTCACCATCATCCCCTTCTGAATCTAGAACCACGAAATCTGCAGGGTATATGAAATTGTCCACCTTGACCAGAAGGTTTTCAATCATACCCCTGGGGTATACTGTTGACTTATCTACTAGCTCTAGAGATATCTGTACTGGTTTAACTTCCTCTATATGCAGCTTTTTTACCAAGGAGGATGGTATTAAGTTGATACTTGCTCCTAGATCGCACATTGCTTTAGTGATGGTTAATTCTCCAATGGTGCAAGGTAGCAAAAAGCTCCCTGGATCTTCAATCTTAGGGGGAAACCCTTTTTGAATCAAAGCCCTGCATTCCTCAGTGAGCAGTATGGTTTCCTTCTCATGCCAACTTCTTTTCTTGTTGATAAGCTCCTTCAAAAACTTGGCATACAGAGGCATTTGCTCAAGTGCTTCAGCCAAGGGAATATTGATTTCCAGCTTTTTGAAAGTTTCAAGGAACTTGTGAAAATGCTGGTCCTTGGTTTCTTTGTTGAACCTCTGGGGATATGGCAGTGGAGGTACAAAGGTTTTCTCTGCTTGCTGCTTTTGATTCTTGGTTGGCTCTTCAACTGCTTCATTTCCTTTTTTTGGAATTTTTGATTGTTCCTCCTTTGCTTGAGTTTGCTTTGAAGCTTCCTTGCTTGCCATTGCATCATCATCATTGGCTTCCTCTATGTGTGTTGGCTGTTCCTCTTCTATTGGTCTTTTGCTGCTCTCTACTTGCTTCTTAGTAGTGTCATTGTTGCTCATCAATGTTCTCCCACTCCTTAATTGTATTGCCTTGCATTCTTCCTTAGGATTTGGGATTGTGTCACTCGGCAGTGAGCTTGAAGGTCTCTCAACAGAAATCTGTTTGGAGATTTGCCCCATCTGCCTCTATAGGCTCTTCAGGGAGGCTTCATGATTCTTGGTTGTCATTTCCTGGTGTTTCAACATTTTGTCTATCACGGCCTCCAAGTTAGTGATTCTTTGGGCTTCAGGTGATACTTGAGGTGGGTTATGAGATGTGGGTGGTGGATGGTAGGCATTTTGGTTGGTGGGTTGGTTATTAGATTGGTACTGGTTGGGGTTGGGGTAGTTGTTTTGAGGTTTTCTGTAGGGGTTTTGGTTAGTCTGCTGCTGGTTGTGGTTTTGGTTGCTTTTTGGGTTGTTTTGGTTTGAGTTCCTCTGCCATGGTTGTTAGTTTTGGGTATGATTATCTCCCCATCTGAGGTTTGGGTGGTTCTTCCAGGATGGATTATATGTATCACCATACACTTCAGTTGGTCCTTGGTTGTGCATATACTGTACTTGCTCTTGTTGTTGTTCTTCTTGAGTTTTTTCATTTTGTCCCCATGTAGTTGATGGTTGGCTAGTGTTAACTGCTGCAACTTGGAGACTATCAATCATCTTGGCCATTTGTTCAAATTGTTGTTGAATTTGCTGCTGTATCATCTTGTTTTGAGCCAAGATTGAGTCCACTCCTTCTAGCTCCATTACTCCTCTTCTTTGTGATGGTTGGCGGTTTCTTTGATGAGCAAAGAAATATTGGTTGTTAGCCACCATATCAATGAGATTTTGAGCTTCCTCTGCAGTTTTCATGAGTTGCAAGGAACCTCCAGCTGAATGATCCAAAGCTTCTTGAGATTTCAATTTTAAGCCCTCATAAAAATTCTGCAGCTTATCCCACTCAGTGAACATTTCAGGAGGACATTTCCTGATTAGAGCCTTGTATCTCTCCCATGCCTCATGGATGGGTTCAGCCTCCATTTATGTAAATGTTTGTACCTCAGTCTTCAACCTTATGATCCTTTGAGGTGGGTAAAATTTGGCAAGGAACTTGGTTACCAAATCATCCCAATTGTTGATGCTATCTCTTGGAAAGGATTCCAACCATTGAGTGGCCTTGTCTCTGAGAGAAAATGGGAATAGCAATAGCTTGTAGCTGTCAGGAGGCACACCATTAGTTTTAACAGTGTTACAAATCCTCAAGAAGGTGGATAGGTGTTGGTTCGGATCTTCAAGTGGTCCTCCACCAAAAGAGCAATTATTTTGAACCAAAGTGATAAGTTGTGGCTTTAGTTCAAAATTGTTTGCATTGACATTTGGAGTTAAGATGCTACTTCCACAATGTCTAGGATTTACAAAAGTATAGGAAGCTAAAACTCTCCTCTGGGGTGGAATGTTATTGTTGTTGTCTGCTCCTCCTGGTGGATTAGTTGAATGTTCCTCCATATCTTGGAATTCTTCTTCTGATTCCTCTTCTCCAACAATATTTTTCCCTCTTTCAGCTCTTCTTAACCTTCTAAGAGTTCTTTCGTCTTGTTCATGAAAGATGGGTGTATTTCTTCTTGTACCTGACATACAAGCAGAACATAAGAAACACACAAACCAGTGACACTTCAATCTATTGCTAGAATGAAGTTTTAGTTAGCTTAAGCAAAAATTCAAACAGTTAGTGGGTTAATTGAAAATTAAAGGAACAGAAAAAAAATGCTAGATCTAGATCACCACCTCACTTAATCATTGTCAATCTAATCAATCCCCGGCAACGGCGCCAAAAATTTGATGGGATATTTTCGCGGAAAAACGAATTTCTCCGAAACACCCAAATCTAACCGGCAAGTGCACCGGGTCGCATCAAGTAATAATAACTCACGGGAGTGAGGTCGATCCCACAGGGATTGAAGGATTGAGCAATTTTAGTTTAGTGGTTGATTTTTTAGTCAAGCGAATCAAGATTTGGTTGAGAGATTTGTGATTTGCAGAATTTAAATTGCATAGAAAGTAAAGGGAATGGGTAATTGGCATGAAATTAAAGAGAACTGAAATTTAAAGTGCTGAATCTTAAAGAACAAGAAATTAAATGGCAGAAACTTAGAACGCAAGAAATGTAAATTGCAGAATCTTAAAATGCAAGAAATGTAAATGGCTTGAATTGTAAAGGGAATTGGGAGTTGGATTTGCAGGAATTAAACGAGGAAAAGTAAATTGCAACAAAGAGAGAAGTAAAGAAGGACTTGAATCAAACCGGATCTTAAAACAGAAAAGTAAAATGAGCATGAAAACTGTAAACAGAGGATGTAAACTGAGAATTCAGATCTCAGGACCCAAGAGACTAGAAAACCAAGTCTAGATCTCAATGCCTTCCTAGATCCAACAAGAACAATTGCAAAGAAAATGTAAATTGCAAAGAAAGTAGATGAAAAGCAATTAACCGAAACTGAATTCAATTGTGCAGTAAAATTAAACAAGATCCCAAGGTGAGATTGAAACAGAATTTCTTCAACTCTCCACCCAAAATCCAATACAAGAAAAGTAAAGAGTGCTGGGCAAGAACAAGGAAGAAGAGAGATCAATTCTCCTCCCAAATTCTCTTGAATTAAAACAACAATGCTAGGAAAAATAAAAGTGAGCTCCAAGCCAAAACCGAAAAGAAAGCTCTTTTGCAAAACTAAAAGTGAAGCTCCCTTCAAAACTTAAATTCTAATCTATTTATACACTTTCTTCAAATGGTTTTCAAGCCTTCAATTGGGCCTTTGCTCTTGGTGGAATTGGGTTGAGAGAGGCCTTGGTTGATTGCTCTTGGAGTTTGGAGAAGAACCGAATTGAACTGGGTTGGAATCATGAAAGCTTGAGTAAAAGTTGGAGTAAAAGTTAGGGGTCTAACTTTTGCTCCAACTTTTCACATCAGCACCCTTGTTTTGCTGATACCAACGTTGGGGCAAAAGTTAGGGGTTTAATTTTTGCTCCAACGGTGGCCTCCCCTTGGTTTTTCATGGCGCCAACGTTAGCCAAAAAGTTAGGGGGCTAACGTTGGCGCAAACTTTTGCTAGTCCAGGGAGTGTTTTTCATGTGCCAACGTTAGCCAAAAAGTTAGGGGGCTAACGTTGGCGCAAACTTTTTGTGCATCCAGGGAGTGTTTTTCATGCCAAAAGTTAGCCAAAAAGTTAGGGGCCTAACTTTTGCTCCAGCTTTTGCCCAAAAGTTAGCCAAAAGTTAGGGGTCTAACTTTTGCTCCAGCTTTTACTTCCTGGTTCATAATTAATCCAAAAGTTTGAGCCAAAGTTTGAGGGCAAACTTTTGCTCAAACTTTTTGTTCTCTCTTCTTCCTAGCCCTTCCTTCTTGCATCAACCTTTCTCCAAGCTTTCTTCACCTATCATTAATCAACCAAACACATCAAAGCTATGCTCAAAATCATGAGATATTCATTCTTTCATAATATATGACAATTATAGCATAAAACCTCATGAAATAGCATGAATTCATACATGGTTGATTAAATCAAAGGAAACATGAAAATCTACCCAATTGGCTTGCTTTTGGCTCAAGAAAGTGCATAATTCAATTGAGAACAAAAGAAAAAGGCTAGTGAAACTAGGCTAAGATGTCTTGTCATCAATTCCCTAAAAAGTTTCCTACCAAGACGCCCGATTATGACAGGTTGGCAAGGTGAAAACCAAATTCACCGCCCGATCACGACAAAGCTACAGGTCGGCAAGGTGAAAACCAAAATTCACCACCCGATCACGATAAAATCGGCAAAGTTATAAAAAAGTAACCCATAAAAAGGGATTACTAAAAATAACTCGGACCGAGCCGGCGTAAAGAAGTCGGACGAATCAATCAAAGCCACAAAAGTTATAAAAAAGTGATCCATAAAAGAGGTCTGACGAGGATTAGAAAAAGTGGATTGCTATAAATAACTTAGGATAGACCGACATGAAGAAGTCGGACCAACCAGCCAAAGCGACAAAAAGTTATAAAAAGTAAAGCCATAAGAAAGAGGCCTGGCCAGCCCTGAAAATGGATTACTAGAAATAACTTAGAAGGAACCGACATGATGAAGTCGGCCAAACAAAACTACAAAAGTTATAAAAAGTAATCCATAAAAAGAGACCTGACAAGGTCCAAAGAAAATGGATTACTAGAAATAACTTAGAAGGGACCAACATGATAAAGTCGGCCCAACAAAACTACAAAAAGTTATAAAAAGTAATCCATAAAAAGAGACCTGACAAGGTCCAAATAAAATGGATTACTAGAAATAACTTAGAAGGGACCGACATGATGAAGTCAGCCCAACAAAACTACAAAAAGTTATGAAAGGTAATCCATAAAAAGAGACCTGGCACGGTCCAACTAAAAAATGGATTACCAGAAATAGCTTAGAAGGGATCGACATGAAGAAGTCGGCCCAAACCGATTAAAGTTACAAAGTTTTAAAAGTAATCCATAAAATAGACTCAGCGAGGTCCAACTAAAAATAGATTACTAGAAATAATTTAGAAGGGACCGACATGAAGAAGTTAGCCCAAGCCAATTAAAGCGACAGAGTTATAAAAAGTAGATCCATAAAAAGAGATCTGGCGAGGTCCAATTAAAAATGGATTACTAAAAATAACTCGAGAAGGATCGACAAGAGAAGTCGGACCAACGAAGGGCATGCGCTAAAAGGGACACAACTCTGCTCAAAAAGCCACGACTCCACGACAAGGCTATCAAAATTGTTCAGACTGACTAAAAAGTGTTCTACGAGAACACTAAAAAGTCGTCAGACAAGTTAGCCCAGAGGTCATCTTGCCAAAACAGGAGACAGACAAAACAAGATCTGATCAAAAAGAGGTCGGACAGCAAAGTGCCAACACTCTACAAAGATCCACAAAAGGGACAAAGACATCTTACAACGGCCAGAGGAAGGCCAGAAATGCTTTGCTGAAAGGTACGAAGTCTTGAAAAAAGACACTACTTAAAAGGCAAAAGCACAAATTAGAACGGCGCTAAAAAGTCATCCAAACAAACAATAGAAAGGTTCCTCATCGGAACACTACCTAAAAAGTTGTTGGATTATGACTAAAAAGCCCGAGCAGTGAAGACAAACAAGTCGGAATAAGACTGAGAAGTCCTCTCAACAAACTAAAAAGGGAAATACTAGACTCGCACAAGGAGAAACTACTCAAGATCGACCAAAGTCAGGATGCTTGAGCACGACTTCCCCAAAGAGATCGAAGCTCTGAAAGTACGATCTCACGGAAAGGTCTGAACTCAAGCAGGGGCAAAGTCGTACAGGTCGACGTCAGCTAAGAAGAGGCGCAAGTACGATCTCAAAAAAGAACAAGCCAAAAGGTTGGGAAACAAATTAAAGCTCAAATGTGCTTAGCTAAAAGGGATACAACTCCGCTCAAAGAAGGCACAATCTCAAACAGAGCTACGAACGTCATCCGAGACTAAAAAAGGTTCAATATAAAGAACACTAAAAAGTCATTGGACAAGTCACTAAAAGCCTAGATATCAAGCCGCAAGGATAACTTCGCCAAAGTAGAGGGTTTTGTCAACACAAACTTAAAGCAAGGCGTGATCCAGAAGGCAAGGGTAGAAAACCCACACTACCACTCAAAAGAGGTCGGACTGAGAAGTACCAAACCTCTAGAAAATCTGTAAGGATTGCAAAGTAATGAAGAAACAAGCCAGACAGATGCTCGAGCATGACTTCCCTAAAGAGATCGAAGCTCTGAAAGCACGACCTCACGAAAAAGTCGAACTCAAGCAGGGGCATTATTCATGCATCGGTTCGAACTGTAATGAACCGGGTTGGCCGACCTCTTAGAAGGTTGGCCCATGACCGACCTCTTAGAAGGTTAGCCCATGACCGACCTCTTGGAAGGTTGGGCCATGACCGACCTCTTCACAAAGAGCTTGGACAAATCACCATAAGAGGCCCAAGCAAGCCCAAACGAAGGGACGCAGCCCAATCTAAAGGAAGCCAAAGCCTAGAAAGATAAGGACGGTTCCCTTAAAGATAAGATGACTTCAATCAAAGATAAGATAAGATAAGATAACTATCTTATCTCTAGAAAGGTCACTCCACACTACTATAAATACACTGTAGCACCCAGGTATAACTCATACTCTGATTCTACAAAAAACCTGCTTAATACCATTGCTAACTTAAGCATCAGAGTCCCTTGCAGGTACCACCACCCTCCAGTGACAAAGGATCAGCAGCACCCTCAGTCCAACAGCTCCGACCACCCTTATCAAGTTGGATACAACAGCTCTGGCCAGTACAAGAGATCTCGTCCGAGATCGACCTACAGTTTCAGGTAACCCTCGGAATAACTCCCAACCCCGGAATTCTAACCAATGTTGATGCACATGTTTGTCCATTCCTTGTGAGACGACCCGAGGTTTGAATACTTCGGTTTACTTTTATTGGGGTTGAACTTTGTGACAACCATCTATTAAAATTTGATTGAGAGTTATTAGTTGGTTTGGAACAATACTTGCAACGTAAATATTTTGTGAAATTCTCTACCAACAATAATTCTCTTCTATCAGCTGTCCAATGAAATTTTGGACATCTCAGACAAGCCATCATAGAACACGCCTAAGATGGACCACTCTGAGAGCATGTCAGGAGGACATCTCCTAATCAATTGCTTGTATCTTTCCCAAGCTTCATAGAGGGATTCACCTTCTCTGTGTCTGAAGGTTTGAACTTCCACTCTAATCTTGCTCATCCTTTGAGGGGGAAAGAACTTAGCCAGAAAAGCATTAACTAGCTTTTCCCAAGAGTCAAGACTCTCTAGGTTGGGCATCCAACCAGAACTTAGCTTTGTCTCTTAAAGCAAAGGGAAAGAGCATCAGCTTGTAGACTTCAGGATTATCTCCATTAGTCTTTACACCATCACAGATCTGTAAAAATTCTGCTAAGAACTGATGCGGATCTTCCAGTAGAAGTCCATGGAATTTGCAGTTCTGCTGTAGAAGAGAGACTAACTGAGGCTTAAGCTCAAAATTGTTAGCTCCAATGGCAGGTACAACAATGCTTCTGCCATAAAAGTCAGAGGTAGGCATGGTGAAGTCACCAAGGAAAGATTCAAAGGAGCAACTATTCCCAAGAACATAGACACATTCAAAAAATGCAAGGATTAAACAAAGAAAAGAAAAATATTTTTGAAAAATTTTTTAGAATTTTCAAAAATTTGAAGAAGAAGAAAATAAAAATTAAAGACTCAAATAAAATAAAATAAAATAAATTACCTGATCTAAGGAGTAAGACAATCTGGCAGTTTTTCCAAACTCAACAATCTCTGGCAACGGTGCCAAAAATTTGGTGCGTGTGTACGCAAAACCACACTATTTCATACAATGGTAGTAGTACCAGCAAGTGCACTGGGTCATCCAAGTAATACCTGAGCGAGTCAGGATCGATCCCACGAGGATTGTGGCTTGAAGCAAGCTTATGGTTGTCTTGCAGGTCCTAGTAAGGCGAAATCAGAAGGAGTTGGATTATTAAGAAGTTAGCTATTAGGAATTATATGATGGGAATAGAGTTGAGAGTTGGAGTTGGTTTGTCTTTCTGAAGTAACTCTGGTACCACTATCTTCTTTGCTTGGGGATGATCTTTTTCTATGGCAGGCTATTAGTGATCAAAGCCACGCCAATGGTCCGTGATCTCCTCTGCTACAGATTGAACATGGCCATGGCCAGTGGCCGTGATATTCAATCTGATGAAGGGTAAAGTGCATAGAAGTCTATTCTCTTGGCGATCCTACTCGAAATGCCACAGACAAGGTCGAATCTTCCTGATCAGAGAATGCTGCTTCTATGGATTCTAGCCTATACCACGGAGACCTTAATCTCCCCGGAGAATGGCTGAACTGGTGTCTCGAGAAGTCTCCAACGAAATCCATAGCTGTTGGCTACTGCTTTTCTTCTAGGTACTCACACGAACCCAAGTAGATGCGGGTGTTTGTCAGGCACGTTCGTCTTAATGTGATGAACAGAGGCAATTTGTTAGATCGTCTTATTCATCATGATGAAGATCAGGATATACATCTTAGTGATAGATCAAACACGGATTGAAGAAGAAGAAATAGTACTTTTATTAATTCATAGGACTCAATAGAGCTCTTCCCCTCAATTTAGGAGGTTTAGAAACTCATATTGAAAATAAAAACAATGGAAAAACGAAAATAATGGCAGACCTCCCTCTATAGGAGGTGTAAAAGTGATAAAAGATCTAAGACTGAAAGTCGTCAAAAGACTCTGAATTACATAAAGTTAATCCCTTAGATAGATGACTAGTAGGGTAAAATAGTCTATTTAGTGCTAAAATCTACTTCTGGGGCTCACTTGGTGAATGTTTGGGCTGAGCTTTGATGAGATCCACGTGCATTGAGGTCTCTTGGGCATGGAATGCTAGCTAGGGGGTCCTCTCTGGGCCTTTGGACGCTGGGCTCTGCTCTTTGGGTGCTAGACGCTTGGAAAGGGACAGAAAGCTAGCGTTGGATGCCAGTTTTGGGCCTTCTAATTCGAAGAAAAATATAAACTACTATATATTGCTGGAAATCTCTGGAAGTCATCTTTCCATAGCCATTGAGAGTGCTCCATTTGGACTTCTGTAGCTCTAGAAAAGCTCTTCCTAATGCAGGCCAGTCAGATTTGGACAACATCTGCAGTGCTTTCTCTGTCTCTGAATCAGACTTCTGCTCCAGCTCCCTAATTTCAGCCAGAAAATACTTGAAATTGTACAAAAACACAAAAACACATAGTAGAATCCAAAAATGTGATTTTAACACTAAAACCTATAAAAACTTAACAAAAACTAAATAAAAACTACTAAAAACTATATAAATATGATGTCAAAAAGCGTATAAAATATCCGCTCATTATGCACTAACGGTGGCACTAACGTTGCATGCATAAGCCACTTTGGGCATTGCCACTGGCATTGGTGCCAAACGTTGGTGTGCCAACGTTCTTCAAGTCACGCGTACACGTCGCCCACGCGTGCGCGTCAACGCTGTTTTTGGCCATGTCACGCGTATGCGTCGCCCATGTGTGCGCATGACTGGCGTTAATGACACAACGTTAGTCCATTAATGCTCTTCTCACGTGTGTGCGTCTTCGATGCGCATGCCTGGCTTGTCAATTTTCCACTTTCATGCGTACGCGTCGCCTACGCATACGCGTCGTAGCCAATTTTTCCAGCTCCAACTTGAAAATTTGTCAAAGACGTTAGTGTGCTAACTTGACGTAATGTTAGCACACTAACGTTGGCACCATATTATTTGCTAGTAACGTTGGTGAGTCAACTTTGGGGATACCAACGTTGCTTGTTAACTTTCAAATGTTAGTGGGCAACGTTAGTGAGCCAACTTAGGCCACTAACGTTGCTCACTCTCCCTTGGCAACGTTGATGGGCAACATTGGTGAGGTAACTTTGGCTACTAATGTTGCTTCTCCCCTTCTTTGGCAACGTTGGTAGGCAATGTTGGTGAGCCAACTTGGGCCACCAACGTTTCTCCCCTTCTTCATAGGCAACGTTAATAGGCAACGTTGGTGAGCCAAATTTGGCTACCAACGTTGCTTCCTTTCCTCTTTGGCATGTTGATGGGCAATGTTGGTGAGCCAACTTTGGCCACCAATGTTGCCTCCTCCTCCATAGGTAACGTTAATAGCAAGGAATTGGAACTCAATTATTTACAATCTGCCATTGATCTACTTTATATGATTGTGAATGAAGTTTAGAACCATTGATTCATGACGGATTATAATATCTCCAATCCCTAATGAATCTCACCCATTGTTGCTCTTCCTTTCAATTACTTTAAATTTCTTGTTATCTTTGATTCCCAGCACCCAGAACCCATTTACATTTCATGCAATTTATCTTTCATTGCTATTTACATTCTTGCTTTTTCTTTTTTGTCATTTAAGTTTCAGCTCTTTAATTTCTTGTCATCTAAGTTTCTACCATTTACCTTTCACAATTTACTCTCAACTCTTTATTCTTCAGCAATTTAAATTTAGTATAGTTACTTTCTTTGTCAATTACATTCTGTTCATTCAATTACACTAAAATCATCAAATATTAGCTTGACTAGATAAATTACCTAACTAAAGTTGCTTAATCCATCAATCCCTGTGGGATCGACCTCACTCAACAGTGAGTTATTACTTGGCGATTTGGTACACTTGCCGAAGGAATTTGTGTTGTGCAAATTTCCTGTCATCAAATTTTTGATGCCATTGCCAGGGATTAATTCAGATTGACAATGATTAAGTAGGTGATAGTCTAGATTGAGCATTTTTCTTTGTTTTTGTTTAAGCATACTAACTGTTTGACACATTGTGTCAGCTAATTCTAACACACATTCTAGCAATAGAGTGTTCACTTTTCATTTGATTCTGAGCCAGAGAGAAATCTTCTAAGACTGAGAAGAGAAGTCAGAGGGAAAAGAGTTTTGGTGAAGAGGACTCCAAAGAGGACTTGGATCAAGTCATGGAGGACGTGATGCATGAGGAAGGGGTGGCTAACAACAATGCCCAACCTGCCAGGAGGGTGCTTGCCTCCTATATTATTCCTGATCCTAGGAACTGTGGGAGTAGTATACTCACTCCTAATGTACATGCCAACAATTCTGAGCTTTAACCTCATCTCATTACTTTGGTCCAGAATAATTATCAATATGGAGGAGGTGCTTTGGAGGACCCTAATCAACACCTATCCGTTTTCCTAAGGATATGTTACACCGTCAAAACTAATGGAGTACACCTAGATATCTATAAGCTACTACTATTTCCTTTCTCTCTAAGGGACAAAGCAACTCAGTGGTTGTAGACCTTCCCAAAGGAGAGCATCACAAATCGGGATGACTTGGTTAACAAATTCTTGGCCAAGTTCTACCCCCCTCAAAGAATTATCAAACTGAAGACTGAGGTGCAAACTTTCAGACAATTAGAAGGAGAATCATTGTATAAGGCTTGGGAGAGGTATAAAGCACTGATAAAGAGATGTCCTTCAGATATGTTCATTGAATGGGTGAAGCTTCAGAACTTCTATGAAGGTATCTCTATGAAAGCAAGAAAGGCACTGGATTATTCTTTAGGAGGGTCACTTCAAATCATGAAAACTCTAGAGGAGGCACATAATCTCAATCACATGGTGGCTAACAACCAGTATATTTACTCCACAGACAGACAAGCAACTCCCAAGAGAGGTGTATATGAGCTTGAGGGTGTGGATGCTATCCTAGCCCAGAACAAGCTAATTGATGCACGGAAACTTATCTCTCAGCAAATTTCCCTTCAGCAAGTTTACCGAATTGTCGTCAAGTAAAAACTCAAAATAGAGTGAGGTCGAATCCCACAGGGATTGATTGGTCAAGCAACTTTAATTAGAGGAATGTTCTAGTTGAGCTAAGCAAAAATTGAGTTGAGGAATTGCAGAAAATTAAATGGTGAAAAAGTAAATAACAGAAAATGTAAATACTGGAAATAAATGGTAGAAAGTAAATTACAGAATCTTAAATGGGGATTTGGGAAGATGAGCATAAAAGTAAAAGGCAGAAATTAAAGAGAATGGGTAAGATTAGAAATGGGGGATTCATTGGGCTTAGGAGATGTTGCATTCTCCGGATCAAATTCATTCTCATCTCTTCCTCAATCAATGCATTCATCGATCTCTTTGGTAATCTTAAGTGATTGGATCCCAATTCCTTGGCAACCCAATCTCTCTAAACTTGAACAATTGCCCAATTCCTTGATTTAATTGCTCATGAGAAGAGATGAAGTATGGTCACTGATTATACCACATGTATTTCAAAATCAAAGTATTGGTAGGATTATATGTCACTATATCCATCCAAACCCCAATTTGTTCCAACATGAGAAAGCAGCATTTCTAGCATGATCTCCTCATTCCTCTTCCAAGGTTTCGAGGAGATCCAAGTATGAATAGCCTTTTTTCCAAGACAACTACCTAATTGGATGAAGATTGAAAGCTTTCTAGTAAAATCAAGAGAAAAGAAAGAAGAAGAATAATGAAAACTATTATTGATCCATCAAATTATAACAGAGTTCCCTAACCCAATAAAAAGGGGTTTAGTTATTCATAGCTCTGGAAATGGAAGATGATAGAGAAGAGTGCATTCTGAAATTCAACTAGAAGTTACAAAGGAAGTAAAATATACAAAGTATTGTTCTCAAGTTCCAGATCCTCTTTTTAATTCAAAACTATCCCTATATATACTACTCTTCTGATCTTCTAGTTAGCTCTTCAAGTCTTGGATATCGGCCCTTGATCTTTAGTTGAAGCAGTTATAGTCTTTAGTGGGCTCAGCTTTGCTTGCAGAAAGAATGTGAGTTAGGCATGATAGGAAGTTAGTTAGGGCATTAGTGGTGTTAATGTTAAGTGAAAATTTGGGTTCAAAAACGTTAGTGACGATAACTTTGTCACTAACGTTCCAAACTAGTTGATCCAAGTTAACTTCAACGTTAGTGGTACTAACGTAACCACTAACGTAGCCTCTTAGCCCTTCACAAGCGTTATTGGCACTCACTTTTACCAATAACGTTGCTCCTTGTCCCTCTCTTCCACGTTAATGATCCACGTTAGTGTAACTAACATGGCCCTTAACGTGGGCATGCCCAAGCTTGGAGAGCGTTAGTGACACTTACCTTTGTCACTAACGCTTCAAAGTGCCCCTTTCTCCCACGTTAGTGCTTCACGTTAATGGCATTAATGTGACCACTAACGTGGGTATGCTTGCCATCTCCAACGTTAGTGACAAAGGTTAGTGTCACTAACGTTGGCATATCATCCCTTGCTCTACGTTACCCTTCACGTTAGTGGTCTTAACGTGACCACTAACCTAGGAAATCTTGGCCTGATCCAACGTTAGTGACAAAGGTGAGTGTCACTAACGTTGGCGATTTCCTCTCCTTCCACGTTAGAGTTCACGTTAATTAGATTAACGTGACTCTTAAGGTGGCTATATGTGGCCTTTTGGAACGTTAGTGGTGCTTACTTTTACCACTAACGTTGGAGCTTCTTTTTCCTTCCACGTTAGTTCCCACGTTAGTGTAACTAACGTGGCAACTAACGTGGGTTATGATGGCTTTCAAGGGCGTTATTGGTGGTAACTTTACCGCTAACGTTGCAAGATTGCTCCCTTTCTACGTTAGTGGTCACGGTAGTGAGACTAACGTGGCTCCTAACGTGGCTCTTCTTTGCTTTCTTTGTCCTGAAATCAAACAAACAAGGTGCATCAAAGCTTTATTTCAAGTCATGAGATCATGCATCATCCATTTTGTCATTTAATTCATGCAAAATTCTCATGAAATCATGTAAAGTTCACAATGTTTGCTTGAATCAAGATGTAAGTGCATATTCACCCAAAACTTGCTTATTTACTAAGGAAATGCATGAAACTATCCTAAAATAGTAAAGAAAAAGGTCAGTAAAACTGGCCAAAATGCCCTAGCATCACTAATGCACCAACAAATCCAGTAGCAGATGAAAATAATGGCAAAAAGGATGGATGGACTTAAATTAGCTACAATTAGCACAACAAGCCAAGCCTCAAATACATGGGGTCAAAATGAAGAAAGCTTTGAGGCATACAACAATGAGCAGCAGCCTGAGCAAGTCTAATATATGCACAATATAAGCTCTTCTCACAATGATTTCCATGGGACACATACAATTCCTCATGGAGGAACCATCCCAACTTGAGGTGGGGAGACAATCAGAACCAATGGCAGAAGAACTCCAATCCCAATAACTTTTGCAATACAAACAATTACAACTAACCACCCACTAACAACAACCAATTCAGAAAACCCCAAAACTCAAATCTCCAACCTCAAAATACTTCACAATGGAATCAAAACAACCACCCCACACCCTCATTTAACCACTCTTCAAATGGCTCCAACAACTTCCATCAATAACCATCACACCCCATGCAAGCACAACCATAGTTAGAGTCTCAAAAGATCTATAATTTAGAAGCAATAATGGAGAAATTCATCCAAAGTCAAGAAATGGCAAGGAAGGATTATGCCATGACACTCAAAAACCAAGAGGCCTCAATAAGAAATCTTGAAAGACAGATGGGACAAATGGCTAAACAAATCACAAAGATAGGTGACAAGTGAGCAAATGCCTTCCCTAGTGACACTGAAGACAACCCAAAGGACAAAAGAAAAGCTACAAAATAAGAGGAGTGTAAGGCAATCACATTGAGAAATTGGAAGATTATGGAAAAAGAAGCCACCATTTAGGAAGAACATGACAGAGAAGTTCCAAAAGAAAAGATAAAGGAGAGAAGTGAGGAGGATTACAAGACCGAAGACTCACAAATCTCAAAGGAAGACAAGAACATCCTTAAACAACAGCCACAAGAGAAGAAGGAAGAGGTGAAGCCATATATCCCTGGTGTGCGAATCTCCACGCTTCGTACAATTGAACCAACAAGTGCACTGGGTCGTCTAAGTAATACCTGAGTGAGTTGGGGTCGATCCCACGAGGATTGTGGTTTGAAGTAAGCTATGGTTATCTTACAGGTCTTAGTCAGGTGGATAGAAGAGTTGTTGGATTTGGAAGATGGAATTACAAGGTTTGATTATAAGAAGATGTTGGTATGTTTGTGATTGCATAAAAGAAAATAAAGAAAAAGGGTAATCAGAACTCAGAAGTCATGTAAACTATGATAAGAAGGTGGTTAATACTTGGAGATGCTTTGTCCTTTTGGATTAACTCTGGTATTACTGTATTCTTTAAGTGTGAATAATTTCTTCTATGGCAGTCTGTATGTGATTAATGCTAGTTTGAGCAGCTGCCAATACTCCTCCAGATCTGAACCCCAGGGTTAGTGCGAATCCATTCTGATTGAGGGTGAAGCTCCTGTAGTCCATTCTCTTTGGTGATCTTACTCAAAATGCCACGGACAAGGTCGGATCTTCCAGTTTAGAGGATGCTGTGCCTTTGGGTTCTAACCTCTACCACAGAGACCTTAATCTCCCCATACTTCGGCTGAACTAGTGTCTCGAGAAGTCCCCAATGAAGTCGTGGATTAGCCATCTAAGAGATGTATAATCAAGCTGGTGGTTCATCATTGTCCGATGAAAGACTCACTCTGAACCCATGTTGAATGTGATAACCTTATGCCAGTTCAACGCATTCATATTGATGAAGAACGAATATACATCTTAGAATAGAGAATTAAACACGAGTTGAGAAAGAACAGTAGTACTTTTATTAATCCATTAAACTCAGTAGGGCTCCTCCCCTCAACCTAGGAGGTTTAGATACTCATACTGATAGAAAATATAATCATAAACAAAATATGGCTGAAAGTTCGTAGAGATTATGTAAAATATCCCTTAAATACTAAACTAATGACTAAGGATTACATAAGAAGGGTAACACAATCTTTCTAGCGCTAAAATCCACTTTTGGGGCCCACTTGGTGAGTGTTTGGGCTAAGCTTTGATGAGATCCATGTGCTAAGAGGCCTCTAGGGCATTGAACGTTGGCTAGGGGTCCTCTTTGGGCGTTTGGACGCTGGTCTCCTCCTTTCGGCACTGGATGCCTGGAATGGGGCAGGAGGCTGGTGTTGGACACCAGTTTTTTGCCTTTAACTCTGAAGCAAAGTATAGACTATGATATATTGCTGAAAAGCTCTAGAAGTCAAATTTCCATAGCCGTTGAGAACACGCCATTTGGACTTTTGTAGCTCTAGAAAAGCTCTTTCAAGTGGAAGGAGGTCAGATCCAGACAACATCTGCAGTAATTTCTTTGTCTTTGAATCAGACTTTTGCTCCACCTCCTCAATTTCAGCCAGAAAATACCTGAAATTGCATAAAAACACACAAACTCAGAGTAGAATCCAAAAAATGTGAATTTAACACTAAAATCTATGAAAATATAATAAATCTTAAACAAAACATGCTAAAAACTATATGAAAATGATGCCAAAAAGCGTATAAAATATCTGCTCATTACAACACCAAACTTAAACTGTTGCTTGCTCCCAAGTAACTAAAAACATAGTAGGATAAAAAGAAGAGTAGGTTACAATAAATCTCAGAGTTTCCAATGAAGCACAGTTTCAATTAGATGAGCGGGACTTAGTAGCTTTTTGCTTCTGAATAGTTTTGGCATCTCACTATCCATTGAAACTCAGAAGTGTTGGTCTCTTTAAGAACTTAGAATCCAGATGATATTATTAACTCTCGTAGTTTAGTTCTTTTTTATTCTTGAACACAACTTTTAGAGTCTTGGCCGTGACTTTAAGCACTTTGTTTTTCAATATTACCACCAGATACATAAATGCCACAGACACTTTAACTGGGTGAACCCTTTCGGATTGTGATTCAGCTTTGCTAGAATCCCTAAATAGAGGTGTCCAGAGTTCTTAAGCACACTCTTAGGATCTTTGAATCTTTTTACCCTCACCTTTTGACTTAAAGGGTTACTGGCTTTTCGCTCTTGTCTTTTGGTTTAAAGAGCTATTGGCTATTTCTGCTTTTTTTTTTATTTTTTTTCTATTCAATTTTTTTTCGCCATTTTATTATTTTTTTTGCATGCATATATTAATTTTTTTTCTTTTGCAACATGCTTTTTCTTTTTCTTTTTGCTGCTTTTTCTTGCTTCAAGAATCAATTTTTGGATTTTTCAGATTACCAATAATAATTTTTCTTTTTCGTCATTCCTTCAAGAGCCAACATTCTAAAATTCCAACTTCGAATATGCACTGTTTATTCATACATTCAAAAAATAAAAGCAATGCCACTACATCAAGATAATTGAACTATTCTTATTATAAACTTAAAATTCATGTATCTCTCAATTCTTTTCAATTAAAATTTTCTTTAAAGCAAGGTGAGAGATATATGGAATATTTTACAACTTTAAGACATAATTGGAAATGATCATGCAATAAGAATAAGAGAACAGACAACACAACATAACAAAAAATAGAAAAATAACATAAAAAAGGAGATAAAGAGAATGAATCCACCTTTAATGGTGGCGGCTAGTACTTCTCCTTAAGTATCCAATATAGTGCTTCATCTCTTCAATGTCACTCCTTTGTCTTTGTTGTTCTTCTCTCATGGCCCATTGGTCTTCTCTAATTTTATTGAGAATGGTTGAATGCTCTTGATGCTCCATCCTCAACTGATTCATGTTAGAGCTCAATTCTCCCATGGAAGTATGCCATTGATCCCACTAGGTTTGAGGAGGAAAATACATCCCTTGAGGCATCTCAGGGATCTCATGCTAAGGCGGTTACACAGGTTCATGTGCATGCTCTCTAGTTTGCTCCATCCTCTTCTCCGGATCTCTCTTCGGATTTCCGAATATTCATTCTTCTTGAACCTGAAAGGGACCTCAGGGATCACCTTCTTTTCTGCCACTACTTCATAGAAGTGGTCTTGGTGGGCTTTATTTGATGAATCTCTCCATCTCCCAAGATTCAGAGGTGGCGGCTACTACCATTCTTTTCCTCTTTCTAGAGGATTCTCCAACCTTGGGTGCCATAAGTGGTAATGGAAAGCAAAAAGCCACGCGTTTCCCATACCAAACTTAAAAGCTTTGCTCGTCCTCGAGCAAAAATAAAGAAAAAAGAAGAATGAAGTAGAAGAAGAAGAAAATAGAAGGAGATGTTGGGAGAGGGCAATTCGGCCAAGGGGGTTTTGATGTGTATGAGAGGTGTGTGTATGAAGGGTTAGAATGAGGGGTAAATATAGGAGTGGGCTAGGGTTGGGTTCGGTCATGGGTGGGAAAAATGGGAGAAAAATTTGATTTTGAAGTGGGTTGGGGTTGGTGGGAGTTATGATGGGTTTGGGGAAGTGATATGGATGTGATTGGGCTAGGGTTTATAGGGAAGTGTGTATGGAAAAGTGTGAAAGTAAAAAGGAAGAAGCGGGGTAAGTAAAGATGCTGTGGGACCCACTGGTCCTGAGAGGTTAGGGAATTCAGATTCCCTGCCCTCTGCATTGGCGTTGAACGCCCAGGGTCTATTCCCTAGCTGGCTTTCAACTCCAGCAACACTCCATCCAGAATGTTCTGTTTTCGCTGCTGAATTTTTCTGTCTTTGTTCTGACTGCTGCACATGATCATGAACCTAAAGAAAATTTTAAAGAAAAATAAAATTAAGGAATTAAAAGAAATAGAAATAATTAATTAAGGTTGGGTTGTCTCCCAACAAGCGCTTCTTTAACGTCATTAGCTTAACGGTTAGCTCCTTACGGAGGTGTGTATGGGCTCAGAATTTTGTCCTTTACAGTGAACTTTCTTCCTGTCTTCTCATGAATGAGCTCCACATGCTCTAGAGATAGGAGACCACTCACTGTATGTGGTATGACTGTTTTCTTAGTGAAGACAACTCTCATGCCAAGTGAGAGGCCTTCTGTTGGGACTTTCTTATCCCTGCAGCCTTTAGGCACTTTCTTTCTAGTACCTTTGTTCTTAGAGCTTGTTAATGGCTGCCCAACACCAAATATAGAATTGATGTTTGGGGGTTTAGTAAAACTATACACTGAAGGAAACGGTTGGAACACTAGGTGTTGCACCATTGTCTCTTTCTTATCAGAGGGAGAATTAGGTTTGGACATCTTGAACAAGACGTAGTCCTTTCCTAGTTGGAAAACCACTTTTCCCTTTGCCACATTAATCATGGATTTTGCAGTGGCTAGGAAAGGTCTTCCGAGGATGATAGATTCATCCTCATCCTCTCCAATATCCAAGACTATGAAGTTTGCAGGGATGTAGTGATCTTCAACCTTTACCAAGACATCCTCTACTAAGGCATATGACTTCTTCATTAACTTGTCTGCCATCTCTAGTGAGATGTTTGCAGCTTGTACCTCAAAGATTTCCAACTTCTCCATTACAGAGAGTGGCGTGAGGTTTATGCTTGACCCTAGGTCACACAGAGCCTTCTCAAAGGTCATGGAGCCTATGGTGCAAGGAATCAGGAAGCGTATAGGATTTGGAAGCTTCTGAGGTAGCTTCTGCTGAATCAAAGCATGGAGTTCTTTGGAAAGCAATGGAGGTTCTTCCTCTAAAGGCTTTGAAGCAAATATCATGGCATTCAGCTTTATGAGAGCTCCTAGGTACCGAGCAACTTGCTCTTTCCTAGTGTCTTCATCCTCATCAGAGGATGAGTGTTCATCAGAACTCATGTTTTACAAAAGTTCATGCAAAAGAACCCCTATGGTCTCTACATGAGCCTTGGCTTTCTTTAGTTCTTGGATAGGGATTTCTTGAGTAGGTATTGAGCACTCAGAGGGTGTGCTTTTACTGGCATTCAACGCCAGCTCTGATGGCTCTTTAAGCGTTGAACGCCTATGCTGTATACCCTTACTGGCGTTAAACACCAGTTCCCTTACCATTTTAGGCGTTGAACGCTCAGCAGGGATGTCTTGGCTGGCGTTCAATGCCAGGTTCCCTGGCTGTTGGGGCGTTGAACGCCCAAAGAGGGCTTCTTCGCCAGCTTTGCTATCTGGTTGGGTGTTGAACGCCCAGTGAGGGCTTCCTCACTGGCATTCAGCGCCAGGCTCTTAGCCATTTTGGACGTTGAAAACCCAGTGAGATCTTCCTCACTCATGTTCAATGCCTTCTCAGTCTCTCCAAATTTGGCTTCAGCCTCAGTGGTGATGGCCTTGCACTTTTTTCTTGAGTTTACTTCAGTGTTACTAGGAAGAGTGTCAGGAGGGGTCTTAGGGATTCTCTTGCTCAGTTGACCAACTTGTACCTCCAAATTTCTGATGGAAGACCTTGTTTTAGTTTTAAAACTATGAGTGGTCTTAGAGAGGTTGGAGACTAGAGTGACTAAGTCATAAAGGCTCTGCTTAGAAGTCTCCATATTCCCTTGAGAAGATGGGAATAGTGGCCTATTGTTGAACCTATGCCGATTCCTTCCACCTTGATTATTATTGAAGCCTTGTTGAGGCTTCTGTTGATCCTTCCATGAAAGGTTAGGATGAATCCTCCATGAAGGGTTGTAGGTGTTTCCATAGGATTCTCCTATATAATTCAAGTCCTCCAGGGTGGATTGATCAGGATCATAAGCTTCTACTTCAGAAGAAGCTTCCTGAGTGCTGCCAGCTGCAGCTTGCATTCCTGTCATATGCTGAGAGATCATATTGACCTGCTGGGTCAAGATCTTATTCTGAGCCAATATAGCTTTCAGATTATCAACTTCAAGAACTCCTTTCTTCTGAGAGATTCCATTGTTTACAGGATTTCTCTCAGAGGTATACATGAATTGGTTGTTTGCAACCATCTCAATGAGTTCTCTTGCTTCTGTAGGCATTTTTTTCAAATAGAGTGATCCACCTGCAGAGTTGTCCAATGATATTTCGGACATCACAGACAGCCCATCATAGAAAATTCCTATGATAGACAATTCTGAGAGCATGTCAGGAGGACACCTCCTGATCAATTCCTTGTATCTTTCCCAAGCTTCATAGAGGGATTCACCTTCTCTTTGTCTGAAGGTTTGAACTTCCACTCTAATTTTGCTCATCCTTTGAGGGGCAAAGAATTTAGCCAAGAAAGCATTAACCAGTTTTTTCCAAGAGTCTAGGATCTCTTTTGGTTGAGAATCCAACCATATCTTAGCTCTGTCTCTTACAGAAAAAGCAAAGAGCATAAGTTTGTAGATTTCAGGAATTAATGTGGATTAGAAAAGATTTGAATTCAAAATTTGAAATTTAAAAATTAAATTTTAAATTTTGAGTTTTGAAATTGAAATTTGAATTTTGAAAAAGTCAACAAGATAAGATAAAGATTTGAAAAAGATTTAATTTTTAAAAATGTTTTATTTTGAAATTTGAAATTTGAAATCTAAATTTTGAATTTCAAAATTGAATTTTAAAATTTGAAATAAAGTAAATCTTTTGAATTATAAAGAAAGATAAAAAGATAAGATATGATTTTGAAATTTGAAAACTAAGATAAGATAAGATAAAAATTTAAAATTAAAATCTAAATTTTTATTGAAAATTCCAAAAATTTAATTAAAATAAAGATATAAAAGATATTTTTTTATTTTTGAATTTAATGAAGAAAAAGAAAAACAACAAAAAGACACCAAACTTAAAATTTTTAGATCTAAAGGGACCTAGTGTGCAAAAATTAACAAGAAAAACACAAAGAGACACCAAACATAAAAATTTTAAGATCAAAATAAAAAGAAAAACAAGAACATTTTGAAGATCAAGAAGAATACCAATAACAAAACTAAAAAAATTCAAAGAACACAAGAACATGCAAAAGACACCAAACTTAAAATTTTTGAAAATCAAATACAAAATTTTCAAAAATTTCAAAGAAAAAGACATAAGAAGACACCAAACTTAAAGATTAACACAAGATTTAAATAAAAGAAACTATTTTTGAAAATTTTTAGAAAGAAAGACTCAAAAAATTCAAAAATTTCAACAAAAACAAAAACAAAAGACTCAAACCAAAAACAAAGATTAAACAAAGAAAAGAAATTTTTTTTGAAAAAGGTTTTTGATTTTTCAAAATAAAATAAAATAAAATAAAAGACTCTAACAAAATTAAAGACAATACCTGATCTAGGAAACAAGATAATCCGTCAGTTGTCCAAACTCGAATAATCCCCGACAACGGCGCCAAAAACTTGGTGTGCGAATCTCCACGCTTCGTACAACTGAACCAGCAAGTGCACTGGGTCGTCCAGTAATACCTGAATGAGTCAGGATCGATCCCACAAGGACTGTGGTTTGAAGCAAGTTATGGTTATCTTGCAGGTCTTAGTCAGGTGGATAGAAGAGTTGTTGGATTTGGAAGATGGAATTACAAGGTTTGATTATAAGAAGATGTTGGTATGTTTGTGATTGCATAAAATAAAATAAAGAAAAAGGGTAATTAGAACTCAGAAGTCGTGTATATTATGATAAGAAGGTGGTTAAGGCTTGGAGATGCTTTGTCCTACTGGATTAACTCTGGTATTTGTATCTTCTTCAAGTGTGAATGATTTCTTCTATGGCAGGCTTTATCTGATTGACGTTGGTTTGAGCAGTTGCCAATAATCTTCTAGATATGAACCCCAGGGTTAGTGCGGATCCATTCTGATTGAGGGTGAAGCTCCTGCAGTCTATTCTCTTTGGTGATCCTACTCAAAATGCTACAGACAAGGTCGGATCCTCCAGATCAGAGAATGCTACCACAGAAACCCTAATCTCCCCATACTTCGGCTGAACTGGTGTCTCGAGAAGTCCCCAACGAAGTCGTGGATTAGCCGTCTAAGAGATGTATAATCAAGCAGGTGGTTCATCATTGTCCGATGAAAGACCCACTCCAAACCCAAGTAGAATGTGATAACCTTATGCCAGTTCAACGCATTCATATTGATGAAGAATGAACATACATCTTAGAATAGAGAATCAAACACGAGTTGAGAAAGAACAGTAGTACTTTTATTAATCCATAAAACTCAGCAGGGCTCCCCACCTCAACCTAGGAGATTTAGACACTCATACTGATAGAAAATACAATGATAAACGAAAATATGGCTGAAAGTCTATAGAGATTATGTAAAATATCCCTTAAATACTAAACTAATGACTAAGGATTACATAAGAAGGGTAAAACAGACTTTCTAATGCTAAAATCCACTTCCGGGGCCCACTTGGTGAGTGTTTGGGATGAGCTTTGATGAGATCCACATGCTAGGAGGCCTCTAAGGCATTGAACGCTGGGTAGGGAGTCCTTTTTGGGCGTTTGGATGCTGGTCTCCTCCTTTGGGCGCTCGATGCCTGGAATGAGGCAAGAGGCTGGTGTTGGACGCCAGTTTTGGGCCTTCAAATCTGAAGCAAAGTATCAACTATTATACATTTTTGGAAAGATATAAAAGTCAGGTTTTCATGGCCGTTGAGAACGCTCCAGTTGGACCTCTGTATCTTTAGAAAAGTTCTTTCAAGTGCAAGGAGGTTAGATCCGGACAGCATCTGTAGTGCTTTCTTTGTCTCTGAATCAGACTTTTACTCCAGCTCCTCAATTTTAGCCAGAAAATACCTGAAATTGCATAAAAACACACAAACGCAAAGTAGAATCTAAAAAATGTGAATTTAACACTAAAACCTATGAAAATATAATAAAACTTAAACAAAACATGCTAAAAACTATATGAAAATGATGCCAAAAAGTGCATAAAATATCCGCTCATCAGTCCCCAAACTTCCATATCCTCAAAGGTTTAAGAAAGAGAACCAGGAGAAGTAATACTCCGATTTTTGGAGATATTTAAGACACTCTGCATCAACATTCTTTTCATAGAATTCCTTGAACAGATGCCACTATATGCTAAGTTTATGAAGGAAGTGTTGACAAAGAAAATATCCTTGAAGGAAGGACAAATTATTGTGATGACCAGGGAGTGTAGCGCCATAGTCCAAAGGGATTTGCCAAGAAAGAGGAAGGATCGAGGGACCTTTCATATCCCCTGTACCATAGGTAAAACGACAATTGAGAAAGTATTTTGTGACCTTGGTGCAAGCATAAATCTCATGCCCCTATCTTTAATGAAGAAGCTCCAAATTCATGAATTGAAACCTACACAAATAGCTCTTCAAATGGCCAATAAATTCATTAAGCAAGCAGTTGGGGTTGTGGAGAATGTTCTAGTAAGAGTGGGGAAATTTTTTCTTCCAACTGACTTTGTCATCCTAGACATGGAGGAGGATTTCAACACTCCCATCATTCTGGGGAGGGCCTTCTTAGCTACGGGCAGAGCATTAATAGATGTTTAAAAAGGAGAATTGATGCTAAGAGTACATGATGAGCACCTAGTGTTTCATGTCTTCAAGAGCTTGCATGATCCCACTCAAGAAGAGGAATGCATGAAGGTTAATGTCAGAGATCCAAACTTGAAGGAGGCACTCAATGAGCCATATCCAAAGCTTCTAAGTCCATGCTTGAAAGACAAAGAAGAAGTAGAAATGGTGCAACATGTTCAAGGAGTCAAGGAGGAACTACAACCAAAGCCCCCCATATGAGACCCTCAATAAGAACCTTCCAGATATTGAGCCACTGGTGCACAAAATCGTGATTTTTCATTCCTTGGTAACGGCGCTGATGAGCGGATAATTTATACGCTTTTTAGCATTGTTTTTAATATGTTTTCAGTATATTTTAATTAGTTTTTATTATATTTTTATTAGTTTTTATTTAAAAATCATATTTCTGGACTTTACTATGATTTTGTGTATTTTTCTATGATTTCAGGTATTTTCTGGCTGAAATTGAGGGACTTGAGCAAAAATCTAATTCAGAGGCTGAAAAAGGACTGCAGATGCTGTTGGATTCTGACCTCCCTGCACTCAAAGTGGATTTTCTGGAGCTACAGAAGCCCAATTGGCGCGCTCTCAATTGCGTTGGAAAGTAGACATCCTGGGCTTTCCAGAAATATATAATAGCCCAAACTTTGCCCAAGCTTTGATGGCCCAAACAGGCATTCCAAGTCAGCTCAAGAATTCTGGCGTTTAACTCCAAAACTAGCACAAAAGCTGGAGTTAAACGCCCAAACTGGCACAAAAGCTGGCGTTTAACTCCAAGAAAAGTCTCTACACATGGAAGCTTCAATGCTCAGCCCAAGCACACACCAAGTGGGCCCGGAAGAAGATTTCTGCATTAATTACTGATTTCTGTAAACCCTAGGCTACTAGTTCTCTATAAATAGGACCTTTTGCTATTGTATTTTCATACTATCGATCTTTACTCATACTTTCATAGACCTTTTCACGTTTGGGGATGGCCTCACGGCCATGCCTGAACCTTGTTCTTATGTATTTTTAACGGTGGAGTTTTTACACACCATAGATTAAGGTGTGGAGCTCTGCTGTTCTTCATAAATTAATACAAGTACTATTGTTTTTCTATTCAACTCAAGTCTATTTCTTCTCCAAGATATTCATTCGTTCTTCAACTTGATGAATGTGACGATCCGTGACACTCATCATCATTCTCACCTATGAACATGTGCCTGACAACCACCTCTGTTCTACTAGCAATGGCTTGAATGCGTATCTCTTGGGTTTCTAATCTAAGAATGGAACCTTCGTGGTATAGGCTAGAATTATTGGCGGCCATTCCTGAGATCCAGAAAGTCTAAACCTTGTCTATGGTGTTCCGAGTAGGATCTGGGAAGGGATGACTGTGACGAGCTTCAAACTCGCGATTGTGGGGCGTGTGACAGACGCAAAAGGATCAATGGATCCTATTCCGACATGATCAAGAACCGACAGCTGATTAGCCGATATTGTGACAGAGCATCAGGGCCATTTTCACTGAGAGGACGGGATGTAGCCATTGACAATGGTGATGCCCAACATAAAGCTTGGCATGGAAAGGAGTATGAATGATTGGAAAAAGGCAATAGGAAAGCAGAGGTTCAAGGGGAACAAAGCATCTTCATACGCTTATCTGAAATCCACCAATGAATTACATTAGTATCTCTATCTTTATTTTATGTTTATTTTCATCACCTTAAACTCCATAACCATTTGAATCTGCCTGACTGAGATTTACAAGATGACCATAGCTTGCTTCAAGCCGACAATCTCCGTGGGATCGACCCTTACTCACGTAAGGTATTACTTGGACGACCCAGTGCACTTGCTGGTTAGTTGTGCGGAATTGTGACAAAGTGTGATTCACGTTTGAGAGCTCCAAGTCTTTGGCACCATTGTTGATGATCATAATTTCGTGCACCAAGTTTTTGGCACCGTTGCCGGGGATTGTTCGAGTTTGGACAACTGACGGTTCATCTTGTTGCTTAGATTAGGTATTTTTTTCTTCAGAATTTTTAAGAATGAATTCTAGAGTTTCAAGGTGATGTTCCCACCATCACAAAAGCTGATTGATTCTCATCAATTTAGCTATTGAATGTAATGTCCTGCTGAAGCTTGGCCAAACATGTCTAATCTTTTTAGACTGAAGCTTTAAACTAACATTGCATGATTCCTGGAATTCTTATTAAAAGTTTTGATTCTCTTTATTTTCTTTTCTATATAATTTTCAAAAATCACAAAAAAATTTATAAAACCATAAAATCAAAAATATTTTTATGTTTCTTGTTTGAGTCTAGTATCAATTTTTAAGTTTGGAGTCAATTGCATGTCTTTATTCTTCTTGCATTTTTCGAAAATATGCAATATGTTCTTCATTGATCTTCAAGTTGTTCTTGATGATTTCATTGCTCTGATCTTCAAATTCTCTTGTTTTGTATATTTTGTTGTTTCTTACATGCATTTTTGCATTGTTATAGTCCTTAGTATACAAAATTTTAAGTTTGGTGTCTTACATGCATTGTTTATTTGATCTTAGTTGCATTTTTATTGATTCCCATCATCAAAAATTCAAAAATATTTTTTAAAACTATGTCTTTTCAAGTCAATAATACAGTAAATTGAAGATTCAGAACATTCAGCAGAGGAATCAAACAGAAAAAGCTGGGCATTCAAAACGCCGAGTGAAAAAAGGAAAACTGGCGTTTAAACGCCAGCCAGGGTACCTGGCTGGGGGTTTAACACCCAAAAAGGTAGAGATTTGGGCGTTAAACGCCAGAATGGTTCATTCTGGGCGTTTAACGCCAGGATGACACTAGAGGGAAGATTTTGTTTTTAATTCACATTTTTTTCAAGTTTTCATAATTTTTCAAAATCAAATCTTTTTGAAATCATATCTTTTCAATCATATCTCTTTCAAAATCAATTTCTTTCCATTTTATATTTATTTTCACTATTTTCAAAAATCCTTGCTTCAATTCAAGATTTACTTCAAAATTTTCAAGTTGTTACTTGCCTATTAAGAAAGGATCAAACTTTAAATTTTAGAATCATATCTTTTAATTTCTTGTTAGTCAAGTAATCAACTTTAATTTTAAAAAGCTTTCTTTTTCTAAATTGATTTTCAATCATATCTTTTCAATCATATCTTTTCAATCACATCTTTTTCAAAATTAATTTTCAATCATATCTTTTTAATTTCTAATTTCAAAATCTTTTTCAAAAATCACTTTATTTCTTTCCCAATCTAAATTTTCGAAAATCTCAATCAAATTTTCAAATTTCTTTTAATTATTTCAAAATCTTTTAATTTATTTTTGAAAATTTTTCCCCTCTTCTCACATCCTTCTATTTAAAGGACAAACACTCCTCCTCAAGGTACAATTCGAACTCCCTCCTTCTTTATATGTTCGAATTCTCTTCCATCTACCTCCTCCTTCTATTCTTCTTTTCCTCTGACACCTCAAGGAATCTCTATACTGTGACATAGAGGATTCCCTACTTTCTTGTTCTCTTCTCTTTTATATGAGTAGGAGCAAAGATAAAGGCATACTTGTTCAAGCTGATCCTGAACCTGAAAGGACCTTGAAGAGAAAGCTAAGAGAAGCTAAAGAACATCTCTCTTTAGAGGGCCTAACAGAGCTCTTCAAGGAAGAAGAAACCATGGCAGCCAAAAACAACAATGCCAACAATGCAAGGAAGGTGCTTGGTGACTTTACTGCACCTACTCCCAACTTCTATGGGAGAAGCATCTCAATCCCTGCCATTGGAGCAAACAACTTTGAGCTTAAGCCTCAATTAGTTTCTTTAATGTAATAGAATTGCAAGTTTCATGGACTTCCATTGGAAGATCCTCATCAGTTCTTAGTTGAATTCTTGCAAATCTGTGCCACTGTCAAGACCAATAGAGTTGACCTTGAAGTCTACAGACTTATGCTTTTTCCTTTTACTGTAAGAGACAGAGCTAGGACATGGTTGGATTCACAACCTAAAGAAAGCCTGAACTCTTGGGAAAAGCTAGTCAATGCCTTCTTGGCAAAGTTCTTTCCACCTCAAAAATTGAGCAAGCTTAGAGTGAAAGTCCAAACCTTCAGACAGAAGAAAGGAGAATCCCTCTATGAAGCATGGGAAAGATACAAGCAATTGATCAAAAGGTGTCCTTCTGACATGCTTTCTGAATGGAGCATCATAGGAATTTTCTATGATGGTCTGTCTGAACTATCCAAGATGTCATGGGATAGCTCTGCTGGAGGATCTCTTCATCTGAAGAAGACGCCTGCAGAAGCTCAGGAACTCATTAAAATGGTTGCAAATAACCAATTCATGTACACTTCTAAAAGGAACCCTGTGAATAATGGGACAAATCAGAAGAAAGGAGTTCTTGAGATTGATATTCTGAATCCCATATTGGCTCAGAATAAAATATTGACTCAACAAGTCAATATGATTTCTCAGAGTCTGTCTGGAATGCAAGCAGCAACATGCAGTACTAAGGAAGCTTCCTCTGAAGAAGAAGCTTATGATCCTGAGAACCCAACAATGGAAGAGGTGAATTACATGGGAGAACCCTATGGAAACACCTATAATCCTTCATGGAGAAATCACCCAAATCTCTCATGGAAGGATCAACAGAGACCTCAACAAGGTTTCAACAACAACAATGGTGGAAGAAACAGGTTTAGCAATGGCAAGCCTTTTCCATCATCTTCTCAACAACAGACAGAGAATTCTAAGCAGAGCCCCTCTGACTTAGCAACCAATGTCTCTGATCTAATTAAAACCACTCAAAGTTTCATAACTGAAACAAGGTCCTTCATTAGAAATTTGGAGGCACAAGTGGGTCAGCTGAGTAAGAAAATTACTGAACTCCCTCCTAGTACTCTCCCAAGCAATACAGAAGAGAATCCAAAGAGAGAGTGCAAGGCCATAAACACGTCTCATATGGCCGAACCTGGAGAGGAGGAAGAGGCAGTGATCTCCACTGAGGAAGACTTCAATGGACGTCCACTGACCTCCATGGAATTTCCTAATGAGAAACCATGGGAATCTGAGGCTCAGACTAAGACCATAGAGATTCCATTAAATTTACTTCTGCCATTCATGAGCTCTGATGAATATTCTTCCTCTGAAGAGGATGAAGATGTTACTGAAGAGCAAGTTGCTAAGTACCTTGGAGCAATCATGAAGCTAAATGCCAGGTTGTTTGGTAATGAGACTTGGGAGAATGAACCTCCATTGCTCATCAAAGAACTGGATGACTTGAGTAGGCAGAAATTACCTCTGAAGAGACAAGATCCTGGAAAATTCTCAATCCCTTGTACCATAGGCACTATGACCTTTGAGAAGGCTCTGTGTGACCTGTGATCAAGTATAAACCTTATGCCTCTCTCTGTAATGGAGAAGCTAGGGATCATTGAGGTACAAGCTGCAAGAATCTCACTGGAGATGGCAGACAATTCAAAGAAACAGGCTTATAGACTTGTAGAGGATGTCTTGGTAAAGGTTGAAGACCATTACATCCCTGCTGATTTCATAATCCTAGAGACTGGGAAGTGTATGGATGAATCCATCATCCTTGGCAGACCCTTCCTAGCCACAGCAAAAGCTGTGATTGATGTTGACAAAGGAGAATTGATCATTCAAGTGAATGAAGACTCCCTTGTGTTTAAAGCTCAAGGATATCCCTCTGTCACCATGGAGAGGAAGCATGAAGAGCTTCTCTCAATACAGAGTCAAACAGAGCCCCTACAGTCAAACTCTAAGTTTGGTGTTGGGAGACCACAACCAAACTTTAAGTTTGGTGTTGAACCCCCACATTCAAACTCTAAGTTTGGTGTTGGGAGGTTCCAACATTGCTCTGAACATCTGTGAGGCTCCATGAGAGCCACTGTCAAGCTATTGACATTAAAGAAGCGCTTGTTGGGAGGCAACCCAATCTTTACTTATCTATGTTAAATTTCTATTTTCTATTGTTATTTTATGTTTTCTGTAGGTTGATGATCGTGTGAAGTCACAAAAACAATTGAAAAAGCAAAAACAAAGGAAAAACAGAATGAAAAATAGAACACCCTGGAGGAGATAGTTACTGGCGTTTAAACGCCAGTAAAGGTAGTAGAATGGCCGTTAAACGCCCAGTCTGGCACCATTCTGGGCATTTAACGCCAGAAAAGGGCACCAGACTGGCGTTTAACGCCAGGAATGGGCAAGAAGCTGGCGTTAAACACCAGAAATGTGCAGCAGCCTGGTGTTTAACGCCAGGATTGGCAGCAAGGGGCGTTTTGCATGCCACATGGTGCAGGGATGAGAAATCCTTGACACCTCAGGATCTGTGGACCCCACAGGATCCCCACCTACCCCACCTCTCTCTCTTTTCTTCACCCATTCACCAATCACCTCAATACCTCTTCCCCAAAAACCCCTCACCCATCAAATCCCACCATTCTCTTCACCAGTCACATCCATCCTTCATAAAACCCCACCTACCTCACCATTCAAATTCAAATCACTTTTCCATCCAAACCCACCCATAATGGCCGAAACACAAAGCCCCCTCCATATCCTCTATTTCTTCTTCTTCTACTCTCTTCTTTATTCTTTTGCTCGAGGACGAGCAACCTTCTAAGTTTGCTGTGGTAAAAGCTAAAGCTTTTTATTTTTCCATAACCATTTATGGCACCAAAGGCCAGAGAAACCTCTAGAAAGAGGAAAGGGAAGGCAAAAGCTTCTACCTCCGAGTCATGGGAGATGGAGAGATTCCTCTCAAGGGTGCATCAAGACCACTTCTATGAAGTTGTGGCCAAGAAGAAAGTGATCCCCGAGGTCCCTTTCAAACTCAAAAAGAATGAGTATCCGGAGATCCGACATGAGATCTAAAGAAGAGGTTGGGAAGTTCTCACCAACCCCATTTAACAAGTCGGAATCTTAATGGTTCAAGAGTTCTATGCCAATGCATGGATCACCAAGAACCATGATCAAAGTGTGAACCCGGACCCCAAGAATTGGCTTACAATGGTCCATGGGAAATACTTGGATTTTAATCCGGAAAATGCAAGGTTGGCATTCAACTTGCCCATGATGCAAGGAGATGCACACCCCTACACTAGAAGGGTCAACTTTGATCAAAGGTTGGACCAAGTCCTCATGGACATATGTGAAGAGGGCGCTCAATGGAAGAGAGATTCAAGAGGGAAGCCGGTTCAACTAAGAAGGCATGACCTCAAGCCCGTGGCTAGGGGATGGTTGGAGTTCATCCAACGCTCAATCATTCCCACTAGCAACCGATTCGAAGCTACTATAGACCGGGCCATCATGATACATAGCATCATGATTGGAGAGGAAGTGGAAGTTCATGAGGTTATATCCCAAGAACTCTACAAGGTGGCGGACAAGTCCTCCACTGTGGCAAGGTTAGCCTTCCCTCATCTCATTTGTCACCTTTGCAATTCGGTTGGAATTGACATAGAGGGAGACATTCTCATTGATGAGGACAAACCCATCACTAAGAAAAGGATGGAGAAAACAAGAGAAGCTCATCAATAGCATGAGGAAATTCCTCATCATGAAATCCCTGAGATGCCTCAAGGGATGCATCTTCCTCCACAAAACTATTGGGAGCAAATCAACACCTCCCTAGGAGAATTAAGTTCCAACATGGGACAACTAAGGGTGGAGCACCAAGAGCATTCCATCATCCTCCATGAAATTAGAGAAGATCAAAGAACCATGAGAGAGGAGCAACAAAGGCAAGGAAGAGACATTGAGGAGCTCAAGCACTCCATAAGATCTTCAAGAGGAAGAACAAGCCGCCATCACTAAGGTGGACCCGTTCTTTAACTTCCTTGTTCTTTATTTTCCTGTTTTTCGAAAATTATGCTTTATGTTTATTTATGTTTGTGTCTTTATTACATGATCATTAGTGTCTATGCCTTAAAGCTATGAAAATGAATCCATCACCTTTCTTAAATGAAAAATATTTTTAATTGAAAAAGAAAAAGAAGTGCATGAATTTCAAATTTTAAAACAGTTTAATTATTTTGATGTGGCGGAAATACTATTGTCTTTCTGAATGAATGCTTGAACAGTGCATATTTTTGAATTTGATTGTTTATGAATGTTAAAATTGTTGGCTCTTGAAAGAATGAAAGGAAAAGGAGAAATGTTATCTGGTGATCTGAAAAATCATACAATTGATTCTTGAAGCAAGAAAAAGCAGTGAAAAGCTTGCAAAAAAAAAAAGCAAGCAGAAAAAGCCAATACCCCTTTAAACCAAAAGGCAAGGGTGATAAAAAGGATCCAAGGCTTTGAGCATCAGTGGATAGGAGGGCCCAGAGGAATAAAATCCTAGCCTAAGCGGCTAAACCAAGCTGTCCCTAACCATGTGCTTGTGGCGTGAAGGTGTCAAGTGAAAACTTGAGACTGAGCAGTTAAAGTCGAGGTCCAAAGCAAAAAGAGTGTGCTTAAGAGCTCTGGACACCTCTAATTGGGGACTCTAGCAAAGCTGAGTCACAATCTGAAAAGGTTCACCCAGTTATGTGTCTGTGGCATTTATGTATCCGGTGGTAATACTGGAAAACAAAATGTTTAGGGTCACGGCTAAGACTCATAAAGTAGCTGTGTTCAAGAATCAACATACTTAACTAGGAGAATCAATAACACTATCTGGATTCTGAGTTCCTATAGATGCCAATCATTCTGAACTTCAAAGGATAAAGCGAGATGCCAAAATTGTTCAGAAGCAAAAAGCTAAAAGCCCCGCTCATCTAATTAATACTGATCTTCATAGATGTTTTTGGAATTCATTTTATATTCTCTTCTTTTTATCCTATTTAATTTTCAGTTGCTTGGGGACAAGCAACAATTTAAGTTTGGTGTTGTGATGAGCGGATAATTTATACGCTTTTTGGCATTGTTTTTAGTATGTTTTTAGTATATTTTAATTAGTTTTTATTATATTTTTATTAGTTTTTATTTAAAAATCATATTTCTGGACTTTACTATAAATTTGTGTGTTTTTCTGTGATTTTAGGTATTTTCTGGCTGAAATTGAGGGACCTGAGCAAAAATCTGATTCAGATGCTGAAAAAGGACTGCAGATGCTGTTGGATTCTGACCTCCCTGCACTCAAAGTGGATTTTCTGGAGCTACACAAGCCCAATTGGCACGCTCTCAATTGGGTTGGAAAGTAGACATCCTGGGCTTTCCAGCAATATATAATAATTCATACTTTGCCCAAGATTTGATGGCCCAAAAGGCGTTCCAAGTCAGCTCAAGAATTCTGGCATTTAACTCCAAAACTGGCACAAAAGTTGGAGTTAAACGCCCAAACTGGCACAAAAGCTGGCGTTTAACTCCAAGAAAAGTCTCTACACATGGAAGCTTTAATGCTCAGCCCAAGCACACACCAAGTGGGCCCGGAAGAAGATTTCTGCATTAATTACTGATTTCTGTAAACCCTAGGCTACTAGTTCTCTATAAATAGGACCTTTTGCTATTGTATTTTCATACTATCGATCTTTACTCATACTTTCATAGACCTTTTCACATTTGGGGCTGGCCTCACGGCCATGCCTGAACCTTGTTCTTATGTATTTTTAACGGTGGAGTTTCTACACACCATAGATTAAGGTGTGGAGCTCTGCTGTTCTTCATAAATTAATACAAGTACTATTGTTTTTCTATTCAACTCAAGTCTATTTCTTCTCCAAGATATTCATTCGTTATTCAACTTGATGAATGTGATGATCCGTGACACTCATCATCATTCTCACCTATGAACATGTGCCTGACAACCACCTCTGTTCTACTAGCAATGGCTTGAATGCGTATCTCTTGGGTTTCTAATCTAAGATTGGAACCTTCGTGGTATAGGCTAGAATTATTGGCGGCCATTCCTGAGATCCAGAAAGTCTAAACCTTGTCTGTGGTATTTCGAGTAGGATCTGGGAAGGGATGACTGTGACGAGCTTCAAACTCGTGATTGTGGGGCGTGTGACAGACGCAAAAGGATCAATGGATCCTATTCCAACATGATCGAGAACCGACAGCTGATTAGCCGATGTTGTGACAGAGCATCAGGGCCATTTTCACTGAGAAGACGGGTGATGACATGTCACCATGTCATGTTTTTCTATGCTTTTTCATACAAGAAATTTAGGATTAGTGCTTAAATATTGCATTCTTTGGTGCTTAAATGGTATATTTCTTTGATCTTTTGATTTGATAAACTTTGTAGGAATTAAGAAGAAAAAGAAGCAAAAAGAGCACAAAATAAGCTAAAAAGAAGAAAAGAAGAATTTTAGGCACACTTTGAAGTTGGAGCACACTTTGGAGCCTTAGGCCACGCTTTTAAAAGCGTGGCCTATGACCAAATCAAGGAAGCTTCATCAGCACAGCCACCCAGGAGCTCAACGTTTGCGCCAACGTTTGCCTCAAACGTGAGGTCAAACGTTGGCTAAGGAATACCTTGGGAAATGTTGCTCCCCACAGCCTGAAGGGGTATACTTCCAACAAGAATAACTTGAGCTACAGAGCTCCATCAGAGAGGCTGGCTCCACGAGGGAGCATTAGCAATAGAGAACTCTCTCTCTTTAGTTTTTCTCTTTGTTTTGAATCTTGGGTTGAAGAATTGAGGAAATTCTGTCTCAATCTCACCTTGAGATCTCTCTGTCTCACTTTACTGTAACTTTTGGAAATTGAATTTGGTTTTTGCTTCTTCTACTGCTTGATCTTTACTTTTCTTGCAATTGAATTCTAAATTTGGATCAAGGAAGGGATTGAGATCTAGACTTATTTTCTAGTCTCATTGAGCTCCAGAGATCTTCAACCTCTCATTTAGATTTTGCAATTGAGCGAAGCTGCTTTCTGTTTTGACTTTTCAAGTGATTTTCTAAATCTGTTTGAATCTGCTGCATCTTTTACTTCTCTGTTTGATTGCTATTTACACATTCCTGTTGAATTTTACATTTCCAGCACCCACTCCCCTTTATATTTCATGCAATTTACATTTCTTGTCATTTAAGATTCTTGCAATTTACATTTCTTGTCATTTAAGATTTTGCCAATTTACATTCCTTGCCCTTTACGTTTATGCTCATTTACTTTCTGCAACTTTTAATTCACTGCCATTTACTTTCTGTTGGCTACATTCCATCAAATTTCACTTCAATGTTAGCTTGACTAAACTAATCACCCACTAAAGTTGCTTGATCCATCAATCCTCGTGGGATCGACCTCACTCTCGTGAGTTTTACTACTTGATGCGACCCGGTACACTTGCCGGTTAGTTTTGGATGTTTTGGAAAATTCAGTTTTCCACAAATTTTCCCATCAAGTTTTTGGCGCCGTTGCCGGGGATTGATTTAGATCAACAATGATTAAGTGGGTGAGAAGTCTAGATCAAGCATTCTCTTTACTTTTATTCTCTGTTCTAAGCTGAAACCAAGGTGTTTAAGTTATTGCCTCACTAAGAAATTCATCTCTGAGATATGAATTTCAATTTTCCTTGGTGTTGTGTTTTCCAAAATTCAAATGGAGTTCAACTCATCTTATGATCAAATTAATTTCATGGAATATGACCCACCATCACCAATTTCTAATGGTGGCTGGGAATATCACCAAGAGAATACTAATTCTGAGCACTCCAATTCATGGAGATTTGCTTCAGAGACACAAGATGAGCAAGAAAATCATATGGGATATCTTCCTCCACCACAAAATGATGCAAGTTGCTATTCTAATGATGGTTGGGGGGAGCAAAACCAGAAAACAGTTGAGAGCCCATATTCCACTTATCAAGAGCCATCTTCACTCGAATGTACTATCAATTCACTTATACAAAATTTTCCAACCTCACCTTCTAGTTTTTCATCTGAAAATTCTTCATCACTGGACTTTGTCTCCACACAAAATCCTTGCCAAAACTCACCACCCACACAAACTTCCATGAACCAAAGACTCTCAAATCTTGAGTCCATGCTCAAAAGACTTGCGGAGGAGAAAGAGAAATACCAGAAAGAACAAGAGAACTCCATCAAAAACATGGGAGTACAGTTAGGCAAATTGTTGAGTGCAATGAAGAAGAAGGAAAAACAAGAGGAAGAGGCTACTGAGTCAAGTGAATTCTTAGTGAAAAAGAAAGAGGTGGTGGAAATAGCTGAAAATGAAACTGCACTTGAGGTGACAAAAGAACCTGAACACTCACAACCTCCTCAAATCCCCCTGGACCAAAACGCCTCAACACTTGAATCCATGATTGAAAGGTATGAAGAGGAGATGAAGAAAGCTTGGGAAGATCAACAAACCTCCTCCATGAAAGAGCTATTAAAGCAAATGTTGAGTGCAAAGGAAGGAGTGGAGAAGCAAGAAAGTGAGGAAGTCATTCCAGAAAATTTACACTCAAGTGAGGAAGAGTTCATGGAACCACCGATTCAAAAGGCTCTGGATGAATACAAAACTCCAATAATCACACAGCAACCAAGACTTGGATTCAAAGAAGTGAAGGCAACTAACAAGAGCACCAATCCTGTCCCTGATCCAGCAAGCAAGATCAATCAAGCCATTTGCAAAAGGAAGCTTGCTGAGGAAAGACCAAGGCAAGGGACAGTAGTTGAAACTTCTCCTCCTTTGAAGTCATTTCTCTTAACAAATTGGAAGAGGAGGAAGAAAGTAAAGAACAGGTAGACAGTAGGTACATTTCTTTTCCTTGCTTTGTTTAAATTTCAATAAATTGGCATATGGTTACATTCTAAGTTTGGTGTTGCCATGCAACAAACTGTTTTCCATCTTCATAGATGATTGCATCAAATCAAAAATGAAAGTGACACACCAAGATTCTAAGTTTGGTGTGCCACTTATTTTCTATGCAATTCATTCAAGCAACACTACTTGTCTGCATAATCATAATGCCCCTTGCAATGTCATTTTGGATAATTTAGTTTCTCTCTCTGCTCTATTCATTTACTTGTTTTTAGTGCTTTCTTTCATTAACTATTTTTGTTAATACATCACCAAGAGATCCTTATTCATGATAGATTCTTAGCTTGGTGATTGTATTTAACATATAACAGTTTTTTTCGTTTAGTTTTATTTCAAATAAATTGACATGTGGTTGCATTCTAAGTTTGGTGTTGCTATGCAACAAAATTTGGTTCTAATCCTTACAAGATACTTGCATCAATTCCAAGTGAAAGTGTCACACTAAGTTTGGTGTGCCACTTATTCTTTATGCAAAGTATTATGCTTACCTTCTTAAGTTTGCAATCACAATGTCTCTGTCTCTTGTGCCTTGATTATTATCTTTAATTTTGCTTGCTTAGAACACATGTACTACTAACTTTTCATTGTGTAAGACATTCATGATCCATCTTAGGCCCATAGCCATTGTTCTAATTGTTGCTTGAGGATGAGCAAGCATTCTAAGTTTGGCAAGGGAAGGAGAAAAAAATAGAGGAAAAAGGACAACAATAATGAAGATGAACTACAAGGTTGTAGAGTTCCTTTTCTCCTCATTTATTTCCAGCACTTAAAATGCATGATTGTCTTCATCTTTTCTGTTTACATGTGTGTATGAATAAAGCATAGCTTGCATCTTGATTTGTAACATGTTGCCATGCCATTATGACTATCAACTTGAGTTTTGTGAATTCAAAAGCAATAAAGTATCATGATCATAAACAAACAAGGAATTAAAGAAGAATTTAGCATGTGCATAAAAGTATTGGAAAGCTAGTATGTTTGATTGTTGCTTAATTACATTAGATTTTATTTAATTGAAGTTTTCATCTAGCACGTTTTGTGAAATCTTTTGAAAATCATGAAAACCTTGAAAGAAAAAGCAAAAAAGAGCAAGAAAAGAAAAAGGGAAAAAATGAGAAAGCTGAAGGCTCTGAGCACCAATGGAAATTTATTTGCTAAGTACTTGTGGTATTTATGTATCAAGCCAAATGCTTGAAAACAAAATACTTAGAAGTCAAGGTTAGGCTCAAAGTGCAAAAAGCACTCCCTCAAAGCTCAAGGCTCTGAGCATCAATGATTAGAGAGTCAAGAAAAGAAAAGAAAAATGTGCTTAATGAAGTCCTCTAATCAAATGCTTGTGGTGCTTATGTATCAAGTGGTAATACTTGAAAACAAAGCATTTAGAAGTCATAGCTTTGTTATTAACTCATGGGGCAAAGCACCCAAAAGGAGAAGCTAATAAGAAAAATCAAAAGCTTGTTTCAAGGAAGAAATATAAGAGAAAGATTTCATAAATTGAGCTAGATAGAAACATCAATCATTTACATCTCTTTTGTGATTGTAGCATGCTTAGAAAACTAGCTCACCATGAAAATTGAGTTGCTACTCTTCTTACCTTGGATTGTCAATCTTTAAATGCATGATTCTTTTCTTGCTTGGGGACAAGCAAGGTTTAAGTTTGGTGTTGTGATGACATGTCACCATGTCATATTTTTCTATGCTTTTTCATACAAGAAATTTAGGATTAGTGCTTAAATATTGCATTCTTTGGTGCTTAAATGGTATATTTCTTTGATCTTTTGATTTGATAAACTTTGTAGGAAATAAGAAGAAAAAGAAGCAAAAAGAGCACAAAATAAGCTAAAAAGAAGAAAAGAGGAATTTTAGGCACACTTTGAAGTTGGAGCACATTTGGAGCCTTAGGCCACGCTTTTAAAAGCGTGGCCTATGACCAAATCAAGGAAGCTTCATCAGCACAGCCACCCAGGAGCTCAACGTTTGCGCCAACGTTTGCCTCAAACGTGAGGTCAAACGTTGGCTAAGGAATACCTTGGGAAATGTTGCTCCCCACAGCCTGAAGGGGTATACTTCCAACAAGAATAACTTGAGCTACAGAGCTCCATCAGAGAGGCTGGCTCCACGAGGGAGCATTAGGAATAGAGAACTCTCTCTCTTTAGTTTTTCTCTTTGTTTTGAATCTTGGGTTGAAGAATTGAGGAAATTCTGTCTCAATCTCACCTTGAGATCTTTCTGTCTCACTTTACTGCAACTTTTGGAAATTGAATTTGGTTTTTGCTTCTTCTACTGCTTGATCTTTACTTTTCTTGCAATTGAATTCTAAATTTGGATCAAGGAAGGGATTGAGATCTAGACTTATTTTCTAGTCTCATTGAGCTCCTGAGATCTTCAACCTCTCATTTAGATTTTGCAATTGAGCGAAGCTGCTTTCTGTTTTGACTTTTCAAGTGATTTTCTAAATCTGTTTGAATCTGCTGCATCTTTTACTTCTCTGTTTGATTGCTATTTACACATTCCTGTTGAATTTTACATTTCCAGCACCCACTCCCCTTTATATTTCATGCAATTTACATTTCTTGTCATTTAAGATTCTTGCAATTTACATTTCTTGTCATTTAAGATTTTGCCAATTTACATTCCTTGCCCTTTACGTTTATGCTCATTTACTTTCTGCAACTTTTAATTCACTGCCATTTACTTTCTGTTGGCTACATTCCATCAAATTTCACTTCAATGTTAGCTTGACTAAACTAATCACCCACTAAAGTTGCTTGATCCATCAATCCTCGTGGGATCGACCTCACTCTCGTGAGTTTTACTACTTGATGCGACCCGGTACACTTGCCGGTTAGTTTTGGATGTTTTGGAAAATTCAGTTTTCCACAAATTTTCCCATCAAGTTTTTGGCGCCATTGCCGGGGATTGATTTAGATCAACAATGATTAAGTGGGTGAGAAGTCTAGATCAAGCATTCTCTTTACTTTTATTCTCTGTTCTAAGCTGAAACCAAGGTGTTTAAGTTATTGCCTCACTAAGAAATTCATCTCTGAGATATGAATTTCAATTTTCCTTGGTGTTGTGTTTTCCAAAATTCAAATGGAGTTCAACTCATCTTATGATCAAATTAATTTCATGGAATATGACCCACCATCACCAATCTCTAATGGTGGCTGGGAATATCACCAAGAGAATACTAATTCTGAGCACTCCAATTCATGGAGATTTGCTTCAGAGACACAAGATGAGCAAGAAAATCATATGGGATATCTTCCTCCACCACAAAATGATGCAAGTTGCTATTCTAATGATGGTTGGGGGGAGCAAAACCAGAAAACAGTTGAGAGCCCATATTCCACTTATCAAGAGCCATCTTCACTCGAACGTACTATCAATTCACTTATACAAAATTTTCCAACCTCACCTTCTAGTTTTTCATCTGAAAATTCTTCATCACTGGACTTTGTCTCCACACAAAATCCTTGCCAAAACTCACCACCCACACAAACTTCCATGAACCAAAGACTCTCAAATCTTGAGTCCATGCTCAAAAGACTTGCGGAGGAGAAAGAGAAATACCAGAAAGAACAAGAGAACTCCATCAAAAACATGGGAGTACAGTTAGGCAAATTGTTGAGTGCAATGAAGAAGAAGGAAAAACAAGAGGAAGAGGCTACTGAGTCAAGTGAATTCTTAGTGAAAAAGAAAGAGGTGGTGGAAATAGCTGAAAATGAAACTGCACTTGAGGTGACAAAAGAACCTGAACACTCACAACCTCCTCAAATCCCCCTGGACCAAAACGCCTCAACACTTGAATCCATGATTGAAAGGTATGAAGAGGAGATGAAGAAAGCTTGGGAAGATCAACAAACCTCCTCCATGAAAGAGCTATTAAAGCAAATGTTGAGTGCAAAGGAAGGAGTGGAGAAGCAAGAAAGTGAGGAAGTCATTCCAGAAAATTTACACTCAAGTGAGGAAGAGTTCATGGAACCACCGATTCAAAAGGCTCTGGATGAATACAAAACTCCAATAATCACACAGCAACCAAGACTTGGATTCAAAGAAGTGAAGGCAACTAACAAGAGCACCAATCCTGTCCCTGATCCAGCAAGCAAGATCAATCAAGCCATTTGCAAAAGGAAGCTTGCTGAGGAAAGACCAAGGCAAGGGACAGTAGTTGAAACTTCTCCTCCTTTGAAGTCATTTCTCTTAACAAATTGGAAGAGGAGGAAGAAAGTAAAGAACAGGTAGACAGTAGGTACATTTCTTTTCCTTGCTTTGTTTAAATTTCAATAAATTGGCATATGGTTACATTCTAAGTTTGGTGTTGCCATGCAACAAACTGTTTTCCATCTTCATAGATGATTGCATCAAATCAAAAATGAAAGTGACACACCAAGATTCTAAGTTTGGTGTGCCACTTATTTTCTATGCAATTCATTCAAGCAACACTACTTGTCTGCATAATCATAATGCCCCTTGCAATGTCATTTTGGATAATTTAGTTTCTCTCTCTGCTCTATTCATTTACTTGTTTTTAGTGCTTTCTTTCATTAACTATTTTTGTTAATACATCACCAAGAGATCCTTATTCATGATAGATTCTTAGCTTGGTGATTGTATTTAACATATAACAGTTTTTTTCGTTTAGTTTTATTTCAAATAAATTGACATGTGGTTGCATTCTAAGTTTGGTGTTGCTATGCAACAAAATTTGGTTCTAATCCTTACAAGATACTTGCATCAATTCCAAGTGAAAGTGTCACACTAAGTTTGGTGTGCCACTTATTCTTTATGCAAAGTATTATGCTTACCTTCTTAAGTTTGCAATCACAATGTCTCTGTCTCTTGTGCCTTGATTATTATCTTTAATTTTGCTTGCTTAGAACACATGTACTACTAACTTTTCATTGTGTAAGACATTCATGATCCATCTTAGGCCCATAGCCATTGTTCTAATTGTTGCTTGAGGAAGAGCAAGCATTCTAAGTTTGGCAAGGGAAGGAGAAAAAAATAGAGGAAAAAGGACAACAATAATGAAGATGAACTACAAGGTTGTAGAGTTCCTTTTCTCCTCATTTATTTCCAACACTTAAAATACATGATTGTCTTCATCTTTTCTGTTTACATGTGTGTATGAATAAAGCATAGTCTGCATCTTGATTTGTAACATGTTGCCATGCCATTATGACTATCAACTTGAGTTTTGTGAATTCAAAAGCAATAAAGTATCATGATCATAAACAAACAAGGAATTAAAGAAGAATTTAGCATGTGCATAAAAGTATTGGAAAGCTAGTATGTTTGATTGTTGCTTAATTACATTAGATTTTATTTAATTGAAGTTTTCATCTAGCACGTTTTGTGAAATCTTTTGAAAATCATGAAAACCTTGAAAGAAAAAGCAAAAAAGAGCAAGAAAAGAAAAAGGGAAAAAATGAGAAAGCTGAAGGCTCTGAGTACCAATGGAAATTTATTTGCTAAGTACTTGTGGTATTTATGTATCAAGCCAAATGCTTGAAAACAAAATACTTAGAAGTCAAGGTTAGGCTCAAAGTGCAAAAAGCACTCCCTCAAAGCTCAAGGCTCTGAGCATCAATGATTAGAGAGTCAAGAAAAGAAAAGAAAAATGTGCTTAATGAAGTCCTCTAATCAAATGCTTGTGGTGCTTATGTATCAAGTGGTAATACTTGAAAACAAAGCATTTAGAAGTCGTAGCTTTGTTATTAACTCATGGGGCAAAGCACCCAAAAGGAGAAGCTAATAAGAAAAATCAAAAGCTTGTTTCAAGGAAGAAATATAAGAGAAAGATTTCATAAATTGAGCTAGATAGAAACATCAATCATTTACATCTCTTTTGTGATTGTAGCATGCTTAGAAAACTAGCTCACCATGAAAATTGAGTTGCTACTCTTCTTACCTTGGATTGTCAATCTTTAAATGCATGATTCTTTTCTTGCTTGGGGACAAGCAAGGTTTAAGTTTGGTGTTGTGATGACATGTCACCATGTCATATTTTTCTATGCTTTTTCATACAAGAAATTTAGGATTAGTGCTTAAATATTGCATTCTTTGGTGCTTAAATGGTATATTTCTTTGATCTTTTGATTTGATAAACTTTGTAGGAAATAAGAAGAAAAAGAAGCAAAAAGAGCACAAAATAAGCTAAAAAGAAGAAAAGAAGAATTTTAGGCACACTTTGAAGTTGGAGCACACTTTGGAGCCTTAGGCCACGCTTTTAAAAGCGTGGCCTATGACCAAATCAAGGAAGCTTCATCAGCACAGCCACCCAGGAGCTCAACGTTTGCGCCAACGTTTGCCTCAAACGTGAGGTCAAACGTTGGCTAAGGAATACCTTGGGAAATGTTGCTCCCCACAGCCTGAAGGGGTATACTTCCAACAAGAATAACTTGAGCTACAGAGCTCCATCAGAGAGGCTGGCTCCACGAGGGAGCATTAGGAATAGAGAACTCTCTCTCTTTAGTTTTTCTCTTTGTTTTGAATCTTGGGTTGAAGAATTGAGGAAATTCTGTCTCAATCTCACCTTGAGATCTCTCTGTCTCACTTTACTGCAACTTTTGGAAATTGAATTTGGTTTTTGCTTCTTCTACTGCTTGATCTTTACTTTTCTTGCAATTGAATTCTAAATTTGGATCAAGGAAGGGATTGAGATCTAGACTTATTTTCTAGTCTCATTGAGCTCCTGAGATCTTCAACCTCTCATTTAGATTTTGCAATTGAGCGAAGCTGCTTTCTGTTTTGACTTTTCAAGTGATTTTCTAAATCTGTTTGAATCTGCTGCATCTTTTACTTCTCTGTTTGATTGCTATTTACACATTCCTGTTGAATTTTACATTTCCAGCACCACTCCCCTTTATATTTCATGCAATTTACATTTCTTGTCATTTAAGATTCTTGCAATTTACATTTCTTGTCATTTAAGATTTTGCCAATTTACATTCCTTGCCCTTTACGTTTATGCTCATTTACTTTCTGCAACTTTTAATTCACTGCCATTTACTTTCTGTTGGCTACATTCCATCAAATTTCACTTCAATGTTAGCTTGACTAAACTAATCACCCACTAAAGTTGCTTGATCCATCAATCCTCGTGGGATCGACCTCACTCTCGTGAGTTTTACTACTTGATGCGACCCGGTACACTTGCCGGTTAGTTTTGGATGTTTTGGAAAATTCAGTTTTCCACAAATTTTCCCATCAACGGGATGTAGCCATTGACAACGGTGATGCCCAACATAAAGCTTGGCATGGAAAGGAGTATGAATGATTGAAAAAAGGCAATAGGAAAGCAGAGGTTCAAGGGGAACAAAGCATCTTCATATGCTTATCTGAAATCCACCAATGAATTACATAAGTATCTCTATCTTTATTTTATGTTTATTTTCATCACCTTAAACTCCATAACCATTTGAATCCGCCTGACTGAGATTTACAAGATGACTGATGAGGCGCAGAAGTTGGCGAATTAAAAATTATTAAAATAGTTACGTTGCAAGTATAGTTCTTAACTCACCGAAAATCTGCCTATCAATTTAGAAATATCTCACAGAGAGTTTAAATTAAAAATTACTAGGAGTTTAAGTCCCAGGTCGTCTCCTAACGAGTTGCAGAAAAGTGTGCTATTTTATTAATCAGATGTTCCAAGAAGTTGAGTTAAGTAGAGGGAAAATTAAAAAGGAGGAAATTTAAATAATATGAATAAAAGCCTTGACTGGGAGTTGATTAGTTGGAATTTCTATTATTGATGGAATGATCTCAAGATTAATTTATAAGTAATGGTTGTTCTGTTTAGTTATCCTTTACTAGGTAAAGGAAAGTCAAACAAGTTGGAATGCTAGATCTATTCACGAGTTGCAACCCACTTAGTTCAAAGGGATTGGTGTTAGTGATTAGATAACAATTTAATAGTTAACCCAATTACAATTTTTTTTTCAATCCTTCCAACTCAAGAGTTCCTTTCAATCAACTCCCCATCAAGTGAGAGAACTACTCACTCATTGCAAATAATAAATCCATAACACATGAAAGGGAATTAAAAGAAGACACGATTATTGGAATGGAGAAATAAATTAAAATGGAAGAAATAATCCTTGCATCAAATAATCATGAAAGTATTTAAATGACAAAATTGAACAAAGCAAAGAACATGGAAGAATAAAACCAAGTAAAGAGAACGAACTAGAATGACGAGGTCTTGATGAGGAAAAATAACTCTTCTCAATGTTCCAATGCTAAGATCAATTCCCAAAATTAAAATTCTAAAACCTAGAGAGAAAAACCTAGAGGAGGAAAAAAACTAGATCTAAAACTATTAACTGTGTAGAATGAATGCTGTCTTTGTTTCTGCATATTCTCTGGCTCTAGTCTACTGTTCCGAGCCGAAAACTGGGTCAAAATAAGGTCCAAAATTGCCCCCAGCGAAGTCTGCAGATTATGCAGATCGCACATGTCACGCGATCGCGTCATCCATGCGGACGCGTCATTCGCGCTTTTCCTTGCCACGCGTTCGCGTCGTCCACGCTACCGCGTCGCCTGTTCTTTTCCAATCCGCGTGGCTGCGTGAGCCATGCGGCCGCGTCACTGCGATTTGCTCTCCTTCGCACGGTCGCGTGAGCCATGCGACCTCGTCACTTCTCGCTGGTTATCTCCTCAAATTCTTGTGTTCCTTCCATTTTTGCTAGCTTCCTTTCCAATCTCCAACTCATTCATGCCCTATAAAGTCTGAAACACTCAACACACAGATCATGGCATCGAATGGAATAAAGGAGAATTAAAAATACATAATTAAAGTCTCTAGGAAGCAGTTTTCAAACATGTTATAAATTCAGGAAGGGATTATAATTTCATGCTAATTTAATGAATAAGTGGGTAAGGATCATGATAAAACCACACAATTAAACACAATATAAACCATAAAATAGTGGTTTATCAACCTCCCCACACTTAAACATTAGCATGTCCGCATGCTTAATTGAAGGAGATAAGGAAATAAGCATGAACATGTAGAAACTCATGAAATGTAATGCAAGCCTATATATAAATAAATGCAACTATATGATTCTTGCCCACTTGATCAAAAGTAAATAAGCTCTTCAAAACAATTACAAATCAAATTCCACTAATTCTATCATTATACAATAAAACAGATAAAGGTGCAAGAAGATAGCTCATGAAAGCAGGAAACATGAAAATTCAAGCATTGTACCCTCACTGATAATGTATGTACATTCTAATCTCTAGTGTATAGGGTAATCACTCTATCCTTCTCTAATCATGCTTTCTAACTTTTGTTTTTCTCCTAACCAATCAACAACAGTTAATATACCAATACAAACATCATGAGGTCTTTTCAAGGTTGTAATGGGGTTAAGGTATAGGTAGGGGTATACATTTGGTTAAGTGAGCTAACAAATTGAATCTTTAATTAACCCAAGCTTCAACCCAACCTATATATTTTTAATGTAATATTAAAGTTCATACCTAGCTACCCAGAATTCCCTTTTCCTATTCATACTCATGTATCAACTTTATATTTGATTTTATCATATGTGCATTGATCTTTGAATTCTGAATTTAACATTGGGGTAATTTTGTCCCCTTATTTATTTATATAAATGAAATTTTTTTTTGACATTTTTTTTACATTAAAATAATTATAGCTTATCAATGCACATAGATTTTTAATTCTTATAGTTTCACATGAGTAGGTATCCAAATTTCCATTAAATTCTCATGACACATTCCCTTAACAACTTTTGTTCCCACAATCTCCCATACTTAACTAGCACACACAATTCTATCTTAAGCTAACCAAAGATTCAATTTGGGATATACAATTGTTTTTCAGCCTAAGGTTAGTAATGTGGTAAAATATAGAACAAATGGTATTTAAAGGCTCAAAGTGGTTAACAAAGGTAATTGGAAAGGGTAGGCTTAATTTGGATAAGTGAGTTTAAACAAATAATGGCCTCAATCATATGCAAGCATGCAAATATAATAAATATTGGACATATAAGATAAAACAAAATACAGATTACAATCACAGAGAAGTAAACACACAAGAATAAAATAATTATGGTTAAATAATGTAACCATGCATAAAGGCTCAAATCCTCACAGGTTGTGTGTTCTTTAGCTCAAATATCATGTTCCAGATACAACTCAAGCAAATTTATCATAAAAATTTTGAAAAATTAGTGAAAATTTGTTCTAAAGATAGAGTCTTAAAAGAAACTTATTGTCTTTTTAATCAAGTAGAACATGCATGCAACTATTCTAACCTATGCAATTTATTCTATTCTATAAAAGAAAGAAAATTTAACTAAAATATCCTAATTATTGGTGCTAGGGAAAAGAAATTACCTCCGGAAGTCAGGTACTGACCGACCTCCCCACACTTAAGGCTTTGCACCGTCCTCGGTGCCGTCTGTCAGGAACAGGGGTGGGCTGGTAGCAGTATCTCCACAATCGGGACCGTCATGGCTCCCTGTGCTGGTAAAAGAAGTGGAGTCCAGGGTATCCGAGTCCCTGAAGTATCCCTTGAGTAGCTCCTTGAGGTGTTTGAATCGGCGCTCGTTACGGCACTCTCTCAACTTAGCTTTGTGTTCTTGCCGATCCAACCTTTCGATTATCTGCTGGAGCAATTCATCAGTTGTGGGTGCTTGTAGTGTTGAAGAAGGATTATCTTCATCTGGAGCAGTAGGAAGACTTGTAGTGGCTGCTGGAAGTCTGAGGTATTTCCCGTTAGGGACATACTGATCATCCCGTGGAAGCACGGCTTTGGTGTCCCCAGCTCTGTAGGAGACTCCGGCTGCTGAGACAAGATCTAAGACCAAGGTGGGGAAAGGTAAGTTGCCTGCAATTTGTACGTGTCCCATAGCATTCCGGATGTGTCTTGAGAGATTCAGATGTTGGTCCGTAAGGATGCACCAAAGTAGAACGGCCATGTCCGCAGTGAAGGAGGACTCATGAGTGCTCGGAAAGACATACTGGGACATGATCTGTGCCCAAACGCGAGCCTCCAAGGTAAGTGCTGAAGCCAAGATTCCCTTAGGGCGGGTATGGTGGTATCCGTAGATCCAACGGCTGCCAGGTAATGCGATAACTCCGAGAACGGAGTCCCAGTCAAATTGGTACCTCTGGCGCTTAAGTGCGGCTTCTTGGAAGGCGTCCATTCCTTCTGGAATAGGGGGAAGACTCAGAGCTTGCTGAATGGCCTCTTCTGTGATGGGGACTTGCTTCTGCCGGACATAAATAGACTGTAGGGTTGGCATGTAGAAGTTAGAGTAGAACTCAACTACCCAAGAAAGATTGACCTGCCTTGGCTGTCTCCGTAGGAAACCCTATTGTCTTCGTTCAATTTGTGGCTCAACAAAGGTAGCAATATTGGACGGGATGGTAAGAAGTTATTCATTGTTATAGTTTCTTTCCGCCAGGATAGGGAACATCTGCTCACAGTTGCGATTGGGAAATCGTGCAGTGTCCTTTGCTGGAAAGGCTTTCTCATTTTCATCAACCTTTATTATCCTCTTAACTCTTTTTGTTGAGGGCTTGACTGTGGTTGAAGAAGGCTCTGCCACTAATGCTCTTTTAGTGCCTCTTCTTGTTGGGGATTTAGGAGTCGCTTTCTCTTTTCCTTTCTTGGTGGCCATCCTGAAAAGAGAGGAGAAAGTAAATTAAATTCAAATAGATATATAGCAAAGAAGGAAATGGAAAAGAGGGTGATGGATACACATTAAGATATACTGACATTATCACGTGCTCACGAGTACATGTGAAAAGCCAACAATGGAAAATAGCTAGTGCATGTAGAGACAAGTGAATGCAAGGTGTTTATTGGCATGCCGGAAAAGGGCATGAGTAGCATAGACCAAGCAATACTTTGTAACAAACCATCACGTTTGTAATGACAAATAAATTCAATTAATACAATGGTAAAGGGAAGTCGGGAAAAGCAAGCATTGAATAGTATAACAACATAGAGAAGTGCATAATGCCATTTGAGCTTTTTCACAAACACATAGCATGCATGATGAATAAGGTATAGAAAATATGAAGCTGAACATGCAAGCAATCCCTTAAATAGAATAAAAATAATTGTCAAACAATTTGCAACAATCCACAAGCATATAATGAGGGATAATGACTCAAAAAATTTCTAACACCATGTAAAAGGGAAAAGAAAAAGAAAGAAAATATGAATAATGAAAAGAAAAATAATATATAAAATAATATATAAAATGATAGAAAAGAGAAGAAGGAAGAAGAAAATAGAACCTTGGTAATGGAGGTGAGAGAGAGAGAGAGTGATAGGTGAGATTGGAAGAAGAAGGGAGAAGGAAGAAATAAGGAGGAAAAAGAAAAATTAGGATTTGGAGGAGAGAAAGATAAGATATGTGGCAATTTTTGGATGAGCTGTGCGGCGCCTGCGACACGGCCACGTGGGACACACGTTCGCGTGGATGCGCTTCAAGTATGGTGACGCGATCGCGTCGGTCACGCGGTCGCGTGACCCATATTATGCTTCTGGCGCGAGTGCAGCCTCGCACCAGCACAACTCTCTGTTCAAATTAATTTAGTTGCCAAAACTTGGGTGGCGCGATCGCGTCGGTCACGCGATCGCGTGAGTGTGCGTCTGAAAACGGATGACGCGGCTGCGTCAGCGACGCGGTCGCGTGATAAGAATTGTGCTTCCAGCACCAATCCAGCATCACTCTCGCACAATATTTCATTGTGCACCCTTTTACGTCAAAAACTCAGGGCATGCGGCTGCGTGGGGCACGCGGTCGCGTGGGAGGTCATGATTCCCATGCGACACGAACGCGTCAGTAACGCGGTCGCGTTGGTTGATTTGTGCCATTGGCACGCCTCCAGCCACACTCCAGTGTGACTTTCTGTTCATTTTTATTTTTCTTTACTCCCCCTGTGACGCGGACGTGTCGCTGATGCGATCGCGTCGCTTAGCGAAATTTTTTTTTTATATATATGTTGATGCAGATGCATGAAAGTACTACGAAAGAGAAGAGTTATTGAATAGGAAAAACTAAAAATAAAGAAAAGAACGATCATACCATGGTGGGTTGTCTCCCACCTAGCACTTTTCTTTAATGTCCGTAAGTTGGACGCTCCACTAGCTCAATCTTCTGCTATGTGGGGATCTTCCAAGAGGAAGATCTCAAGCTCCTTGTTTCTCTGTACCTTCTCGCCATGGTATAGCTTCAGGCGTTGTCGATTAACCTTAATAAGTTCAGAGCTTGAAGGATGGCTTAGGTGATAAACTCCGTATGGTTCGGCCTTCTCTACTCTGTATGGACCTTCCCATCTTGATCTCAACTTGCCTGGCATGAGCCTTAGTCAAGATTTGTAAAGGAGGACTGAATCCCCAGGTTGGAACTCTTTCTTCTTGACGTTTTGATCATGTTCAGCCTTCATCTTTTCCTTGTATATTCTGGAGTTTTCATAAGCTTCTAGGCGAAGGTTCTCCAGTTCCTGCAGTTACAACTTCCTTTCAGCTCTGGCTTTCTCAATTCCCATGTTGCACTCCTTAACTGCCCAAAAGGCTCTGTGTTCTACTTCAACTGGGAGATGACAAGCTTTTCCGTAAACCAAGCGGAAAGGACTCATCCCAATGGTTGTCTTGTATGCTGTTCTATATGCCCAGAGTGCATCTTGTAGCCTGGTGCTCCAGTCCTTTCTATGCGGCTTTACTATCTTTTGCAAGATACGCTTAATTTCTCTGTTTGACACCTCGGCTTGCCCATTAGTTTGGGGATGGTAAGCTGTTGTAACTTTATGAATTATCCCATGCTTCTTCATTAATCTTGTTAGTCTCCTGTTGCAAAAATGGGTGCCTTGATCGCTCACGATTGCTCGTGGTGATCCGAAGCGACATATAATATGGTTTTTCACAAAGGAAACAACAGTGTTAGCATCATCAGTGCGGGTAGGAATTGCTTCCACCCATTTGGAAACATAATCCACAGCTAACAATATATAAAAATATCCATTAGAATTTGGAAATGGACCTATGAAGTCAATGCCCCAAACATCAAAAATTTCACAGAAAAGCATAATTTGTTGAGGCATCTCATCCCTCCTAGATATATTACCAAATATCTGGCATGGGAGACAATATTTACAGAACTCAGCAGCGTCTCTAAAAAGGGTAGGCCACCAGAATCCACAGTCTAAGATCTTTCTAGCTATCCACCAAAATGTCCTCCACTCTCAGATGAGTGACAGGCCTCTAAAATGGACTGGAATTCTGATTGAGGCATACAACGTCTAATTACTTGATCAGCGCCACATCTCCATAAATATGGGTCATCCCATATATAATATTTAGACTCGCTTTTCAGCTTGTCTCTTTGATGCTTAGAGAAATTTGGAGGAAATATGCGGCTAACTAAATAATTAGCAACAGGTGCATACCAAGGGACTACCTCAGATACTGCTTGCAGGTTATCAAAAGGAAAATTATCATCTATAGGAGTAGAATCATCCTTAATATGCTCCAGGCGACTCAAGTGGTATGCCACTAAATTCTGATTACCACTCCTATCCTTTATTTCTAAATCAAATTCTTGTAACAGCAGTATCCAACGTATGAGTCTTGGTTTGGATTCCTTTTTAGCTAATAGATACTTTAAAGCTGCATGGTCCGAATACACTACTACTCTAGTACCAAGTAAATAAGCTCGGAATTTATCCAGAGCAAAAACAACAGCAAGAAGCTCTTTCTCAGTAGTAGTATAATTGGACTGGGCAGTGTCTAAAGTCTTAGATGCATAAGCAATAACGAAAGGATCCTTACCTTCACGCTGAGCCAGCGCTGCTCCTACTGCATGGTTGGAAGCATCGCACATGATTTCAAATGGCTGGCTCCAGTCTGGTCCTCTCACAATTGGAGCTTGAGTCAGAGCAGTCTTCAGCTTATCAAACGCTTGTTTGCAATCCTCACTGAACTCGAACTCAATATCCTTCTGCAGTAATCTAGATAAGGGAAGTGTGACCTTACTAAAGTCCTTAATAAATCTCCTGTAAAAACCTGCATGGCCAAGGAACGAACGGACTTCCCTCACAGAAGAGGGGTAAGGTAGACTAGAAATAACATTCACCTTTGCTGGGTCTACAGAAATGCCATTATTAGATACCACATGTCCTAATACAATTCCTTGTTTTACCATAAAGTGACATTTTTCGAAATTTAATACAAGGTTTGTATTAACACACCTATCTAATACTCTAGATAATCCATCTAAGCAAAGGATAAAAGAATCACCGTAAACGCTAAAATCATCCATAAAAACTTCTATACAGTCCTCAATAAGATCGGAGAAAAGACTCATCATGCACCTTTGGAAAGTAGCTGGTGCATTGCACAAGCCAAAGGGCATTCTCTTGTAAGCATAAGTCCCAAAAGGACATGTAAAAGTAGTCTTTTCCTGATCCTCAGGAGCTATATGAATTTGGAAATAACCTGCGTAACCATCTAAAAAGCAATAATGTGATTTACCTGACATGCGATCTAGCATTTGATCAATGAATAGAAGTGGGTAGTGATCCTTACGGGTAGCTTGGTTGAGACGCCTGTAATCGATGCAGTCTCTCCAAGCATTCTGAACTCTAGTTGCTATGAGATCTCCCTGCTCATTCTTTACTGTAGTGACTCCAGACTTCTTGGGTACCACTTGTACTGGGCTTACCCATTCACTGTCTGAAATGGGATATATGATACCTGCTTCCAATAGTCTGGTCACTTCCTTTTTGATAACTTCCAAGATGGTGGGATTCAATCTTCTTTGGGGTTGAGGGACAGATCTTGCTCCCTCTTCTAAAAATATTCTGTGCTCACATACTTGAGGGTTGATGCCTACTATGTCTGCCAAGCTCCACCTAATTGCCTTCTTATGCTTCCTCAGTGCATCAAGTAACTGCTCTTCTTGTGGAGAAGTAAGTTCCCTTGCAATGATAACTGGAAACCTCTACTCATCTTCAAGATAAACATATTTAAGATGTGGGGGAAGGGGTTTCAATTCTAACTTCTGATCATGAGCAGGCTTTGGATTATCTGGGGCTTGTGAAAATGGCGAAGTGCCCTCATTGTCAGTTAAAAGGGTCCCCACACTTGGACCTTGTCCAGTGTGCCTCTCTTCTAACTCTTCCTTGTGAACTTCAGCTACACTTTCATCTATGACATCACACTTGAAGATGGAACGATCTTCTGGGGGGTTGTCAATGACTCCATTCAGATTGAAGATTACTATGCGGCCATCTATTTCAAAGGAGTATGTTCCTGAAAAAGCATCCAATTTAAATTTTGATGTCTTCAGGAATGGTCTTCCAAGTAGGATTAATGATGGCTTATTTGAATCATTATGGGCCATCTCCAAGATATAAAAATCAGTGGGAAATGTAAGTCCTTTAATGTTCACCAAAACATCTTTAGCAACTCCAGCCATTGTAATAATGCTTTTATCTGCTAACACAAAACGAGCTGCCGACTTTTTTAAGGGAGGGAGCCTCAAAATATCATATATAGACAAAGGCATTATACTGACACATGCTCCTAAATCACACATGCAATCATAAATTATTACACCATCAATAGTACAGCTAACTATACAAGGACTTGGATCACTACATTTTTCAGGTAATCCTCCCATTAAAGAAGATATAGAACTACCTAAAGGAATAGTTTCTAATTCATTAATTTTGTCTTTATGGATAAATAAGTCTTTTAGAAACTTTGCATATTTAGGTACCTGCTGAATAACATCAAAAAGAGGAACAGTTACCTCAACCTTTTTGAATATTTCTACCATTTTGGGGTCAGGTTCCAGCTGTTTCCTGGGCTTCCTTGCAAGTTGTGGAAATAGAATAGGAGTGGTGTCTTCTGTGGTGTTTGCGCCTTTTGGTGCTTCCTCCTGTGGTTGAGCTATTTCTTCTTCAGCTATGTCCTGTATGTCTTCTTCCTCTTCAACATCTTCTATTTCTACTACCTCTTCAGCTGAGGTGTGTTCTGGTGGGCTTGGATTGGGTAATGGTTGAGAGGGGATTCCAGTGGAGCTTGAAGGTTGGTTACTGGAATTTTGCGTTGATCCAATCTGTGACATAAGAGCTTGCAAAGTAGAGGTGAGACCATTCAGACTGGCGTTAATACTATTCATGTTATTTTCCATGATCTGTTGTCTTCGCTCAAAAGATTGTAGTAGTTCTTCATTAGGAGATAAAGAAGAATGAGTAAATTGAGATGTCTGCTATTGATTGTTCTGTGGTCCTTGGTTCTGCCTCAGGTAAGGTGCTCTGTAAGGTTGATTCTGCTACCTGTTATTGTTATTGTTCCACCTCTGATTTCCCTGATTATCTCGGCCTCCTCTGTTATTATTGTCCCTCTAATTCTGGTTAGAACTGTCCTGCCATCCATGGTTATTATTTCCACTTTGATTGTACCCTTGGTTGGGGCGGTCATAGAAGTTATGAGTGGATGCCACCATGTTGTCTTCTTGTTGGAGCTGCGGGCATTCATCAGTGTAATGGCTATAATCAGCACAGATTTCGCAAATTCTCTGTGGGACTAGTTGTTGGTTTTGCTGTGGTGGAGGAGCTTGCTGAGCTTGCTGTTGATTCAATTGCATCTGCTTCAGCAAGTTGGTCATCTCGCACATACTCTGAGCTAGAGCAGCAGTCTCTCTATTAGAGGATACTTCTACAATGGCTTTTGAACGGCCTTGCTTTTGCCTGTGGTTCCTAGTAGATTCAGCTAAATCACCGATCAATTGCCAAGCCTCATCGGTGGTCTTGTACTTCTTCAAAGACCCATTGCTAGCACTTTCCAATGTGGTCTTATCTTGGGGTCTCATGCCCTGTCTGATATAGCTAAACAACACTATCTTGTCAATCCTGTGGTGGGGGCATGCTTCCAGAAGATTATTGAAGCGCTCCCAGTATTCAAAGAGAGTTTCATTGTCATCCTGAACAATTGTGGAAGTATCCTTCCTCAGTTTATCAGTAACTTCAGATGGAAAGAATTTTTCCAAAAATTCCTTTCTAAGTGTATCCCAGTTGGATACATTTACCAGAGGTTGAGTTTAGTACCACTCTCTTGCTTTTCCCTCGAGAGAAAACGGGAAAGCTTTCAGCAAAATTGAAGTTTCATCAGTACCACCACGCCTGACAGTAGAACAGGCTGCCTGGAAATCTCTCAAGTGCTTGATAGGCTCTTGAGCAAGTAGGCCATGAAACTTGGACATCAAATTTAGCAGTGCGGTCTTTATTTCAAAATCTGTAGCTACCGCTGGATGATGCGCTTGAAACGGTTGCATTGTAAAATCAGGGGCTCCTTCCTCCTGGATGGTAACTCTCCTAGCTGCCATGTCTTCTGCACGTAAAACAACCGAATCAGTAGAACGGAGGCTGGTTTCTTCCTCAATTTCACTCTCAGATCCGCCCTCAGAGCGGACTAACCGACGCTGTTCTCGCCTTATTCATGAAATAGTCCTTTCAATTTCAGGATCGAATATTAGCAAGTGCGGATCAAGAAGTGAACGCGTCATTTGATGGAAGAAACATGCAGCTCATAGTAGCAAAATAAAATAAAATGCAAATAAATAAATTCTAATTAATAACTTTAGCACTCTATTGCAACTCCCCGGCAACGGCGCCAAAAATTGATGAGGCGCAGAAGTTGGTGAATTAAAAATTATTAAAATAGTTATGTTGCATGTATAGTTCTTAACTCACTGAAAATCTGCCTATCAATTTAGAAATATGTCACAGAGAGTTTAAATTAAAAATTACTGGGAGTTTAAGTCCCAAGTCGTCTCCCAACGAGTTGCAGAAAAGTGTGCTATTTTATTAATCAGATGTTCCAAGAAGTTGAGTTAAGTAGAGGGAAAATTAAAAAGGAGGAAATTTAAATAATATGAATAAAAGCCTTGACTGGGAGTTGATTAGTTGGAATTTCTATTATTGATGGAATGATCTCAAGATTAATTTATAAGTAATGGTTATTCTGTTTAGTTATCCTTTACTAGGTAAAGAAAAGTCAATCAAGTTGGAATGCTCGATCTATTCACGAGTTGCAACCCACTTAGTTCAAAGGGATTGGTGTTAGTGATTAGATAACAATTCAACAGTTAACCCAATTACAATTTTTCTTTCAATCCTTCCAACTCAAGCGTTCCTTTCAATCAACTCCCCATCAAGTGAGGGAACTACTCACTCATTGAAAATAATAAATCCATAACACATGAAAGGGAATTAAAAGAAGACATGATTATTGGAATGGAGAAATAAATTAAAATGGAAGAAATAATCCTTGTATCAAATAATCATGAAAGTATTTAAATGACAAAACTGAACAAAGCAAAGAACATGGAAGAATAAAACCAAGTTAAGAGAACGAACTAGAATGACGAGGTCTTGATGAGAAAAAATAACTCTTCTCAATGTTCCAATGCTAAGATCAATTCCCAAAATTAAAATTCTAAAACCTAGCGAGAAAAACCTAGAGGAGGAAAAAAAAAACTAGATCTAAAACTATCAACTGTGTAGAATGAATGTTGTCTTTGTTTCTACATATTCTCTGGCTCTAGTCTGCTGTTCCAGACCGAAAACTGGGTCAAAATAAGGTCCAAAATCGCCCCCAGCAAAGTCTGCAGATTATGCAGATCGCACATGTCACGCGATCGCGTCATCCATGCGGACGCGTCATTCGCGCTTTTCCTTGCCACGCGTTCGCGTCGTCCACGCTACCGCGACGCCTGTTCTTTTCCAATCCGCGCGGCCGCGTGAGCCATGTGGCCGCGTCACTGCGATTTGCTCTCCTTCGCACGGTCGCGTGAGCCATGCGACCGCGTCACTTCTCGCTAGTTATCTCCTCAAATTCTTGTGTTCCTTCCATTTTTGCTAGCTTCCTTTCCAATCTCCAACTCATTCATGCCCTATAAAGTCTGAAACACTCAACACACAGATCACGGCATCGAATGGAATAAAGGAGAATTAAAAATACATAATTAAAGTCTCTAGAAAGCAGTTTTTAAACATGTTATAAATTCAGGAAGGGATTATAATTTCATGCTAATTTAATGAATAAGTGGGTAAGGATCATGATAAAACCACACAATTAAACACAATATAAACCATAAAATAGTGGTTTATCAATGACCATAGCTTGCTTCAAGCCGACAATCTCCGTGGGATCGACCCTTACTCACGTAAGGTATTACTTGGACGACCCAGTGCACTTGCTGGTTAGTTCTGCGGAATTGTGACAAAGTGTGATTCACGTTTGAGAGCTCCAAGTCTTTGGCGCCATTGTTGATGATCACAATTTCGTGCACCAAGCGCCAAAAACTTAATACGCACGTTCATAATCTTAGTTCTTTTTCACAACTTCGCACAACTAACCAGCAAGTGCACTGGGTCGTCCAAGTAATAAACCTTACATGAGTAAGGGTCGATCCCACGGAGATTGTCGGCTTGAAGCAAGCTATGGTCATCTTGCAAATCTCAGTTAGGAAAATTCAAACGGTTATGGGATTTAAGATAATTAAAATATAATGAAAATATAAAATAGGATAGAAATAATTATGTAATTCATTGGTGAGAATTTCAGATAAGCGTATGGAGTTGCTTTTGTTCTTTCTAAACCTCTGCTTTCCTACTGCTTTCATCCAGTCATTCATACTCCTTTCCATGGCAAGCTGTATGTTGGGCATTACCATTGTCAATGGCTACATCCCGTCCTCTCAGTAAAAATGGTCCAAATGCACTGTCACCGTATGGCTAATCATCTGTCGGTTCTCGGTCATGCTGGAATAGGATCCAGTGATCCTTTTGTGTTTGTCACTACACCTAGCACTCGCGAGTTTGAAGCTCGTCACAGCCATCCCTTCCCAGATCCTACTCAGAATACCACAGACAAGGTTTAGACTTTCTGGATCTCAAGAATGGCCGACAATAATTCTAGCCTATACCACGAAGGTTTTAATCTTAGATTAGAAACCCAAGAGATACACATTCAAGCTTGTTTGCATGTAGAACGGAAGTGGTTGTCAGGCACGCGTTCATATGTGAGAATGGTGATGAGTGTCACATAATCATCACATTCATCATGTTCTTGGGTGCGAATGGATATCTTAGAATAAGAAATAGGCTTGAGTTGAATAGAAAAACAATAGTACTTTGCATTAATTCATGAGGAACAGCAGAGCTCCACACCTTAATCTATGGTGTGTAGAAACTCTAACGTTGAAAATACATAAGAACAAGGTCCAGGCATGGCCGAATGGCCAGCCTCCTAAACGTGTACAAAATGATCTAAAGATGAACCAAAGATGATCAAAAGATATAAATACAATAGTAAAAAGTCCTATTTATACTAAACTAGTTACTAGGGTTTACAAATATAAGTAAATGATGCAGAAATTCACTTCCGGGCCCACTTGGTGTGTGCTTGGGCTTAGCATTGAAGCTTTCATGTGTAGAGGTCTTCCTTGGAGTTAAACGCCAGTTTGTAACTTGTTTCTGGCGTTTAACTCTGCTTTGCAACTTGTTTCTGGCGTTTAACGCCAGAATAGGGCAGAAAGCTGGCGTTAAACGCCAGTTTGCGTCATCTAATCTCGGGCAAAGTATGGACTATTATATATTGATGAAAAGCCCTGGATGTCTACGTTCCAACGCAATTGAGAGCGTGCCAATTGGTTTTCTGTAGCTCCAGAAAATCCACTTCGAGTGCAGGGAGGTCAGAATCCAACAGCATCTGCAGTCCTTCTTCAGCCTCTGAATCAGATTTTTGCTCAAGTCCCTCAATTTCAGCCAGAAATTATCGAAAATCACAGAAAAACACACAAACTCATAGTAAAGTCCAGAAATGTGATTTTTATTTAAAAACTAATACAAATATATTAAAAACTAACTAAATCATACTAAAAACTATGTAAAAACAATGCCAAAAAGCGTATAAATTATCCGCTCATCACAACACCAAACTTAAATTGTTGCTTGTCCCCAAGCAACTGAAAATCAAACAGGATAAAAAGAAGAGAATATACTATAAACTCCAAAATATCAACGAAACTTAGCTCCAATCAGATGAGCGGGACTAGTAGCTTTTTGCCTCTGAACAGTTTTAGCATCTCACTTTATCCTTTGAAGTTCAGAATGATTGGCATCTATAGGAAATCAGAATTCAGATAGTGTTATTGATTCTCCTAGTTTATTATGTTGATTCTTGAACACAGCTACTTTCTGAGTCTTGGCCATGGCCCTATGCACTTTGTTTTCTAGTATTATCACCGGATACATAAATGCCACAGACACATAACTGGGTGAACCTTTTCAGATTGTGACTCAGCTTTGCTAGAGTCCCCAATTAGAGGTGTCCAGGGTTCTTAAGCACACTCTTTTTTTGCTTTGGACCTCGACTTTAACCGCTCAGTCTCAATTTTTCACTTGACACCTTCACGCCACAAGCACATGGTTAGGGACAGCTTGGTTTAGCCGCTTAGGCCAGGATCTACTGATGACACCTATCTACTGATGCTCAAAGCCTTGGATCCTTTTTACCCTTGCCTTTTGGTTTTAAGGGCTATTGGGTTTTTGCTCTTGCCCTTTGGTTTAAAGAGCTTTTGGCTTTTTCTGCTTGCTTTTTCATTTTCTTTCTCTCTTTTTTTTAACCATTTTCTTTTTTTCTTCTTTTTTTTCGCAAGCTTTTCTCTATTCACTACTTTTTCTTGCTTCAAGAATCAATTTTTTTATGATTTTTTAGATCATCAAATAACATTTCTCCTTTTTAATCATTCTTTCAAGAGCCAACAATTTTAACATTCATAAACAACAAATTCAAAAGACATATGCACTGTTCAAGCATTCATTCAGAAAAACAAAAAGTATTGCCACCACATCAAAATAATTAAACTAGTTTCAAGGATGAATTCAAAATCATGTACTTCTTGTTCTTTTGTGATTAAAAACATTTTTCATTTAAGAAAGGTGATGGACTCATAGGACATCCATAGCTTTAAGACATAGACACTTAAAAACTAATGATCATGTAATAAAGACACAAACATATATAAAACATAAGGCTCAAAAATCGAAAAACAAAAAAATAAGAACAAGGAGATTAAGGAACGGGTCCACCTTAGTGAGAGTGGCGTCTTCTTCCTCTTGAAGAACCAATGGTGTTCTTGAGCTCCTCTATGTCTCTTCCTTGCCTTTGTTGCTCCTCCCTCATAGCTCTTTGATCTTCTCTAATCTCATGGAGAATGATGGGGTGCTCTTGGTACTCCATCCTTAGTTGTCCCATGTTGGAACTTAATTCTCCTAGGGAAGTGTTGATTTGCTCCCAATAGTTTTGTGGAAGGAAGTGCATCCCTTGAGGCATCTCAGGGATTTCATGGTGAGGAATTTCCTCATGCTCTTATTGAGGTCCATGATCTCTTGTTTGCTCCATCATTTTCTTAGTGATGGGCTTATCCTCATCAATGAGGATGTCTCCCTCTATGTCAATTTCAGCCGAATTGCAGAGGTTGCAAATGAGGTGAGAAAAGGCTAACCTTGCAAAAGTGGAGGACTTGTCAGCCACCTTGTAGAGTTCTTGAGGTATAATCTCATGAACTTCCACTTCCTCCCCAATCATGATACTATGAATCATGATGGCCCGATCCACAGTTACTTCGGATCGGTTGCTAGTGGGAATGATAGAGCGTTGGATGAACTCTAACCATCCTCTAGCTACAGGCTTAAGGTCTGGTCTTCTCAATTGAACCGGTTTGCCTCTTGAGTCAACTTTCCATTGAGCTCCTTCCACACATATGTCTATGAGGACTTGGTCCAACCTTTGATCAAAGTTGACCCTTCTAGTGTAGGGGCGTGCGTTTTCTTGCATCATTGGCAAGTTGAACGCCAACCTTACATTTTCTGGACTGAAATTTAGGTATTTCCCCTGAACCATTGTAAGCCAGTTCTTTGGGTTTGGGTTCTGATGGGATAATTTGGAAAATGATATCCAACACCCTAACTAACCGGCAAGTGTACCGGGTCGTATCAAGTAATAATAACTCACATGAGTGAGGACGATCCCACAGGGATTGAAGGATTGAGCAATTTTAGTTTAGTGGTTGATTTAGTCAAGCGAATCAATTATTGGTTTGAGTTGTTTGTAATTGACAGAAGCTAAATTGCTTGAAATGTAAAGGGAGAGGGAAGAATTGCATTAAATTAAAGAGAGCAGGAAGTAACAGTGCTGAATCTTAATGAACAAGTAAATTAAATTGCAGAAACTTAGATTACAAAAAATGTAAATAACTGAATCTTAAAGTGCAAGAAATGTAAATTGCTTGAATTATAAAAGGAATTGGAAATTGGGATTGCAGAATTTAAACAAGCAAAAGTAAATTTCAATAAACAGAAGAATAAAAGGTGAATTGAAGTAAAGTAGATCTAAACAGAAAAGTAGAAATGCTTGAGGAAATAAAATAGAAAGTAAATGTAGCTCAATTGCAGAAATAAAAAGAGAAATTAAAGATCTCAGGAATGGAAGAGACTAGAAAACAAGTCTAGATCTCAAATCCTTCCTTGATCCAACAAGAACAATTGCAAAAGAAATAGAAAAGTAAGTTACAGAAGTAGTAGAAGAGAAGAAGCAGTAAACAGAATTTGAATTATGCAGAAAGATAAACAAAGAGATCTCAAGATGAAAGTGAAACAGAATTTCTTCAATTCTCCACCTAGGATCCAAGACAAGAAGTAAAGAGTGCTCAAGCAAGAACAGGGAAGAAGAGAGATCAATTCTCCTTCCAAATTCTCTAAGATCCAAATTCAAAGTAAAAAGCTCAAAAATATAAAAATGAAAATTCTCAAAGAAGCAAAAAGGTTCAAGTAAAAGGTCTTCTCCAAATCAAACTATCACCTATTTATACACTTTCTAATTTAGATCTAAGAATTTGGGTGGGCTCTAAAATTTGGTGAAGAAATGAATTAAATTGGATTTTTGGTGGATTTTTGGTCCAAGGTCCACCTCCCAGGGGCTGGCTTAGTTGAAAAACCAAACTGAGCGCCCAATGTTGCTTTGCTTCTCCAATTTTGTGCGCGTCCCAGCCTTGGCCATGTTACACTTCAATAGAGCTCAGTTGGAATTTTGAACTGAGCTTTATGTCTTGGCCGTGTCAATGTTGTGCGCATCATGGCATCCTTGGCCGTGTCAATGCATGCGCAAGGCTTGCTCCTTGGTGCTTCTTGTTGCGCCAAAATGTGGGGAATGGGGGAAGAGTAGCGCTCAGTTGGGAAAACCAATTGAGCTCCCCATTTGTGGCGCCTTGCTTTGGACATTAAGCTCCTAGGTTCGAATCCTAGTGGAAGCAAATGGATGCAAATTTCCTTGGAAGAGTGGATGCTCCCTCCTTGCCTTTCATGAAGCTTCTTGGTTCGAACCTTGGGAGAGCCATCTTGGCTCATTTTCTTTGCACTAAAAGAGGCGCTCCTCCCTTGTCTCCATGGAGTTCCCAGGTTCGAATCTTGGCCAAAGCACCTTGGCTTGATTTCCTTGCAAGCTTGGTAGTGTGAGGTTCCTTGTTCGAACCTTGGAGGGAGCTTTTTGGCTATTTTCTTCTTATTTTCCTTGCAAGGAGCGTTCCTTGCTTCCTTTAGTTCATGAGTTCGAAACTTGGTGGCTTCATTCATGGGGATTTTGCTTTGAATTAATTCTTGAAGGAGCCCGATAAAGCTCACTTAGTGAACTGAGCTTTATGTCATTTCCTTACTTTCTTTAGTGCTCAATTAACTAAGTGAACTGAGCTTGGTGCCTTGCTCTCTCCCATTTTTCCTTGTGGAGCTCGGTTTACTTTCTCAACTTAGCTTTCCTTCTTCCTCAATGTTGCCACACTTTTTCTTCTCTTGGGCACACTTTTTGCTTCCTTTGGACACGTTCCTTATGCCATGCTTTTCTCATTTTCTTCTTTCTTCACCTACAAGTAATCAAATCAACCAATCAAAGTATCACCAAATTTACAAGGTTTATAAATCAATTAAGTATCAATTAAATTTAGCTTAAACTTCATGATTTTTTATCAATTAAAGAGTGGTTGGTTGATTCAAAGAAACTATGCAATTCCACTCCAAATTACTTACTTACAATGCAAGAAAGTGCATAAATCCTAATAAAAATAAAGAAAAAGACTAGTAAAACTAGGCTAAGATGACTTGTCATCAGGTTCATACTTTGATCATGGTTCCTAGTGATCCATGCATTTGCATAGAACTCTTGAACCATTAAGATTTCGACTTGTTGAATAGGATTAGAGAGAACTTCCTATCCTCTTCTTCTATTCTCTTGTCGGATCACCGGATACTCGCTCTTTCTGAGCTTAAAAGGGACCTCAGGAATCACCTTCTTCTTGGCCACAACATCATAGAAGTGGTCTTGATGGACCTTTGAGATGAATATCTCCATCTCCCATGACTCAGAGGTGGAGCAATTGCCTTCTCTTTCCTCTTTCTTGAGGTTTCTCTGGCCTTAGCTGCCATTGATGGTTATGGAAAAACAAAAAGCAATGCTTTTACCACACCAAACTTAAAAGGTTTGCTCGTCCTCGAGCAAAAGAAGAAAGAAAGTAGTAGAAGAAGAAGAAAATGGAGGAGATGGAGTGAGGGAGTGTATTCGGCGAAGGGGGAGAAGTAGTGGTTGTGATGTGTGAAAATGGAGTAGTGTTAAGGGGTTTATATAGGGGTGGAGGGGAGGTTAGGTTTCGGCCATTAGGGTTGGGTTTGGGAGGGAAAAGAAATTTAATTTTGGAGGTAGGTGGGGTTTAAGGGGAAGAGGTATGGAGGTGATTGGTGAAGGGTATTTGGGGAATAGTGTTTTGAAAAGGTGTGACGAGGAGAGAAGAAGAGGTGTAGGTGGGGATCCTGTGGGGTCCACAGATCCAGAGGGGTCAAGGACTTAGCATCCCTGCTCCATTTAGGCGTGCAAAATGCCCTTAGAATGCATGTCTGGCGTTAAACGCCAGCTTGCTACTTGTTTCTGGCGTTTAACACCAGCTTTTCTCCCATTCTTGGTGTTAAACGCCAATTCCATGCTCTGTTCTGGCGTTAAACACCAGTCTGGTGCTTGTTTCGGGCGTTTAACGCCAGCTTGATGCTTCTTTTTGGTGTTACTGGCGTTTAAACGCCAGTTTGATGCTTCTTACTGGCGTTTAAACGCCATTAAGCTCTTCCTCCAGGGTGAGCTATTTTTAATGCTGTTTTTCATTCTGTTTTTGATTTTTTAATAGTTTTTGTGACTTCACATGATCATCAACCTAAAGAAAACATAAAATAGTAATGGAAAATAAATAGATATAATTAAATAACATTAGGTTGCCTCCCAACAAGTGCTTCTTTAATGTCAATAGCTTGACAGTGAGCTCTCATGGAGCTTTACAGATAATCAGAGCAAAGTTGGGGCCTCTTAACACCAAACTTAGAGTTTGGTTGTGGCCTCCCAACACCAAACTTAGAGTTTGGTTGTGGCCTCCCAACACCAAACTTAGAGTTTAGTTGTGGCCTCCCAACATCAAACTTAGAGTTTGAATGTGGGGGTTTTGTTTGACTCTGTATTGAGAGAAGCTTCTCATGCTTCCTCTCCATGGTTATAGAAGGAGAACCTTGAGTATTAAATACAAGGTAGTCGTCATTCAACTGAAGGACCAACTCTCCTTTATCAACATCAATCACAGCTTTTGCTGTAGCTAGGAAGGGTCTGCCAAGGATGATAGATTCATCCTTATCCTTCCCAGTGTCTAGGATTATGAAATCAACAGGGATGTAAAGGACTTCAACCTTCACTAGCACATCCTCTACTAGTCCATAAGCCTGTTTCATTGATTTGTCTGCCATCTCTAATGAGATTCTTGCAGCTTGTACCTCAAAGATTCCCAGTTTCTCCATTACAGAGAGTGGCATGAGGTTTATCCCTGACCCAAGGTCACACAGAGCTTTCTCAAAGGTCATGGTACCTATGGTACAAGGTATAAAGAACTTTCCGGGATCTGGTTTCTTCTGAGGTAAAGTTTGCCTCATTAATGTACTCAGTTCATTGGTGAATAAGGGGGTTCATCCTCCCAAGTCTCATTACCAAATAAACTGGCATTCAACTTCATGATTGCTCCTAGATACTTAGCAACTTGCTCTGCAATGGTGTCTTCATCCTCTTCAGAGGAAGAGTATTCATCAGAGCTCATGAATGGCAGAAGGAAGTTCAATGGAATATCTATGGTCTCTGTATGAGCCTCAGATTCCTTTGGTTCCTCAAATGGGAATTCCTTTCTGTGCAGAGGATGTTCCAAGAGGTCTTCCTTGCTGGGATTCACGTCCTCCTCCTCCTCCAGGTATTCGGCTACACCAAGTAAGGTTATGGCCTTGCACTCTCTCTTGGGATTTTTTTCTATATTACTTGGGAGAGTACTGGGAGGAGTTTTAGTAATCTTCTTACTCAGCTGACCCACCTATGCCTCCAAATTTCTAATGGAGGACCTTGTTTCATTCATGAAACTTAGTGTGGTCTTGGATAGATCAGAGACTATGGTTGCCTGGCCAAAATAGCTCTGTTCAGAATTCTCTGTCTGTTGCTGAGAAGATGATGGAAAAGGCTTGCTATTGCTAAACCTATTTCTTCCACCATTATTATTGTTAAAGCCTTAATTAGGCTTCTGTTGATCCTTCCATGAGAAATTTGGATGATTTCTCCATGAGGGATTATAGGTGTTTTCATAGGGTTCTCCCATGTAATTCACCTCTGCTATTGTCGGGTTCTCAAGATCATAAGCTTCTTCTTCAGAAGATGCTTCTTTAGTACTGTTGGATGCAGCTTGCAATCTATTCAGACTCTGAGAAATCATATTGACTTACTGAGTCAATATTTTGTTCTGAGCCAATATGGCATTCAGAGTATCAATTTCAAGAACTCCCTTCTTCTGAGGCGTCCCATTGTTCACAGGATTCCTCTCAGAGGTGTACATGAACTGGTTATTTGCAACCATTTTAATGAGTTCCTGAGCTTCTGCAGGGGTTTTCATGTGAAGAGATCCTCCTGCAGAATAGTCCAATGACATTTTTGACAATTCAGACAGACCATCATAGAATATACTTATGATGCTCCATTCTGGAAGCATGTCAGTAGGACACCTTTTGATCAGTTGCTTATATCTTTCCCAAGCTTCATAGAGGGATTCTCCTTCCTTCTGTCTGAAGGTTTGGATTTCCACTCTAAGCTCGCTCATCTTTTGAGGTGGAAAGAATTTGGCCAGGAAAGCACTGACCAGCTTATCCCAAGAGTTTAGGCTATCCTTAGGTTGTGAATCCAACCATGTTCTAGCTCTGTCTCTTACAGCAAAAGGGAAAAGCATAAGCCTGTAGACCTCGGAATCAACTCCATTGTTCTTGACAGTGTCACAGATTTGCAAGAATTCAGCTAAAAACTAATGAGAATCTTCCATTGGAAGTCCATGAAACTTGCAATTCTGCTACATTAGAGAAACTAATTGAGGCTTAAGCTCAAAATTGTTTGCTCCAATTGCAGGATGTGAGATGCTTCTTCCATCGAAGTTAGAAGATTGTGCAATAAAGTCACCAAGCATCTTCCTTGCATCTCCACCATTGTTATTATTTTCGGCCATGTCTCCTTCTTTTTCGAAGATTTCTGTCAGATTTTCTCCAGAGAGTTGTGCTTTAGCTTCCCTTAGCCTCCTCTTCAGAGTCCTTTCAAGTTTAGGGTCAGCTTCAACAAGAATGTTCTTATCCTTGTTCCTGCTCATATGAAAAAGAAGAGAACAAAGAAAATATGGAATCCTCTATGTCACAGTATAGAGATTCCTTATGTAGGTAGAAGAAGAGGAGAATAGAAGAAGGGGAAGAGAAAAAAACTCGAACACAGAAGAGAAGAGATGGTTCGAATTATGAGTAAAAGAGAAGTGTTAGTAGATAAATAAATAAATAGAAAGAGATGAGAGGGGGAAGAATTCAAAAATTAAAAAAAATAAAACAAAAATATTTTTGTTTTTATTTTAAATATTAGTTATAATTCGAAAATACGAAAAGGAATAAAATTAAAATTAAAATTTAAAATAATTAGTTAATGAAAAGAAATTTTGAAAAAGAGGTTAGTGATTTTCGAAAATTAGAGAGGAAAAATTAGTTAGGTAGTTTTGAAAAAGATAAGAATCAAACAAAAAGATAAGATTAATTGAAAAAGATTTGAAAATCAATTTTGAAAAGATAAGAAGTTAGAAAATATTTTGAAATTGATTTTGAAAAAGATGTGATTGAAATTTATTTTGAAAAAGATTTGAAAAAGAAATTGAAAAAGATTTGATTTTGAAAATTAAAGTTGATTACTAGACTAATAAGAAACAAAAAGATATGATTTTAAAATTTAAAGATTGAACCTTTCTTACTAGGCAAGTAACAAACTTAAAGATTTTTGAATCAATCACATTAATTGTTAGTAAAGATTCTGAAAAATATGGAATAAAATAAGAAAAAGATTTTTGAAAATCAATTTGAATTTTCGAAAATATGAAAGAAAAATGAAAAAGATTTTGTTATTTTTTTTAAAAAAAAGATTTGAAAAAGATAGAATTTTTAAATTAAAAATTTGATTTGACTCATAAGAAACAACTAAATTTTGAAAAATTTTTGAAAAAGTCAACTCAAATTTTCGAAAATTTATGAGAGAATAAGGGAAAGATATTTTTTTTATTTTTGAATTTTTAATGAGGAGAGAGAAAAATAATGAAAAGACTCAAAACATGAGAATCATGAATCAAAACACACAATGCATGCAAGAACACTTTGAATGTCAAGATGAACACCAAGAACACTTTGAAGATCAAGATGAACATCAAGAACTTATTTTTGAAAATTTTTAAGAAAAGAAAAATATGCAAGACACCAAACTTAAAAATTTTTATTCTTTAGACACTAATAATTCAAGAATGCATATGAAAAACAAAAAAAGACACAAAACATAAAAATACAAAGATCAAACAAAGAAGATCATCAAGAACAACTTGAAGATCATGAAGAACACATGAACACACTTTCGAAAAATGCAAGAAGAATAAAAACATGCAAGTGACACCAAACTTAAAAATTGACACTAGACTCAAACAAGAAACAGAAAATTATTTTTTTTTATGAAAATTAATTGGAAAAAGAAAAATAAGGATTTCAAAATTTCTAATGAGAATTCCAGGAATCATGCAATGTTAGTCTAAAACTCCGGTCCAGGAATTAGACATGACTTACTAGCCAGCCAAGCTTTCAGTGAAAGCTCCGGTCCAAAACACTAGACATGGCTAATGGCTAGCCAAGCTTTAGCAGATCATTACATACAACAGCTAAATTGCTGAGAAAGACAAAGAAGCTCTTTTAAGGATAGTTGAAACCTCGGTCCAAAAGATTAGACATGACTTAACAGCCAGCAAGGATTCAACATATCTCATGAAACTCTAGAATTCATTCTTAAAAATTCTAAAGAACATAGAATAATTTATTTTTTTGAAAATTTTTAGAAAATAAAAATAATAAAAACAAAAAGCTTAAAATTAAAATAAAATTACCTAATCTGAGCAACAAGATGAACCGTCAGTTGTCCAAACTCGAACAATCCCTGGCAACGGCGCCAAAAACTTGGTGCACGAAATCGTGATTGTTCATTCCTTGGTAACGGCGCCAAAAACTTAATACGCACGTTCATAATCTTAGTTCTTTTTCACAACTTCTCACAACTAACCAGCAAGTGCATTAGGTCGTCCAAGTAAAAAACCTTACGTGAGTAAGGGTCGATCCCACGGAGATTGTCGGCTTGAAGCAAGCTATGGTCATCATGCAAATCTCAGTCAGGCAGATTCAAATGGTTATGGGATTTAAGATAATTAAAATATAATTAAAATATAAAATAGGATAGAAATACTTATGTAATTCATTGGTGAGAATTTCAGATAAGCGTATGGAGTTGCTTTTGTTCCTTCTGAACTTCTGCTTTCCTACTGCTTTCATCCAGTCATTCATACTCCTTTCCATGGCAAGCTGTATGTTGGGCATCACCATTGTCAATGGCTACATCCCGTTCTCTCAGTGAAAATGGTCCAAATGCGCTATCACCGCATGGCTAATCATATGTCAGTTCTCGGTCATGCTGGAATAGGATCCAATGATCCTTTTGCGTCTGTCACTATGCCCAGCACTCGCGAGTTTGAAGCTCGTCACAGCCATCCCTTCCCAGATCCTACTCGGAATACCACAGACAAGGTTTAGACTTTCCGGATCTCAAGAATGGCTACCAATAATTCTAGCCTATACCACGAAGGTTTTAATCTTAGATTAGAAACCCAAGAGATACACATTCAAGCTTGTTTGCATGTAGAATGGAAGTGGTACTCAGGCACGCGTTCATAGGCGAGAATGGTGATGAATGTCATATAATCATCACATTCATCATGTTCTTGGGTGTGAATGGATATCTTAGAATAAGAAATAGGCTTGAGTTGAATAGAAAAACAATAGTACTTTGCATTAATTCATGAGGAACATCAGAGCTCCACACCTTAATCTATGGTGTGTAGAAACTCTACCGTTGAAAATACATAAGAACAAGGTCCAGGCATGGCCGAATGGCCAGCCCCCTAAACGGGTACAAAATGATCTAAAGATGAACCAAAGATGATCAAAAGATATAAATACAATAGTAAAAAGTCCTATTTATACAAAACTAGTTACTAGGGTTTACAGAGATAAGTAAATGATGCAGAAATTCACTTCCGGGCCCACTTGGTGTGTGCTTGGGCTGAGCATTGAAGCTTTCATGTATAGAGGTCTTCCTTGGAGTTAAACGCCAGTTTGTAACTTGTTTCTGGCGTTTAACTCTGCTTTGCAACTTGTTTCTGGCGTTTAACGCCAGAATAGGGCAGAAAGCTGGCGTTAAACGCCAGTTTGCGTCATCTAATCTCGGGCAAAGTATGGACTATTATATATTGCTGAAAATCCCTAGATGTCTACGTTCCAACGCAATTGAGAGCGTGCCAATTGGTTTTCTGTAGCTCCAGAAAATCCACTTCGAGTGCAGGGAGGTCAGAATCCAACAGTATCTGCAGTCCTTCTTCAGCCTCTGAATAAGATTTTTGCTCAAGTCCCTTAATTTTAACCAGAAATTACCTGAAATCACAGAAAAACATACAAACTCATAGTAAAGTCCAGAAATGTGATTTTTATTTAAAAACTAATAAAAATATATTAAAAACTAACTAAATCATACTAAAAACTATGTAAAAATAATGCCAAAAAGCGTATAAATTATCCGCTCATCAGTCACCAAAGCATGAATCATCTCTTGAAAAAGAGAAGAATCCTAAAAAGAAGGTGCCAAGAGGGTGGAGAAACAAAAAGATGCCTAGTGAAGGCTTTTCACTAAGGGATAAAGTGATGCTAACCTACCAACCAATAGAAACATCTCCACACTTTTCTGGATATTACACGGTGAACAAAATCCTCTCACTTGAACATGTGGAAATCATCAAGAAGGATACTGGGATAAGGCTCACTGTGAGAGGGAAAAAGTTGACGCACTATGATCATTAGCCTCCCTAATAAGGGACAGCCGTCAAGCTAGTGACGTTAAAAAAGTGCTTGTTGGGAGGTAACCCAATCTTAGGTAACTCTTTCATACTCTCTTCAGAATAAATGGTTAGTTAAATTCCTGTGTATAGCAAGAAATTAAGTTTGGTGTTGCACACCAATGTGATTGTGCTAACAAAGGAAAAAATCAAGGGTGAATGCATGGTACTGAGTTTGGTGTTCCACGATTAACATCATGTGAGCACAATGTAACCCTTGAGATAATCATGAACAATCACAAATTTGAAGCAATCATAGAAATCAATTAACCTTACATCCTACTTGTTTACTTTCTAGTTTTATAGTTTTATTTTCTCATAAAAGCAAAGCACATGATGTTTCATGCATGCATGAAAAGCTAAAATATGCACTCTATTTCTGTGTAGAAAGATGTGCAAGAAACTAAGTTTGGTGTTCACACATCACTTTTAGTTCAAGAATTCATAAACATACATGCATGATAACAATATTTCAAGTTCTTGGGGAACAAGCAACTTTCAATATCTTTGTAGATAGTCATTTCACCTCTTGGAGGGAATATGCACCACCACCTAGAGAGATAAAAGAAGGATACAAAAGTCAAAAGATGGTGATGACAAGGAGGAAACAAGTGAACACCAAGAGGTTGTATTGTTACTTGACTATCTCTAGCTCAAATGTGTTAATTAAAAATGCAATTGTGCTCCTATTGATCAGTGTCCTTTTAGTTATGATTCATTTGCATTAGGTTGATTTTATTATTATTGTGGCTTGCTAGTTAAATACCTAGATCACTCCACCTTATTTGAATTGTATGATTTTTTCTCTATGCTTCAATAAAAGAAAGTGCTATGAACAGAGAAGGGTAAAAGTCCAATTTGGTAGAAGAAGAATAAACTCCTAAGGTTATGTGGTAGTATATGCTAACCAGTGGTTCTCAAATAAGATTGAAGGTTAGAGTATCTCCTAAGTAATGGCTTGGTATGCATTCTATGAAACCCTTGTGAATAAGAGATCCTTGCAAAAAGAAAAAGAAAAAGAAAAAAGAAGAATGAAGAAAGAAGAGGGCAATGAATAAGCTAGGCACCAATAGCTTGACCCTTTAGATATATGCCTGTGATGCTTTTGTACAAGAATATGCTTAGATGAATAGGTTCTAAGGAGTGCTTCATCACTTGATGACTAGTGTTAACTAACCCGAGATTATCAACCAAAAGTCCATTATCAAGAGCAACCTTGTTACAAAGCATTTAGCAACCCAAAGAGGTGCTGGGCACTAATATCTTAAAGATTGAATTGCAAGTCATGTGCCTGTGGTGTGTATGTGTGGAGGAGAGGCTTGAGTTAGTAAGTCCTAAGGGGTGATTCAACACCTAACACCTTGAACTAACTGGTTCAGGAGTGTTGACTGAAAGGTTATCATAAAGAGCTGCCTTGACACAGAGCACTAAGCTTCAATAAAGGAAAAAGTCTCTAGTAAGAAGAAAAAGAAAACAAAAAGTTCAAACCAAGGATCAAAGACTAAAAGAGTCTCATAGAAGTAGCAGAGTTAATACCCAAGAGAATGCTAGAACCTAGAAGCCAATAAAATTATGAACCTTAGTGTCATGCATGAAACCCCACAAACCAGGATTAAAGATCTCTCCATAAGGACTCAGACTTCTTTATGTTTCATACATTCTTCTTATGTTTTATCACTTGCTCGGGGACAAGCAAGATTTAAGTTTGGTGTTGTGATGCCAGAGCATCTTAGCTAGTTTCACAAGCCATTTTTAGCATGTTTTAGGCTAGTTTCATGCATTATCTTCATCAATAAGCAAGCATTTGGATGAGTTACTTATGCATGTTTTGATTCATCAAACATTAGTGAATTATAATCATTTTCATGAGATTTATGCAAGAACTACTTGATGTAATGAATTATGCATTATCTTGTGATTATAGCAAAGCTTTGATGCACTTGTTTGATTGATGATAGACAAAGAAGAAGCAGAGAACAAGGCAGCGTTAGTGACCACGTTAGGCACACTAACGCCAGCAACAACGTGGGCCAAGGGAGGATTGGTGGCGTTAGTGGCCAAGTTATCACACTAACACCAGGATTAACTCCAGCTTCAAGGAAAGCAAAGAGGCTATGGCGTTAGTGGCTAAGTTAGTATACTAACACCATGGTTAACTCTACACCAAGGAGGGTGCTGGCGTTAGTGGCAAAGTTACCCCACTAACGCCAGCAATAACGTTGGCTCAATGAAGAAGGTGCTGGCATTAGTGGGAAGGTTATCTCACTAACGCCAATACCAACGTGACTTAAGAAGAAGGCAACGTTAGTGGCCAAAGTTAGCTCACCAATGCCATTACACAAGGAAGAAGGTGCCAACGTTAGTGTGCTAATGCCACTAACGTTAGTGTGAGTTAGCACACAAACGTCTTCGATCATTGCACAAAGTTGAGGGCTGGAAGAATTGGCTAATGTGCGCACGCACGAAGCAGTGTGCATACGCACAAGTGGCAAAGCTCACCAGGATTCGCACATACGAGTTAAAATGCATACGCACAACAGATGCTATCGTTAGTGGCAGTGTTAGCACACTAACGCCAGCATTAATGCCAGCTTGGAAGAGAATTGTGGTGTTAGCAATCCTGTTAACGCTAGTACCAACGCCAATTCCAGGGGCACTCATGAAAGTATGAAATTGTTAGTGAGCTAATGCCAGCGTTAACGTCAGAAAGGGCCTGAGTAAATCCTAACTTGCTTCAACTAAGGCCAAGGGCCCACATCCAAGTACATGAAGACTAATTTGAAGATCAGAGAGTAGTATATATAGGATGAGTTTTGAACTTAGATAGATCATCTGAGATCTAAAAATTGGGATCTGAATTGGGAAACTCTGATTATTTTTCTTTCTTCTTTGTACTTAGTTTTATTTTTCATGTACTTTATTTTGCTTGCTGAGTTTTCCAGAGCGATGATGAACTAAACCCCACATCATTAGGGGGAGGAGCTTTATTGTAATTTGGTAACGACACCCGAATTGCCTAGGTTTGGATTTTCAAACTAAAATAGGATTGACGTTGCAAGCATAGACCAAACCCAATAATCGATCGTCGATCAAATTGGAAATTCAAGAGATGTGTCATAATTCAAAACCAATTCAAAATCGAGAGTATTTGACTCCCGGATCGTCTCCCAAGGAACACTTGAGAACAATGAGTGTATAATTCCGGTTGTAGTGATCAAGGGGTTGTCATTGAAGAAATAAACATATAAAACAATAAAAGAACATGCAAAATCGTAATGATTGAACTAATGAAGAAATTAAAGAACCGACTATGTAATATAAACAAGTAAAGTATAAAAGAGACTAACATAGAAGTGTATGAAAGATTGAAAGCATAAAAAAAATAGTCTTGGCTTGGAGTGAGCTAAGGGTCCTTTCCTTGTTGGAACCATAACTATGACAATTATGATGGATTAGTCTCACTTGATCAACCTTCACATCGGAAAGTAAGTTAAATGAGCATAAGTGTTCTTAACCCACAAATCCTAAATTGCTTGCTAATTGCCTTAGCAACAAATTAGCATTATTAGGAATAAGAACAATTAACAATCCAAGAATTGACACTAAATATTGGACATTCCAACTCTAGGAACCTAATTGTTCACTTTACCCAAGTCCAGAGCCAAAAATTTAGCCTAAAACCATGTTTGACATTTTATCAAACACTTGGTGGGTAAAAACCTTAAACATGGGAAAAATGAGAAAAAAGACTTGAAATAAAAGGCAACAATTGATTTTAATCAACAAGAATAACACAAGAAAGTATGAAACAAACATCAAACATCAAATTCATCAAAAAGAAATTTAAATTGCAAGAGAGAAGTAAAATTGAACTATAACTTGAATTAGAAGAAAGGGTAAGAACAATGTAACTTTAAAGAGTAATGACAAGAGAATACTTACAATGGAAACTAGCAAAATCCAAGATCAAAAATGGAAATGGCTATAAACCCTAATAGAGATGATGAAAAACTTAGAGAAAACTAAAACTAAAAGCTTCCTACCACTACTCCTAAACTATCCTAATGATATGCTATGTTATGGTCTTCATTTCCCTTCCAATATGAGCTAAAAGACTTCAGAAATGGGCCTCTAAAGCCTCAAAATCGTGAGTCACGTGCCATTTTAATGAAGTCATGTGCGGACACCTGTGCAGACGCACAGGCGTGTGCGTCCGCACACTATGCGAAAATCCCTTCCTGTACGTACGCACAAGTAGCTGTGTGCTCACGCACACTAGGCAATGCTTGAATGGACGCGCGACGTGCTCGAAACGATCCACACGCTCTGATTGGTCTCCTGTGTATACGCAGAAGTAGCTGTGAGCACGCACACGTCTCTGAACTCATCCCCTTTGATTCTTCATGTTTCCTCCACTTTGCATGCTCTTCTTCCATTTTCTCCAACCCATTCCTACCTTATACACCTGAAATCACTCATAAACAACATTAAGGCATTGAATGGAAGGCAAATGGAATAAAATAGATTAAATTAGGCACAAAAGAGCATATTTTCATAATCAAGCACAAATTGGGAGGAAAGTTCAAAAGCATGCTATTCACGGGCATAAGTACAAGTTTATATGATGAAATCCATTCAATTCTAACAAAAAATCATCATCAAATATGGATTCATCAATTCTCCCACACTTAAACACTAACATGTCCTCATGCTAAACACACTCAAAGGAGATAGATGAAATGGAAGATGACTTATGCTATATACTACTTAAATGCATGCAACTATCCTAAGGCTAATCACCAATATGCACTATGATGAGAGTTGGTAGAAACAAACCATGAAATTCTAATCTATCACAAGAAATCTTTAGAGCCAATGCAAAGAGTTCATGCACTAAGATCAATGTCCAAAGAATTAAATTGAAATTATCAAAACTATCCAATTAAACAACTTGCAAGAAGATACAATATGCGGTGTAAGAACATAGAATTGAGCGATTGAACCCCTCACCGGATGTGTATCCGCTCAATTCACTCAGTGTTTAGGGTTTAACCACTTAATTCTCCTTTTATCATGCATTTCAAAGATTTGCAAGTCATCTAACAATCAACTAGTATTTAATGCATGAATAACAAATATCATGAGGTCTTTAGAGGGATGTAATGGGGCTAGGGTTTAGGTAGGATGAAATATGGTTAAGTGGACTTAAAGAATTAGTTCTTTGATTAGCTTGAGTGTCCACCTAATCCTACATCAGCTCTATACTCATAACAACACAACCTTTCTACCCATTTTCTTTTTCTATCTCACCTCACTCATGCATTTTCTTTCCAAACATGGCATATGCATCCTTTATTTACTCTTTTAGTTCATACTTTGTTATGCACAAGAAATTTTTTTTATATATTGAACTATGAATGCATATGTCTTAATTAATGAAATGCATGAGCATTACCTAATTGCCAAAACTTTTTCACGATGAGTTCATGTTTCTATCACCAATGCTTCCCAAAATTCCCCCACACTTAGAATTTACACACCAATCCACCCAAGCTAATCAAATAATAATTCAGGGACATCAATGATTTTTCTCTTAAGGGGAGTAATGTGCTATCACTAGAACAAAAGGGGATTCATAGGCTCAAAGGGGTTCACAAAGGTAAATGCAAGGGTTGGCCATATAGGTTAGTGAGTTTATCATCAAAGATGGCCTCAATCATGCTAAATGCATCCAAACACAAATACAGGACATAAAGAATCATGAAAATCAATGATCACAATTAAAAAGGGAGTATAATCACACAAGAACAACATTATGGTTGAAAAGTACAACCATCTATTAAAGCTCAAATCTCACAAGGTATGTTGTTCGAGCTCTTTTCCATGTTCTACAAACAAAATACTCCAAGCAAGTTGACAAACACAATTTTTCTTCAATTCAATCAATGATACGCCCTAGAAAAGATCTCATGGAAATTCCTTGGTGTTTCACCAACTTATTCATTCCATCATGCAACATGCAAATATTAACTACCAAATATCCATAAACGATAAAGAAATATTTACAAACAACCCAAACAAGATGCAATAGACCTAAAACTACTCAAAATAAAGAAAAAGTACTACAAGAAACATTGCAAAGTTCCTTGAAAAGAGAAATTTTACCCCCCTTGAAATCATCAATCCTCCCCCACACTTAGTTTGTGCACAATCCTCCGTGCATGCTTACGATCCGGGAGAATAAAGAGGGGCCACCTTTAGCTGGTGGACTCAGAAGTGGGTTCGTCAACTACATCGTACTCCTTCCCAGCTAGCTCAGATGAAGCTTTAGGAGTTGGACCGGGGTCTCTTCCTTATAGCTTTGCCGATATCCACTCGAAATGCTTTTGCTCCAAATGCTCTATGTTGTGGATATCGTGCAAGATATCTTGTAGTAATTCTGGAAGAGGACGGAGAAAAGGTAAAGTAGTTGACGAAGTTGGTAGACTTGATGGTGGTGCTGTGGGTGTCTTCCTCTTGGAGGGTGTTTGATGAGCGGGAGATTGATGGTATAGAATGTCACTAATAAAATCTGATTATAAGTATAGTTTCTAAACCAACAATAATCCTTTCATACAAAAATTTGTTTTTCACAAGTACAAACCCCTAATAATCCTAATAACCGAAGTGTTTAAACCTTAGGTCGTCTCTCAAAGGAATTGCAGGGTAGTGTTCTTGTTATTGGTTATGAGTTGTATATTTTGGATTTTTGGATAAGAAACAAGAAAAGTAAATGGCAATGGAATTCAAATGACAAAAAGGTCTTGGCAAGGTTTGGTGGTCAAGGATCTCTATCCTTATCACTAACCACAACATGATAATTGCAAGGATCAATCCCATTAAATCATCCTCTAACTAATAAAGGAAAGTCAAATGAGCTATATCAATCCAAGGCCATAAGTCCTAGCTTTGCACTAATTGAATTAGTGAGAACTAGAGTCAACGGCTACCAATCATCAATTACTGGGACATTAGTAACTCAAGAGTTCCTAAGTTACCTTCCTAAGCCAAGAACATAAAATTCTAGTCTAACATCTTTCCAAGCATTTTATCAAACACTTAGAAAGCATAAAAGGAAAGCATAGTAAATTGACAACAAGTATAGAATTCTAACAACAACTAATTGCAAAGAATCAACAACAACATTCAAAGAAAACACAATTAACATGAAATACCTCCAATTGCATTAAAAGTAAATAAAAAAAACAAGAGTAGATCAACAACAAAGTATAGAAACAAAACAAAGGAAATTACAATAAGAGAATAGAAGAACAAGATGTGGCAACAAGGAATTGAAAGGTAGAAGTGGATGAAAGCAAGAATTCTAGATCTAAGAAATTCTAACCTAAACCTAATCCTAATTCTAGAGAGAAGAGAGAGCTTCTCTCTCTAGAAAACTAAACTAAAACTAGATCTAAAGTGTGTAGTGTGTGTAATGAATGGAATGATGCCTTCCCCTTCAATCCTTGGTCCTTTTAGCCTTTTCCCGCTAAAACTCAGCTCCAATTTGTGCCAGAAGCTCTCCAGAATTTGCCAGGCATGATTTCACTAAAGAGGTTACGTGCGGGCATCGACGCGTACGCGTCCCTGGAGTTTCGCGATCAACGCGCATGCGTCTAGTGCGTGTGCGCGTCTATGGGCGCATCCCAAATCTTTGGCTTTTCATGATTTCTCCATTTTACATGCTTTCTCTTCACTCCTTTGATCCATTCCTAGCCTTTTCAATCTGAAATCACTAACAAATACCTCAAGGTATCTAGTGGAATCAAAGTAAGATTGAAATTATCAAATTAAGGGTCTAAAAGCATGTTTTCACATTTAAGCACAAATTAAGGGAGAATCACAAAACCATGCTATTTCATTGAATAAATGTGGGAAAAGGTTGACAAAATACTCTAAATTCAACACAAGATAAACCCTAAAAACGGGGTTTATCAACCTCCCCACACTTAAACCTTAGCATGTCCTCATGCTAATTTAAGAAGGGAACAAGGGGTATGATATTTATTCAATGCAACTAAACTATATGCAACCTATCTAAATGCAACTATCTAATATGAATGCAAATGCTTGGCCAAAACAAATCAACTTCCAAGAGAACATATGTAAGCATAAGGGCTAAAGCAATAGGAATCAAATCCAACCCACAAATGTATTGAATTATCTAAAAGATTTATAAACTTGCATAAATATAGATGATAGTGGTGAACACATATAATTGAGCAATCGAACCATCACCAAATGTGTATCCGCTCTAGTCACTCAAGTGTTTAGGGGTTAATTCACTCAATTCTGCCCTAATCATGCTTTCGAAAATTTTTTCTTCATCTAACAATCAACAATTATTCAATGCACATATACAAATATCATGAGGACTTCCTCAAAGATTGTAATGGGGCTAGGGTCAAGGTAGGGTCATATACGGTCAAGTGAGCTTGAAATTTGAATCTTTGATGAGCTTAAACTTTCCCACCTAACCTATATAACAACCTATACAAATTCAAAGCTAACCTAACTACCCATCCTTCACTTTTTTACATACTCATGTATTTTCTTTTCATTTCACAATACTTATGCATTGATCTTATTGAGCTTCACTTTGGGGCATTTTGTCCCCTTTTTATTGTTTTTCTTCTTTTTCTTTCTTTTTCCATTTTTTTCACATTTATTTTTTTCTTCTTTTGTTTTTCTCATTTTTATTTCTTTCAAACTACATATAAGAACATCAATGCATAAGGTCTATACATTTAATCAATACAGGAGTACGCACCCAATTCTCAAATATAGAAATGCAAAACACCCTTTTGTCCCAACCAATGTTCCCAAATCTCCCCAAACTTGAATAATAAACACTCTCACTAGTCTAAGCCAACCAAAGATCCAAACAAGAGACATTTATTATTTTTTGCTTTAGGCTTGTAATGTGCTAAAATAAAGAACAATTGGGTTAAGCATAGGCTCAAAATTGGCTAACAATGGAGAGTAAAAGGTAGGCTATTTGGGTAAGTGAGCTAATGAAACAATGGCCTCAATCATATAAATGCATGAATACAAGGAATAATTGGACATATAGAATTAAACAAATCAAGGATCACAATCATAGAAAGAGAACAATTGCACACAAGAAGGAAAATAAGTGGTTATAAGATGTAACCACACCATTAGGCTCAAATCTCACATGCTTGTGTTCTTAGCTCAAAAACATGCTTCGCAGTGTATAGAATTCAAACAAGTTCATCAAAAGTTTTTCAATCAATTGGGGTGGTGCCCTATAGATAAATTCCTTGAAAAATTCATTATTTGACTAAGCTTATTAATCCAATGTTGTGATTGAGAAATTTTAAAAATTCCTTAGTTTATCCCCTTTTTCAATCAAAACCAATTTCATATGCAAAAGGGGTCAACTAGGTTTCAACAATCTAAAATATTTTTCTAATCACAACCAACAAGATAAAATAACTATATAAAGAAAATCCAACTAAAAATATGAAATGTATCCAATCTAAGGTGCAAAATGCAACAACTAAAATAAAGGTATGCAACAACTAAAATAAAAGTATCCACAATACTAGTATATACAATAATCCCCAAAAGAGCAAAATAAAGCAAAGTAACATAAACTAAGAGATAAATGTCCGAAAATGTTCACCCAAAATAGCTATCCACCGACGGCGACGACGGTGACCTCCCCTCACTTAGAATGAAGCATCGTCCCTGATGCTACTGCTCGGACTCCGGGTGAGGGTCAACAGTCGTATCTGGCTGCTGGGGCTGATGCTATGGCTCCTCTTGGGGTTGCTGCGCCTCCAGGGTAGCCTGTGTCTGTATAGGTGCCTCTGGATGAGTGATGAGCGGATAATTTATACGCTTTTTGGCATTATTTATAGGTAGTTTTTAGTATGTTTTATTTATTTTTTATTATATTTTTATTAGTTTTTATGCAAAAATCACATTTCTAGACTTTACTATGAGTTTGTGTGTTTTTCTGTAATTTCAGGTATTTTCTAACTGAAATTGAGGGACCTGAGCAAAAGTCTGATTCAGAGGTTGAGAAAAGACTGTAGATGCTGTTGGATTCTGACCCTCCTGCACTCGAAGTGGATTTTATGTAACTACAGAAGCCCAATTGGTGTGCTCTCAATTGCGTTGGAAAGTAGACATCTTGGGCTTTCTAGCAATGTATAATAGCTCATACTTTGCCCGAGATTTGATGGCCCAAACTGGCGTTTAAACGCCAGCCAGAGACCTTTTTCTGGTGTAAAACGCCAGAATTGGCACACTTCTTGGCGTTAAACGCCCATTTTGGCACTCAGGGTGGCGTTTAACTCCAATTTGAGGCACATGCACGTGGAATCTTGAAAGCTCAGCCCAAACACTCACCAAGTGGGTCCCGAAAGTGGATTTCTGCAGTATCTGCACTTAGTTACTCATTTTCTGAAAGCCTAAGTTACTAGTTTAGTATAAAAACTACTTTTAGAAATTCATCTTGGGGACTTATGACATTTTACAGCATGAGTTTCTAAACCCCATAGGTGGGGGTGAGGAGCTCTGCTGTGTCTCAATGGATTAATACAATTACTATTGTTTTCTTTTCGATCACGCTTGATTCTATTCTAAGATACTCATTCGTACTTCAATATAAAGAATATGATGATCCGTGACACTCATCATCATTCTCAACTTTATGAACGCGTGCTTGACAACCACTCCCATTCTATTTGAGCTCAACGTAGTCATTGGGCGATAACTTGAGTGCGTATCTCTTGGGTCTCTGATCCACGGATTTGACTTGCCTTTCCTGACAACAGAGCATTCGAATCCGTGAGATTAGAACTTTTGTGGTAGAGGCTAGAACCAATTGGCAGCATTCTTGAGATCCGGAAAGTCTAAACCTTGTCTGTGGTATTTCGAGTAGGATCTGGGACGGGATGACTGTGACGAGCTTCAAACTCACGAATGTTGGGTGTAGTGACAGTGTGCAAAAGGATAGAGAGATCCTATTCCGACACAAGTGAGAACCGACAGATGATTAGCCTTGCGGTAGCTGTGCCTGGTATTTTTCATCCAAGACGAGAGATTTGACAGTTGATTAGCCATACAAAAATTGTACCTGGACCATTTTCACTGAGAGGATGGATGGTAGCCATTGACAACAGTGATCCACCAACATACAGCTTGCCATGGAAGGAAGCCATGCGTGTTTGGAGAAGAAGACAGTAGGAAAGCAGGGATTCAGACGACAGAGCATCTCCGAAACCTCAACCTGTTCCTCATTACTGAATCACAAGTATCATTCCTTTCATGTTATTTACTTTTCATAAACAAAATCATTTTTATCACTAATCTCCTAACTAAGATTTACAAGATAACCATAGCTTGCTTTAAGCCGGCAATCTCCGTGGGATCGACCCTTACTCACATAAGGTATTACTTGGACGACCCAGTGCACTTGTTGGTTAGTTGTACGGAGTTGCAAAGGTGTATTGCAATTCCGTGCACCAATGAGCCTGCTCCTCCTCATGCTCCTCCTCCTCAGATGAAGAAGGGTCGGGAATAGGGGGCAGCTCGACTCCCAGTACTACAAACATCTGATCCACTCTATCAAGGCGTCGCATGATGCGGCGCTCACTATGCTCCATGAATCGGAACAGACGCTGTATGATGATCGGAAGATTGATGGTTTATAATTCACAATAAATTCTCATTGCAAGTATAGGTTCTACACCAAGCAATCATCCGATCATCAAAATGGCACCGTTGCCGGGGAGTTGCAACTGTGTGCCTTATTGTTGGTTATTGTAAATATTTTCTTTTGCTTGTTTATTTCTTTTTATTTTTGCTTTTAATTTTTATTATTTACTATGAATTCTCACACCTATCGCTTTGAGTTTGGTTCTAATAATGTTGAAAGGAATGGAAGCTATAACAGAAACATGCATCAAGGTCAAAACAACCAGAGATGGACAGAGCCACGAGGATCTGATCAACCCTTTAGGCAACAATACCTTCCAAACTATCATGGACAATGACCATTCAATAATGCATGTCAGAACAATAGTTATGGTGGACCCCCTTGTAATTACCGATAAGCCCCATCATACGCCTATGAACCACCTCCTCAACACAGCTTTGAACCACCACACTCACAAGCCAACTACCACCATTCGCCTCCATATGACCCTAACCCGTATCCACCCCAATTCCAACCTAATTACTCCCACGAACTACCACTTCTCTATGCACCACATCCATATCCGTCACTCCAAGAATCAAGGGAGCAACTCAAGGAAACATTCAAAAAATTTTATGCCACATTTCACCAATTGAATCAAGCGATAAATAGACTATCTTCCTGACGTTTGAACACTCAAGAAACCCCCATGGCTTTATGTGGGTGATCTAATGAAGAACACAGTATGAAGGAGATACTAGAAACCCCACTGGGCAGTATGGAGCATGACTTTGTACTGGAACAAGTGGAGGAGGCTGAAATTATAGAAGAAGAAGAAGAATTGGTTGAAGACTTAGGAGACGCTGAACCTCCATGGGAAGACAGAATTGTGGAGAATTCCGTAAAGAAATTTATAATTGATGCGCAGGAGGATAGTGGACAACCTCCAAAGCATGAATCTTATGAAGAACTGGACGGAATAACTCAACAAGTAAGTTTTCTTGACAATAATGACTACGAGTCAAATTCTCCTAGTAATGAACTTGCATCCGCAAGTGAATTCTTTGAGATGAAAGAATCTTCCCCAAGTGAATATGAAGATAATGCAGAGGTAGACTTTTTGCAACCTTCAACTTATGACTTGAGTGATGAGGAAGATATCGAAGACTTGGATCAAGATGTGGTTGAAATTGAAGAAAATTGTAAGGAAGTGGAAGAATTCACAGAAGAACACAAGGGAGATGAGCTTGCAAAACCACTGGAAACACCTATCCCAAGGCCATTACCACCCAATAATAAATTTAAGTGGGTAAAATCCTTAGCTTTTATCTTTACTGTTCCACTTGAATATGGTTTACTTGAAACAGATGGTCAGCTTAGAGCTCTTTGCGGCTTCAAGAGTAAAAGGGAAATGGTTCGTGCTCAAAGCTGGTATGCAAGATTCAATAAGGTTCCACGCTTCAATCTGAAGTGTAAGGATTGGCTTCGAGTTAAATTGAATGGGTCTCGGAAAATGTTTGGCCATCTTGGTGAGAATGCAACTTCCAAACCGCCCGGCGGGAAAAATATAAATCAAGACAAAGGCGGATATAAAAGCAAAGTTTGGGATCCTGGAATATATTCTAACATTCAACACCCTGGGAACCTGAGAACCTGTTGAAATTTACTCAAAGGCTTTACATGCCTAGTTTGGGACCCCGAAGGCTGTTGGCACTCCAAACAGTGGTGGAGATTTTTGGATGAATTCAAGCACAAGCCACTATAGCAGGAAGCTCATCAAATATCCAACTTAAGGACTTTAACTAAAAGTGCTAGGTAGGAGACAACCCACCATGGTATGATCGTTCCTTTTTCAATTTTATTTCATTTTGTTTGCTTTTATTTTATTTTATTTTCATTGAACCTGGAATTATTTATAGCGTCTGCATTAGCATTGCGTATTGCATACTACATAATTGCATAAAAAAAATCAAATCAACCCACGCGAGCGCACAGGCCACGCGTGGGCGTCGAATGGAATTCATCGTAAAGATCCAACACCCAGAAAGTTGGGCTGGAATCGTGCGGCTGGCATGCGTTTAGCACAAATCGGCCCACGCGTTCGCGTCCCTGACGCTAACGCGTCACTTGCACTACACACATTCCACGCGAAAGCGTGAGCGATGTGTACGCGTCGCATGGATTTTATGGACCCTTTTGGAAACAGAGAGTTGCGCCAAAACGACGCTGGAACTGTGTGTTTAGCATAATTTTCAGCGACGCGTTCGTGTGCTTCATGCGTACGCGTCCCTTACCTTTTACCCAATTCATGCGATCGCGTCAATGACGCGTTCGCGTCAACACCCTTTTCGCCCAAATCACGCGATCGCGTGCTCCACGCGTTCGCGTGAATTCAAAAATACTAACCCCCATTCACGCGAAACCCCCACCACCCCCTCTGCAACTTCTCTTCCTCACCCACCCCTAACCACCACCTCTCCCAGCCGCCCAGACCCGCCGCCGTGCCACCATCCCGGCCGCCAGGACCGCCGCCGATGACACCCCCTTCTTCTTTCCCCCTCCCCTTCTCCCCCTTCATCCTCCCTCCACAACCACACACCCCACTGCTGCCGCCGCGCGCCACCATTGCGCCACCCACCAGCCCCACAACCCTTGCCCCCTTCTTCTTTCCCCCTCCCTCACCCAACCCTAACCCAGTGCCACCAAACCAACCCTGCCACTATCGCAGAATGCTGCCGCGCCACCCTCCCCTCGCCGCCGCGTCAGCAACACCACCACCACATTCCCACCATCTCTCTGTGTCCAAATACTGTTCGTACACACACCAGGTTCTGCCAATCACGGATTTCATTTTCCACTTAGTCTATTAGTTGCATACTTTACAGTTTTTGCTCGAAATAGGATAGTTAGAGATGCATGATTGTTGTGGATTCTAGGTGGTTAGGTAGCTAGGATGTGGTTAGTGGATTTAGGCCTGATAATTGCACCGTTCTTGCTAACTGTTTTTATCTGATTTGTAATTCTGAATATGCTGTGATGATTCTGTTCATATGTTGTTTTTCATATTTGATGTTGCTGTTGTACTGTTCTTTACTGCGCTTACTTTTTGCTAATCTTTTCAGTACTATTTACTTTCATATGAACTGAATTTTTCTGCTATTTTACTACCCGGGAACATCCAATTTTAGCCGGAATGTTGCCCAATTTTTTGCAAATGGTTTAATCTACTCCATTCATGTATTGGTTTGAAAACTCATTATTTTGCATTCCTTGGGCTACAACCGAACCAATTCATGCATGCACGGGCCAGCATTCTTATTCTTTTTTGTTCCCTGAGTACTAAATTGCCTATTGATGATTTTATTCTCATTTTAAACTCACTTTATTTATCAGAATTATCATTAATAAATTGCATTCCTTGCTTGAATATGAGTTAAATTGTTCCTCAACTTTGTGAAGTTCTTGGTAACTAGGAAAACCATTCTCATGCCACTTACTTCAACTTTCTTTTTAACCCCTAACCAGTTTAGCTTTCTAACTTCTCTTTTTAGTTTTTCCTTAACTACTTTAACTTTCTAACTCAAGGCATGATTATTGTTTTTCCTAATTAACTTGAATTCCACTTCTATTATATTTTGGATTTTGATTCTTGCTCTCAGTCTTCTAACTCTAATTCAATCCAAAATGTACATATATTTACCTCATTTCATGCTTCTATTACTCTTTTGCCTTTTTGCTTACATTGACAAACCTTACTTGCCTACTTGTTTTCTTGCTTTACTTCTTCAATTATATCCTGCTACTTCTGCTTTTCAGGATGTCTGGTCCTAGAAACAAAGGAAAAGGCAAGGCTACAACAGGAAAATGAAAAAGAGGAGAATCTTCTACCTCTATCCTAGATATCCTGCACGACAATTCCTGGTGGGAAAAAAACTTTATCCCGCAGGAAAAGGCCGACTAGCTCCTCATTGCCATAGATCCAGTCAAATTTGCAAACAGATACTGTGAGCTCAAGTATCTAGTGTTTGCCACTGCCAAGAACCTCTACCTAGAAAGAACTCTCAAAATTCCAGAAGAACTCACCCAGTACACCTCCGAACAGATAAAACAAAGGGGCTGGTTCTTCATGGAAAGGAACTTGACAGAGGTCAATGCCTCTTGGGTTTGAGAATTTTACTATAATTATTTCAAGACCTCCCTGGACGCAGTGCACCTCAGAGGAAAACAGATTTTAGTCACTAAGGAAGCTATTGAGGATATCATCCGGCTTCAGCCTAAGCCAGATCAGCCTGACGGCTACCAAAAGGCTGAAGAGGATATGAGATATATGAGATTTGACTGGGATGCAGTCAAGCGAAGAATAGCCCTTGATCCTACTGGTCCATGGGTCATGGGAAAGAACACAGTGATGCCTAAGGGAATCAAGCTGATATATTTGAATGATGAGGCTCGGCTTTAGCAGCAGATCCTGAGTAATTACGTGATGCCGAGCACTCATGAGACAGAGGTGCCCGCTGCTATGATCACCCTCATCTGGTGTGTGATGGAGGGTAAGGACCTGTATCTTCCACGCTTCATCAGGTATTATATGGCCAGGGTCCATGTCAGAGGCACTTCTCCCTTTCCCTTATCTGATCACCCAGCTAGGCCGCCGAGCTAACGTGCCTTGGGAGCTGGCTGATGCAAAGCCAAGTGCTGCAGACTGCAAGAAGATCATTCCGTACAGCAGGAAGTTTCTGGTATTGGGGTACATACCACCTTTTCTCACTGCCTCAGGTGAGGCAGCCACATTTTCAGATGCCCCTTTTGCTTCCATTGCTGCACCAGCCCCATCCACTGCACATCCACCTGCTCCTGAACTCATTTATCATCTGGTGCACCGCTTCTTCGCACGCCTAGATCGTATGGAGCGTCGCAACAAGCGAAGCTATGAGCACCTCAAGTTGATGATCCGATCCGGCAGTGACATCCCCTCTGAGCCCAACACCGCTTTTGAGCCATCTGATGCGGAGGCGGATGATCATGAGGAGGAGGCACATGCCTAGGCAGAGCAGGGTAGACCTGAGCAGGCTGCACCACATCATGAGGAGCCCCACCAGATCCAGGCCGCAGATCTGGAGATTTCTCTACAGACGGAGCCTCTGCTTCAGTAGACAGCTCCTCCTACACTTCCAGAGACTGCAGACACTCAGCCTACCACAGATTCACCAGCCTGAGATGACACTTCTCACACCCAGCCTGAGTGAGCATCGAGGATGATGCTATTATTTAAGTGTGGGGAGGTCTCCATCTCTGGCGTTCTTTATTTTGGTGAACCACTCTTCAGACACTTTTTATCCTATTTTGCTTATTTTTTTTGTATTTTTATTTTTATTTTTATCTTTTATTTTACTTTATCTTATTTATCTTTCAGTACTTGCACATTTTTCTGTATTTTTACAGTATTTCTGCATTTTGCACTTTAGTTTATATATATCCTAGATATTCAGTTTAGTCTAGTTGTAATTTTAATTATTAAGTTGTGATATAGAACATATAGATTAATTAGTTTAGTTTACCCTTTTAGCATACGATAACTTGGATTAATTGAAAATAAAAAGAGTAAACTAAAAACTTTAGTATAATAGAATCACAACAATCCACACACTGTATATATATAGCAATAAATGATTGGTTAATTTACACAACTTTTTTTTCAAGGAAGAACACTAAGATTTTAAGAGCCACCCTAAGATTCACATTGAGAATAATGGGAACCCTTGATTTCTACTTGCATGACATACATAACTGATATATGATTTTTGAGCCAGAGAACACACAACTTGTGAGTTTTTGAGCTTATTTGTATGGTTACATTATTTAACCATAATTATTTCATTCTTGTGTGTTCGCTCTTCTTTTTTATTCCGGTGATCTTTACTTTGTTTTTACATCACCCTTGTTAGCCCCCTTGAGATTTTAATCCCCTCTTGTTCTATAACCACATTACTAGCCTTAAGCAGAAAAATAAATTAAAAACCCCAAGTTGAATCCTTGGTTAGCTTAAGATAGAGATTGTGTATCCACTAAGTGTGGGGAAACATGGGAACATGGGTTGATAGGAAATGATTAATTCAATAAAGTAATAGGGATTTTGGGAGCATGCTCATGTAAAACAAATTTAAAATACCATGTGCATTGATATATGTTCTGTATATATATATATAAAAAAATTCTTTTAGTTAAATAAGTAAATAAGGGGACAAAAATTAGCCCAATGATAAGTTTAGTAAAGAAATTAATGCACATGAGATAAGAATCAAAATTAAAATTAGTACATAAGTATGTATTAAGAAAGAGAAAAATTGGGAATGCGAAGGAAGTTATAAAATATATAGAATATGTATATGTTAGGTGAGACCTTAGACTAATTAAGGATTCAACTTATAGATCACTTAGCCTTATATATATATACCCTTACCCTTATCTTGACCTCATGATTTTTGTATGTCTGTATTCAATATTTGTTGATTGGTTAGATGAAGAACAAAGTTTTAGAAAGTAAGAATAAAAAAGAACAGAGTGATTAACCCCAAACACTGAGTGACTAGAGAGTAAACACAAATCCAGTGAGGGTTCAAAAGCTCATTACCATATATCTCTGTTTAATTATTAATTGTCTTGCAAGTTTATGAAATATTTTAACCCAACTCAATTGTGAAACCGCTTTAACTTGATCTAGGTTTGGCGTATGATTCCTTGAAAATATGAAACAAATTAACCACATGTAAGCTCTATATATATAGGTGGGTGATAATTAAAATTGCATGATTCATGTAGGTAGTTTGCATTTAGAATAGATTGCATTGCATGAGATTCCACCATTCTAAATGCTATTATTTAAGTGTGGGGAGGCTGATAAACCCATATTTTATGATATAATTTGTGCTCAAATTGAGTGTTTCTATCATTTCCTCACCCACTTATTCATGTAAATTGCATGATTTTACTTTCCCTTCCTTATTTAGGATATAGGTGAAAAACATGTTTCCTATGTTTTAAAAATATTAATTTTAATTATCCTTTATTACCATTCGATGCCATAACTTGTGTGTTAAGTGTTTCAGATCTCATAGGGCAGGAATGGCTCAAAGGACAAAAAGGAAACATACAAAAATGGAGTTTTGAAGAAAAGGCAGCGACGCAAACGCATGGACGATGCGAACGCGTGCCTAGCGCGAAAAATGCAGCGACGCGAACGCGTGGATGACGCGGACGCGCGCCTTGAGCCGAACGCAATTAACGCGTACGCATGATCGACGTGTATGCATGACAAGGAAAACTCCCAGATAACGTGAACACGTGACTCACGCGAACGCGTGACAGGCGCTACATACAGGAATCTGCAGAAAAAGCCCCCAGCGATTTCTGGACCCCTTTTTCGGCCCAAATCTAAACTAGAAACACAGAATATAAGCCAGAGAATGGAGGAATCGAAGCATATATGGAGAACAAATCATAATTTATAATTTTAGGTTTTAGATGTAGTTTTTAGAGAGAGAGGTTCTCTCATCTCTCTTAGGATTTAGGATTTAGATTTTTAGAATTAGGATTCTTTTCAGTTTATGGTTATTTCTTCAATCACAGGTTCAATATTCCTTTAATTAATTTTCTAGTTTTATTTACGTTATTACTTTAATTGATTTTTACCTTTCAGATTTGGCTTATGGACCATTCATGTTATGATTTTCTTAATTAATATATTTTGAGCTATTTTAGATTTGATTTTGCTTTAATTTATTTATGAATAATTTCAATTCAAATTAGATCTATTTCCCCTTTTGGCTTTGGTTAAGTAATTGATAACACTTGAGTTATCAAACTCAGCTGTTGTTTGAACATTATAATTTGCTGATTAATTTGCACTCCAATAACTCTAGTCTCTCCATAGGAGTCGACTGGGACCTGAGGATCAAATTAATTAGTCCACTTGACTTAACTAAGTGGGAGCAGAATCCAATTCTCATCACACCGGCCTGATAAGGATAACCGGGATAGGACCTCAATTTTTCATACCTTACCAAGAGATTTTATTAATTATTAATTTATTTTTCTAGCCATTTAAATTAATTATCCCTTATTTCAAAAACCCAGAAATATACTCTTTTTCCATAACCAATAATAAATCATACTGCCCTGACAAGAGTGCAACTCTCATTCTAGGAAGACCTTTCCTAGCAACTGGACGAACCCTCATTGACGTCCAAAAAGGGGAGGTAACCCTGAGAGTCAATGAGGATGAGTGTAAGTTGAATGCTGTCAAAGCTATGCGGCATCCAGACAAATCAAAAGACTATATAAGTGTTGATATTATTGACTCCCTGGTGGAAGAGGTCAATATGACTGAGAGTCTTGAATCAGAGCTAGAGGACATTTTTAAAGATGTTCAGCCTGATCTGGAGGAACCAGAGAAAATAGAAGAATCTCTGAAAACTCCTCAGGAAGAGGAGAAGCGTCCTAAACCCAAGCTCAAACTACTACCACCATCCCTGAAATATGTATTTCTGAGAGAAGATGACATTTTTTCGGTAATCATAAGCTATGCTTTAGAGCCACAGGAAGAGAAAGCACTAATTCAGGTGCTAAGGACACACAAGACAGCTCTTGGGTGGTCCATAAGTGATCTTAAAGGCATTAGCCCAGCCATATACATGCACAAGATCTTATTGGAGGATGATACTAAGCCAGTAGTTCAACCACAGAGGCGGCTGAATCCAGCCATGAAGGAGGTGGTGCAGAAAGAGGTCACTAAGTTACTAGAGGCTGGGATTATTTATCCTATTTCTGATAGCCCCTGGGTAAGCCCTGTCTAAGTTGTCCCCAAGAAGGGAGGCATGACAGTGGTTCATAATGAAAAGAATGAACTAGTTCCTACAAGAACAGTTACAGGGTGGCGTATGTGTATTAACTACAGAAGACTCAATACAACTACCAGAAAAGATCATTTTCCTTTACCATTCATAGACCAGATGCTAGAGAGACTAGCAGGTCATGAATACTATTACTTTTTGGATGGCTATTCAGGTTACAACCAAATTGCAGTAGATCCTCAGGACCAAGAAAAAATAGCATTCACATGTCCATCTGGAGTATTTGCCTACAGAAGGATGCCATTTGGTCTGTGCAATGCACCTGCAACCTTTCAGAGGTGCATGATCTCTATCTTCTCTGATATGGTAGAGAAATTTTTGGAAGTCTTCATGGATGACTTCTCAGTATTTGGAGACTCATTCAACTCCTATCTTGACCATCTAGCACTTGTTCTGAGAAGGTGTCAAGAGACTAACCTGGTTTTCAACTAGGAGAAATTTCACTTTATGGTGATTGAAGGAATTGTCCTTGGGCACAGAATTTCAAACAAAGGAATAGAGGTGGATCAAGCTAAGGTGGAGGTAATTGAAAAATTACCACCACCTGCCAATGTTAAGGCAATCAGAAGCTTTCTAGGGCATGCAGGATTCTATAGGAGACTTATAAAGGATTTTTCAAAAATTGCAAAACCTCTGAGCAATCTGCTAGCCACTGATACACCATTTGTCTTTGACACAGAGTGTTTGCAGGCCTTTAAGACTCTGAAAGCTAAGTGGTTACAACACCAGTCATTTCTACACCAGACTCGACATTACCATTCGAACTAATATGTGATGCTAGTGACCATGCCATTGGTGCAGTATTGGGACAGAGGCATGACAAGCTTCTGCATGTCATTTATTATGCTAGCTGTGTTTTAAATGACGCACAGAAAAATTACAGAACCACAGAAAAGAAGTTTCTTGTAGTGTTTCATGCCATTGACAAGTTCAGATCTTATTTAGTATGATCAAAAGTGATTGTGTACACTGACCATACTGCTCTAAAATATCTCCTCACAAAGTAGGATTCAAAACCTAAACTCATAAGATGGGTGTTGCTTCTACAAGAATTTGATATAGAAATAAGAGACAGAAAAGGGACATAGAACCAAGTAGCTGATCACCTGTCCCGGATAGAACTAGTAGCAGGAGCATCCCTCCCTCCTACTGAGATCTATGAAACCTTTCCAGATGAGCAACTCTTTGCCATTCAGGAAGTACCGTAGTTTGTAGACATTGCAAACTATAAAGCTGTGAGATTCATACCCAAAGAGTACAGTAAGCAGCAAACAAAAAAATTGGTTTCTGATGCAAAGTACTACTTGTGGGATGAACCATATCTCTTTAAGAGATGTGCAGACAGAATAATCCGTAGATATGTGCTTAGTGAAGAGGCACAGAAGATACTATGGCATTGTCATGGATCACAATATGGAGGACATTTCGGAGGTGAGCGAACAGCCACAAAGGTTCTCCAATGTGGCTTCTACTGGCCTACTCTCGAGACTCCCGAGAGTTTGTACGTAACTGTGACAGTTGCCAGAAAGCTGGTAATCTGCCTCACGGTTATGCCATGCCTCAGCAAGTGATCTTAGAGATTGAGTTGTTTGATGTATGGGGTATTGACTTCATGGGACCTTTCCCACCATCATATTCAAACACTTATATTTTGGTGGCAGTAGACTATGTATCTAAATGGATAAAGGCAATCGCAACACCCACTAATGATACTAAGACAGTGATGAAGTTCCTCCAGAAGCATATCTTCAGCAGGTTCGGTGCCCCTAGGGTACTGATCAGTGATGGAGGCACTCATTTTTGCAATAAACAGCTTGACTCTGCTCTGATCCGATATGAAATTAACCACAAAGTGGAAACTCCATATCATCCACAGACAAATGGGCAGGCTGAAGTCTCAAATAGAGAACTAAAATAAATTCTGGAACGGACTGTAAGTACCCGTAGAAGGGATTGGGCAAGAAGTCTAGATGATGCTCTGTGGGCATACAGAACCGCATTCAAGACTCCCATAGGGACCTCTCCATACCAGCTTGTGTATGGAAAAGCCTGTCATCTGCCAGTGGAACTGGAACACAAGGCCTACTGGGCAACCAGATTCCTAAACCTTGATGCTTAGGCAGCTGGAGAGAAAAGATTACTCTAGTTGAATGAGCTGGAGGAGTTCAAACTCAATGCTTTTGAAAATGGTTAAATTTACAAGGAGAAAGCAAAAAGGCGACATGACAGAAAGGTGTCATCTAGAGTCTTTGAGCCAAGACAGAAGGTTTTGCTGTTTAACTCTAAACTCATATTGTTCCCCGGGAAATTGAAATCCCGGTGGAAGGGACCATATGTGATTACAAGTGTGTCACCATATGGATATGTAGAGTTTCAGGATATTAACTCTGACAAAAGGTTCATTGTTAATAGACAGAGAGTCAAGTATTATCTTGAAGGCAATGTTGAGCAAGAATGCTCAAGACTGAGACTAGATTAAAGCTCAGTAATGTCAAGCTATTGACAGTAAAGAAGCGCTTATTGGGAGGCAACCCAATCTTATTTATCTATGCTAATTACTTTTTCATTTTATTTTCCATTGTTATTTTATGTTTTCTTTAGGTTGATGATCATGTGGAGTCATAAAAACAGCTGCAGAATTAAAGCGGAATCAAAAATAGCATAAAAAATAGCACACCCTGGAGGACAGGCTTACTGGAATTTAAACGCCAGTAAGGATAGCACAATGGGCGTTTAACGCCCAGTCTGGCAGCATTCTCGGTGTTAAACGCCAGAATTAGCAGACAGACTGGCGTTTAATACCAGAAAAGGGTGTCTGGCTGGTGTTAAACGCCAGAAAAAGGCATCATCCTGGCGTTTAACACCAGGAAAGGCAGCAGAGCTGGCGTTAAATGCCAAAAATGGCACACAGAGGGTGTTTAAATGCCAGAAAGGTGCAGGGACTAGAATTCCTTGACACCTCAGGATCTGTGAACCCCATAGGATCCCCACCTACCCCAACACACTTTCTCTCCTTTTCACACCTTTCCATAACACTGTTCCACAAAATAACCTCCACCAATCACCTCTATTTCTCCTCCAAAACCATCATACAACCCACCTACCCCCACCCATTCAAATTCAAACCATCTCCCTCCCAAACCCAACCCCTATTACAGGAATTCCCTCTCCACTCCACTCCTATATAAGCCCCTCATCACTCCTTCATTTTCATACATCATAACCACCTCAAACCCCCTTGGCCGAACCATTCACAAACCTCCATCTCCTCAATCTCTTCTTCCTCTAATCCTTTCTTTCTTCTTTTGCTCGAGGACGAGTGATAAGCGGATAATTTATACGCTTTTTGGCATTATTTTTAGTATGTTTTTAGTAGAATCTAGATACTTTTAGGGATGTTTTCATCAGTTTTTATGTTAAATTCACATTTCTGGACTTTACTATGAGTTTGTGTGTTTTTCTGTGATTTCAGTTATTTTCTGGCTGAAATTGAGGGACTTGAGCAAAAATTAGATTCAGAGGTAGAAGAAGGACTGCTGATGCTGTTGGATTCTGACCTCCCTACACTCAAAGTGGATTTTCTGGAGCTACAGAACTCACAATGGCGCAATTCCAATTTTGTTGGAATGTAGACATCCAGGGCTTTCCAGCAATATATAATAGTCCATACTTTGGCCGAGTTTAGCCGACGTAAAAGGGCATTGAACGCCAGTTCTACGCTACTGTCTGGAATTAAATGCCAGAAACACGTTACAAGCCAGAGTTGAACGCCAGAAATACGTTACAAACTAGCGTTCAACTCCAAGAAGGACCTCTGCACATGTAACATTCAAGCTCAGCCCAAGCACACACCAAGTGGGCCCCGGGAGTGAATTTATGCATCAATTACTTACTTCTGTAAACCCTAGTAACTAGTTTAGTATAAATAGGACTTTATACTATTGTATTTGCATCTTTGGATCATCCTGGATTGTATTTTTGATCCTGTGATCACGTTTTGGGGGCTGGCCATTCGGCCATGCCTGAACCTCTCACTTATGTATTTTCAACGGTAGAGTTTCTACACTACATAGATTAAGGTGTGGAGCTCTGCTGTTCCTCATGAATTAATGCAAAGTACTACTGTTTTTCTATTCAATTCAACTTATTCCGCTTCTAAGATATTCATTCGCACTTCAACATGAATGTGATGAACGTGACAATCATCATCATTCCCTATGAACGCGTGCCTGACAACCACTTCCGTTCTACCTTCGATTGAATGAGTATCTCTTGGATCTCTTAATCAGAATCTTCGTGGTATAAGCTAGATTGATGGCGGCATTCATGAAAGTCCGGAAAGTCTAAACCTTGTCTGTGGTATTCCGAGTAGGATTCTGGGATTGAATAACTGTGACGAACTTCAAACTCGCGAGTACTGGGCGTAGTGACAGACGCAAAAGGAGGGTGAATCCTATTCCAGTATGATCGAGAACCTCAGATGATTAGCCGTGCTGTGACAGAGCATTTGGACCATTTTCACAAGAGGATAGGATGCAGCCATTGACAACGGTGATGCCTCCAGACGATTAGCCATGCAGTGACAACGCATCGGACCATTTTCCAAAGAGGATCAAAAGTAGCCATTGCCAATGGTGATGTCCTTACATAAAGCCAGCCATAGAAAGGAGGAAGACTGATTGGATGAAGACAGCAGGAAAGCAGAGGTTCAGAGGAACGAAAGCATCTCTATGCGTTTATCTGAAATTCTCACCAATGATTTACATAAGTATTTCTATCCTTTTTTTATTATTTATTTTCGAAAACTCCATAACTATTTTATATCCGCCTGACTGAGATTTACAAGGTGACCATAGCTTGCTTCATACCGACAATCTCCGTGGGATCGACCCTTACTCACGTAAGGTTTATTACTTGGATGACCCAGTGCACTTGCTGGTTAGTTGTATCGAAGTTGTGAATGAGAAACGATTTATTAAGACGTGCGTACAGAGTTTTTGGCGCCGTTACCTGAGATCACAATTTCATGCACCAAGTTTTTGGCGCCGTTGCCGGGGATTGTTCGAGTCTGGACAACTGACGGTTCATCTTGTTGCTCAGATTAGGTAATTTTCTTTTTGTTTTATTTTCAAAAAAAATTTTCAAAAATCTTTCAAAAATTTTCCCCTTGTTTTTGAAAATTATTTCAGAATTTTTAAGAATGAATTCTAGTGTTTCATGAAGCATGTTGAAGCCTGGCTGGCTGTAAAGCCATGTCTAAATTCTTTTGGACTGGGGCTTCAACTAATCACCTCAATGGATGTAATTTACATGCTAAAGCTTGACTGGCTATTAAGCCGTGTCTAACCCTCATATTGGAGCTTTAGAATAAGAGTACAAGATTCCTGGAATTCATATTAAAAATTTTGGAATCTTTATTTTTCTTTTTCATATAATTTTCGAAAAAAACCAAAAACTTTTTAGAAAATCATAAAAAAATCAAAAATATTTTGTGTTTCTTGTTTGAGTCTTGAGTCAGATTTTAAGTTTGGTGTCAATTGCATATTCATCTTGCATTTTTCGAAAATTCATGCATTCATAGTGTTCTTCATGATCTTCAAGTTGTTCTTGGTAAGTCTTCTTTTTTGATCTTGATGTTTTCTTGTTTTGTGTCTTTTCTTGTTTTTCATGTGCATTTTTGCATCCATAGAGTCTAAACATGAAAGATTTCTAAGTTTGGTGTCTTGCATGTTTTCTTTACATATAAAAATTTTCAAAAATAAGTTCTTGATGTTCATCTTGACATTCAAAGTGTTCTTGGTGTTCATCTTGACATTCATAGTGTTCTTGCATTCATCACATACTTTGATCCAAAATTTTCATGCATTGCATCATTTTTCATATTTTTCTCTCTCATAATAAAAATTCAAAAAAATCAAAAAAAATATCTTTCCCTTTTTCCTCTCATAAAATTTGAAAATTTGAGTTGACTTTTTAAAAAATTTTTAAAATCTAGTTTTCTATGAGTCAAATCAAATTTTCAAATCTTATCTTTTTCAAATTCTTTTTCAAAAATCAAATCTTTTTCATTTTTCTTAGTTATTTTCGAAAATTTTAAAAATATTTTTCAAAAATATTTTTCATATCTTTATCACATAATTTTCGAAAATAACATCATCAATTAATGTTTTGATTCAAAAATTTCAAGTTTGTTACTTACTTGTTAAGAAAGATTCAAACTTTAAGTTCTAGAATCATATCTTGTGATTTCTTGTGAATCAAGTCATTAATTGTGATTTTAAAAATCAAATCTTTTTCAAAACTAATTTCAATCATATCTTTTCAAAAATATTTTCTTATCTTATCTTTTTCAAAAAAAAAATTGATTTTAAAATATCTTTTCTAACTTCTCATCTTCTTATCTTTTCAAAATTGATTTTCAAATTTGTTTCAACTAACTAACTAACTTTTTGTTTGTTTCTTATCTTTTTCAAAACTACCTAACTAACTCTCTCTCTCTCTCTAATTTTTGAAAATATCTTCCCTCTTTTTCAAAATTTCTTTTTAATTAACTAATTATTTTAATTTTTGATTTTCGAAAAATTACTAACCTTTTTCAAAAACTATTTTCGAAAATCACTAACTCTTTTTCAAAAATAATTTTCGAAAATTCTCCTTCTCTCTCATCTTCTTCTATGTGTTTATTCATCTACTAACACTTCTCTTCATCTCACATCTCTGCTCTCCTCACCTTTGTGTTTCTTTCTTTACATTACATTCTTTTCTTCTACTCACACAGGGACCTCTATACTGTGGTAAAAAGGATCCCTATTATTATTATTTTTCTGTTCCATCCTTTTCATATGAGCAGGAGCAAGGACAAGAACATTCTTGTTGAAGCAGACCCTGAACCTAAAAGGACTCTGAAGAGAAAACTAAGAGAAGCTAAAATACAACAATCCAGAGATAACCTTACAGAAATTTTCGAACAGGAAGAAGAGATGGTAGCCGAAAATAATAATAATGCAAGGAGGATGCTTGGTGACTTTACTGCACCTAATTCCAATTTACATGGAAGAATCATCTCCATTCCTGCCATTGGAGCAAACAACTTTGAGCTGAAACCTCAATTAGTTTCTCTGATGCAGCAGAACTGCAAGTTTCATGGACTTCCATCTGAAGATCCTTTTCAGTTCTTAATTAAATTCTTGCAGATATGTGATACTGTTAAGACTAATGGAGTAGATCCTGAAGTCTACAGGCTCATGCTTTTCCCTTTTGCTGTAAGAGACAGAGCTAGAGTGTGGTTGGACTCTCAACCCAAAGATAGCCTGAACTCTTGGGATAAGTTGGTCAAGGCTTTCTTAGCCAAGTTCTTTCCTCCTCAAAAGCTGAGCAAGCTTAGAGTGGATGTTCAAACCTTCAGATAGAAAGAAGGTGAATCCCTCTATGAAGCTTGGGAGAGATACAAGCAACTGACCAAAAAGTGTTCTTCTGACATGCTTTCAGAATGGACCATCCTGGATATATTCTATGATGGTCTGTCTGAATTAGCTAAGATGTCATTGGATACTTCTGTAGGTGGATCCATTCACCTAAAAAAAATGCCAGCAGAAGCTCAAGAACTCATTGACATGGTTGCTAACAACCAGTTCATGTACACTTCTGAGAGGAATCCTGTGAGTAATGGGACGACTCAGAAGAAGGGAGTTCTTGAAATTGATACTCTGAATGCCATATTGGCTTAGAACAAAATATTGACTCAACAAGTCAATATGATTTCTCAGAGTCTGAATGGAATGCAAGCTGCATCTAACAGTACTCAAGAGGCATCTTCTGAAGAAGAGGCTTATGATCCTGAGAATCCTGCAATAGCAGAGGTGAAATATATGGGTGAACCATATGGAAACACCTATAATCCCTCATGGAGAAATCACCCAAATCTCTCATGGAAGGATCAAAAGCCTCAACAAGGCTTTAATAATGGTGGAAGAAACAGGTTTAATAATAGTAAACCTTTTCCATCATCCACTCAGCAACAGACAGAAAACTCTAAACAAAATACCTCTAATTTAGCAAACTTAGTCTCTGATCTATCTAAGGCCACTATGAGTTTCATGAATGAAACAAGGTCCTCCATTAGAAATTTGGAAGCACAAGTGGGCCAGCTGAGTAAAAGGATCACTGAAATCCCTCCTAGTACTCTCCCAAGCAATACAGAAAAAAATCCAAAAGGAGAGTGCAAGGCCATTGAATTGATCACCATGGCCGAACCTGTAAGGGAGGGAGAGGACGTGAATCCCAGTGAGGAAGACCTCCTGGGAGGTCCAGTGATCAATAAGGAGTTTCCCTCTGAGGAACCAAAGGAATCTGAGGCTCAACTAGAGACCATAGAGATTCCATTAAACCTCCTTATGCCATTCATAAGCTTTGATGAGTATTCCTCTTCTGAAGAAAATTAGGATGTTACTGAAGAGCAAGTTGCCAAGTTCCTTGGTGCAATCATGAAACTGAATGCCAAATTATTTGGTATTGAGACTTGGGAAGATGAACCTCCCTTGTTCACTAATGAACTAAATGCATTGGATCAACTGAGATTGCCTCAGAAGAAACAGGATCCTGGAAAGTTCCTGTTACCTTGTACCATAGGCACCATGACCTTTGAGAATGCTCTATGTGACCTTGGTTCAGGGATAAACCTCATGCCCCTCTCTGTAATAGAGAAACTGGGAATCTTTGGGTGCAAGCTGCTAAAATCTCATTAGAGATGGTAGACAATTCAAGAAAACAGGCCTATGGACAAGTAGAGGACGTGTTAGTAAAGGTTGAAGGCCCTTATATCCCTTGCTAGCCACAGCAAGAGCTGTGATTGATGTTAACAGAGGCGAACTAGTCCTTCAATTGAATGAGGACTCCCTTGTGTTTGCAACTCAAGGTCATCCTTCTGTAAACATGGAGAGAAAGCATAAAAAGCTTCTCTTAAAACAGAGTCAACCAGAGCCCCCACGGTCAAACTCTAAGTTTGGTGTTGGGAGGCCACAACCAAACTCTAAGTTTGGTGTTGAACTCCCATATCCAAACTCTAAGTTTGGTGTTGGGGAGTCTCAACAACGCTCTGAACATCTGTGAGGCTCCATCAGAGCCCACTGTCAAGCTATTGACATTAAAGAAGCGCTTGTTGGGAGGTAACCCAATTTTTATTTGTCTAATTTTATTTTTCTTGTTCTTTCATGTTTTATTAGGTTCATGATCATGTGGAGTCACAAAAAAAAATAGAAAAATTAAAAATAGAATAAAAAATAGTAGAAAAAAAAAATCACACCCTGGAGGAAGACCTTACTGCCGTTTAAACGCCAGTAAGAAGCATCTGGCTGGCGTTTAACGCCAGAACAGAGCATGGTTCTGGTGCTGAACGCCCAAAATGGGCAGCATCTAGGTGTTTGAACGCCAGAATTACACCCTGGAGAAGAGCTGGCGCTGAATGCCCAGGACAAGCATGGTTCTGGCGTTCAACGCCAGAGATAGGCAACAAATGGGCGTTCAACGCCCAGAACAAGCACCAATCTGGCGCTGAACACCCAGAGTTGTGTGCAAGGGTATATTGCATGCCTAATTTGGTGCAAGGTTGTAAGTCCTTGAACACCTCAGGATCTATGGACCCCACAGGATCACCTCAGGATCTGTGGACCCCACAGGATCCCCACCTACCTCCACTCACTTCTTCTCACCCCTCTTTCACACAATCCCATAAACACTCTTCCCCAAAACTCTTCACCAATCACCTCAATCTCTCTTCCCTATCACCACTTCACCACTCACATCCATCCACTCTTCCCCATAAACCTACCTCATAAACCCCACTGACCTTCAAAATTCAAAATCAATTTCCCACCCAAAACCCACCCTTATGGCCGAACCTTACCCCCCCTCCCTTCCCTATATAAAGCCATCCATTCTTCTTCAAATTCACACAACACAACCCTCTCTTTCCCTTCTTGGCCGAAACACAAACCCTTCTCCCTCTCCTCCATTTCTTATTCTTCTTCATCTATTCTTTCTTTTCTTGCTCGAGGGCGAGCAACATTCTAAGTTTGGTGTGGTAAAAGCATAGCTTTTTTGTTTTTTCATAACCATTAATGGCACCTAAGGCCAGAGAAACCTCAAGAAAGAGAAAAGGGAAGACAATTGCTTCCACCTCTGAGTCATGGGAGATGAAAAGATTCATCTCACAAGCCCATCACTAAGAAAAGGATAGAGCAAACAAGAGAGCACATTCATGGATCTCAACAGGCACATGAAGAAGCTCATCATCAAGAAACCCCTGAGATACCTCAAGGTATGCATTTTCCTCCACAAAACTATTGGGAGCAATTCAACACCTCCCTAAGAGAATTAAGTTCCAACATGGGACAATTAAGGGTGGAACATCAAGAGCACTCTATCATCCCTCATGAAATTAGAGAAGATCAAAAAGCAATGAGGGAGGAGCAACAAAGACAAGGAAGAGACATAGAAGAGCTCAAGGACATCATTGGTTCCTCAAGAAGAAAACACCACCATCACTAAGGTGGACTCATTCCTTGTTCTTACATTCTCTTTTTTTCGTTTTCTCTATGTTAAGTGCTTATCTATGTTTGTGTCTTATTACATGATCATTAGTAGTTAGTAACTATGTCTTAAAGTTATGGATGTCCTATGAATCCATCACCTCTCTTAAATGAAAAATGTTTTAATTCAAAAGAACAAGAAGTACATGAGTTTCGAATTTATCCTTGAACTTAGTTTAATTATATTAATGTGGTGACAATACTTTTTGTTTTCTGAATGAATGCTTGAACAGTGCATATGTCTTTTGAAGTTGTTGTTTAAGAATGTTAAATATGTTTGCTCTTGAAAGAATGATGACAAGGAGACATGTTATTTGATAATTTGAAAAATCATAAAAATGATTCTTGAAGCAAGAAAAAACAGCAAAGAACAAAGCTTGCAGAAAAAAAATAGGCGAAAAAAAAAAGAGAAAAAGCAAGCAGAAAAAGCCAAAAGCTCTTAAAACCAAGAGGCAAGAGCAAAAAGCCAATAACCCTTAAAACCAAAAGGCAAGGGTAAATAAAAAGGATCCCAAGGCTTTGAGCATCAGTGGATAGGAGGGCCTAAAGGAATAAAATCCTGGCCTAAGCGGCTAAACCAAGCTGTCCCTAACCATGTGCTTGTGGCGTGAAGGTGTCAAGTGAAAACTTGAGACTGAGCGGTTAAAGTCAAGGTCCAAAGCAAAAAAAAAGAGTGTGCTTAAGAACCCTGGACACCTCTAATTGGGGACTTTAGCAAAGCTGAGTCACAATCTGAAAAGGTTCACCCAGTTATGTGTCTGCGGCATTTATGTATCTGGTGGTAATACTGGAAAATAAAGTGCTTAGGGCCACGGCCAAGACTCATAAAGTAGCTGTGTTCAAGAATCATCATACTGAACTAGGAGAGTCAATAACACTATCTGAACTCTGAGTTCCTATAGATGCCAATCATTCTGAACCTCAATGGATAAAGTGAGATGCCAAAACTATTCAAGAGGCAAAAAGCTACAAGTCCCGCTCATCTGATTGGAGCTATGTTTCATTGATAGTTTGGAATTTATAGTATATTCTCTTCTTTTTATCCTATTTGATTTTCAGTTGCTTGGGGACAAGCAACAATTTAAGTTTGGTGTTGTGATGAGCGGATAATTTATACGCTTTTTGGCATTGTTTTTAGTATGTTTTTAGTAGAATCTAGTTACTTTTAGGGATGTTTTCATCAGTTTTTATGTTAAATTCACATTTCTGGACTTTACTATGAGTTTGTGTGTTTTTCTATGATTTCAGGTATTTTCTGGCTGAAATTGAGGGACTTGAGCAAAAATCAGATTCAGAGGTAGAAGAAGGACTGCTGATGCTGTTGGATTCTGACCTCCCTGCACTCAAAGTGGATTTTTTCGAGCTACAAAACTCAAAATGGCGCGCTTCTAATTTTGTTGGAAATTAGACATCCATGGCTTTCCAGCAATATATAATAGTCCATACTTTGGCCGAGTTTAGATGACGTAAAAGGGCGTTGAACTCCAGTTCTACGCTGTTGTCTGGAGTTAAACGCCAGAAACACGTTACAAGCCAGAGTTGAACACCAGAAATACGTTACAAACTAGCGTTGAACTCCAAGAAGGACCTCTGCACGTGTAACATTCAAGCTCAGCCCAAGCACACACCAAGTGGGCTCCGGGAGTGAATTTATGCATCAATTACTTACTTCTGTAAACCCTAGTAACTAGTTTAGTATAAATAAGACTTTTTACTATTGAATTTGCATCTTTGGATCATCCTGGATTGTATTTTTGATCCTGTGATCACGTTTTGGGGGCTGGCCATTCAGCCATGCCTGAACCTCTCAGTTATGTATTTTCAACGGTAGAATTTCTACACTCCATAGATTAAGGTGTGGAGCTCTGCTGTTCCTCATGAATTAATGCAAAGTACTACTATTTTTCTATTCAATTCAACTTATTCCGCTTCTAAGATATTCATTCGCACTTCAACATGAATGTGATGAACGTGACAATCATCATCATTCCCTATGAACGCGTGCCTGACAACCACTTCTGTTCTACCTTCGATTGAATGAGTATCTCTTGGATCTCTTAATCAGAATCTTCGTGGTATAAGCTAGATTGATGGCGGCATTCATGAGAGTCCGGATAGTCTAAACCTTGTTTGTGGTATTCCGAGTAGGACTCTGGGATTGAATGACTGTGACGAACTTCAAACTCGCGAGTACTGGGCGTAGTGACAGACGCAAAAGGAGGGTGAATCCTATTCTAGTATGATTGAGAACCTCAGATGATTAGCCGTGCTGAGGCAGAGCATTTGGACCATTTTCACAAGAGGATGGGATGCAGCCATTGACAACGGTGATGCGTCCAGACGATTAGCCATGCAGTGACAACGCATCGGACCATTTTCCAGAGAGGATCAAAAGTAGCCATTGCCAATGGTGATGTCCTTACATAAAGCCAGCCATAGAAAGGAGTAAGACTGATTGGATGAAGACAGCAGGAAAGCAGAGGTTCAGAGGAATGAATGCATCTCTATGCGTTTATCTGAAATTCTCACCAATGGTTTACATAAGTATTTCTATCTTATTTTATTATTTATTTTCGAAAACTCCATAACTATTTTATATCCGCCTGACTGAGATTTACAAGGTGACCATAGCTTTCTTCATACCGACAATCTCCGTGGGATCGACCCTTACTCACGTAAGGTTTATTACTTGGACGACCCAGTGCACTTGCTGGTTAGTTGTATCGAAGTTGTGAATGAAAAACGATTTATTAAGATGTGTGTACAGAGTTTTTGGCGTTGTTACCTGAGATCACAATTTTGTGCACCAACGAGCAAACCTTTTAAGTATGGTGTGGGAAAAAAACACTGCTTTTTGTTTTTCCATAACCATTAATGGCACCTAAGGCCAGAGAAACCTCTAGAAAGAGGAAAGGGAAGACAATTTCTTCCACCTCCGAGTCATGGAAGATGGAGAGATTCATCTCAAAAGCCCATCACTAGAAAGAGGATGGAGCAAACAAGAGAGCCCACTCATGGACCTCAACAAGAGCATGAGGAATCCCTCATCAAGAAATCCCTGAGATGCCTCAAGGGATGCATTTCCCTCCACACAACTATTAGGAGCAACTCAACACCTCTTTAGGAAAATTGAGTTCCAACATGGAGCAACTAAGACTGGAGCACCAAGAGCACTCCATCATCCTCCATGAAATCAGAGAGGACCAAAAGGCCATGAGAGAGGAGCAAAAAAGGCAAAGAAGAGACATAGAGGAGCTCAAGAACTCCATTGGTTCTTCAAGAGGAAGAAGAAGCCATCATCACTAAAGTGGACCCGTTCTTTAATTTCCTTGTTCTTATTTTTCTGTTTTTTGTTTCTATGCTTTATGTTTTGTCTATGTTTTTGTCCTTATTACATGATCATTAGTGTTTAGAGTCTATGTCTTAAAGCTATGAATGTTCCATGAATCTTTCACCTTTCTTAAATAAAAAATATTTTCTGAAAAAAAGTACTTGAATTTCAAATTTTATCTTGAAAATAGTTTAATTATTTTGATGTGGTAGCAATATTTTTTGTTTTCTGAATGAATACTTGAACAGTGCATATTATTGATAGTGAAGTTTATGAATGTTAAAATTGTTGGCTCTTAAAAGAATAATGAAAAAAGAGAAATGTTATAGATAATCTGAAAAATAAAAAAATTGATTCTTGAAGCAAGAAAAAGCAGCGAAAAACACACAGCTTGCGAAAAAAAATGGCAAAAAATAAAGAAAAAGAAAGAAAAAGAAAAAGCAAGCAGAAAAATCCAATAGCTCTTTAAACTAAAAGGCAAGGGTAAAAAGGATCCAAGGCTTTGACCATTAATGGATAGGAGGGTCCAAAGGAATAAAATCCTGCCCTAAGCGGCTAAATCAAGCTGTCCCTAACCATGTGCTTGTGTCATGAAGGTCCAAGTGAAAAGCTTGGGAATGAGTGGTTAAAGTCGTGATCCAAAGCAAAAGAGTGTGCTTAAGAAATCTGGGCACCTCTAATTAGGGACTCTAGCAAAGCTAAGTCACAATCTGAAAAGGTTCACCCAGTTATGTGTCCGTGGCATTTATGTATCCGGTGGTAATACTGGAAAACAAAATGCTTAGGGTCACAGCCAAGACTCATAAAGTAGCTGTGTTCAAGAATCAACATACTAAACTAGGAGACTCAATAACACTATCTGAATTCTAAGTTCCTATGGATGCCAATCATTCTGAACTTCAAAGGATAAAGTGAGATGCCAAAACTATTCAGAGGCAAAAACCTACTAGTCCCGCTCATCTAATTAAAACTAATCTTCATTGATATTTTTGAAATTTATTGTATTTTCTCTTCTTTTTATCTTATTTTGTTTTTGGTTTCTTGGGGACAAGCAACAATTTAAGTTTGGTGTTGTGATGAGCGGATAATTTATACGCTTTTTGGCATTGTTTATAGGTAGTTTTTAGTATGTTTTAGTTATTTTTTATTATATTTTTATTAGTTTTTATGCAAAAATTACATTTCTGGACTTTACTATGAGTTTGTGTGTTTTTCTGTAATTTTAGGTATTTTCTGGCTAAAATTGAGGGACCTGAGCAAAAGTCTGATTCAGAGGCTGAGAAAGGACTGCAGATGCTATTGGATTCTGACCCTCCTGCACTCGAAGTCGATTTTCTAGAGCTGCAGAAGCCTAATTGGCGCGCTTTTAATTGCGTTGGAAAGTAGACATCTTGGGCTTTCTAGAAATGTATAATAGTCTATACTTTGCTCGAGATTTGATGGCCCGAACTTGTGTTTAAATCCCAGCCAGAGACCCTTTTTTGGCGTAAAACGCCAGAATTGGCACACTTCTTGGCGTTAAACGCCCATTTTGGCACCTAGGGTGGCATTTAACTCCAATTTGAGGCACATGCATGTGGAAGCTTGAAAGCTCAGCCCAAACACTCACCAAGTTACTCATTTTCTAAAAACCTAAGTTACTAGTTTAGTATAAAAACTACTTTTAAAAATTCATCTTGGGGACTTATGACATTTTACATCTCATATTGTATCTTCTACAGCATGAGTCTCTAAACCCCATAGGTGGGGGTGAGGAGCTCTACTATGTCTCAATGGATTAATGCAATTACTATTGTTTTCTTTTTGATCACGCTTGATTCTGTTCTAAGATACTCACTCGTACTTCAATATAAAGAATATGATGATCCGTGACACTCATCATCATTCTCAACTTTATGAACGTGTGCTTGACAACCACTCCCGTTCTATCTGAGCTCAACGTAGTCATTGGGCGACAGCTTGAGTGCGTATCTCTTGGGTCTCTGATCCACGAATTTGACTTGCCTCTCCTGACAACAGAGCATTCAAATCCGTGAGATTAGAACATTCGTGGTAGAGGCTAGAATCAATTGGCAGCATTCCTGATATCCGGAAAGTCTAAACCTTGTTTGTGGTATTCCGAGTAGGATCTGGGACGGGATGACTGTGACGAGCTTCAAACTCAAGAATGTTGGGCGCAGTGACAGTGTGCAAAAGGACATAGTGATCCTATTCTGACACAAGTGAGAACCGACAGATGATTAGCCGTGCGGTAGCTGTGCCTGGTATTTTTCATCCGAGACGAGAGATCCGACAGTTAATTAGTCGTACAGAAACCATACCTGGACCATTTTCACTGAGAGGACGGATGGTAGCCATTGACAACGGTGATCCACCAACATACAGCTTGCCATGGAAAGAAGCCATGAGTGTTTGGAGAAGAAGACAGTAGGAAAGCAGAGATTCAGACGCAGAGCATCTCCGGAATCTCAACCTATTCCTCATTACTGAATCACAAGTATCATTCATTTCATGTTATTTACTTTTCATAAACAAAATCATTTTTATCACTAATCTCTTTACTAAGATTTACAAGATAACCAGAGCTTGCTTCAAGCCGGCAATCTCCGTGGGATCGACCCTTACTCACTTATGGTATTACTTGGATGACCTAGTGCACTTGCTGGTTAGTTGTGCGGAGTTGCAAAGGTGTAATTGCAATTCCATGCACCAATGAGCCTGCTCCTCCTTATGCTCCTCCTCCTCGGATGAAGAAGGGTCGGGAATAGGGGGCAGCTCGACTCCTAGTGCTACAAACATCTGATCCACTCTATCAAGGAGTCCCATGATGCGGTGCTCACTATGCTCCATGAATCGGAATAGACGTTGTACCAGTAAATACGTCGGCTGGGGTGCTGGTGATGGTGCAATGGGTGCTGTTGGTGTAAACGATCCCGCTGCAGCTGATGAAGAAGAAGGTCCAGTTGCTGCTACTGTTCTGGCTCTAGATCGACGCCGGGATGGAGGCTTCTCATTCACCCATGTCCCCCACAGAATCAAGTCCTCCTTCTCGAGGACTGGAGGGGGTGGGGACACATCATCCTCTTGCCATGGGATACCTGCCCACTGGACCCTCTCAATGACCAATGTCTGAAACGGGAGTGTGCCACGGATGTGTGCTCGCCACATAAACCTCCTGATTAGTCGGGGGAAGTACACCTCTTTCCCCTCTATAATATAGCTAATCAGGACGAGCATGCTAACCGGAATCTCGGTAAAATGTCTGGTCGGCATGACGTAATGGGCTAAAATCTGCTGCCACGTCCTAGCCTCCCTTGTCAGATGAGCAAATAGCATCCCATGGGTTTCTTGTTATCAGAATCCATCTCCCAAGGGGCATCCGGTGTGGCAACTATACTCCATAGTGCATCATAGTCAAATTTCATACAGTGCAACTCCACCTCATTCTGCTGATGAGCGGATATTTTATACGCTTTTTGGGGGTATTTTCATATAGTTTTTAGTAGGATTTAGCTACTTTTTAGTATATTTTTATTAGTTTTTATGAAAAAATCACATTTCTAGACTGTACTATGAGATTGTGTGTTTTTCTATGATTTTAGGTATTTTCTGGCTGAAATTGAGGGACCTGAGCAAAAATCTGATCCAGAGGCTGAAAAAGGACTGCAGATGCTGTTGGATTCTACCCTCTCTGCACTCGAAATGGATTTTCTGGAGCTACAGAATCCCAATCGGCGCGCTCTCAATTGCTTTGGAAAGTAGACATCCAGGGCTTTCCAGCAATATATAATAGTCCATACTTTTTCCGAGTTTTGACGACGCAAACTGGCGTTTAAACGCCAACTTCCTGTCATATTCTGAAGTTAAACGCCAGAAATAGGTTACAAAGCAGAGTTAAACGCCACAAACAGGCTGCAACCTGGTGTTTAACTCCAAGAGAAGCCTCTACACGTGTAAAGCTCAATGCTCAGCCCAAGCACAAACCAAGTGGGCCCCGGAAGTGGATTTCTGCACTATCTATCTTAGTTTACTCATTTTCTGTAAACCTAGTTCACTAATTTAGTATAAAAACTACTTTTAGAGACTTACTATGTACCTCATGACACTTTACATAAGAATTTGTATCTTCTACAGCATGAGTCTCTAAACCCCATGGTTTGGGGTGAGGAGCTCTGCTGTGTCTTGATGGATTAATGTAATTACTACTGTTTCTCATTCAATCACGCTTGTTTCTATTCTAAGATATTCATTCGCACTTTAAAATGATGAATGTGATGATCAGTGACACTCGTCACCATTCTCAACCTATGAACGCGTGCCTGACAACCACCTCCGTTCTACCTTAGATTGAATGTATATCTCTTGGACACCTGGTTCACGAGTTTGACTGCCTCTCCTGACAACAGAGTATTCAAATCTGTGAGATCAGAATCTTCGTGGTATAAGCTAGAATCAATTGGCAGCATTCCTGAGATCTGAAAAGTCTAAACCTTGTCTGTGGTATTCCGAGTAGGATCCAGGAATGGATGACTGTGACGAGCTTCAAATTCATGAATGCTGGGCGCAGTGACAGTGTGCAAAAGGATCAATGGATCCTATTCCAACATTAGTGAGAACCGACAGATGATTAGCCATGTACATGGACCCTTTTCACTGGGAGGACGGCTGGTAGCCATTGACAACGGTGATCCACCAACATACAGCTTGCCATGGAAGGAAAGCTGTATGCGTGAAGAAGAAGACAGTAGGAAAGCAGAGATTCAGAAGACAGAGCATCTCCAAAACCTCAATCAGTTCTCTATTACTACATAACAAGTATCATTTATTTTATGTTAATTACTCTTCATAAACCCAACCATTTTTATTATTAATTTCCTGACTAAGAATTACAAAATAACCAAAGCTTGCTTCAACCCGACAATTTCCGTGGGATCGACCCTTACTCACGTAAGGTATTACTTGGATGACCCAGTGCACTTGCTGGTTAGTGGTACGAGTTGTGAAAAGTGTGATTTACAATTTGTGCACCAAGTTTTTGGCGCCGTTGCCGAGGATTGTTCGAGTTTGGACAACTAACGGTTTATTTTGTTGCTTAGATTAGGAAAAATTTATCTTTTTTGTTTAGAGTCACTAAAATTGCGTCTTCTATTATTGTTTTTGGTTAATTTTTTTTAAATCCTTATTTTTTTTTCAAATTTTTTTCAAGAATTTATTATAAACTAATAATTGAGTTTTTCTATTTTAGTTTAGTTTCATGTTTTAAGTTTGGTGTCAATTGCATGATTTTATTTTTCTTTTAGTTTTTCAAATGATATGTTCTTAGTTCTTTCTTAATCTTCAAGTTGTTCTTATTTATTTTCCTTATTTGATCTTTAAAATTTCCTGTTTGGTGTTTGTTGCTGTTTATCTTATACATTTTCGAATTATTAGTGTCCAAAATATAAAAATTTTTAAGTTTGGTGTCTTTTATGTTTCTATTTTCTTAAAAATTTTTAAAATTTGTTCTTAGTGTTCATTTTGATATTCAAAGCGTCCTTGTTTGTTTTCCTTGTTTTGATCTAAAAATTTTAAGTTTGGTGTCATTTTTACTGTTTTTCTCTTCCTTCATTAAATTCAAAAATATCTTCTCTCTATTTTAATTGATTTTCGAATTCTGCCTTTAAAAATTCAAATTTTCATTCTAAAACTTATTATTTTACTTATCTTAGTTTTGGGATTTCAAAATTCAAAATCTTTTTCAAAAATCTTCTTAATTAAGTAATTATTCTAGTTTTTGAATTTATTTTTTTTCTTTTTTTCTGCTAGTTTTCGAAATTTATATTTTAACTTCCAATTATTTTATTTCATCTTTTTTTTATTTATGCGGTTTGTTTTTAATCAAATAAAATAAAAATAAAAATATATTTTATTTGCAATTCACATCAATTCCCTTTTCTCCATCATGGATCAAATTGGAAACGAACAGTCCAGAAAGACTCTGGGGTCATATGCTAACCCCATTATTGCTACATATGGGAGAAGCATCTACATACCTCCCATCAAAGCGAGCAGTTTTGAGCTAAATCATCAGCTCATTGTCATGGTGCAGCAAAATTGCCAGTATTCCGGTCTTCCATAAGAAGAACCTACTGAGTTTCTGGCACAGTTCTTGCAAATTGCTGACACAGTACGTGACAAGGAAGTAGATCAGGATGTCTACAGATTATTACTATTTCCATTTGCTATAAAAGATCAAGCTAAGAGGTGGTTAAATAACCAACCCACAGCAAGCATAAGAACATGAAAATAGTTATCAGACAAATTCCTAAATCAATATTTCCCTCCAAAAAGGATGACACAGCTAAGGTTGGACATCCAAGGCTTTCAACAAGAGGATGATGAATCCCTCTATAACGCTTGGGAGAGGTACAGAGGGATGCTAAGGAAATGCCCCTTTGAAATATTTTCAGAGTGGGTGCAGTTAGACATCTTCTACTACGGGCTTACAGAAAAAGAATAGATATCTCTAGACCACTCAGCTGGTGGATCTATACACATGAGAAAGACTATCGAAGAGGCTCAAGAGCTTATCGATACAGTTGCTAGAAATTAACATCTGTACATAAGTAGTGAGTCCTCCATGAAAGAAGAAGCTAAGGCAGTATCAATTAACTTTAGTCCTCAAGAACAAGTTGCTGAACTCAATCAGCAACTATCTTCTATAACAAGGCAGTTAGCAGAATTTAAGGAGATGCTACAAGAAACCAAAATCAAGGATATGGAATCACAATTGAATCAGACAAAATAGTAGTTATCAAAATAGATAATAGAGGAGTGCCAAGCAGTTTAATTAAGAAGTGCAAAAACATTAAATACCTCAACTCAAAGCAGCAGAAAGCCAAGAAAGAAACAGATAACAGAGGATGAGCAACCTGCTACCCAAAATCCATCTGAGGATAGTAAGAGCCCAGAGAGGAATAAATCTGGCATTCAAACTCCAGAAAAGGGTGAAAAACAGGCGTTAAGTGCCCAATCCATGTCCAGTTCTGGCGTTCAAATGCCAGAAAAGGGTAGGAATCTGGCGTTAAACGCCCAATCCATGTCCATTCCTGGCGTTCAAACACCAATGAGGCATCAGACACTTGCAAGTGCTGATAATAACTCCCTCAAGAAGGCTTCTCAACCTGCCTCTGTAGGAAATAAACCTGCAGCAACTAAGGTTGAAGAATATAAAGCCAAAATGCCTTATCCTCAGAAACTCCGCCAAGCAGAACAGGATAAACAATTTGCTTGCTTTGCAGACTATCTCAGGACTCTTGAAATAAAGATTTCGTTTGCAGAGGCACTTAAGCAAATACCCTCTTATGCTAAGTTCATGAAAGAGATCTTAAGTCATAAGAAGGATTGGAGAGAAACAGAAAAAGTTTTTCTCACTGAAGAATGTAGTGCAATCATTCTAACAATCTTACCAGAAAAGCTTAAGGATCCCGGAAGCTTTAGGATACCATTCACATTAGAAGGTACTTATACCAAGACAGCCCTATGTGACCTTGGGGCAAGTATCAATCTAATCCCTACATCCACTATCAAAAAGCTTGGCTTGACTGAAGAGGTCAAACCAACCTGGATATGTCTTCAACTTGCTGATGGCTCCATTAAATATCCATCAGGCATAATTGAGGACATGATTGTCAAGGTTGGGCCATTTGCCTTTCCCACTGACTTTGTAGTGCTGGAAATGGAGGAGCACAAGAGTGCAACTCTCATTCTAGGAAGACCCTTTCTAGCAACTGGACATACTCTCATTGATGTCCAAAAAGGGGAAGTGACCCTGAGAGTCAATGAGGATGAGTTCAAGTTAAATGCTGTCAAAGCTATGCAGCATCCAGACACATCAAATGACTGCATAAGCATTGATATTATTGACTCCTTGGTGGAAGAGATCAATATGATTGAGAGTCTCGAATCAGAGCTAGATGACATCTTCAAAGATGTTCAGCCTGATCTAGAAAAATCAGAGAAAATAAAAGAACTTCTGAAAATTCCTCAGGAAGAGGAGGAACCTCCTAAACCTGATCTCAAACCACCATCTCTGGGAGAAGGTGACACTTTTCCGGTGATCATAAGCTCTGCTTTAAATCCACAGGAAGAGAAAGTACTACTTCAGGTGCTAAGGACACACAAGACAGCGCTTGGGTGGTCCATAAGTGATCTTAAGGGCATCAGCCCAGCAAGATGCATGCATAAGATCCTATTGGAGGACGATGCTAAGCCAGTGGTTCAACCACAGAGGCGGCTAAATCCAGCCATGAAGGAGGTGGTGTAGAAAGAGGTCACCAAGTTACTGGAGGTTGGGATTATTTATCCTATTTCTGATAGCCCCTAGGTGAGTCCTGTCCAAGTCGTCCCAAAGAAGGGAGGCATGACAGTGATTCATAATGAAAAAAATAAACTGGTTCCTACAAGAACAGTTACAGAGTGGTGTATGTGTATTGACTACAGAAGGCTCAATACAGCCACCAGGAAGGATCACTTCCCTTTACCATTCATAGACTAGATGCTAGAAAGACTAGCAGGTCATGAATATTACTGCATTTTGGATGGCTATTCAGGTTACAACCAAATTGCAGTAGATCCTCAGGACCAAGAGAAAACAGCATTCGCATGTTCTTCTGGAGTATTTGCCTACAGAAGGATGCCTTTTGTCAGTGCAATGCACCTGCAACCTTTCAGAGGTGCATGCTCTCTATCTTCTCTGATATGGTAGAAAAATTTCTGGAAGTCTTCATGGATGACTTTTCAGTATTTGGAGACTCATTCAGCTCCTGCCTTAACCATTTAGCACTTGTTTTGAAAAGATGCCAAGAGACCAACCTAGTTTTAAACTGGGAAAAATGTCACTTTATGGTGACTGAAGGAATTGTCCTTGGGCGTAAAATTTCAAACAAGGGAATAGAGGTGGATCAAGCTAAAGTAGAGATAATTGAAAAACTACCACCACCTGCCAATGTCAAGGCAATCAGAAGATTTCTGGGGCATGCAGGATTCTATAGGAGGTTTATAAAGGATTTTTCAAAAATTACAAAACCTCTGAGTAATCTACTAGCTGCTGACATGCCATTTGTATTTGACACAGAGTGTCTGTAGGCATTTGAAACTCTGAAAGCTAAGCTGGTCACAGCACCAGTTATTTCTGCACCAGACTGGACATTACCATTCGCACTAATGTGTGATGCCAGTGACCATGCCATTGGTGCAGTATTGGGACAGAGGCATAACAAGCTTCTGCATGTCATTTATTATGCTAGCTGTGTTTTAAATGATGCACAAAAAAATTACACAACCACAGAAAAAGAGCTGCTTGCAGTGGTTTATGCCATGCTCATAAGATGGGTGTTGTTTCTGCAAGAGTTTGATATAGAAATTAGAGACAGAAAAGGGATAGAGAACCAAGTGGCTGATCATCTGTCCTGGATAGAACCAGTAAAAGGGGTGTCCTCCCCCTCTATTGAGATCTTTGAAACCTTTCCGGATGAGCAACTATTTGCCATTCAGGAAACACCATGGTTTGCAGACATTGCAAACTATAAGACTATAAGATTCATACCCAAAGAGTACAGCAGGCAGCAAATAAAGAAATTGATTTCTGATGCAAAGTACTACTTATGGGATGAACCATATCTCTCTAAGAGAGGTGCAGACGGAATAATCCATAGATGTATGCCAAAGAAAGAGGCGCAAAAGATCCTATGACATTGCCATGGATCACAATATGGAGGACATTTCGGAGGTGAGCGAACAGCCACTAAGGTCCTCCAATGTGGCTTCTACCGGCCTACTCTCTATAGAGATTCCCGAGAGTTTGTACGTAACTGTGAAAGTTGCTAAAGAGTTGGTAACTTGCCTCATGGTTATGCCATGCCCCAATAAGGGATCTTGGAGATTAAGTTGTTTGATCATGGGGCCCTTCCCACCATCATACTCAAACACGTATATTTTGGTGGCAGTAGACTATGTATCTAAATGGGTAGAGGCAATTGCAACACCCACTAATGATACTAAGACAGTGCTGAAGTTCCTCCAGAAACATATCTTCAGCAGGTTTGGTGTCCCTAGAGTACTAATCAGTGATGGGAGCACTCATTTCTGCAATAAACAGCTTTACTCTGCTATGATCCGATATGGAATTAGCCACAAGGTAGCAACTCCATATCATCCATAGACAAATGGCAGGCTAAAGTCTGTAATAGAGAACTAAAAAGAATCCTGGAATGGACTGTAATTGCCCGTAGAAGGGATTGGGCAAAAAGCTTGGACGATGCTATGTGGGCATACAGAACAGCGTTCAAGACTCCTATAGGAACCTCTCCATACCAGCTTATGTATGGTAAGGTTTGTCATCTGCCCGTGGAACTGGAGCATAAGGCCTACTGGAAACCAGGTTCCTAAATCTAGATGCTATGTTAGCTGGAGAGAAGAGATTACTCCAGTTAAATAAGCTAGAGGAATTCAGACTCAATGCTTTCGAAAATGCAAAAATTTATAAAGAGAAAGCAAAAAGATGGTATGATAAGAAACTATCATCCAGAATCTTTGAACCAGGACAGAAGGTTCTGCTGTTTAACTCTAGGCTCACATTATTTCCCGGGAAATTAAAATCCCGGTAGAGGGGACCATATGTGATTACAAGTGTGTCACCATATGGATATGTGGAGCTTTAGGATATTGACTCTGATAAAAAGTTCATTGTTAATGGATAGAGAGTCAAGCATTATCTTGAAGGTAATGTTGAGACTAGATTAAAAGCTCAGTATAGTCCAGCTAAAGACAATAAAGAAGCGCTTGCTGGGAGGCAACCCAGCCATTTGCAAGGTTTATTTGTTATTCAAATAATAATTATATGAGTTTGATATAAATTATCTTCAAAGTTAATTAACAATTGCAGGAGTTCACAGAGTTACAGAAGAATTCAAAGTATAAAGTAGAGAAAAGGAGCTTACTGGCACAAAAACGCCAGTAAGGGGTATTGTGGGCGTTAAACGCTAGAATGGGTACCATTCTGGGTGTTTAACGCCAGTAAAGATACCTTTCTGGGCGTTAAACGCCAGAATGGGTACCATTTTGGGCGTTTAACGCCAGAATTGCAGCATCCTGGGCGTTTAGAAAAATGCCCAGTGATAAAGGCTTTCTGGCGTTTAACGCCAGCCAGGGTACCTGGCTGGGCGTTAAATGCCCAAAAAAAGCAACAAATGGGCGTTAAACGCCAGAATGAGTGCCATTCTAGGCGTTTAACGCCAGAAATGTGGAGGGGAGGAAGTTTTGTTTCCAACTCAAATTTTTTTCAAATTTTCATAGTTCCATTCAAAATTTCTTGCAAAAACATGTTACAAATTATCATCTTTCAATTTCAATTTCAAAAAAAAAATCTTTCTCAAATCTTCTTCAATTCCTTTTCAAATCTTTTTCAAAACTAATCTATCTTTTTAATTTCTTCTCAAATCTTTTTCAACTCATCATACTATCTTTTCAAATGCAGATTTATCTTTTTCAAATTTCTCATATCTTTTCAATTTTAAAATTTCATTTTTTCATATCATATTTATCTTTTACAAATCATATCTTCTATCATATCTTTTTCAAATTCTTGAACCCACCCCCACCCTTATAAATTCACATTCGGCCTCCCCCTCTCCTCTATAATTCGAATTTGACTCTCCGTTTATTCCTCTCCTTTCCTTTCTTTTGCTTGAGGACAAGCAAACCTCTAAGTTTGGTGTGTTTTTCGTGATCACTGAGCTAAGATTCACTAAGATCATGGCTCCTAAGGGAAAACAAACCACTTCAAGAGGCAAGAAAGAGAACACTCCGAAACCACTTTGGAATCAAGAGAGGTTCTTAACCAAAGAACAGGCAGACCATTACCACAAAATAATGGGTCTAAGATCAGTGATCCCAGAAGTTAAATTCGATCTGAAAGAAGACTAATATCTGGAGATCCAAGAGCAGATTCAAAATAGGGGCTGGAAGATTCTAGCTAATCCTGAGACAAAGGTGGGTAGAAACATGGTTCAGAAATTCTACTCAAATCTGTGGTAAACAGATAAGCAGAGAATGACTGGAACCGCCTTCTATACCTTTTGAACCATGGTCAGAGGGAAGATTATTTACTTCCACCTGGACAAAATAAGAGAGGTCTTCAAGCTGCCTCAACTACAAGATGATCTAAAATCCTTTAATAGGAGAATGGTGAGATTTGATAAGTGCTTAGACCAAGTTCTAGAGGACATATGCATCCCTGGAACCAAGTGGATAACCAACATAAAAGGTGTCCCAAATCAACTCAAGAGAGGAGATCTCAAACCAGTTGCTAGGGGATGGCTGGACTTCATTGGGCGTTCTATACTGCCCACCAGCAACCGCTCTGAAGTCACTGTCAAAAGAGCAGTGATGATCCATTGCATTACGTTGGGAAACAAAGTGGAGATTCATCATCTGATTTCTTGTGAGCTTTACACAATTGTAAACAAGAACTCCACTGACGCCAAATTGGTTTACCCAAGCTTAATCTCTCTGCTATGTAAAGATGCTGGGGGTGAAGATGGGAGTGGATGAGTATATCTCAATCGAGCACCCAATCACCAAAAAGTCAATGGAAGGACAACAAGTGCAAGATAACTCTATCAAAAGGAGGGCACAGGGGTTCCTCCCAGAAATCCCTCAGATTGACTACTGAACCCGCCTAGAAGCATCTGTCACCAAGCTGCAAGAAGCTATGGATGGATCAACTGAAAGAAGAATAGCAAGTTCAACGTAGCATGCTCTGCAAACTGCTGAAGGAACAAGAGAAGCAAGGTCGTGAGCTACAGGAGCTGAAGCGCCAAAAGCTGTCTCTTGAAGTGCTAGACACCCCACAGATTGAAGGAGCAACCAACTCCCAAAATAAAGGTTGTTGAGTCCTAATCTTAACTCTGTGATAACTTTTGCTATTAGAGATCCACCTTAGAAGTCACATGAATAATAGTAATTAGTATCTTTATTTTTATTTATCTTTTTTTATTATCTCCAAGTAAGCTATAATTTATTTTTTCATCATCATTAAACATAAATAAAATAGCAGATTTTTTAGAATAAGGAGGCAGTTTTATTTTCGAGTTCTTAATAAGAAAAATTCAAATTATTTATATGTGGTGGCAATACTTTTTTATCTTCTGAATGAATGCTTGAACAGTGCATAATTTTTGATAGTGAAGTTTATGAATGTTAAATTTGTTGGCTCTTGAAAGAATAATGAAAAAGGAGAAATGTTGTTGACAATCTGAGAAATCCTAAAATTGATTCTTGAAGCAAGAAAAAGCAGTGAATACAAAGCTTGCAAAAAAATGGCAAAAAAATAAAAGAAAAAGAAAGAAAAAGAAAAAGCAAGCAGAAAAAGCCAATAGCCCTTTAAACCAAAAGGCAAGGGTAAAAAGGATCCAAGGCTTTGAGCATTAATGGATAGGAGGGCCTAAAAGAATAAAATCCTGGCCTAAGTGGCTAAACCAAGCTGTCCCTAACCATGTGCTTGTGGAGTGAAGGTGTCAAGTGAAAAACTTGAGACTGAGTGGTTAAAGTCGTGGTCCAAAGCAAAAAGAGTGTGCTGAAGAACTCTGGACACCTCTAACTGGGGACTTTAGCAAAGCTAAGTCACAATCTGAAAAGGTTCACCCAGTTATGTGTCTGTGGCATTTATGTATCCGGTGGTAATACTGGAAAACAAAGTGCTTAGGGCCACGGCCAAGACTCATAAAGTAGCTGTGTTCAAGAATCAACATACTAAACTAGGAGAATCAATAACACTATCTGAATTCTGAGTTCCTATGGATGCCAATCATTCTGAACTTCAAACGATAAATTGAGGTGCCAAAACTGTTCAGAAGTAAAAAGCTACTAGTCCCGCTCATCTAATGAGAATTTGAGCTTCATATAAAACTCTGAGAAGTTATTGCCTCTTGATTTTCTTTCTAACCTGTTTTATTTATCTGGTTGCTTGAGGACAAGCAACAGTTTAAGTTTGGTGTTGTGATGAGCAGATATTTTATATGCTTTTTGGGGGTATTTTCATATAGTTTTTAGTAGGATTCAGCTGCTTTTTAGTATATTTTTATTAGTTTTTATGCAAAAATCACATTTCTGGACTTTACTATGAGTTTGTGTTTTTCTGTGATTTCAGGTATTTTCTGGCTGAAATTGAGGGACCTGAGCAAAAATCTGATTTAGAGGCTGAAAAAGGACTGCAGATGCTGTTGGATTCTGACCTCCCTGCACTTGAAATGGATTTTCTGGAGCAACCAAAATTGCGTTGGAAAGTAGACATCCAAGGCTTTCCAGCAATATATAATAGTCCATACTTTTCCCAGTTTTGATGACGTAAGCTGGCGTTTAAACGCCAACTTCCTGCCCTATTCTGAAGTTAAACGCCAGAAACAGGTTACAAACCAAAGTGAAACGCCACAAACAGGCTGCAACCTGGTGTTTAACTCCAAGAGAAGCCTCTACACGTGTAAAGCTCAATGCTCAGCCCAAGCACAGACCAAGTGGGCCCCGAAAGTGGATTTCTGCACTATCTATCTTAGTTTACTCATTTTCTGTAAACCTAGGTCACTAGTTTAGTATACAAACTACTTTTAGAGACTTACTATGTACCTCATGACACTTTACATAAGAATTTGTATCTTCTACAGCATGAGTCTCTAAACCCCATGGTTTGGGGTGAGGAGATCTGCTGTGTCTTGATGGATTAATGCAATTACTATTGTTTCTCATTCAATCACGCTTGTTTCTATTCTAAGATATTCATTCGCACTTTAAAATGATGAATGTGATGATCAGTGACACTCATCACCATTATCAACCTATGAACGCGTGCCTGACAACCACCTCCGTTCTACCTTAGATTGAATGTATATCTCTTGGACACCTTGTTCACGAGTTTGACTGCCTCTCTCCTGACAACAGAGTATTCAAATCCGTGAGATCAGAATCTTCTTGGTATAAGCAAGAATCAATTGGCAGCATTCTTGTGATCCGGAAAGTCTAAACCTTGTCTGTGGTATTCCGAGTAGGATCCAGGAAGGGATGACTGTGACGAGCTTCAAACTCATGAATGCTGGGCATAGTGACAGTGTGCAAAAGGATCAATGGATCGTATTCCAACATTAGTGAGAACCGACAGATGATTAGCCATGTACATGGACCCTTTTCACTGGTAGAACGGCTGGTAGCCATTGACAACGGTGATCCACCAACATACAGCTTGCCATGGAAGGAAACCTGCATGCGTGAAGAAGAAGACAGTAGGAAAGCAGAGATTCAGAAGACAGAGCATCTTCAAAACCTCAATCTGTTCTCTATTAATACATAACAAGTATCATTTATTTTATGTTAATTACTCTTCATAAACCCAACCATTTTTATTATTAATTTCCTAACTAAGAATTACAAAATAACCAAAGCTTGCTTCAAGCCTACAATTTCCGTGGGATCGACCCTTAATCACGTAAGGTATTACTTGGATGACCCAGTGCACTTGCTGGTTAGTGGTACGAGTTGTGAAAAGTGTCATTTAGAATTTGTGCACCACCTGCATAAAAGCATCTGTATTACCGATCTTGGGCAGGCAGCGAAGTGCATCCTCAATAGCAGCCTCTGTGATCAATATCTGTTCGCCTCGCAGGTAAACCGAATTAAGAGTATGTTTGAAGAAATTGTTGTAAAACTCCTGAACCCATGATGTGTTCACCCTACTGATGAGATATTTTGGAGGAAAAATAAATTTCTCCCAAAACACCCAAATCTAACCGGCAAGTGCACCGGATCGCATCAAGTAATAAAAACTCACGGGAATGAGGTCGATCCCACAGGGATTGAAGGATTGAGCAATTTTAGTTTAGTGGTTGATTTAGTCAAGCGAATCAAGATTTGGTTGATGGTTTTGTGACTTGCAGAATTAAATTGCATTGAAGTAAAGAGAACAAGAAATAAATGGCTGAAACTTAAAGAACAAGAAATTAAATGGCAGAAACTTAGAGTGCAAGAAATGTAAATTGCGGAATCTTAAAGTGCAAGGAATGTAAATTGCTTGAAATGTAAATGGGATTGGGATGTGGATTTGCAGAATTTAAACGAAGAAAAGTAAATTTGCATCAAACAGAAGAGAAAAAGGGAATTGGGATTGGATCGTATCTTATAGCAGAAAAATAAATGAACATAGAAAGCAGTAAACAGAGAATTGAAATGGGAATTTAGATCTCAGGACCCAGAGACTAGAAAACCAAGTCTAGATCTCAATGCCTTCCTAGATCCAACAAGAACAATTGTAAGGGAATTGTAAATTGCAAGGAAAGTATATGAGAATCAAGTAACAGAAAAGGAAATTCAAATTCAGTAAATAAAGCAGAGAGATCCAAGATTGAGATTGAAACAGAATTTCTTCAATTCTCCAATCCAAGATCCAAGACAAATGTAATTGAAGTTGAAAGCAATAAAACTGAGAGAAAGAGAAGTGAATTCTCCTTCCTCAAGACAAGAAATTAAAGTTCACTCAATAACAAAAGCTCTCCAAAAACTCTTATGAAAATTCCAAAAGGAAAGCTCCCCGAATGCTTGAATTCTATCCTATTTATACACTTTCTTCCAATGATCTTCAAGCCTTAAGTTGGGCCTTTGCTCTTGGTGGAATTGGGTTGAAAGAGGCCTTGGTTGATTGCTCTTGAAGTTTGGAGAAGAACCGAAGTGAACCAATTGAACCGGTTTTGAGGTTAGCAAAAGTTGGACCAAAAGTTGGAGCTAAAGTTAGGGGTCTAACTTTGGCTCCAACTTTTCATATCAGCTAGCACAATTTGCTGGTATGAACGTTGGTGCCAACGTTAGGGGTCTAACTTTGACCCTAACGTTGGCCTTGCCTTGTGTGCTAGTGGCGCCAACGTTAGCCACCAAGTTAGGGGGCTAACGTTGGCGCAAACTTTTGCCCCTCTCCCTTGAATTTTCATGTGCCAACGTTAGCCTCCAAGTTAGGGGTCTAACGTTGGCGCAAACGTTGGTGCCCAGGGGAGAAATTCATGTGCCAACGTTAGCCTCAAAGTTAGGGGGCTAACGTTGGCGCAAACTTTTGGTGCCCAGGGGAGAAATTCATGTGCCAACGTTAGCCTCAAAGTTAGGGGGCTAACGTTGGCGCAAACTTTTGGAGCCCAGGGGAGAATTTTCAAGTTCCAACGTTAGCCTCCAAGTTAGGGGGCTAACGTTGGGGCTAACTTTTCAACCAAAAGTTTGTGCAAAAGTTTGATGCTAACTTTAGGTCCAGCTTCTTGCTTCCTGGTTCAACTTCACTTATTCCATTGTCTTCTCTTTACTCCTAGCTATTCCTTCTTGCTTCAACCCTTCTCCAAGCTTTCTTCACCTATAATTAATCAACCAAACACATCAAAGCTATGCTCAAAATCATGAGATATTCATTCTTTCACAATATGCAACAAATATAGCATAAAACCTCATGAAATGGCATGAATTCATATATGGTTGATTCAATCAAGGGAAACATGAAAATCTACTCAATTAGCTTGCTTATAGCTCAAGAAAGTGCATAATTCTAATGAAAACAAAAGGAAAAGACTAGTTAAAATAGGCTAAGATGACTTGTCATCACAACACCAAACTTAAAGCTTGCTTGTCCCCAAGCAAGAAATAGATTTATGCTCCAAGGTTCTTTCAATTAAGATGGATTGAGGAGCACTTGTAAATTGCAGTGAGTGAAGTGATCAAGTATCAGTGGGGTGAACTCTAAATCATATGCTCATGCAAGGGCTTCAGTGCTCACTAGTCCTTACATATTGGGAGTCGTAAGTCTTTAGGATTTTCATCCAAATGGTACCATGGAGATCTCTTTATATGTAATCACCTTGAAGCAGCTTATAGTTTCTGTGCTTTGGCCTCGACTCTAAGTATCATGTCTCAAAGCGGCTCTTTAGATAAGCTTTCAATCAATACTCCTAAACCAGTTGGTTTTAAGGTATTAGGCGTTAAAGCACCCCTAAGGATTTAATTGCTCGAGCCTCTTTCCTTGACACACTTCAACCACAAGCATTTACTAGGATAACAACTCTTTGAGTTTTTGTTTCTTTCTTTCTTTTTCTGCCTAGTAATTAATGCTCAGAGCCTTGGGCCATGTTCTTTTTGTTTTTGAATTTTCTTTTCTTTCTTTTGTTTTGTTTGCTGCTTCTTGGATCAATAAATTTTTGAGAATCTCCACAATACTTCTTTGAACTTCATGTCCCGCCTATGAGCTCCCATGCAAGTTTTCACAAGCATGTAACCTCAATACATAATCATACAACTAGAACCACCACTTCTCCTAATCTTTTGCTTGCCTCAAAATTGTTTAATTCCTCAATCCTTCTTTTCAAAGAACTTTCATGTGATGTATTTCTTGGAAATTGAGTGCAAAAAAGTTTTGAAGATGAGAATGTTGTGAATGATCAAACATCTTGCTTATTGAATTATAAAGAAAGACTATGCTATGCAGGCAGGGGTAATTAAAAAAAAAACTATGCTATGCAGATAGGCAGGGCAGATCAGAATACAATCCAACTTTCAATTACAGCAATATTTGATGCAAAACAATGACTTAACAATACAACCTGTTGAAGTTTACTTGCTTTCCTTCTTCTCATCATCATCATTGTTGGCCTTTAGGTTCATCTTTTGTTTCTTTGGTTGATGATGCTTAATCCTTCTAACAGCTTGTATGGACCTCTGCAATGATATTGAAAGATGCTTGTTCTCCAAGCACTTGAAAAATGGTTAGCTTGCATGATTTATTTGTGGGCCTTTGTACTTACTTTGGTGTGGGAACACCAAACTTAGTACCTTGCCAATGCATTAGATTAACCTTGTGTGAAACTCTTTTTCTTCTTTTTCAAAAGCAATAAGACTGAAAACTAAGAAACAGCAGAATAGTTGACTAGTTTATCCAACATGCTTGAAGCCAGCATTATGTAGAAGGTGAGAGTGTGTTTTATGATGAGATTCTGGTGGGACACCAAACTTAGAATCCTTCATTCTCCCTTAGATTGTTTTGGTGTGCAACACCAAACTTAGTTTCTTGCATTATAGATAAAACTAATTAACCTTTTTATTGAAATAGATATGGAAAGATAGTTACCTCCGGCTGGGTTGCCTCCCAACAAGCGCTCTTTTATTGTCACTAGCTTGACATTCATCATTTTGTGCTTATGGCAGTTGAGGCTTCTGTTGCCTCAGGTTTCCTCCTCTTGCTGTGGATTTCCTTCCTTCTGTTTCTCTCTCCATAGCTTTCTTACTTTCCTCCATGACTCCCTTTTCTTTCAACACAGCATCCTTTTCATGGCTCTTTGGGTTCAGAGTCCCCTTTTTCTCACCTAATTCAGCAAGGTTTTGAACCAGTTGTTCCATCTGCCCTTCAAGTCTTCTGAGTGAAGCCTCCTGGTTCTTGCTTATCATCTCTTGATGTTTCTTTATTTCTTCCCGCTCTATTACCATCATTTCTTGAATTTTTATGGACCGCTCCATCAGCATTTCTAGAATATAGATTCGTTGAAAGGTTGGAAGAGGTTGTGGCTGTGTTAATTGTGGTGGTTGATGAAGGTCATTTTGAGCGAATGATGGGGTAGGTCGGGATTGGAAGTGTGTGTGATTGTTGTTGTGGGGGTGTGTTTTAAGTTGGTTTTTGAAGCTGAGATTGTTGCAGTTGAAGTCCCTTGGTTTTTGGTTTTGGTTTTGGTTCTCAACCCCCCTCCCATTGGATTGAGTCCTCCAAGGTGGATTGTACACATCATTCTGAGGCCTGTGTTGGATCATGCTAGAGTAATTGTTTGGAGATTGTAGTTGCTCATTGTTAATGACCCCAAAACTGTGTTCAGCTTGATTACTCCCATATGAGCTTTGAGTCAGGTTGTATGTATGTATTACAGTATGTCTCAACTCAGTGATTTTCCTAGCCATCATGTCTAGTTGTTGTAGAGTCTGCTGATGTATCTGCTTGTTTTGACTTATTACTTCACGAGCACCTTCAATTTCTTTCTCTTGTGTGAATGGATGCACTTCTGCCTCTGGCTTAACAATTCTTTGTGATGGGTTCAATTTGACTAGGAGCCCATTCACCAGTTCTTCCCACCCGATAATGCTTCCTTGTGGAAAAGCTTCAAACCATTGGGCAACATCATTCATGGCTATGGATAGTTGCTTCGAACTATGGGTTACATTATCATCCAAGGTGTGGGTATTACTCTCATGATTGCTAGAATTTGTTGAGTTCCCTTCCATGATCTGTACAGTCACAACCAATTCAAGTGACGATAGAGCATATTCAGGCCAGGATATGATTGAAGGATCAGTTGACACAAAGTATCAAACAGTTGGCAAACTTGAGAGAGTAATGAACGAAAACCACTCCTCTCATTTGTTTTTCAAGCTATGAAAATCATATTCAGCAGGATGAGGCAAGGAAATTTCACTCTATTGCTAGAATGAGGTTTTTATTAGCTTAGGCAAAACTTCAAACAGTTAGTGGGTTAGTCAAAATTAAAGAAAAAGTGCTTGATCTAGATCACCACCTCACTTAATCATTGTTAATCTAATCAATCCCCGGCAACGGCGCCAAAAACTTGATGAGATATTTTGGAGGAAAAATAAATTTCTCCCAAAACACCCAAATCTAACCGGCAAGTGCACCGGGTCGCATCAAGTAATAAAAACTCACGGGAGTGAGGTCGATCCCACAGGGATTGAAGGATTGAGCAATTTTAGTTTAGTGGTTGATTTAGTCAAGCGAATCAAGATTTGGTTGATGGTTTTGTGACTTGCAGAATTAAATTGCATTGAAGTAAAGAGAACAAGAAATAAATGGCTGAAACTTAAAGAACAAGAAATTAAATGGCAGAAACTTAGAGTGCAAGAAATGTAAATTGCGGAATCTTAAAATGCAAGGAATGTAAATTGCTTGAAATGTAAAGGGGATTGGGATGTGGATTTGCAGAATTTAAACGAAGAAAAGTAAATTTGCATCAAACAGAAGAGAAAAAGGGAATTGGGATTGGATCGGATCTTATAGCAGAAAAATAAATGAACATAGAAAGTAGTAAACAGAGAATTGAAATGGGAATTTAGATCTCAGGACCCAGAGACTAGAAAACCAAGTCTAGATCTCAATGCCTTCCTAGATCCAACAAGAACAATTGTAAGGGAATTGTAAATTGCAAGGAAAGTAGATGAGAATCAAGTAACAGAAAAGGAAATTCAAATTCAGTAAATAAAGCAGAGAGATCCAAGATTGAGATTGAAACAGAATTTCTTCAATTCTCCAATCCAAGATCCAAGACAAATATAATTGAAATTGAAAGCAATAAAACTGAGAGAAAGAGAAGTGAATTCTCCTTCCTCAAGACAAGAAATTAAAGTTCACTCAATAACAAAAGCTCTCCAAAAACTCTTATGAAAATTCCAAAAGGAAAGCTCCCCGAATGCTGGAATTCTATCCTATTTATACACTTTCTTCCAATGATCTTCAAGCCTTGAGTTGGGCCTTTGCTCTTGGTGGAATTGGGTTGAAAGAGGCCTTGGTTGATTGCTCTTGAAGTTTGGAGAAGAACCGAAGTGAACCAATTGAACCGGTTTTGAGGTTAGCAAAAGTTGGACCAAAAGTTGGAGCTAAAGTTAGGGGTCTAACTTTGGCTCCAACTTTTCATATCAGCTAGCACAATTTGCTGGTATGAACGTTGGTGCCAACGTTAGGGGTCTAACTTTGACCCTAACGTTGGCCTTGCCTTGTGTGCTAGTGGCGCCAACGTTAGCCACCAAGTTAGGGGGCTAACGTTGGCGCAAACTTTTGCCGCTCTCCCTTGAATTTTCATATGCCAACGTTAGCCTCCAAGTTAGGGGTCTAACATTGGCGCAAACGTTGGTGCCCAGGGGAGAAATTCATGTGCCAACGTTAGCCTCAAAGTTAGGGGGCTAACGTTGGCGCAAACTTTTGGTGCCCAGGGGAGAAATTCATGTGCCAACGTTAGCCTCAAAGTTAGGGGGCTAACGTTGGCGCAAACTTTTGGAGCCCAGGGGAGAATTTTCAAGTTCCAACGTTAGCCTCCAAGTTAGGGGGCTAACGTTGGGGCTAACTTTTCAACCAAAAGTTTGTGCAAAAGTTTGATGCTAACTTTAGGTCCAGCTTCTTGCTTCCTGGTTCAACTTCACTTATTCCATTGTCTTCTCTTTACTCCTAGCTATTCCTTCTTGCTTCAACCCTTCTCCAAGCTTTCTTCACCTATAATTAATCAACCAAACACATCAAAGCTATGCTCAAAATCATGAGATATTCATTCTTTCACAATATGCAACAAATATAGCATAAAACCTCATGAAATGGCATGAATTCATATATGGTTGATTCAATCAAGGGAAACATGAAAATCTACTCAATTAGCTTGCTTATAGCTCAAGAAAGTGCATAATTCTAATGAAAACAAAAGGAAAAGACTAGTTAAAATAGGCTAAGATGACTTGTCATCACAACACCAAACTTAAAGCTTGCTTGTCCCCAAGCAAGAAATATATTTATGCTCTAAGGTTCTTTCAATTAAGATGGATTGAGGAGCACTTGTAAATTGCAGTGAGTGAAGTGATCAAGTATCAGTGGGGTGAACTCTAAATCATATGCTCATGCAAGGGCTACAGTGCTCACTAGTCCTTACATATTGGGAGTCGTAAGTCTTTAGGATTTTCATCCAAATGGTACCATGGAGATCTCTTTATATGTAATCACCTTGAAGCAGCTTATAGTTTCTGTGCTTTGGCCTCGACTCTAAGTATCATGTCTCAAAGCGGCTCTTTAGATAAGCTTTCAATCAATACTCCTAAACCAGTTGGTTTTAAGGTATTAGGCGTTAAAGCACCCCTAAGGATTTAATTGCTCGAGCCTCTTTCCTTGACACACTTCAACCACAAGCATTTACTAGGATAACAACTCTTTGAGTTTTTGTTTCTTTCTTTCTTTTTCTGCCTAGTAATTAATGCTCAGAGCCTTGGGCCATGTTCTTTTTGTTTTTGAATTTTCTTTTCTTTCTTTTGTTTTGTTTGCTGCTTCTTGGATCAATAAATTTTTGAGAATCTCCACAATACTTCTTTGAACTTCATGTCCCGCCTATGAGCTCCCATGCAAGTTTTCACAAGCATGTAACCTCAATACATAATCATACAACTAGAACCACCACTTCTCCTAATCTTTTGCTTGCCTCAAAATTGTTTAATTCCTCAATCCTTCTTTTCAAAGAACTTTCATGTGATGTATTTCTTGGAAATTGAGTGCAAACAAGTTTTGAAGATGAGAATGTTGTGAATGATCAAACATCTTGCTTATTGAATTATAAAGAAAGACTATGCTATGCAGGCAGGGGTAATTAAAAAAAAAACTATGCTATGCAGATAGGCAGGGCAGATCAGAATACAATCCAACTTTCAATTACAGCAATATTTGATGCAAAACAATGACTTAACAATACAACCTGTTGAAGTTTACTTGCTTTCCTTCTTCTCATCATCATCATTGTTGGCCTTTAGGTTCATCTTTTGTTTCTTTGGTTGATGATGCTTAATCCTTCTAACAGCTTGTATGGACCTCTGCAATGATATTGAAAGATGCTTGTTCTCCAAGCACTTGAAAAATGGTTAGCTTGCATGATTTATTTGTGGGCCTTTGTACTTACTTTGGTGTGGGAACACCAAACTTAGTACCTTGCCAATGCATTAGATTAACCTTGTGTGAAACTCTTTTTCTTCTTTTTCAAAAGCAATAAGACTGAAAACTAAGAAACAGCAGAATAGTTGACTAGTTTATCCAACATGCTTGAAGCCAGCATTATGCAGAAGGTGAGAGTGTGTTTTATGATGAGATTCTGGTGGGACACCAAACTTAGAATCCTTCATTCTCCCTTAGATTGTTTTGGTGTGCAACACCAAACTTAGTTTCTTGCATTATAGATAAAACTAATTAACCTTTTTATTGAAATAGATATGGAAAGATAGTTACCTCCGGCTGGGTTGCCTCCCAACAAGCGCTCTTTTATTGTCACTAGCTTGACATTCATCATTTTGTGCTTATGGCAGTTGAGGCTTCTGTTGCCTCAGGTTTCCTCCTCTTGCTGTGGATTTCCTTCCTTCTGTTTCTCTCTCCATAGCTTTCTTACTTTCCTCCATGACTCCCTTTTCTTTCAACACAGCATCCTTTTCATGGCTCTTTGGGTTCAGAGTCCCCTTTTTCTCACCTAATTCAGCAAGGTTTTGAACCAGTTGTTCCATCTGCCCTTCAAGTCTTCTGAGTGAAGCCTCCTGGTTCTTGCTTATCATCTCTTGATGTTTCTTTATTTCTTCCCGCTCTATTACCATCATTTCTTGAATTTTTATGGACCGCTCCATCAGCATTTCTAGAATATAGATTCGTTGAAAGGTTGGAAGAGGTTGTGGCTGTGTTAATTGTGGTGGTTGATGAAGGTCATTTTGAGCGAATGATGGGGTAGGTCGGGATTGGAAGTGTGTGTGATTGTTGTTGTGGGTGTGTGTTTTAAGTTGGTTTTTGAAGCTGAGATTGTTGCAGTTGAAGTCCCTTGGTTTTTGGTTTTGGTTCTCAACCCCCCTCCCATTGGATTGAGTCCTCCAAGGTGGATTGTACACATCATTCTGAGGCCTGTGTTGGATCATGCTAGAGTAATTGTTTGGAGATTGTAGTTGCTCATTGTTAATGACCCCAAAACTGTGTTCAGCTTGATTACTCCCATATGAGCTTTGAGTCAGGTTGTATGTATGTATTACAGTATGTCTCAACTCAGTTATTTTCCTAGCCATCATGTCTAGTTGTTGTAGAGTCTGCTGATGTATCTGCTTGTTTTGACTTATTACTTCACGAGCACCTTCAATTTCTTTCTCTTGTGTGAATGGATGCACTTCTGCCTCTGGCTTAACAATTTTTTGTGATGGGTTCAATTTGACTAGGAGCCCATTCACCAGTTCTTCCCACCCGATAATGCTTCCTTGTGGAAAAGCTTCAAACCATTGGGCAACATCATTCATGGCTATGGATAGTTGCTTCGAACTATGGGTTACATTATCATCCAAGGTGTGGGTATTACTCTCATGATTGCTAGAATTTGTTGAGTTCCCTTCCATGATCTGTACAGTCACAACCAATTCAAGTGACGATAGAGCATATTCAGGCCAGGATATGATTGAAGGATCAGTTGACACAAAGTATCAAACAGTTGGCAAACTTGAGAGAGTAATGAACGAAAACCACTCCTCTCGTTTGTTTTTCAAGCTATGAAAATCATATTCAGCAGGATGAGGCAAGGAAATTTCACTCTATTGCTAGAATGAGGTTTTTATTAGCTTAGGCAAAACTTCAAACAGTTAGTGGGTTAGTCAAAATTAAAGAAAAAGTGCTTGATCTAGATCACCACCTCACTTAATCATTGTTAATCTAATCAATCCCCGGCAACGGCGCCAAAAACTTGATGAGATATTTTGGAGGAAAAATAAATTTCTCCCAAAACACCCAAATCTAACCGGCAAGTGCACCGGGTCGCATCAAGTAATAAAAACTCACGGGAGTGAGGTCGATCCCACAGGGATTGAAGGATTGAGCAATTTTAGTTTAGTGGTTGATTTAGTCAAGCGAATCAAGATTTGGTTGATGGTTTTGTGACTTGCAGAATTAAATTGCATTGAAGTAAAGAGAACAAGAAATAAATGGCTGAAACTTAAAGAACAAGAAATTAAATGGCAGAAACTTAGAGTGCAAGAAATGTAAATTGCGGAATCTTAAAATGCAAGGAATGTAAATTGCTTGAAATGTAAAGGGGATTGGGATGTGGATTTGCAGAATTTAAACGAAGAAAAGTAAATTTGCATCAAACAGAAGAGAAAAAGGGAATTGGGATTGGATCGGATCTTATAGCAGAAAAATAAATGAACATAGAAAGTAGTAAACAGAGAATTGAAATGGGAATTTAGATCTCAGGACCCAGAGACTAGAAAACCAAGTCTAGATCTCAATGCCTTCCTAGATCCAACAAGAACAATTGTAAGGGAATTGTAAATTGCAAGGAAAGTAGATGAGAATCAAGTAACAGAAAAGGAAATTCAAATTCAGTAAATAAAGCAGAGAGATCCAAGATTGAGATTGAAACAGAATTTCTTCAATTCTCCAATCCAAGATCCAAGACAAATATAATTGAAATTGAAAGCAATAAAACTGAGAGAAAGAGAAGTGAATTCTCCTTCCTCAAGACAAGAAATTAAAGTTCACTCAATAACAAAAGCTCTCCAAAAACTCTTATGAAAATTCCAAAAGGAAAGCTCCCCGAATGCTTGAATTCTATCCTATTTATACACTTTCTTCCAATGATCTTCAAGCTATGAGTTGGGCCTTTGCTCTTGGTGGAATTGGGTTGAAAGAGGCCTTGGTTGATTGCTCTTGAAGTTTGGAGAAGAACCGAAGTGAACCAATTGAACCGGTTTTGAGGTTAGCAAAAGTTGGACCAAAAGTTGGAGCTAAAGTTAGGGGTCTAACTTTGGCTCCAACTTTTCATATCAGCTAGCACAATTTGCTGGTATGAACGTTGGTGCCAACGTTAGGGGTCTAACTTTGACCCTAACGTTGGCCTTGCCTTGTGTGCTAGTGGCGCCAACGTTAGCCACCAAGTTAGGGGGCTAACGTTGGCGCAAACTTTTGCCCCTCTCCCTTGAATTTTCATGTGCCAACGTTAGCCTCCAAGTTAGGGGTCTAACGTTGGCGCAAACGTTGGTGCCCAGGGGAGAAATTCATGTGCCAACGTTAGCCTCAAAGTTAGGGGGCTAACGTTGGCGCAAACTTTTGGTGCCCAGGGGAGAAATTCATGTGCCAACGTTAGCCTCAAAGTTAGGGGGCTAACGTTGGCGCAAACTTTTGGAGCCCAGGGGAGAATTTTCAAGTTCCAACGTTAGCCTCCAAGTTAGGGGGCTAACGTTGGGGCTAACTTTTCAACCAAAAGTATGTGCAAAAGTTTGATGCTAACTTTAGGTCCAGCTTCTTGCTTCCTGGTTCAACTTCACTTATTCCATTGTCTTCTCTTTACTCCTAGCTATTCCTTCTTGCTTCAACCCTTCTCCAAGCTTTCTTCACCTATAATTAATCAACCAAACACATCAAAGCTATGCTCAAAATCATGAGATATTCATTCTTTCACAATATGCAACAAATATAGCATAAAACCTCATGAAATGGCATGAATTCATATATGGTTGATTCAATCAAGGGAAACATGAAAATCTACTCAATTAGCTTGCTTATAGCTCAAGAAAGTGCATAATTCTAATGAAAACAAAAGGAAAAGACTAGTTAAAATAGGCTAAGATGACTTGTCATCACAACACCAAACTTAAAGCTTGCTTGTCCCCAAGCAAGAAATAGATTTATGCTCCAAGGTTCTTTCAATTAAGATGGATTGAGGAGCACTTGTAAATTGCAGTGAGTGAAGTGATCAAGTATCAGTGGGGTGAACTCTAAATCATATGCTCATGCAAGGGCTTCAGTGCTCACTAGTCCTTACATATTGGGAGTCGTAAGTCTTTAGGATTTTCATCCAAATGGTACCATGGAGATCTCTTTATATGTAATCACCTTGAAGCAGCTTATAGTTTCTGTGCTTTGGCCTCGACTCTAAGTATCATGTCTCAAAGCGGCTCTTTAGATAAGCTTTCAATCAATACTCCTAAACCAGTTGGTTTTAAGGTATTAGGCGTTAAAGCACCCCTAAGGATTTAATTGCTCGAGCCTCTTTCCTTGACACACTTCAACCACAAGCATTTACTAGGATAACAACTCTTTGAGTTTTTGTTTCTTTCTTTCTTTTTCTGCCTAGTAATTGATGCTTAGAGCCTTGGGCCATGTTCTTTTTGTTTTTGAATTTTCTTTTCTTTCTTTTGTTTTGTTTGCTGCTTCTTGGATCAATAAATTTTTGAGAATCTCCACAATACTTCTTTGAACTTCATGTCCCGCCTATGAGCTCCCATGCAAGTTTTCACAAGCATGTAACCTCAATACATAATCATACAACTAGAACCACCACTTCTCCTAATCTTTTGCTTGCCTCAAAATTGTTTAATTCCTCAATCCTTCTTTTCAAAGAACTTTCATGTGATGTATTTCTTGGAAATTGAGTGCAAACAAGTTTTGAAGATGAGAATGTTGTGAATGATCAAACATCTTGCTTATTGAATTATAAAGAAAGACTATGCTATGCAGGCAGGGGTAATTAAAAAAAAAACTATGCTATGCAGATAGGCAGGGCAGATCAGAATACAATCCAACTTTCAATTACAGCAATATTTGATGCAAAACAATGACTTAACAATACAACCTGTTGAAGTTTACTTGCTTTCCTTCTTCTCATCATCATCATTGCTGGCCTTTAGGTTCATCTTTTGTTTCTTTGGTTGATGATGCTTAATCCTTCTAACAGCTTGTATGGACCTCTGCAATGATATTGAAAGTTGCTTGTTCTCCAAGCACTTGAAAAATGGTTAGCTTGCATGATTTATTTGTGGGCCTTTGTACTTACTTTGGTGTGGGAAGACCAAACTTAGTACCTTGCCAATGCATTAGATTAACCATGTGTGAAACTCTTTTTCTTCTTTTTCAAAAGCAATAAGACTGAAAACTAAGAAACAGCAGAATAGTTGACTAGTTTATCCAACATGCTTGAAGCCAGCATTATGCAGAAGGTGAGAGTGTGTTTTATGATGAGATTCTGGTGGGACACCAAACTTAGAATCCTTCATTCTCCCTTAGATTGTTTTGGTGTGCAACACCAAACTTAGTTTCTTGCATTATAGATAAAACTAATTAACCTTTTTATTGAAATAGATATGGAAAGATAGTTACCTCCGGCTGGGTTGCCTCCCAACAAGCGCTCTTTTATTGTCACTAGCTTGACATTCATCATTTTGTGCTTATGGCAGTTGAGGCTTCTGTTGCCTCAGGTTTCCTCTTCTTGCTGTGGATTTCCTTCCTTCTGTTTCTCTCTCCATAGCTTTCTTACTTTCCTCCATGACTCCCTTTTCTTTCAACACAGCATCCTTTTCATGGCTCTTTGGGTTCAGAGTCCCCTTTTTCTCACCTAATTCAGCAAGGTTTTGAACCAGTTGTTCCATCTGCCCTTCAAGTCTTCTGAGTGAAGCCTCCTGGTTCTTGCTTATCATCTCTTGATGTTTCTTTATTTCTTCCCGCTCTATTACCATCATTTCTTGAATTTTTATGGACCGCTCCATCAGCATTTCTAGAATATAGATTCGTTGAAAGGTTGGAAGAGGTTGTGGCTGTGTTAATTGTGGTGGTTGATGAAGGTCATTTTGAGCGAATGATGGGGTAGGTCGGGATTGGAAGTGTGTGTGATTGTTGTTGTGGGGGTGTGTTTTAAGTTGGTTTTTGAAGCTGAGATTGTTGCAGTTGAAGTCCCTTGGTTTTTGGTTTTGGTTCTCAACCCCCCTCCCATTGGATTGAGTCCTCCAAGGTGGATTGTACACATCATTTTGAGGCCTGTGTTGGATCATGCTAGAGTAATTGTTTGGAGATTGTAGTTGCTCATTGTTAATGACCCCAAAACTGTGTTCAGCTTGATTACTCCCATATGAGCTTTGAGTCAGGTTGTATGTATGTATTACAGTATGTCTCAACTCAGTGATTTTCCTAGCCATCATGTCTAGTTGTTGTAGAGTCTGCTGATGTATCTGCTTGTTTTGACTTATTACTTCACGAGCACCTTCAATTTCTTTCTCTTGTGTGAATGGATGCACTTCTGCCTCTGGCTTAACAATTCTTTGTGATGGGTTCAATTTGACTAGGAGCCCATTCACCAGTTCTTCCCACCCGATAATGCTTTCCTGTGGAAAAGCTTCAAACCATTGGGCAACATCATTCATGGCTATGGATAGTTGCTTCGAACTATGGGTTACATTATCATCCAAGGTGTGGGTATTACTCTCATGATTGCTAGAATTTGTTGAGTTCCCTTCCATGATCTGTACAGTCACAACCAATTCAAGTGACGATAGAGCATATTCAGGCCAGGATATGATTGAAGGATCAGTTGACACAAAGTATCAAACAGTTGGCAAACTTGAGAGAGTAATGAACGAAAACCACTCCTCTCGTTTGTTTTTCAAGCTATGAAAATCATATTCAGTAGGATGAGGCAAGGAAATTTCACTCTATTGCTAGAATGAGGTTTTTATTAGCTTAGGCAAAACTTCAAACAGTTAGTGGGTTAGTCAAAATTAAAGAAAAAGTGCTTGATCTAGATCACCACCTCACTTAATCATTGTTAATCTAATCAATCCCCGGCAACGGCGCCAAAAACTTGATGAGATATTTTGGAGGAAAAATAAATTTCTCCCAAAACACCCAAATCTAACCGGCAAGTGCACCGGGTCGCATCAAGTAATAAAAACTCACGGGAGTGAGGTCGATCCCACAGGGATTGAAGGATTGAGCAATTTTAGTTTAGTGGTTGATTTAGTCAAGCGAATCAAGATTTGGTTGATAGTTTTGTGACTTGCAGAATTAAATTGCATTGAAGTAAAGAGAACAAGAAATAAATGGCTGAAACTTAAAGAACAAGAAATTAAATGGCAGAAACTTAGAGTGCAAGAAATGTAAATTGCGGAATCTTAAAGTGCAAGGAATGTAAATTGCTTGAAATGTAAAGGGGATTGGGATGTGGATTTGCAGAATTTAAACGAAGAAAAGTAAATTTGCATCAAACAGAAGAGAAAAAGGGAATTGGGATTGGATCGGATCTTATAGCAGAAAAATAAATGAACATAGAAAGCAGTAAACAGAGAATTGAAATGGGAATTTAGATCTCAGGACCCAGAGACTAGAAAACCAAGTCTAGATCTCAATGCCTTCCTAGATCCAACAAGAACAATTGTAAGGGAATTGTAAATTGCAAGGAAAGTAGATGAGAATCAAGTAACAGAAAAGGAAATTCAAATTCAGTAAATAAAGCAGAGAGATCCAAGATTGAGATTGAAACAGAATTTCTTCAATTCTCCAATCCAAGATCCAAGACAAATATAATTGAAATTGAAAGCAATAAAACTGAGAGAAAGAGAAATGAATTCTCCTTCCTCAAGACAAGAAATTAAAGTTCACTCAATAACAAAAGCTCTCCAAAAACTCTTATGAAAATTCCAAAAGGAAAGCTCCCCGAATGCTTGAATTCTATCCTATTTATACACTTTCTTCCAATGATCTTCAAGCTATGAGTTGGGCCTTTGCTCTTGGTGGAATTGGGTTGAAAGAGGCCTTGGTTGATTGCTCTTGAAGTTTGGAGAAGAACCGAAGTGAACCAATTGAACCGGTTTTGAGGTTAGCAAAAGTTGGACCAAAAGTTGGAGCTAAAGTTAGGGGTCTAACTTTGGCTCCAACTTTTCATATCAGCTAGCACAATTTGCTGGTATGAACGTTGGTGCCAACGTTAGGGGTCTAACTTTGACCCTAACGTTGGCCTTGCCTTGTGTGCTAGTGGCGCCAACGTTAGCCACCAAGTTAGGGGGCTAACGTTGGCGCAAACTTTTGCCGCTCTCCCTTGAATTTTCATGTGCCAACGTTAGCCTCCAAGTTAGGGGTCTAACGTTGGCGCAAACGTTGGTGCCCAGGGGAGAAATTCATGTGCCAACGTTAGCCTCAAAGTTAGGGGGCTAACGTTGGCGCAAACTTTTGGTGCCCAGGGGAGAAATTCATGTGCCAACGTTAGCCTCAAAGTTAGGGGGCTAACGTTGGCGCAAACTTTTGGAGCCCAGGGGAGAATTTTCAAGTTCCAACGTTAGCCTCCAAGTTAGGGGGCTAACGTTGGGGCTAACTTTTCAACCAAAAGTTTGTGCAAAAGTTTGATGCTAACTTTAGGTCCAGCTTCTTGCTTCCTGGTTCAACTTCACTTATTCCATTGTCTTCTCTTTACTCCTACCTATTCCTTCTTGCTTCAACCCTTCTCCAAGCTTTCTTCACCTATAATTAATCAACCAAACACATCAAAGCTATGCTCAAAATCATGAGATATTCATTCTTTCACAATATGCAACAAATATAGCATAAAACCTCATGAAATGGCATGAATTCATATATGGTTGATTCAATCAAGGGAAACATGAAAATCTACTCAATTAGCTTGCTTATAGCTCAAGAAAGTGCATAATTCTAATGAAAACAAAAGGAAAAGACTAGTTAAAATAGGCTAAGATGACTTGTCATCACAACACCAAACTTAAAGCTTGCTTGTCCCCAAGCAAGAAATAGATTTATGCTCCAAGGTTCTTTCAATTAAGATGGATTGAGGAGCACTTGTAAATTGCAGTGAGTGAAGTGATCAAGTATCAGTGGGGTGAACTCTAAATCATATGCTCATGCAAGGGCTTCAGTGCTCACTAGTCCTTACATATTGGGAGTCGTAAGTCTTTAGGATTTTCATCCAAATGGTACCATGGAGATCTCTTTATATGTAATCACCTTGAAGCAGCTTATAGTTTCTGTGCTTTGGCCTCGACTCTAAGTATCATGTCTCAAAGCGGCTCTTTAGATAAGCTTTCAATCAATACTCCTAAACCAGTTGGTTTTAAGGTATTAGGCGTTAAAGCACCCCTAAGGATTTAATTGCTCGAGCCTCTTTCCTTGACACACTTCAACCACAAGCATTTACTAGGATAACAACTCTTTGAGTTTTTGTTTCTTTCTTTCTTTTTCTGCCTAGTAATTGATGCTTAGAGCCTTGGGCCATGTTCTTTTTGTTTTTGAATTTTCTTTTCTTTCTTTTGTTTTGTTTGCTGCTTCTTGGATCAATAAATTTTTGAGAATCTCCACAATACTTCTTTGAACTTCATGTCCCGCCTATGAGCTCCCATGCAAGTTTTCACAAGCATGTAACCTCAATACATAATCATACAACTAGAACCACCACTTCTCCTAATCTTTTGCTTGCCTCAAAATTGTTTAATTCCTCAATCCTTCTTTTCAAAGAACTTTCATGTGATGTATTTCTTGGAAATTGAGTGCAAACAAGTTTTGAAGATGAGAATGTTGTGAATGATCAAACATCTTGCTTATTGAATTATAAAGAAAGACTATGCTATGCAGGCAGGGGTAATTAAAAAAAAAACTATGTTATGCAGATAGGCAGGGCAGATCAGAATACAATCCAACTTTCAATTACAGCAATATTTGATGCAAAACAATGACTTAACAATACAACCTGTTGAAGTTTACTTGCTTTCCTTCTTCTCATCATCATCATTGCTGGCCTTTAGGTTCATCTTTTGTTTCTTTGGTTGATGATGCTTAATCCTTCTAACAGCTTGTATGGACCTCTGCAATGATATTGAAAGTTGCTTGTTCTCCAAGCACTTGAAAAATGGTTAGCTTGCATGATTTATTTGTGGGCCTTTGTACTTACTTTGGTGTGGGAACACCAAACTTAGTACCTTGCCAATGCATTAGATTAACCATGTGTGAAACTCTTTTTCTTCTTTTTCAAAAGCAATAAGACTGAAAACTAAGAAACAGCAGAATAGTTGACTAGTTTATCCAACATGCTTGAAGCCAGCATTATGCAGAAGGTGAGAGTGTGTTTTATGATGAGATTCTGGTGGGACACCAAACTTAGAATCCTTCATTCTCCCTTAGATCAACACCAAACTTAGTTTCTTGCATTATAGATAAAACTAATTAACCTTTTTATTGAAATAGATATGGAAAGATAGTTACCTCCGGCTGGGTTGCCTCCCAACAAGCGCTCTTTTATTGTCACTAGCTTGACATTCATCATTTTGTGCTTATGGCAGTTGAGGCTTCTGTTGCCTCAGGTTTCCTCCTCTTGCTGTGGATTTCCTTCCTTCTGTTTCTCTCTCCATAGCTTTCTTACTTTCCTCCATGACTCCCTTTTCTTTCAACACAGCATCCTTTTCATGGCTCTTTGGGTTCAGAGTCCCCTTTTTCTCACCTAATTCAGCAAGGTTTTGAACCAGTTGTTCCATCTGCCCTTCAAGTCTTCTGAGTGAAGCCTCCTGGTTCTTGCTTATCATCTCTTGATGTTTCTTTATTTCTTCCCGCTCTATTACCATCATTTCTTGAATTTTTATGGACCGCTCCATCAGCATTTCTAGAATATAGATTCGTTGAAAGGTTGGAAGAGGTTGTGGCTGTGTTAATTGTGGTGGTTGATGAAGGTCATTTTGAGCGAATGATGGGGTAGGTCGGGATTGGAAGTGTGTGTGATTGTTGTTGTGGGGGTGTGTTTTAAGTTGGTTTTTGAAGCTGAGATTGTTGCAGTTGAAGTCCCTTGGTTTTTGGTTTTGGTTCTCAACCCCCCTCCCATTGGATTGAGTCCTCCAAGGTGGATTGTACACATCATTCTGAGGCCTGTGTTGGATCATGCTAGAGTAATTGTTTGGAGATTGTAGTTGCTCATTGTTAATGACCCCAAAACTGTGTTCAGATTGATTACTCCCATATGAGCTTTGAGTCAGGTTGTATGTATGTATTACAGTATGTCTCAACTCAGTGATTTTCCTAGCCATCATGTCTAGTTATTGTAGAGTCTGCTGATGTATCTGCCTGTTTTGACTTATTACTTCACGAGCACCTTCAATTTCTTTCTCTTGTGTGAATGGATGCACTTCTACCTCTGGCTTAACAATTCTTTGTGATGGGTTCAATTTGACTAGGAGCCCATTCACCAGTTCTTCCCACCCGATAATGCTTCCTTGTGGAAAAGCTTCAAACCATTGGGCAACATCATTCATGGCTATGGATAGTTGCTTCGAACTATGGGTTACATTATCATCCAAGGTGTGGGTATTACTCTCATGATTGCTAGAATTTGTTGAGTTCCCTTCCATGATCTGTACAGTCACAACCAATTCAAGTGACGATAGAGCATATTCAGGCCAGGATATGATTGAAGGATCAGTTGACACAAAGTATCAAACAGTTGGAAAACTTGAGAGAGTAATGAACGAAAACCACTCCTCTCGTTTGTTTTTCAAGCTATGAAAATCATATTCAGCAGGATGAGGCAAGGAAATTTCACTCTATTGCTAGAATGAGGTTTTTATTAGCTTAGGCAAAACTTCAAACAGTTAGTGGGTTAGTCAAAATTAAAGAAAAAGTGCTTGATCTAGATCACCACCTCACTTAATCATTGTTAATCTAATCAATCCCCGGCAACGGCGCCAAAAACTTGATGAGATATTTTGGAGGAAAAATAAATTTCTCCCAAAACACCCAAATCTAACCGGCAAGTGCACCGGGTCGCATCAAGTAATAAAAACTCACGGGAGTGAGGTCGATCCCACAGGGATTGAAGGATTGAGCAATTTTAGTTTAGTGGTTGATTTAGTCAAGCGAATCAAGATTTGGTTGATGGTTTTGTGACTTGCAGAATTAAATTGCATTGAAGTAAAGAGAACAAGAAATAAATGGCTGAAACTTAAAGAACAAGAAATTAAATGGCAGAAACTTAGAGTGCAAGAAATGTAAATTGCGGAATCTTAAAGTGCAAGGAATGTAAATTGCTTGAAATGTAAAGGGGATTGGGATGTGGATTTGCAGAATTTAAACGAAGAAAAGTAAATTTGCATCAAACAGAAGAGAAAAAGGGAATTGGGATTGGATCGGATCTTATAGCAGAAAAATAAATGAACATAGAAAGCAGTAAACAGAGAATTGAAATGGGAATTTAGATCTCAGGACCCAGAGACTAGAAAACCAAGTCTAGATCTCAATGCCTTCCTAGATCCAACAAGAACAATTGTAAGGGAATTGTAAATTGCAAGGAAAGTAGATGAGAATCAAATAACAGAAAAGGAAATTCAAATTCAGTAAATAAAGCAGAGAGATCCAAGATTGAGATTGAAATAGAATTTCTTCAATTCTCCAATCCAAGATCCAAGACAAATATAATTGAAATTGAAAGCAATAAAACTGAGAGAAAGAGAAGTGAATTCTCCTTCCTCAAGACAAGAAATTAAAGTTCACTCAATAACAAAAGCTCTCCAAAAACTCTTATGAAAATTCCAAAAGGAAAGCTCCTCGAATGCTTGAATTCTATCCTATTTATACACTTTCTTCCAATGATCTTCAAGCCTTGAGTTGGGCCTTTGCTCTTGGTGGAATTGGGTTGAAAGAGGCCTTGGTTGATTGCTCTTGAAGTTTGGAGAAGAACCGAAGTGAACCAATTGAACCGGTTTTGAGGTTAGCAAAAGTTGGACCAAAAGTTGGAGCTAAAGTTAGGGGTCTAACTTTGGCTCCAACTTTTCATATCAGCTAGCACAATTTGCTGGTATGAACGTTGGTGCCAACGTTAGGGGTCTAACTTTGACCCTAACGTTGGCCTTGCCTTGTGTGCTAGTGGCGCCAACGTTAGCCACCAAGTTAGGGGGCTAACGTTGGCACAAACGTTTGCCCCTCTCCCTTGAATTTTCATGTGCCAACGTTAGCCTCCAAGTTAGGGGTCTAACGTTGGCGCAAACGTTGGTGCCCAGGGGAGAAATTCATGTGCCAACGTTAGCCTCAAAGTTAGGGGGCTAACGTTGGCGCAAACTTTTGGTGCCCAGGGGAGAAATTCATGTGCCAACGTTAGCCTCAAAGTTAGGGGGCTAACGTTGGCGCAAACTTTTGGAGCCCAGGGGAGAATTTTCAAGTTCCAACGTTAGCCTCCAAGTTAGGGGGCTAACGTTGGGGCTAACTTTTCAACCAAAAGTTTGTGCAAAAGTTTGATGCTAACTTTAGGTCCAGCTTCTTGCTTCCTGGTTCAACTTCACTTATTCCATTGTCTTCTCTTTACTCCTAGCTATTCCTTCTTGCTTCAACCCTTCTCCAAGCTTTCTTCACCTATAATTAATCAACCAAACACATCAAAGCTATGCTCAAAATCATGAGATATTCATTCTTTCACAATATGCAACAAATATAGCATAAAACCTCATGAAATGGCATGAATTCATATATGGTTGATTCAATCAAGGGAAACATGAAAATCTACTCAATTAGCTTGCTTATAGCTCAAGAAAGTGCATAATTCTAATGAAAACAAAAGGAAAAGACTAGTTAAAATAGGCTAAGATGACTTGTCATCACATACCCAGCTCCCTATCAAGAAAAGCTAGACCCATTCCCTCAATATGGGTCACAATGGATCACCTCAGGTCGGCGGGAATGGCCAATTTCATCTCAATATTCAGGTTCTTTCCCCGATAGGTCGGGAAGCGAAGCTCACAGTACTGGTTAGGGAACCTGTCTATGTTAGTGGAAGGCAGCTGCTGATCGGCTTTCTCCTTGTCATTAAGAGGGTTGGCATAGTCATGGAAAGGAAAAACAGTGGAGGATTGAAGTTTCTTTCTCTTTCTAGAAGTAACCTTGGCTTTCCCTCTATCAAACATCCTGAAAAATAGATATGATAGGATATAAACAATTAAGCCAAGTAGAGGAATATAAAGCAAGGATTGACATATGCATGAAGTAAGTTAAAAAGATGAAAACTTAGATTGCAAGCAATAAAAATCAGAAAACAATCAAGGCCATAAACCAAGAATGCAAGCAATATTTGCACAATGATTGTTTATTAAGCTCAATAAGCGTCATACCCCAAAAGAATGGTGAAAGGGTTATTTTCAATGATTAGTGGTATGACGGTTATTGGCTTAATCAAGATAAATTCACAAAGTATGGAAAACAAGCACACTCACATTCATGAGGATGATGCAGTCATTGATGATGAAATATGAATTTGCATAAAAGGATTTAATGGAAAGCAAGGCATCAACAATGCACAGGATCACTGATATTGTAACAATTGGTGTTGCAAAAATAAAAATGCACTGTGTGTAACCAAAGCAAGTTGAAAACAATTTCAAATGAAAAGGGTCACACTAGTGGAAGGTACCAATTATTGCAAATGATTGACCTATATTCAAGAAAAATGCAAGTTAAGATCAAATGGTGAGCTTAGGATCGGCTTCATTAGTCAAAGAAGTTGAAAATTGAGCTTTGACCAAAAAGCCATGAGGCATTTGACTTAACTTGAAATGTGAAGATATAGAGAGTTCAAATTGATGAGTTAGGCAAGGTATTATTTGACACAGAAATCCGACAAACAATTCCTTGAACTAACTTTTTCAGTGCGTATCAACGGGAATCAAAATAAACACAGAAATGCCAACCAACTCAACCTAGGAATTGAGCTTGGTGTAAGACAAGTAAATCTCAATTTAAAAGTGCCAAGTTCAATTCTTAGGTTGCAAGTTGAAGAACAGAACAACTTTCAGAAATTTGGACAGCATTCCGGTAGTAAATCGGATGTTCCCGGATAACAAATAGTAGCAAAATACAATCATATGAATCCAAAAATACTACAAACATGACAAAATCATGGATTGCATATGCGCAGGCAACATTAAGCACAATCACACATTGAAAATCCAGCAGAGCAGCAGTTAAGCAATACAATGGAACCAAAAACTAATCATAGCAATAACAAGAATGTACAGAACAGCAACAACAGCTACCATTCGGCAAAATAATCTCAATTCAGCCAATTCGGATAACAAGAACGGAGCACTTATCAGGCCTAGAATCTTCTAACCACAACCTAGCTACCTAACCACATGCATTTCTATCTAACCTAACAACAGAATTAATCAATTAATCCAACTAAAATTAACAAAATTAATAAAAAAGATAGCAAACAGAGAAATGGGCAGGGAACCTGGAAGGTCACAGAAATGTGAGCTTGGTAGAGAGAGGAATAGAAGTAGTGCCACCCAGAGTTGGTGGCAGTGGCTGAGCTCACGGCGGCGCAAGTTGGTTGTGCAGAGCACGGCCCAGCAAGGAAGGGCGCAGGGCACAGGGCAGAGTGATGGTTGGAGCAGTAAGGGGAAAGGGGGTGGATTGGGAAAAGAGGAGAGAAAGAGATGTGGTGATGGTGGTAGGGGTTCACCGGTGGTTGCGGAGGAGACAGTGAGAACTGGGGGAAAAGAGCGAGGAAGAAAGGAAGGAAGGAGAGAGGAGGGTGGTAGGCTCGACGGCGGTGGTGAGCTTGCCGGATGGTGGTCGGAGAGGGTGGCTATGGAGGTTGCTGGGTTAGGAGGAAGAAGAGGGAGATGGAATGTTGAAAAGGGAGATGATGTACGCGACTGCACTAGGGCTCTCGCGTCCCTGTGATTAAGGCATTTTGAATCCACGCGTACACGTCCGCGTAGGTGGGCGAAAGAAGGAATGGGCGCAGAAACGTCAGGTGTGCCTAAGCGTGGGTGAGAGGGTGTGTGCCGACGTGTACGCGTACTGTATGCGTCCACGTGCATTGGGGATTGGGTTAGAGGCATAGTGTTGGTACCAGGCTCGCATGACTCTCAGGTCATAAGTATGGGTGCTGCACCAAGCGTCGACGCGTACGCGTCACGTACGCGTCCGCATGGGTGCAGCTTATGCGAGAAGCATAATGTTTGCGTGAGGTATGCCCAACTCTCTGGATTTAAGTATGGCGCTGCATCCACTCATCGACGCGTACGTGATGAGCGGATAATTTATACGCTTTTTGGCATTATTTTTAGTATATTTTTAGTAGAATCTAGTTACTTTTAGGGATGTTTTTATTAGTTTTTATGTTAAATTCATATTTCTGGATTTTACTATGATTTTGTGTGTTTTTCTGTGATTTCAGGTATTTTCTGGCTGAAATTGAGGGTCTTGAGCAAAAATCAGATTCAGAGGTTGAAGAAGGACTGCTGATGCTGTTGGATTCTGACCTCCCTGCACTCAAAGTGGATTTTTCTGGAGCTACAAAACTCAAAATGGCGCGCTTCCAATTGCTTTGAAAAGTAGACATCCAGGGCTTTTCAGCAATATATAATAGTCCATATTTTGGCCGAGTTTAGATGACGCAAAAGGGCGTTGAACGCCAGTTCTACGCTGTTGTCTGGAGTTAAACGCCAGAAACACGTCACAAACCAGAGTTGAACGCCAGAAACACGTTACAACCTGGCGTTCAACTCCCGAAAGAGAATCTGCACGTGTAACATTCAAGCTCAGCCCAAGCACACACCAAGTGGGCCCCGAAAGTGGATTTATGCATCAATTACTTACTTCTGTAAACCCTAGTAGCTAGTTTAGTATAAATAGGACTTTTTACTATTGTATTAGACATCTTAGGACGTCTGGTTCTTAGATCATGGGGGCTGGCCATTCAGCCATGCCTGGACCTTTTAATTATGTATTTTCAACGGTAGAGTTTCTACACTCCGTAGATTAAGGTGTGGAGCTCTGCTGTTCCTCATGAATTAATGCAAAGTACTACTGTTTTTCTATTCAACTCAACTTATTCCACTACTATGATATTCATTCGCACTTCAACATGAATGTGATGAACGTGACAATCATCTTCATTCCCCCACGAATGCGTGCCTGACAACCACTTCCGTTCCACCTTAGATTGAATGATTATCTCTTGGATATCTTAATCAGAATCTTCGTGGTATAAGTTAGATTGATGGCGGCATTCATGAGAATCCGGAAAGTCTAAACCTTGTCTGTGGTATTCCGAGTAGGATTTTGGTATTGAATGACTGTGACGAACTTCAAACTCGCGAGTGCTGGGCGTAGTGACAGACGCAAAAGGAGGGTGAATCCTATTCCAGTATGATCGAGAACCTCAGATGATTAGCCGTGCAGTGACAGCGCATTTGGACCATTTTCACAAGAGGATAGGATGCAGCCATTGACCACGGTGATGCCTCCAGATGATTAGCCATGCAGTGACAGCGCATTGGACCATTTTCACAGAGAGGATGAAAAGTAGCCATTGACAATGGTGATGTCCTTACATAAAGCCAGCCATGGAAAGGAGTAGGACTGATTGGATGAAGACAGCAGGAAAGCAGAAGTTCAGAGGGACGAAAGCATCTCTATACCTTTATCTGAAATTCTCACCAATGATATACATAAGTATTTCTATCTTTATTTTCTGTCTATTTATTATTTATTTTCGAAAACTCCATAACTATTTTATATCCGCCTCATTGAGATTTACAAGGTGACCATAGCTTGCTTCATACCAACAATCTTCGTAGGATCGACCCTTACTCACGTAAGGTTTTATTACTTGGACGACTCAGTGCACTTGCTGGTTAGTTGTATCGAAGTTGTGAATGAAAAATGATTTATTAAGACGTGCGTACAGAGTTTTTGGCGCCGTTGCCTGAGATTACAATTTCGTGCACCAGTACGCGTAAGGTTTGCGTACGCGTCCCTGTCCCCTTTTTTTTCAGAAATATTAAAAACAGCCTAAAATCCTCCAAACACTACCTACAACTCAAAACCAACCAAACATGCAAAATTACAAAAATCTTTTTTGCTTTTGAAGAGTTTTCAAATATAAGCAAGGGAAGCTTGCATCACAAGCAAACTCAAAGAATTAAAACAAGACTATAAGAAAAGGAAAACTACCTTACAATGGCAACTCAAATCACTTATTAATCAAAGCTACAAGAGAGTGGAAAGAATTTACCATGGTGGGGGTGTCTCCCACCTAGCACTTTTAGTTTAAGTCTTTAAGTTGGACATTTGGGAGGCTCTTTGTCATGGTGGCTTATGCTTGTACTCATCCTTGAATCTCCAAGGATCTTTGCTCCTCAAATGGTTGACAGAAATTCCAACCAACTTCACCAAGCTCGGGTGAAGTTCTACACAAGAAATGAGCTCCTAAACTTGGTCTTCGTGTAGTGCTCCGGGATCCCATATTTTGTTTTCACACCCGTCTTCAAGTTGATCGTCATGATTCCTCCATCCGGGTGGTTGGCATATAGAATTCTCTTTAGCACACTAAGTCTTCTTCCTAGAGCCATAAAAAGTAGCATTCCTCCAATCATGGTCCCTATGCCTTGAAAGCTTGACCTCAATGAGCCTAATTCCACACTTCCAACCACTACACAACTCCCTCTTACTCTTAGTTCTACAAAGAGCTCTAAGTTGCCCATCTATTTCAATCAAACCATATTCAAGTGAGAAGGTAAAGCTTAAGGATAGGAATTTTACCCACTTGAATGTTGTGTTGGATGGTGACTTAAGAAGGGAAACCTCCCCATACTTAAACAATGCGAGGTCTACACCCTTATGCTCTTCTTTGGATATCTCCACCTCTTAACAACTTCTTTCAATTTCTTCTTTCTTGTTGACTTCTTCCAATTCCTCCTCATCATCATTCAAGTCAAACTTAGGAGGTCCCAAAGGAATAAAATCCTGGCCTAAGTGGCTAAATCAAGCTGTCCCTAATCATGTGCTTGTGTCATGAAGGTCCAAGCGAAAAGCTTGGGACTGAGTGGTTAAAGCCGTGATCCAAAGAAAAAGAGTGTGCTTAAGAACTCTGGGCACCTCTAACTGGGGACTCTAGCAAAGCTAAGTCATAATCTGAAAAGGTTCACCCAGTTATGTGTCCGTGGCATTTATGTATCCGGTGGTAATACTGGAAAACAAAATGCTTAGGGTCACAGCCAAGACTCATAAAGTAGCTGTGTTCAAGAATCAACATACTAAAATAGGAGAATCAACAACACTATCTGAATTCTGAGTTCCTATGGATGCCAATCATTCTGAACTTCAAAGGATAAAGTGAGATGCCAAAATTGTTAAGAGGCAAAAAGCTACTAGTCCCGCTCATCTAATTAAAACTAATCTTCATTGATATTTTTGAAATTTATTGTATTTTCTCTTCTTTATATCTTATTTTGTTTTTGGTTGCTTGGGGACAAGAAATAATTTAAGTTTGGTGTTGTGATGAGCGGATAATTTATACGCTTTTTGGCATTGTTTATAGGTAGTTTTTAGTATGTTTTAGTTATTTTTTACTATATTTTTATTAGTTTTTATGCAAAAATTACATTTCTGGACTTTACTATGAGTTTGTGTATTTTTTTGTAATTTCAGGTATTTTCTGGCTGAAATTGAGGGACCTGAACAAAAGTCTGATTCAGAGGTTGAGAAAGGACTGCAGATGCTGTTGGATTCTAACCCTCCTGAAATCGAAGTGGATTTTCTCGAGCTACAGAAGCCCAATTGGCATGCTCTCAATTGCGTTGGAAAGTAGACATCTTGGGCTTTCAAGAAATGTATAATAGTCCATACTCTGTCTGAGATTTGATGGCCCAAACTGGCGTTTAAATGCCAGCCAGAGACTATTTTCTGGCGTAAAACGCCAGAATTCGCACACTTCTTGGCGTTAAACGCCCATTTTGGCACCCAGGGTAGCGTTTAACTCCAATTTGAGGCACATGCACGTGGAAGCTTGAAAGCTCAGCCCAAACACTCACTAAGTGGGCCCCGGAAGTGGATTTCTACACTATCTGTACTTAGTTACTCATTTTCTGAAAACCTAAGTTACTAGTTTAGTATAAAAACTACTTTTAGAAATTCATGTTGGGGACTTATGACATTTTACATCTCATATTGTATCTTCTATAGTATGAGTCTCTAAACCCCATAGGTGGGGGTGAGGAGCTCTGCTGTGTCTCAATGGATTAATGCAATTACTATTGTTTTTTTTTTATCACGCTTGATTCTATTCTAAGATACTCACTCGTACTTCAATATAAAGAATATGATCATCCGTGACACTCATCATCATTCTCAACTTTATGAATGCGTGCTTGACAACCACTCCCGTTTTATCTGAGCTCAACGTAGTCATTGGGCAATAGCTTGAGTGTGTATCTCTTGGGTCTCTGATCCACGGATTTGGCATGCCTCTCCTGACAATAGAGCATTCGAATCCGTGAGATTAGAACCTTCGTGGTAGAGGCTAGAACCAATTGGCAGCATTCCTGAGATCCAGAAAGTCTAAACCTTGTCTGTGGTATTCCGAGTAGGATCTGGGACGGGATGACTGTGACGAGCTTCAAACTCACAGTGAGATCTTCCTCACTCACGTTCAATGCCTTCCCAGTCTTCTCCTGATCAATTCCTTGTATCTTTCCCAAGCTTTATAGAGGGATTTACCTTCTCTTTGTCTGAAGGTTTGAACTTCCACTCTGATTTTGCTCATCCTTTGAGGGGCAAAGAATTTAGCCAAGAAAGTATTAACCAGCTTTTTTCAAGAGTCTAGGATCTCTTTTGGTTGAGAATCCAACCATATCTTAGCTCTGTCTCTTACAGCAAAAGCAAAGAGCATAAGTTTGTAGACTTCAGGAATTGATGTGGATTAGAACAGATTTGAATTCAAAATTTGAAATTTAATTTTTAAATTTTAAATTTTGCGTTTTGAAATTAAAATTTGAATTTTGAAAAAGTCAACAAGATAAGATAAAGATTTGAAAAAAGATTTGACTTTTGAGAACGTTTTATTTTGAAATTTAAAATTTGAAATCTAAATTTTGAATTTTGAAATTGAATTTTAAAATTTGAAATAAAGTAAGACAAGATTTTTGAATTTTGAATTTTGAATATTTTGAATTATAAAGAAAGATAAAAAGATAAGATCGAGAAAAATTAACAAGAAAAACACAAAGAGACACCAAACTTATAAATTTTAAGATCAAAATAAAAAGAAAAACAAGAATATTTTGAAGATCAAGAAGAACACCAATAACAAAACTAAAAACATTCAAAGAACACAAGAACATGCAAAAGACACCAAACTTAAAATTTTTGAAAACCAAATACAAAATTTTCAAAAATTTCAAAGAAAAAGACAAAAGAAGACACCAAACTTAAAGATTGACACAAGATTCAAATAATAGAAACTATTTTTGAAAATTTTTAGAAAGAAAGACTCAAAAAATTCAAAAATTTCAACAAGAACAAAAACAAAAGACTCAAACCAAAAACAAAGATTAAACAAAGAAAAGAAATTTTTTTTTTTGAAAAAGGTTTTTAATTTTTCGAAAAAAATAAAATAAAATAAAAGACTCTAACAAAATTAAAGACAATACCTGATCTAGAGAACAAGATAATCCGTCAGTTGTCCAAACTAGAACAATCCCCGACAATGGCGCCAAAAACTTGGTGTGCAAATCTCCACGCTTCGTACAACTGAACTAACAAGTGTACTGGGTCGTCCAAGTAATACCAGAGTGAGTCAGGATCGATCCCACGAGGATTATGGTTTGAAGCAAGTTATGGTTATCTTGCAGGTCTTAGTCAGGTGGATAGAAGAGTTGTTGGATTTGGAAGATGGAATTACAAGGTTTGATTATAAGAAGATGTTGGTATGTTTGTGATTGCATAAAAGAAAATAAAGAAAAAGGGTAATTAGAACTCAGAAGTCGTGTAAACTATGATAAGAAGGTGGTTCAGGCTTGGGGATGCTTTGTCCTACTGGATTAACTCTGGTATTACTATCTTCTTCAAGTGTGAATGATTTCTTCTATGGCAGGCTTTATGTGATTGACGCTGGTTTGAGCAGCCGCCAATACTCTTCTAGATCTGAACCCCAGGGTTAGTACGGATCCATTCTGATTGAGGGTGAAGCTCCTGCAGTCCATTCTCTTTGGTGATCCAACTCAAAACGCTACAAACAAGGTCAGATCCTCTAGATCAGAGAATGCTACGCCTTTGGGTTCTAGCCTCTAGACCCTAATCTCCCTATACTTCGGCTGAACTGGTGTCTTGAGAAGTCCCCAACGAAGTCGTGGATTAGTCGTCTAAGAGATGTATAATCAAGCTGGTGGTTCATCTTTGTCCGATGAAAGACCCACTCTGAACCCATGTAGAATGTGATAACCTTATGCTAGTTCAACATATTCATATTGATGAAGAATGAACATACATCTTAGAATAGAGAATCAGACACAAGTTGAGAAAGAACAGTAGTATTTTTATTAATCCATAAAACTCAGCAGGACTCCTCCCCTCAACCTAGGAGGTTTAGACACTCATACTGATAGAAAATACAATGATAAATGAAAATATGGCTGAAAGTCCATAGAGATTATGTAAAATATCCCTTAAATACTAAACTAATGACTAAGGATTACATAAGAAGGGTAAAACAGACTTTCTAGTGCTAAAATCCACTTCCGGGGCCCACTAGGTGAGTGTTTGGGATGAGCTTTGATGAGATCCACGTGCTAGGAGGCCTCTAGAGCATTGCACGCTGGCTAGGGGGTGCTTTTTGCGCGTTTGGACGCTGGTCTCCTCCTTTGGGCACTCGACGCCTGGAATGGGGCAGGAGGCTGGCGTTGGACGCCAGTTTTGGGCCTTGATGACATGTCACCATGTCATGTTTTTCTATGCTTTTTCATACAAGAAATTGATAATTAGTGCTTAAATATTGCATTCTTTTGTGCTTAAGTGGTATATTTTCTTGATCTTTTGATTTTATAAATTTTGTAGGAAATAAGAAAAAAAAGAAGCAAAAGAGCACAAAATAAGCTAAAAAGAAGAAAAGAAGAATTTTGGGGCACACTTTGAAGTTAGAGCACACTTTGGAGCCTTAGGCCACACTTTTAAAAGCGTGGCCCATGACCAAATCAAGGAAGATTGACAATCAGCACAGCCACCCTGGAGGAGCTCAACGTTTGCGTCAACGTTTGCCTCAAATGTGAGGTCAAATGTTGGCAAAGGAATACCTTGGGAGGAGCTCAACGTTTGCTCCAAACGTTGCTGGAAACGTTGCTCCCCACAGCCTGAAGGGGTATACTTCCAACAAGAATAACTTGAGCTTCAAAGCTCCAAATGAGGTGATTCAAAAAGCAATGGAAAGTAGGGATTGAGAGCTTTCCAAGCATATATGGCACTACATGGTGGATACTAAAATTGAGAGAGAAAACTACCCCAAAAAGTGCATAAACAAACATGCCACCAACCTGTAGTAAGGCCAGCTGACCTTTGCACCTTCGACAGAGTATAACTCGAGCTTTGGAGCTCTAAATGATGCACTTCAAATGGCATTAGAAAGTAGACATTCAGGGCTTTCCAACAATATATAATAGTATGGGTGGACAGCACGTTTGAGCTTCCGAATCTTGCAATGTTCTTAACGTTTGCGCCAACATTTGCCTCAAACGTGAGGTCAAACGTTGGCTTAAGGAGTGCCCTGGAGAGAAGCCACGTTTGCGCCAACGTTTACCTCAAACGTGAGGTCAAACGTTGGCTGAAAATTACCTTGGGGAGGATCACGTTTGAACTCACATTTGACCTCAAACGTGAACTCAAACATAAGTGACAGCAAAGCCCGCTCTGCATGATGCCATTGCACAAAGACGTTTGAGTCAACGTTTGCCTCAATCGTTGACTCAAACGTGAATGATCCCAATTCCATCAAGGCTATCCAGATCCATTCTTCCTCAAATCCAAAGCAAGCTAAGCCCATTACCATCACTCAAAGGCACAAGAGATAGTTAAAATAGGAATTTCATTTAATTGTAATTTGTTTTTAATTTCAATTTTATTTTTATTTTAATTTTGTAAAGCCTATATAAGGCATCATTTTCATCTTTGTTAGGGAGGTTTTCTCTAATAGAGAGCATTAGGGAAGAGGCTGGCTCTACTAGAGAGCAGTGGGAGTAGAGAGCTCTCTCTTTTAGTTTTCCTTTTTGAATTTGAATTTTGAATTGAGAGTGAAGGAATTCTGTTTCATTCTTGATCCGAAGCTTCTCTTTGTTCTTCTCCTGCATAATCTTAGTGAATTGAGAATTAAACCTGAGTTTTCATTAACTGCTTCATCTTTCTTTCTTCTGCAATATTATTTTCAGCTGGATCAAGGAAGGGGTTGAGATCTAGACTTGTTTCCTAGTCTTATTGATCCCCTAAGATCTTCACTTGTCTTTTTGGATTTCGCAATTAAGTTGAGATATCTTGCTATTTTGAATTTTTCAAGCAATTTCCCTTTCCTGTTTAGATCTGTTGCATGTTATTGCATCTTCTACTGCTCTGATTGATTGCACTTTACATTTTCTTGCTGAAGTTTTAATTCCCAGCACCCAATTCCTTTTACTTTTCATGCAATTTAATTATTCTATAGTTGTTCTAAGTGCTGCTTATTGCTTTCCTTTAAATTTCCTGCACCCAATCCCCTTTACATTTGATGCAATTTACATTTCTTGTCATTTAAGATTTTTTCCATTTACTTTTCTTGTTCTTTAAGTTTCTGCACATTTACTTTCTACAACTTTAAATTCTCTGCACTTTACATTCTGTTCTCAAAATTTCACTCAATTTCACTTCAATGTTAGCTTGACTAAACTAATCACCCACTAAAGTTGCTTGATCCATCAATCCCTGTGGGATTGACCTCACTCTAAGTGAGTTTTACTACTTGATGTGACCCGGTACACTTGCTAGTGAGTTTTAGGTGTTGGAATTTCGGTTCAAACCCCATCAAGTTTTTGGCGCCGTTGCCGGGGATTGATTTAGATCAATAATAATTAAGTGAGTGAGAAGTCTAGATCAAGCATTTTCTTTATTTTTGCTTTCTGTTTTAAGTTGAAAATAAGGTGTTTGAGTTATTGCCTCACTAAGAAATCCTTCTCTGTGAGATGAATTTCAAATTCAATTGGTGTTGTGTTTTACAAAATTCAAATGGAGTTCAACTCATCTTATGATCAAACAGATTTTATGGAATATTACCACCCATCACCAATCTCTAATGATGGCTGGGAATATCACCAAGAAAATACAAATTCTAAGCACTCCAATCCACGGAAATTTGCTTCAGAGACACAAGATGAGCAAGAGAATCATATGGGATATTTTCCTCCACCACAAAATGATGCAAGTCGTTATTTTAATGGTGGATGGGAGTATCACCAAAGAATGAAAGAGCATCCACCCTCACTTCCCAGTTGCTCATTTGAAAGTTCTTTATCACTTGATTATGCCACAACACAAAGTTTCCTCCAAAATCCATACAAGTCATCCCACCAATCGCACAACTCATTCCACACCCCTCAACACAACTTCACCACAAGAAGCCAATGCCAAGCCATTGAAATACACAGATAACTCGTGAAAAGACACACACAACCCTAATCCTGGAAAGAAATCCTCTTCAAGAAGATGAATAGGCCCTTAGAGCAAACAAAGAGGACCTTAGAACCATTAAACAGAGAGGATGAAGACCAATTTGTGGGTGAAGAAGTGGAAAAGCAAGATGAGGAAGCCTCTGTGTCAAGTGAAATTTCAATGGAAAAGGAGGTTGTGGAGGTGTTTGAACCTGTGGCTTCATATTCACAGCAGCTAATTGAGGTGATAGAGGAACATGAAACTTCACTCCCAATAGACTTAATGGAAGATCATGTAAAAGAAGAGGAGGAAGCCAATCAAGAGAAGTCACACTCAACTAAAGCAGAGAAGTGCAAAGAGGAAGGGCTCATAGAACTACTAATTCAAGAGGTTCTGGGTGAAGATAAAACTCCAACAATCACACAACCACCAAGACTTGGATTCATGGAAGTGAAGGCAATTAACAAAAGCACCGAGAAGAGGATTGTGACCAAGCTACAAAGGACAATATTCATGAAGAAGAGAAGGTCAACTACAAGCAATCCTCCCCCTGATCCAGCAAGCAAGCTCAATCAAGTCATTAACAAAAGAAAGCTTGCTGAGGAGATACCAAGACAGGGGGCAATAGCTGAATCTTTTCCTCCCTTGAGGTCATTCCTCTTAACAAACTGGAAGAAGAGGAAGAAAGTGAAGAACAACATGTCAAGCTAATGACACTTAAAGAGCACTTGTTGGGAGGTAACCCAATCATAGGTAACATTTTTTCTCTGCTTTGTTTTCTTTCTGTGCTTTGTTTAAATTCAATAAATTGGCATATGGTTACATTCTAAGTTTGGTGTTGCCCAGCAACAAACTATTTTCCATCTTTATGGATGATTGCATCAATTCTACATGGAAGTGTCACACTAAGATTCTAAGTTTGGTGTGCCACTTAATTCTCTATGCAAGAATCCAGCAACACCACTTGTCTACATAATCATAATGCCTTTACAGTAGCATCTTTCTTTTGGTTTGAATTTGTTTATTATTCTCTTTGTTTTAGTCATTTTTTGTTTTTAATGATTTCATTCATGTTGCTCTTTAACTGTTCTTGTTAATACTTCACCAAGACATCCTTATTCATGACAGATTCTTCACTTGGTGATTGTATTTAACATATAACAGTTTTTCTTTTTTTTCGTTTAGTTTTAATTCAAATAAATTGACATGTAATTGTATTCTAAGTTTGGTGTTGCTATGCAACAAAATTTGCTTCCAATCTTTACTGGATACTTGCATTAATTCCAAGTGAAAGTGTCACACTAAGTTTGGTGTGCCACTTATCTTTTATGCAATGTATTGTGCACACCTTCTTATCTATGCAATCACAATGTCTCTGTCTCTTGTGCCTTGATTTTTATCTTTAATTTTGCTTGCTTAGAACACATGTACCACTAACATTTCATTGTGTAAGACATTCATGATCCATCTTAGTCCCATAGCCATTGTTCTAATTGTTGCTTGAGGATGAGCAAGCATTCTGAGTTTGGCAAGGGAAAAGGGAAGAATGGGAGGAAAATGACAACAATAGAGAAGATGAACTACAAGGTTGTAAAGTTCCTTTTCCTCTCATTTGTTTCCAGCACTTAAATTGCATGATTGTCTTTATCTTCCCTGTTTACATGTGTGGTATGGATAAGCATATATAGCCTGCATCTTAATTTGTAACATGTTGCCATGCCATTATGACTATCAACTTGAGTTTTGTGAATTCAAAAGCAGTAAAGTATCATGATCATAAACAAACAAGGAATTAAAGAAGAATTTAGCATGTGCATACAAGTATTGGAAAGCTAGCATGATTATTTGTTTCTCAATTGCATTGGATTTTATTTAATTGAAGTTTTCATCTAGGACATTTTGTGAAATCTTTTGAAATCATGAAAACCTTGAAGAAGCAAATGCAATTAAAGGCAAGAAAAGAAAAAGAGAAAGAATGAGAAAGCTGAAGGCTCTGAGTACCAATGACAATATGTTAAGTACTTGTGGTGTTTATGTATCAAGTAAAATGCTTGAAAATAAAACACTTAGAAGTCAAGGCTAGGCTCAAGTGCAAAAGCACTCCCTCAAAGCTCAAGGCTCTGAGCATCAATGATTAGAGAGTTAAGAAAAGAAACAAATGAGCTTAATGAAGTCCTCTAATTCAAATGCTTGTGGTGCTTATGTATCAAGTGGTAATACTTGAAAACAAAGCATTTAGAAGTCGTAGCTTTGTTATCAACTCATGGGGCAAATCACCCAAAAGGAGAAGCTAATAAAAAAAAATCAAAATCTTGTTTCAAGGAAAAATTATAAGGAAAAAATTTCATAAAATGAGCTAGATAGAAGCATCAATTTTTCTTGCTTGGGGACAAGCAAGGTTTAAGTTTGGTGTTATGATGACACGTCACCATGTCATGTTTTTCTATGCTTTTTTCATACAAGAAATTGATAATTAGTGCTTAAATATTGCATTCTTTTGTGCTTAAGTGGTATATTTCCTTGATCTTTTGATTTTATAAATTTTGTAGGAAATAAGAAGAAAAAGAACTAAAAGAGCACAAAATAAGCTAAAAAGAAGAAAAGAAGAATTTTGGGGCACACTTTGAAGTTGGAGCACACTTTGGGCCCATGACCAAATCAAGGAAGATTGACAATCAGCACAGCCACCCTGGAGGAGCTCAATGTTTACGCCAACATTTGCCTCAAACGTGAGGTCAAAGTTGGCTAAGAAATACCTTGGGAGGAGCTCAACGTTTGCTCCAAACGTTGCTGGAAACGTTGCTCCCCACAGCCTGAAGGGGTATACTTCCAACAAGAATAACTTGAGCTACAGAGCTCCAAATGAGGTGATTCAAAAAGCAATGGAAAGTAGGAATTGAGAGCTTTCCAAGCATATATGGCACTACATAGTGGACACTAAAATTGAGGGAGAAAACTTCCCTGAAAAGTGCATAAATGAACATGGCACCAACTAGTCGTAAGGCTAGCTGACCTCTGCACCTTCGACGGAGTATAACTCGAGCTGTGGAGCTCCAAATGATGCACTTCTAATGGCATTGGAAAGTATACATTCAGGGCTTTCCAACAATATATAATAGTATGGGTTGGACAGCACATTTGAGCTTCCGAATCTTGCAATATTCTCAACGTTTGTGCCAACATTTGCCTCAAACGTGAGGTCAAACGTTGGCTTAAGGAGTGCCCTAGAGAGAAGCCACGTTTGCACCAACGTTTGCCTCAAACGTGAGGTCAAACGTTGGCTGAAAATTACCTTGGGGAGGATCACGTTTGAGCTCACGTTTGACCTCAAACGTGAACTCAAACGTAAGTGACAGCAAAGACCGCTCTGCATGATGCCATTACACGAAGACGTTTGAGTCAACGTTTGCCTCAAACGTTGACTCAAACGTGAATGATCCCAATTCCATCAAGGCCATCCGGATCCATTCTTCCTCAAATCCAAAGCAAGCTAAGCTTGATACCTTTACTCAAAGGCACAAGAGATAATTAAAATAGGAATTTTATTTAATTATAATTTATTTTTAATTTCATTTTCATTTTGTAAAGCCTATATAAGGCATCATTTTAAACTTTGTTAGGGAGGTTGGCTCTATTAGAGAGCATTAGGGAAGAGGCTGGCTCTACTAGAGAGCAGTGGGAGTAGAGAGCTCTCTCTTTTAGTTTTCCTTTTTGAATTTGAATTTTGAATTGAGAGTGAAGGAATTCTGTTTCATTCTTGATCCGAAGCTTCTCTTTGTTCTTCTCCTGCATAATCTTAGTGAATTGAGAATTAAACCTGAGTTTTCATTTACTGCTTCATCTTTCTTTCTTCTGCAATATTGTTTTCTGCTGGATCAAGGAAGGGGTTGAGATCTAAACTTGTTTTCTAGTCTCATTGGTCCCCTGAGATATTCACTTGTCTTTTTGAATTTCACAATTAAGTTGAGATATCTTTCTATTTTGAATTTTTCAAGCAATTTCCCTTTCCTGTTTAGATATGTTGCATGTTATTGCATCTTCTACTCCTCTGATTGATTGCACTTTACATTTTCTTGCTGAAGTTTTAATTCCCAGCACGCAATTCCTTTTACTTTTCATGCAATTTAATTATTCTACAGTTGTTCTAAGTGCTGCTTATTGCTTTCCTATAAATTTCCTGCACCCAATTCCCTTTACATTTGATGCAATTTACATTTCTTGTCATTTAAGATTTTGTCAATTTACTTTTCTTGTTCTTTAAGTTTCTGCACATTTACTTTCTACAACTTTAAATTCTCTGCACTTTACATTCTGTTCTCAAAATTTCACTCAATTTCACTTCAATGTTAGCTTGACTAAACTAATCACCCACTAAAGTTGCTTGATCCATCAATCCCTGTGGGATCGACCTCACTCTAAGTGAGTTTTACTACTTGATGTGACCCGGTACACTTGCTGGTGAGTTTTAGGTGTTGGAATTTCGGTTCAAACCCCATCAAGTTTTTGGCGCCGTTGCCGTGGATTGATTTAGATCAATAATGATTAAGTGGGTGAGAAGTCTAGATCAAGCATTTTCTTTATTTTTGCTTTCTGTTTTAAGTTGAAAATAAGGTGTTTGAGTTATTGCCTCACTAAGAAATCCTTCTCTGTGAGATGAATTTCAAATTTAATTGGTGTTGTGTTTTACAAAATTCAAATGGAGTTCAACTCATCTTATGATCAAACAGATTTTATAGAATATTACCACCCATCACCAATCTCTAATGATGGCTGGGAATATCACCAAGAAAATACAAATTCTAAGCACTCCAATCCACGGAAATTTGCTTCAGAGACACAAGATGAGCAAGAGAATCATATTGGATATTTTCCTCCACCACAAAATGATGCAAGTCGTTATTTTAATGGTGGATGGGAGTATCACCAAAGAATGAAAGAGCATCCACCCTCACTTCCCAGTTGCTCATTTGAAAGTTCTTTATCACTTGATTATGCCTCAACACAAAGTTTCCTCCAAAATCCATACAAGTCATCCCGCCAATCGCACAACTCATTCCACACCCCTCAACACAACTTCACCACAAGAAGCCAATGCCAAGCCATTGAAATACACAGACAACTCGTGAAAAGACACACACAACCCTAATCCTGGAAAGAAATCCTCTTCAAGAAGATTAATAGGCCCTTAGAGCAAACAAGGAGGACCTTAGAACCATTAAACAAAGAGGATGAAGACCAATTTGTGGGTGAAGAAGTGGAAAAGCAAGATGAGGAAGCCTCTGTGTCAAGTGAAATTTCAATGGAAAAGGAGGTTGTGGAGGTGTTTGAACCTGTGGCTTCATATTCACAGCAGCTAATTGAGGTGATAGAGGAACATGAAACTTCACTCCCAATAGACTTAATGGAAGATCATGTAAAAGAAGAGGAGGAAGCCAATCAAGAGAAGTCACACTCAACTGAAGCAGAGAAGTGCAAAGAGGAAGGGCTCATGGAACTACTAATTCAAGAGGTTCTGGGTGAAGATAAAACTCCAACAATCACACAACCACCAAGACTGGATTCATGGAAGTGAAGGCAATTAACAAAAGCACCGAGAAGAGGATTGTGACCAAGCTACAAAGGACAATATTCATGAAGAAGAGAAGGTCAACTACAAGCAACCCTCCCCCTGATCCAGCAAGCAAGCTCAATCAAGTCATTAACAAAAGAAAGCTTGCTGAGGAGATACCAAGACAGGGGGCAATAGCTGAATCTTCTCCTCCCTTGAGGTCATTCCTCTTAACAAACTGGAAGAAGAGGAAGAAAGTGAAGAACAACATGTCAAGCTAATGACACTTAAAGAGCACTTGTTGGGAGGTAACCCAATCATAGGTAACATTTTTTCTCTGCTTTGTTTTCTTTCTGTGCTTTGTTTAAATTCAATAAATTGGCATATGGTTACATTCTAAGTTTGGTGTTGCCCAGCAACAAACTATTTTCCATCTTTATGGATGATTGCATCAATTCTACATGGAAGTGTCACACTAAGATTCTAAGTTTGGTGTGCCACTTAATTCTCTATGCAAGAATCCAGCAACACCACTTGTCTACATAATCATAATGCCTTTACAGTAGCATCTTTCTTTTGGTTTGAATTTGTTTATTATTCTCTTTGTTTTAGTCATTTTTTGTTTTTAAAGATTTCATTCATGTTGCTCTTTAACTGTTCTTGTTAATACTTCACCAAGACATCCTTATTCATGACAGATTCTTCACTTGGTGATTGTATTTAACATATAACAGTTTTTCTTTTTTTTCGTTTAGTTTTAATTCAAATAAATTGACATGTGATTGCATTCTAAGTTTGGTGTTGCTATGCAACAAAATTTGCTTCCAATCTTTACTGGATACTTGCATTAATTCCAAGTGAAAGTGTCACACTAAGTTTGGTGTGCCACTTATCTTTTATGCAATGTATTGTGCACACCTTCTTATCTATGCAATCACAATGTCTCTGTCTCTTGTGCCTTGATTTTTATCTTTAATTTTGCTTGCTTAGAACACATGTACCACTAACATTTCATTGTGTAAGACATTCATGATCCATCTTAGTCCCATAGCCATTGTTCTAATTGTTGCTTGAGGATGAGCAAGCATTCTGAGTTTGGCAAGGGAAAAGGGAAGAATGGGAGGAAAATGACAACAATAGAGAAGATGAACTACAAGGTTGTAAAGTTCCTTTTCCTCTCATTTGTTTCCAGCACTTAAATTGCATGATTGTCTTTATCTTCCCTGTTTACACGTGTGGTATGGATAAGCATATATAGCTTGCATCTTGATTTGTAACATGTTGCCATGCCATTATGACTATCAACTTGAGTTTTGTGAATTCAAAAGCAGTAAAGTATCATGATCATAAACAAACAAGGAATTAAAGAAGAATTTAGCATGTGCATACAAGTATTGGAAAGCTAGCATGATTATTTGTTTCTAAATTGTATTGGATTTTATTTAATTGAAGTTTTCATCTAGGACATTTTGTGAAATCTTTTGAAATCATGAAAACCTTGAAGAAGCAAATGCAATTAAAGGCAAGAAAAGAAAAAGAGAAAGAATGAGAAAGCTGAAGGCTCTGAGTACCAATGACAATATGTTAAGTACTTGTGGTGTTTATGTTTCAAGTAAAATGCTTGAAAACAAAACACTTAGAAGTCAAGGCTAGGCTCAAGTGCAAAAGCACTCCCTCAAAGCTCAAGGCTCTGAGCATCAATGATTAGAGAGTTAAGAAAGGAAACAAATGAGCTTAATGAAGTCCTCTAATTCAAATGCTTGTGGTGCTTATGTATCAAGTGGTAATACTTGAAAACAAAGCATTTAGAAGTCGTAGCTTTGTTATCAAATCATGGGGCAAATCACCCAAAAGGAGAAGCTAATAAAAAAAAATCAAAATCTTGTTTCAAGGAAAAATTATAAGGAAAAAATTTCATAAAATGAGCTAGATAGAAGCATCAATTTTTCTTGCTTGGGGACAAGCAAGGTTTAAGTTTGGTGTTATGATGACATGTCACCATGTCATGTTTTTCTATGCTTTTTTCATACAAGAAATTGATAATTAGTGCTTAAATATTGCATTCTTTTGTGCTTAAGTGGTATATTTCCTTGATCTTTTGATTTTATAAATTTTGTAGGAAATAAGAAGAAAAAGAAGTAAAAGAGCACAAAATAAGCTAAAAAGAAGAAAAGAAGAATTTTGGGGCACACTTTGAAGTTGGAGCACACTTTGGGCCCATGACCAAATCAAGGAAGATTGACAATCAGAACAGCCACCCTGGAGGAGCTCAATGTTTACGCCAACATTTGCCTCAAACGTGAGGTCAAAGTTGGCTAAGAAATACCCTGGGAGGAGCTCAACGTTTGCTCCAAACGTTGTTGGAAACGTTGCTCCCCATAGCCTGAAGGGGTATACTTCCAACAAGAATAACTTGAGCTACAGAGCTCCAAATGAGGTGATTCAAAAAGCAATGGAAAGTAGGGATTGAGAGCTTTCCAAGCATATATGGCACTACATGGTGGACACTAAAATTGAGGGAGAAAACTTCCCTGAAAAGTGCATAAATGAACATGGCACCAACTAGTAGTAAGGCTAGCTGACCTCTGCACCTTCGACGGAGTATAACTCGAGTTGTGAAGCTCCAAATGATTCTCTTCTAATGGCATTGGAAACTAGACATTCAGGGCTTTCCAACAATATATAATAGTATGGGTTGGACGGCACGTTTGAGCTTCTGAATCTTGCAATATTCTCAACGTTTGTGCCAACATTTGCCTCAAACGTGAGGTCAAACGTTGGCTTAAGGAGTGCCCTAGAGAGAAGCCACGTTTGCGCCAACGATTGCCTCAAACATGAGGTCAAACGTTGGCTGAAAATTACCTTGGGGAGGATCACGTTTGAGCTCACGTTTGACCTCAAACGTGAACTCAAACGTAAGTGACAGCAAAGACCGCTCTGCATGATGCCATTACACGAAGACGTTTGAGTCAACGTTTGCCTCAAACGTTCACTCAAACGTGAATGATCCCAATTCCATCAAGGCCATCCGAATCCATTCTTCCTCAAATCCAAAGCAAGCTAAGCTCGATACCATTACTCAAAGGCACAAGAGATAATTAAAATAGGAATTTTATTTAATTATAATTTATTTTTAATTTCATTTTCATTTTGTAAAGCCTATATAAGGCATCATTTTAAACTTTGTTAGGGAGGTTGGCTCTAATAGAGAGCATTAGGGAAGAGGCTGGCTCTACTAGAGAGCAGTGGGAGTAGAGAGCTCTCTCTTTTAGTTTTCCTTTTTGAATTTGAATTTTGAATTGAGAGTGAAGGAATTCTGTTTCATTCTTGATCCGAAGCTTCTCTTTGTTCTTCTCCTGCATAATCTTAGTGAATTGAGAATTAAACCTGAGTTTTCATTTACTGCTTCATCTTTCTTTCTTCTGCAATATTGTTTTCTGCTGGATCAAAGAAGGGGTTGAGATCTAGACTTGTTTTCTAGTCTCATTGGTCCCCTGAGATCTTCACTTGTCTTTTTGGATTTCCCAATTAAGTTGAGATATCTTGCTCTTTTGAATTTTTCAAGCAATTTCCCTTTCCTGTTTAGATCTGTTGCATGTTATTGCATCTTCTACTCCTCTGATTGATTGCACTTTACATTTTCTTGCTGAAGTTTTAATTCCCAGCACCCAATTCCTTTTACTTTTCATGTAATTTAATTATTCTGCAGTTGTTCTAAGTGCTGCTTATTGCTTTCCTTTAAATTTTCTGCACCCAATCCCCTTTACATTTGATGCAATTTACATTTCTTGTCATTTAAGATTTTGTCAATTTACTTTTCTTGCTCTTTAAGTTTCTGCCCATTTACTTTTTGCAACTTTAAATTCTCTGTACTTTACATTCTGTTCTCAAAATTTCACTCAATTTCACTTCAATGTTAGCTTGACTAAACTAATTACCCACTAAAGTTGCTTGATCCATCAATCCCTGTGGGATCGACCTCACTCTAAGTGAGTTTTACTACATGATGCGACCTGGTACACTTGCCGGTGAGTTTTAGGTGTTGGAATTTCGGTTCAAACCCCATCAAGCCTTCAAATCTGAAGCAAAGTTTCAACTATTATACATTTTTGGAAAGATCTAAAAGTCAGGTTTTCATGGTCGTTGAGAACGCTCCATTTTGACCTCTGTAGCTCCAGAAAAATTCTTTCAAGTGCAAGGAGGTCAAATCCGGACAGCATCTGTAGTGCTTTCTTTGTCTCTGAATAAGACTTTTGCTCTAGCTCCTCAATTTTAGCCAGAAAATACCTGAAATTGTATAAAAATACAGAAACACAAAGTAGAATCCAAAAAATGTGAATTTAACACTAAAACCTATGAAAATATAATAAAACTTAAACAAAACATGCTAAAAACTATATGAAAATGATGCCAAAAAGCGTATAAAATATCCGCTCATCAGTCCCCAAACTTCCATATCCTCAAAGGTTTAAGAGAGAAAACCAGGAGAAGTAGTACTCCAATTCTTAGAGATATTTAAGACACTCTGCATCAACATTCCTTTCATAGAATTCCTTGAACAGATGCCACTATATGTTAAGTTTATGACGGAAGTGTTGACAAAGAAAAGATCCTTGAAGGAAGAACAAATTGTTGTGATGACTAGGAAGTGTAGCGCCATAATCCAAAGGGATTTGCCAAGATAGAGGAAGGATCCAGGAAGCTTTCATATCCCCGGTACCATAGGTAAAACGACAATTGAGAAAGCATTTTGTGACCTTGGTGCAAGCATAAATCTCATGCCCCTATCTTTAATGAAGAAGCTCCAAATTTATGAATTGAAACCTACACAAATAGCTCTTCAAATGGCCAACAAATCCATTAAGCAAGCAGTTGCGATTGTGTAGAATGTGCTATTAAGAGTGGGGAAATTTTTTCTTCCAACTGACTTTGTCATCCTAGACATGGATGAGGATTTCAATACTCCCATCATTCTGGGGAGGGACTTCTTAGCTATGGGCAGAGCATTAATAGATGTTGAAAAAGGAGAATTAATGCTAAGAGTACATAATGAGCACCTAGTGTTTCATGTCTTCAAGAGCTTGCATGAGCCCACTCAATAAGAGGAATGCATGAAGGTTAATGCCAGAGATCTAAACATGAAGGAGGCACTCAATGAGCTACATCCAAAGCCTCTAAGCCCATGCTTGAAAGACAGAGAAGAAGTAGAAATGGTGCAACATGTTCAAGGAGTCAAGGAGGAACTACAACCAAAGCCCCCCATATGAGACCCTTAACAAGAACCTTCTAGATATTGAGCCACCAAAGCATGAATCATCTCCCGAAAAAGAGAAGACTCCTAAAAAGAAGGTGCTAAGAGGGTGGAAAAACAAAAAGATTCCCAGTGAAGGCTTTTCACTAAGGGATAAAGTGATGCTAACCTACCAACCAATGGAAACATCTCCACACTTTTCTAGATATTACACGGTGAACAAAATCTTCTCACTTGAACACGTGGAAATCATCAAGAAGGATACTGGGATAAGGCTAACTGTGAGAGGGAAAAGTTGAGGCACTATGATCATCAGCCTCCCTAATAAGGGACAACAGTCAAGCTAGTGACGTTAAAAAAGTACTTGTTGGGAGGTAACCCAATCTTAGGTAACTCTTTCATACTCTCTTCAGAATAAATGGTTAGTTAAATTCCTGTGTATAACAAGAAATTAAGTTTGGTGTTGCACACCAATGTGATTGTGCTAACAAAGGAACAAAATCAAGGATGAATGCATGGTACTGAGTTTGGTGTTCCACGATTAACATCATGTGAGCACAAAGTAACCCTTGAGATAATCATGAACAATCGCAAATTTCAAGCAATCATAGAAATCAATTAACCTTGCATCCTACTTGTTTACTTTCTAGTTTTATAGTTTTATTTTCTCATAAAAGCAAAGCACATGATGTTTCATGCATGCATGAAAAGCTAAAATATGCACTCTGTTTCTGCGTAGAAAGATGAGCAAGAAACTAAGTTTGGTGTTCACACACCACTTTTAGTTCAAGAATTCATAAACATACATGCATGATAACAATCTTTCAAGTGCTTGGGGAACAAGAAACTTTCAATATCTTTGTAGATAGTCATTTCACCTCTTGGAGGGAATATGCACCACCACCTAGAGAGATAAAAGAAGGATACAAAAGTCAAAAGATGGTGATGATAAAGAGGAAACAAGTGGACACCAAGAGGTTGTATTGTTACTTGACTGTCTCTAGCTCAAATGTGTTAATTAAAAATGCAATTGTGCTCCTATTGATCAGTGTCCTTTTAGTCATGATTCATTTACATTAGGTTGATTTTATTATTATTGTGGCTTGCTAGTTAAATACCTAGATCACTCCACCTTATTTTAATTGTATGCTTTTTTCTCTATGCTTTAATAAAAGAAAATACCATGAACAGAGAAGGGTAAAAGTCCAATTTGGTAGAAGAAGAATGAAGTCCTAAGGTTATGTGGTAGTATATGCTAACCAGTGGTTCTCAAATAAGATTGAAGGTTAGAGTATCTCCTAAGTAATGGCTTGGTATGCATTCTATGAAACCCTTGTGAATAAGAGATCCTTGCAAAAAGAAAAAGAAAAAGAAAAAAGAAGAATAAAGAAAGAAGAGGGCAATGAATAAGCTAGGCACCAATAGCTTGACCCTTTAGATATATGCCTGTGATGCTTTTGTACAAGAATATGCTTGGATGAATAGGTTCTAAGGAGTGCTTCATCACTTGATAACTTGGGTTAACTAACCCCAGATTATCAACCAAAAGTCCATTATCAAGAGCAACCTTGTTACAAAGCATTTAGCAACCCAAAGAGGTGCTGGGCACCAATATCTTAAGGATTGAATTGCAAGTCATGTGCCTGTGGTGTGTATGTGTGGAGGAGAGGCTTGAGTCAGTAAGTCCTAAGGGGTGATTCAACACCTAACACTTTGAACCAACTGGTTCGGGAGTGTTGACTGAAAGGTTATCATAAAGAGCTGCCTTGACACAGAGCACTAAGCTTCAATAAAGGAAAAAGCCTCTAGTAAGAAGAAAAAGAAAACAAAAAGTTCAAACTAAGGATCAAAGAATAAAAGGGTCTCATAGAAGCAGCAGAGTTAATACCCAAGAGAATACTAGAACCTAGAAGCCAATAAAACTATGAACCTTAGTGTCATGCATGAAACCCCACAAACCAGGATTAAAGATCTCTCCATAAGGACTCAGACTTCTTTATGTTTCATACATTCTTCTTATGTTTTATAACTTGCTCGGGGACAAGTAAGATTTAAGTTTGGTATTGTGATGCCAGGGCATCTTAGCTAGTTTCACAAGCCATTTTTAGCATGTTTTAGGCTAGTTTCATGCATTATCTTCATCAATAAGCAAGCATTTGGATGAGTTACTTATGCATGTTTTGATTCATCAAACATTAGTGAATTATAATTATTTTCATGAGATTTATGCAAGAACTACTTCATGTAATGAATGATGCAATATCTTGTGATTATAGCAAAGCTTTGATGCACTTGTTTGATTGATGATAGGCAAAGAAGAAGCAGAAAATAAGGCAGCGTTAGTGGCCACGTTAGGCACACTAACGCCAGCAACAACGTGGGCCAAGGGAGGATTGGTGGTGTTAGTGGCCAAGTTATCATACTAACGCCAGGATTAACTCCAGCTTCAAGGAAAGCAAGGAGGCTATGGCGTTAGTGGCCAAGTTAGTATACTAACACCATGGTTAACTCTACACCAAGGAAGGTGCTGGCGTTAGTGGTAAAGTTACCCCACTAATGCCAGCAATAACGTTGGCTCAATGAAGAAGGTGCTAGCGTTAGTGGGAAAGTTATCTCACTAATGCCAATACCAACGTGACTCAAGAAGAAGGCAACGTTAGTAGCCAAAGTTAGCTCACCAACGCTATTACACAAGGAAGAAGGTGCCAATGTTAGTGTGCTAAGGCCACCAACGTTAGCGCACTAACGTCTTCGATCATTGCACAAAGTTGGGGGCTGGAAGAATTGGCTAGCGTGCACACGCACGAAGCAGTGTGCGTACGCACAAGTGGCAAAGCTCACCAGGATGTGCACATACGAGTTAAAATGCGTACGCACAACAGACGCTGCCGTTAGTGGCAGCGTTATCACACTAACACCAGTATTAATGCCAGCTTGGAAGAGAATTGTGGTGTTAGCAATCCTGTTAACGCCAGTACCAACACCAGTTCCAGGGGCCCTCATCCAAGTATGAAATCGTTAGTGAGCTAACGCCAGCGTTAACGTCAGAAAGGGCCTGAGTAACTCCTAACTTGCTTCAGCTAAGGCCAAGGGCCCACATCCAAGTACCTGAAGACTAATTTGAAGATCAGAGAGTAGTATATATAGGAAGAGTTTTGAACTTTGATAGATCATCCGAGATCTGGAAATTGGAATCCGAATTGGGAAACTCTGACTATTTTTCTTTCTTCTTTGTACTTAGTTTTACTTTTCATGTACTTTATTTTGCTTGCTGAGTTTTCCAGAGCAATGATGAACTAAACCCCACATCATTAGGGGGAGGAGCTCTATTGTAATTTGGTAACGACGCCCGAATTGCCTAGGTTTGGATTTTCAAACTAAAATAGGATTCACATTTCTATACTTTACTATGAGTTTGTGTGTTTTTCTGTGATTTCAGGTATTTTCTGGCTGAAATTGAGGGACCTGAGCAAAAATCTGATTCAGAGGCTGAAAAAGGACTGCAGATGCTGTTGGATTCTGACCTCCCTGCACTTGAAATGGATTTTCTGGAGCTCCAGAAACCCAATTGGCGTGCTCTCAATTGCGTTGGATAGTAGACATCTAGGGCTTTCCAGCAATATATAATAGTTCATACTTTTTTTTGCCGAGTTTTGACGATGCAAACTGGCGTTCAAACGCCAATTTCTTGCCCTATTCTAAAGTTAAACGCCAGAAACAGGTTACAAACCAGAGTTAAATGCCACAAATAGGCTGCAACCTGGCGTTTAACTCCAAGAAGAGTCTCTACATATGTAAAGCTCAATGTTCAGCCCAAGCACAAACCGAGTGGGCCCCAGAAGTGAATTTCTACACTATCTGCAATTAGTTACTTATTTTTTGTAACCCTAGCTACTACTCTAGTATAAAAACTACTTTTAGTGATTTATTTTATATCTTTGGATGTTTAGTCCTTAGACCTAGGTCTTTTGACCATCCTTGATCAGTTTTATGCTATGATAGATCATATTGTACACGTTTGGAGGCTGGTCTCACGGCCATGCCTAAACCTTTCACTTATGTATTTTCAACGGTGGAGTTTCTACACCCCATAGATTAAGGTGTGGAGCTCTGCTGTTCTTCATGAATTAATGCAAAGTAATATTGTTTTTCTATTCAATTCAAGCTTATTCTTATTCTAAGATGTTCATTCGCGCACAAGAACACGATGAATGTGATGAATATGTGACACTTATCACCATTCTCACCTATGAACGTGTGCATGATAACCACTTCCGTTTGACATGAAAACGAGCTAGAATGTATATCTCTTAGCCTTCTGGTTCACGACCAAAGTCTTCGTGGTATAAGCTAGAATTATTGGCGGCCATTCTTGAGATCCAGAAAGTCTAAACCATGTCTGTGGTATTCCGAGTAGGATCTGGGATGGGATGACTGTGACGAGCTTTAAACTCGCGAGTGTTGGGCGTAGTGACAAACGCAAAAGGATCAATGGATCCTATTCCAACATGAGTGAGAACCAACAGATGATTAGCTGTGCGGTGACAGCGCATTTGGACCATTTTCACTGAAAGGACGGACGGTAGCTATTGACAACGGTGATCCCCCAACATACAGCTTGCCATAGAAAGAAGTATGAATGATTGAATGAAGACAGTAGGAAAGCAGAGATTCAAAAGGAGCAAAGCTTCTCCATACGCTTATCTGAAATTCTCACCAATGAATTACATAAGTATTTCCATCTTTATTTTATATTCTATTTATATTTTAATTATCAAAACCTCATAAACATTTGAATCTGTCTGACTAAGATTTACAAGATGACCATAGCTTGCTTCAAGCCAAAAATCTCCGTGGGATCGACCCTTACTCACGTAAGGTTTATTACTTGGACGACCCAGTGCACTTGCTGGTTAGTTGTGCGGAGTTGTGAAAAAGAGATGAGATTACGATCGTGCGTACCATGTTTTTGGCTCCGTTTCAAAGATCACAATTTCGTGCACCAATGCGCTATCACCACACGGCTAATCATCTGTCGGTTTCCGCTAGCGTCGGAATAAGACCATTGTCCTTTTGCACACTGTCACTGAGCCCAACATTCACAAGTTTGAAGCTCGTCACAATCTTCCCTTCCCAGATCCTACTCGGAATACCACAGACAAGGTTTAGACTTTCCGGATCTCAGGAATGATGCCAATAGTTCTAGCCTATACCACGAAGATACTAATCTCACGGACTTGGTCCGTGTATCAGATATCCAAGAGAGTATACTCCAGTTGTCGTCCAATGACTACGTTGAACATCATGTAGACCGCTTTGTGGTTGTCAGGCACGCGATCTTGGCTAAGCGAGTAACGAAGATTGGGTGATTGTCACGGGTCACCCCTTCATTCTGACTTAGCTGAATTAAGAACAAGAGAATATCTTGGAGAAGAAGTAGGCATGAATTGAAGGAAAAACAATAGTACTTGCATTAATTCATGAAGAACAGCAGAGCTCCACACCTTAATCTATGGGGTGTAGAAACTCCACCGTAGAAAATATATAAGTGAAAAAAGTCTAGGCATGGACGTGAGGCCAGCCTCCCAAACGTGTACAATGGTCAAAAGACTAACAAAAGGTTAACAAAAGATGTAAAATAAATCTCTAAAAGTAGTTTTTATACTAAACTAGTAACCTAGAGTTACAGAAAATGAGTAACTAAGTGCAGATAGAGCAGAAATCTACTTCCGGGGCCCACTTGGTGTGTGCTTGGGCTAAGCATTGAAGCTTTTTCGTGCTTAGTTCCTGGAGTTAAATGCCAACTTTGGTGCCAGTTTGGGCGTTTAACTCCAATTTTGGTGCCAGTTTGGGCGTTTTACGCCAAGATGTTTTAGGCTAACTTTGAACGCCAGTTTGGGCCATCAAATCTCGGGCAAAGCATGGACTTTTATATATTGCTGGAAAGTCCAGGATGTCTATTTTCCAACGAAATTAAGAGCGCGCCAATTTGGCTTCTGTAGCTCCAGAAAATCCACTTCGAGTGAAGGGAGGTCAAAATCCAATAGCATCTGCAGTCCTTTTTCAGCCTCTGAATCAGATTTTTGCTCAGGTCCCTCAATTTCAGCCAGAAAATACCTGAAATCATAGAAAAACATACAAACTCATAGTAAAGTCTAGAAATGTGAATTTTTCTTGAAAACTAATAAAAACATAGTAAAAACTAACTAAATCATACTAAAAACTACCTAAAAACAATGCTAAAAAGCGTATAAATTATCCGCTCATCACAACACCAAACTTAAATAAAATAGGATAAAAAGAAGACAATGTATAATAAATTTCAAATATCAATGAAGCTCAGTTCCAATTAGATGAGCGGGACTTGTAGCCTTTTTGCTTCTGAACAGTTTTGGCATCTCACTTTATCCTTTGAAGTTCAGAATGATTGGCATCTATAGGAACTTAGAATTCAGATAGTATTATTGATTATCCTATTTCAGTATGTGGATTCTTGAACACAGCTACTTTATGAGTCTTGGCTGTGACCCTAAGCATTTTGTTTTCCAGTATTACCACCGGATACATAAATGCCACAGACACATAACTGGGTAAACTTTTTCAGATTGTGACTCAGCTTTGCTAGAGTCCCCAGTTAGAGGTGTCTAGAGCTCTTAAGCACACTCTTTTTGCTTTGGACCATGACTTTAACTGCTCAGTCTTAAGCTTTTCACTTGACACCTTCACGCCACAAGCACATGGTTAGGGACAGCTTGGTTTAGCCGCTTAGGCCATGATTTTATTCCTGTGGGCCCTCCTATCCATTAATGCTCAAAGCCTTGGATCCTTTTTATTTTACCCATGTCTTTTAGTTTAAAGGGCTATTGGCTTTTTCTTCTTGCTTTTTCTTTTTCTTTCTTTTTTTTCTTTATTATTTTTTCGCCATTTTTTTCTCTTTTTTTTCTGTTTCTGCAAGCTTTTCACTGCTTTTTCTTGCTTCCAAGAATCAATTATATGATTTTTTAGATTATCAAATAACATTTCTCATTTTTCATTATTCTTTCAAGAGCCAACAATTTTAATTTTCATAAACAATAATATAAAAAATATGCACTGTTCAAGCATTCATTCAGAAAACAAAAAGTATTGCCACCACATCAAAATAATTAGATTAATTTCAAGATGTAATTCGAAATTCATGTACTTCTTTTTCTTTTGCATTTAAAAACATTTTTCATTTAAGAAAGGTGAAGGATTCATAGGACATTCATAGCTTTAAGACATAGATACTAGACATTAATGATCATGTAATAAAGACACAAACATAGACAAGACATAAAGCATAATTTTCGAATAACAGAAAAATAAGAACAAGAAAATTAAAGAACGGGTCCACCTTAGTGATGGCGGCTAGTTCATTCTCTTGAAGATCTTATGGAGTGCTTGAGCTCCTCAATGTCTCTTCCTTGCCTTTGTTGCTCCTCCCTCATGACTCTTTGGTCTTCTCTAATTTCATGGTGGAGGAGGGAATGCTCTTGGTGCTCCATCCTTAGTTGTCCTGGAACTCAATTCTCCTAAGGAGGTGTTGATTTCCTCCCAATACTTTTATGGAGGAAAGTGCATCCCTTGAGTTATCTCAGGGATTTCATGATGAGGAATTCTCTCATGCTCTTGTTGAGGTCCATGAGTGGGCTCTCTTCTTTGCTCCATCTTTTTCTTAGTGATGGGCTTGTTCTCTTCAATAAGGATATCTTCCTCTATGGCAATTCCAGCTGAATTGCATAGGTGACAAATGAGATGAGGGAAGGCTAACCTTGCCAAAGTGGAAGACTTGTCCGCCACCTTGTAGAGTTCTAGAGATATGATCTCATGAACTTCTACTTCCTCTCCATTCATGATGCTATGGATCATGATACCCCGGTCTATTGTGACTTCAGACCGGTTGCTAGTAGGAATTATAGAGCGTTGGATAAACTCCAACCATCCCCTAGCCATGGGTTTGAGGTCAAGCCTTCTTAGTTGAACTGGCTTGCCTCTTGAGTCTCTCTTCCATTGAGCTCCTTCCACACAAATGTCCCTAAGGACTTGGTCCAACCTTTGATCAAAGTTGACCCTTCTAGTGAAAGGGTGAGGATCTCCTTGCATCATTGGCAAGTTAAATGCTAACCTTACATTTTCCGGACTAAAATCCAAGTAATTCCCCCGAACCATTGTGAGCCAATTCTTTGGGTTCGGGTTCACACTTTGATCATGGTTCTTAGTGATCCATGCATTAGCATAGAACTCTTGAACCATTAAGATCCCGACTTGTTGAGTGGGGCTGGTAAGAATTTCCCAACCTCTTCTTTGAATCTCATGTCGGATCTCTTTATATTCATTCTTTTTGAGCTTGAAGGGGACCTCGGGGATCACCTTTTTCTTGGCCACAACTTCATAGAAGTGGTCTTGATGCACTTTTGAGATGAATCTCTCCATCACCCATGACTCGGAGGTGGAAGTAATTGCCTTCCCTTTCCTCTTTTTAGAGGTTTCCCCAGCCTTAGGTGCCATTAATGGTTATGGAAAAACAAAAAGCTTAGCTTTTCCCATACCAAACTTAGAATGTTTGCTCGTCCTCGAGCAAAAGAAGAAAGAAAGGAGTAGAAGAAGAACAAATGGAGGAGATGGAGTAGTGGTTTGGGTTCAGCCAAGGGGGGAGTAGTGGGTATGTTGTGTGAAGATGAAGGTGGTAAGGAGGGGTATTTATAGGGTAAGGGAGAGAGTGTAGCCGTGTATGAGGGGTTGGGTTTGGGAGGGAAATGGTTTGAATTTGAATAGTGAGGTAGGTGGGGTTTAATGATGGATGGATGTGAGTGGTGAAGAGGTTATGGGGAAGAGGGTAGGATTTGATAGGTGAGGGGTGTTTGGGGAAGAGTTATTGATGGGATTGGTCAAGGGTGTTTGGGGAAGAGTGTTATGGAAAGGTATGAAGAGGAGAGAAGAAGAGGTGGGGTAGGTGGGGATTCTGTGGGGTCCACAGATCCCGAGGTGTCAAAGAATTTGAGTCCCTACACCATTCTGGCGTTTAAACGCCCATTGTGTGCCAAATCTCGCATTTAATGCCAGCTCTGCTACCTTTCCTGGCGTTAAACACCAGTCTGCTGCCCATTTCTGGCGTTAAACGCCCAAAGTGCTGCCCATTCTGGCGTTTAACGCCCAAAATGCTGCCAGGCTGGGCGTTAAACGCCCATTCTACTATCCTTACTGGCGTTAAAATGCCAGTAAGCTTGTCCTCCAGGGTGTGCTATTTTGTTGCTGTTTTTCATTCTGTTTTTGATTTTTTAGTTGTTTTTGTGACTTCACATGATCATCAACCTAAAGAAAACATAAAATAACAAAGGAAAACAAATAAATATAATTAAATAACATTGGGTTGCCTCCCAACAAGTGCTTCTTTAATGTCAATAGTTGGTCAGTGAGATCTTAGACAGCTTCATAGAGATTTAGAGCTTAATGATGGCCTCCCAACACCAAACTTAGAAGTTGAGTGTGGGGGCTCTATTTGACTCTGTATTGAGAGAAACTTTTCATGCTTCCTCTCCATGGTTACAGAAGAAGATCCTTGAGCCTTAAACATAAGGTAGTCCTCATTCAATTGAAGGACTAGCTCTCCTCTGTCCACATCAATCAAAGCTCTTCCTGTGGCTAGAAATGGTCTTTCAAGGATGATGGATTCATCCTCATCCTTCCCAATGTCTAGGATTATGAAATCAGCGGGGATGTACAGGCCTTCAACCTTCACCAAGACATCCTCTACAAGTCCATAAGACTGTTTCCTTGAATTATCTGCCATCTCTAGTGAGATTCTTGCAGCTTACACCTCAAACATCCATAGTTTCTCCATTACGGAGAGGGGCATGAGGTTTATTACTGACACCAGGTCACACAGAGCCATCTCAAAGGTCATGGTGCCTTTGGTACAAGGTATTAAGAACTTTCCAGGATCCTAATTCTTCTGAGGTAATTTCAGTTGAACCAGATCATTTAGTTCATTGATGAACAATTGGGGTTTATCCTCTCAAGTCTCATTACCAAATAACTTGGCATTCAGCTTCATGATTGCTCCTAGATATTGAGTAACTTGCTCTTCAATAATATCTTCATCCTCTTCAGAGGAAAAATACTCATCAGAGCTCATGAATGGTAACAGTAAGTTTAGTGGAATCTCTATGGTCTTTATATGAGCCTCAGATTCCTTTGGTTCCTCATTAGGGAACTCCTTGGAGGCCAGTGGACGTCCATTGAGGTCTTCCTCACTGGAAATCACTGCCTTGTCTTCCTCACTAGGTTCAGCCATGTTGGTTATATTTATGGCCTTGCACTCTCTTTTTGGATTCTCTTCTGCATTGCTTGGGAGAGTACTGGAGGGATTTTAGTAACTCTTTTACTCAGCTGACCCACTTGTGCCTCCAAATTTCTAATGAAGGACCTTGCTTCATTCATGAAGCTGAGAGTGGTCTTAGATAGATCAGAGACTACAGTTGCTAAGTCAGAGTGGCTCTGCTTAGAATTCTCTGTCTGTTGCTGAGAAGATGATGGAAAAGGTTTGCTATTTCCAAACCTATTTCTCCCACCATTATTATTATTGAAGCCTTGATTAGGCTTCTGTTGATCCTTCCATGAGAGATTAGGATGATTCCTCCATGAAGGATTATAGGTGTTTCCATAGGATTCTCCCATGTAATTCACCTCTTTCATTGCAGGATTCTCAGGGTCATAGGCTTCTTCTTCAGAGGAAGCTTCCTTAGTACTGCCTGTTGTAGCTTGCATTCCAGACAGACTCTAAGAAATCATATTGACTTGCTGAGTCAATATTTTGTTCTGAGCCAATATGGCGTTCAGAGTATCAATCTCAAGAAATCATTTCTTCTGAGTTGTCCCATTATTCACAGGATTTCTTTCAGAAGTGTACATGAACTGGTTATTTGCAACCATTTTAATGAGTCCCTGGCTTCTGCAGACGTCTTCTTCAGATGAAGAGATCCACCAGTATAGTGATCCAATGACATCTTGGACAATTCAGATAGACCATCATAGAATATACATATGATGCTTTATTCTGAAAACATGTCAGAAGGACACCTTCTGATCAATTGCTTGTATCTTTCCCAAGCTTCATAGAGGGATTCACCTTCCTTCTGTCTGTAGGTTTGGACTTCCACTCTAAGTTGCTCAATTTTTGAGGTGGAAAGAATTTGGCCAAGAAAGTATTGACTAACTTTTCCCAAGAGTTCAGGCTATCTTTAGGTTGTGAGTCCAACCATGTCCTAGCTCTGTCTCTTACAGAAAAGGGAAAAAGCATAAGTCTGTAGACCTCGGGATTAACACCATTGGTCTTGACAGTGTTACAGATTTGCAAGAATTCAGCTAAAAACTGATGAAGATTTTTCAATGGAAGTCCATAAAACTTGCAATTATGCTGCATTAGAGAAACTAATTGAGGCTTAAGCTCAAAGTTGTTTGCTCCAATTGCAGGAATTGAGATGCTTCTTCCACAGAAGTCAGAAGAGGGTGCAATAAAGTCACCAAGCATCTTCTTTGCATCTCCACCATTGTTGTTGGGTTCGGCCATCTCTTCTTCTTTTTCAAAAAATTTTATCAGGTTCTCTCCAGAGTGTTGTGCTTTAGCTTCTCTTAGCTTCCTCTTTAGAGTCCTTTCAGGTTCTGGATCAGCTTCAACAAGAATGTTCTTATCCTTGTTCCTACCCATATAAAAAAGAAGAGAACAGAAAAGAATAGAAATCCTCTATGTCACAGTATAGAGATTCCTTTATGTGAGTAGAAGAATAGAAGAGCAGAATGAAGAAGAGAGAGGATGAAGAATTTGAACACAGAGAGGGAGAGAGGGTTCGAATTATAAGAAGAAGATAAGTGTTAGTAAATAAATAAATAAATAGAAAGAGATGAGAGAGAGAGAGAATTTGAATTTTAAAAAGAGGGAGAAGAAAAATATTTTTATTTTTATTTAATTAATTAATTAGAATTCGAAAATTAAGGGGAGAAATAGAATAAAATTTGAAAACTAAATAAATTAATTAATTAAAAATATTTTGGAAAAAGTGGTTAGTGATTTTCAAAAATTGGAGAGAGAAAAGTAGTTAGGTGGTTTTGAAAAAGATATGATTGAAATAGAAAACTTTTAAAATCAAACAAAAAGTCAAGTGGTTAATTGAAAAAGATTTGAAAATAAATTTTGAAAAGATAAGAAGTTAGAAAAAGATTTTGAAATTAGGTTTTGAAAAAGATATGATTGAAATCTATTTTGAAAAAGATTTGAAAAGGAAATTAAAAAGATTTGATTTTTGAAATTAAAGTTGATTACTTGACTAACTAAAAGATATGATTCTAGAATTTAAAGATTGATCCTTTCTTAATAGGCAAGTAACAACTTGAAAATTTTTGAATCTAAATATTAATTGTTAACATTAATTATGAAATAAAAGTAAGAAAAAGATTTTGAAAATCAAATTTTTAAAGTTTTCGAAAATATTAAGAAAAAATGAAAAAGATTTGATTTTTGAAAAAGATTTGAAAAAGATAGAAATTTTAAATTGAAATTTTGACTTGACTAATAAGAAACAATTAAATTTTAAAACTTTTTGACTAAATCAATCTAAAATTTTGAAAATTATGAGCAAAATAAGGAAAAGATATTTTTTTTTTGAATTTTAATGAGGAAAGAGAAAATCATCTAAATGACACAAAACATAAAAATTTAAGATCAAAACAAAAAATGCATGCAAGAACACTTTGAATGTCAAGATGAACACCAATAACACTTTAAAGATCATGACGAACATCAAAAAGATATTTTTGAAAATTTTTAAGAAAAGAAAGCCATGCAAGATACCAAACTTAAAATTTTTAAACTTTATACACTAATTATTCGAAAATGCATATAAAAAACAAGAAAAGACACAAAATAATAAAATGCAAGGATCAAATAATAAAAATCATCAAGAACAACTTGAAGACCAATGAAGACCACATGCATGAATTTTCGAAAATTTTAAGAAAAGTTAGAACATGCAATTGACACCAAACTTAAAATTTGACACTAGACTTAAACAAGAAACATAAAATTTTTGGTTTTTTTGGTTTTATTAAATTTTTTTTTGTATTTTTCGAAAAATTAATTTGGAAAAAGAAAAAAAAGGAATTTAAAATTTTTAATAAGAATCCCAGGAATCATGCAATGTTAGTCTAAAGCTTCGATCCAAAATTTTAGACATGGCTTAATAGCCAGCCAAGCTTTATGTGAAAGCTTCGGTCCAAAAGATTAGATATGGCTAAAGGGCCAGCCAAGCTTCAGCATACAAATCAGACATACAACAGCCAATTACATGGGAATCCAAAGGCTCTTGCAATGATAAGTGGAAGCTTCATTCCAAAAAAATTAGACATGGCTTAACAGCCAGCCAGGCTTCAACATATCTTCTGAAACTCTAGAATTCATTCTTAAAAATTCTGAAGAACGAAAAATTTTTGTATTTTTTTTCGAAAATAAAAACAAAAAGCATAAACATAAAATAAAATTACCTAATCTGAGCAACAAGATGAATCATCAGTTGTCCAAACTCGAACAATCCCCAGCAACAGTGCCAAAAACTTGGTACACGGAATCGTGATCTCAACACTTCTTCACAACTCCGCGTAACTGACCAGCAAGTGCACTGGGTCGTCCAAGTAATACCTTACGTGAGTAAAGGTCGATCCCACAGAGATTGTCGGCTTGAAGCAAGCTATGGTCATCCTTGTAAATCTCAGTCAGGCGGATTCAATCGGTTATGAGCTTTTAATAATTAAAATATAAATAAAACAGAAAATAAAATAGAGATACTTATGTAATTCATTGGTGGGAATTTCAGATAAGTGTCTAGAGATGCTTTGTAGCTTCTGAACTTCTGCTTTCGTACTGCCTTCTTCCAACCATGCGTTACCTCCTTCCATGGCAAGCTGTATGATCCTCTCGGATGAAAACAAATTCATATGCGCTGTCACCGGATGGCTAATCATATGTCGGTTCCCCGCTAGTGTCAGAATAGGACCATTGTCCTTTTGCACACTGTCACTGCGCCCAACATTCACAAGTTTGAAGCTCGTCATAGTCATCCCTTCCCAGATCCTACTCGGAATACCACAGACAAGGTTTAGACTTTTTGGATCTCAAGAATGCTGCCAATGGTTCTAGCCTATACCACGAAGATACTAATCTCACAAACTTGGTCCGTGTATTAGATATCCAAGAGAGTATACTCCAGCTGTCGTCCAATGACTATGTTGAACATCATGTAGACCGCTTTGTGGTTGTCAGGCACGCGATCTTGGCTAAGCGAGTAACGAATATTGGGTGATTGTCACGGGTCACCCCTTCATTCTGACTTAGCTGAACTAAGAACAATAGTATATCTTGGAGAAGAAGTAGGCATGGATTGAAGGAAAAACAATAGTACTTGCATTAATTTATGAAGGACAGCAGAGCTCCACACCATAATCTATAGGGTGTAGAAACTCCATCGTAGAAAATACATAAGTGAAAAAGGTCTAGGCATGGCCATGAGGCCAGCCTCCCAAACGTGTACAATGGTCAAAAGACTAACAAAAGGTTAACAAAAGATGTAAAATAAATATCTAAAAGTAGCTTTTATACTAAACTAGTAACCTAGGATTACAGAAAATGAGTAACTAAGTGCAGATAGTGCAGAAATCCACTTCTGGGGCCCACTTGGTGGGTGCTTGGGCTGAGCATTGAAGCTTTTTCGTGCTTAGGCTATTCCTGGAGTTAAACGCCAGCTTTGGTGCCAGTTTGGGCGTTTAACTCCAATTCTGGTGCCAGTTTGGGCGTTTTACGCCAAGATGTTTTAGGCTGACTTTGAACACCAGTTTGGGCCATCAAATCTCAGACAAATATGGACTATTATATATTGTTGGAAAGCCCAGGATATCTATTTTCTAACGCAATTGAGAGCGCACCAATTGGGCTTCTGTAGCTCCAGAAAATCCACTTTGAGTGCAGGGAGGTCAGAATCCAACAGCATCTGTAGTCCTTTTTCAGCCTCTGAATCAGATTTTTGCTCAGGTCCCTCAATTTCAGCCAAAAAATACCTAAAATCACAGAAAAATACACAAACTTATAGTAAAGTCCAGAAATGTGATTTTTAAATAAAAACTAATAAAAATATAATAAAAAGTAACTAAATTATACTAGAAACTATGTAAAAACAATGCCAAAAATGGTATAAATTATCCGCTGATCACAAGTCAACCGGTTAAACAAGTTAGAATTTAAAAAAACCGGTTCAAAGATTAGTGGTATGATGGTTATTGGCTCAATCAAGATAAATTCACAAAGTATGGAAAACAAGCACACTCACATTCATGAAGATGATGCAGTCAGTGATGATGAAATATGAATTTGCATAAAAGCATATAATGGAAAGCAAGGTATCAACAATGCACAAAGTCACTGATATTGTAACAATTGGTGTTGCAAAAATAAAAATGCACTTTGTGTAACCAAAGCAAGTTGAAAACAATTTCAAATAAAAAAGGTCACACTAGTGGAAGGTACCAATTATTGCAAATGAATGAACTATATTCAAGAAAAATGCAAGTTAAGATCAAATGGTGAGCTTAGCATCGGCTTCATTAGTCAAGGAAGTTGAAAATTGATCTTTGACCAAGAAGTCATGAGGCATTTGACTTAACTTGAAATGTGAAGATACAGAGAGTTCAAATTGATGAGTTAGGCAAGGTATTATTTGACAATACAGAGGAACCAAAAACTAATCATAGCAATAACAAGAATGTACAGAACAGCAACAACAACTTCCATTCGCCAATTCGGATAACAAGAACGGAGCACTTATTAGGCCTAGAATCCTCTAACCACAACCTAGCTACCTAACCACATGCATTTCTATCTAACCTAACAACAGAACTAATCAATTAATCCAACTAAAATTAACAAAATTAATGAAAAAGATAGCAAACAGAGCAATGGGCAGGAAACCTGGAAGGTCGCAAAAATGTGAGGTTGGTAGAGAGAGAGGAACAGAAGTAGTGCCGCCCAGAGTTGGTGGCGGTGGCTGAGCTCGCGGTGGCGCAGAGTTGGTCGCACAGAGCAGGGCCCAACAAGGAAGGGCGCGGGGCACAGGACAGAGTGATGGTCGGAGCAGTAAGGGGAAAGGGGGTGGAATGGGAAAAGAGGAAAGAAAAGGATGTGGTGATGGTGGTAGGGGTTCGCCGGAGGCTGTGGTGGCGGCGACCGTGATCGGTGGTTGCGGAGGAGACAGTGAGAACTGGGGGAAGAGAGCGAGAAAGAAAGGAAGAAAGAAAGGAAGAAGAGAGGAGGGTGGTAGGCTCGGCGGCGGTGGTGAGCTCGCCAGACGGTAGTCGGAGAGGGTGGCTATGGAGGTTGCTGGGTTGGGTGGAAGAAGAGGGAGATGGAATGTTGAAAAGGGGGGTGATGTAAGCGACTGCGCTAGGGCTTCTTGCGTCCCTGGGATTAAGGCATTTTGAATCCACGCGTACACGTCTTGTACTTGTCCGCGTGGGTGGGCGAAAGAAGGAATGGGCGCGGAAACGTCAGGTACGCGTAAGCGTGGGTGAGAGTGTGTGTGCCGATGCGTACGTGTACCATACACATCCGCGTGCATTGGGGATTAGGCCAGAGGCATAGTATTGGCCCTAGGCTCGCATGACTCTCGGGTCATAAGTATGGGTGCTGCACCAAGCGTCGACGCGTACGTATCATGTACGCGTCCGCGTGGGGTGCAGCTTATGCGAGAAGCCTAATGTTTGTGCGAGGTATGCCCAACTCTCTGGAATTAAGTATGGCACTGCATCCACTCATCGGTGCGTACGTGTAAGGTGTACGTACGCGTCCCTGCCCCCTTTTTTTTTTTCAGAAATACTAAAAAAGCCTAAAATCCTCCTAACACTACCTACAACTCAAAACCAACCAAACATGCAAAATTACAAAAATCTTTTTGGCTTTTGAAGAGTTTTCAAATACAAGCAAGGGAAGCTTGCATCACAAGCAAACTCAAAGCATTAATACAAGACTATAAGAAAAGGAAAACTACCTTACAATGGCAACTCAAATCACTTGTTAATCAAAGCTACAAGAGAGTGGAAAGAGTTTACCATGGTGGGGTGTCTCCCACCTAGCACTTTTAGTTTAAGTCCTTAAGTTGGACATTTGGGAGGCTCTTTGTCATGGTGGCTTATGCTTGTACTCATCCTTGAATCTCCAAGAATCTTTGCTTCTCAAATGGTTGACAAAAATTCCAACCAACTTCACCAAGCTCGGGTAAAGTTCTACCCAAGAAATGAGCTCCTAAAATTGGTCTTCGTGTAGCGCTCCAGGATCTCATTTCTTGTTTTCACACCCGTCTTCAAGTTGATCATCATGATTCCTCCATCCGGGTGGTTGGCACATAGAATTCTCTTTAGCATACCAAGTCTTCTTCCTAGACCCATAAAAAGTAGCATTCCTCCAATCATGGTCCCTATGCCTTGAAAGCTTGACCTCAATGAGCCTAATTCCACACTTCCAACTACTACACAACTCCCTCTTACTCTTAGTTCTACAAAGAGCTCTAAGTTGCCCATCCGTTTCAATCAAACCATATTCAAGTGAGAAATTAAAGCTTAAGGATAGGAATTTTACCCACTTGAATGTTGTGTTGGATGGTGGCTTAGGAAGGGAAACCTCCCCACACTTAAACAATGCGAGGTCTACACCCTTATGTTCTTCTTTAGATATCTCCACCTCTTGACAACTTCTTTCAATTTCTTCTTGCTTGTTGACTTCTTCCAATTCCTCCTCATCATCATTCAAGTCAAACTTAGGAGGGTGAGTGAAATCCACTTTAATATCAACTTCACATCCAATGGAAGAGTCTTTAATGAGGTCACCAATATCACTTGGTGTTGAGTTGTCTTCAATAGCTTCAATTTCATGTCCCAAGGGAGAGGATTCAACTTTTGATAAGAAATCATTGTTGATTGAGTCTATCTCTTGATCAACCTCCTCATATTCTTCAATTTTGATGTGCTCCGGAGGTTGTTGAGACTTCCATGGTGGTTCCGTATCTCCTAAATCTTCAACCACTTCTTTCTTTTCTTTAATAATCATAGGTTTCTCCAATTACTCCAATACAAATACTGACTCCTCATTCTCCATCAGATTTTCTAGTCTCTCCTTCATGCTTTGCTCTTCTTTTGATGCTTCACATGTGGTCACGGAAGTATCTTGAGTGTTCAAACATTGGTAGGCTAAAGTATGCACTACCTTAGTCAAATTAGTCACAAACTCTAGTGTATTCCTTTGCGTATCTGCTTGTCCTTGAAGTATCAAAGCGAGAGAATCATCTATTGGGGCTTGGGGTGGATAGGGAGGTTTATCATTTTGGAGAGAGGGTTCATAGTAGGAAGGTGGTTCTTCTTGGTAAGAGTATGAAGATTGTATGTATTGAGGCAGTTCTTGGTAGTAATCATGATGAAATTGTGGTGGTTCTGAAGATTCTTGCTCATAATGGTCACAAGGATGTGGTATGGGTGATTGATCATATTATGGATAAGGGTCATAGGAAGGTGCTTGGTAAAAAGGGGCTTGTGAGTATGGTTGAGGTTCATGTTGAGGGTAAGATTCATAGGCATATGGTGGTGGTAATTGATTGTCATATAAAGAGTCACCATAGCCATTGAATTGACATGCATTAGGATGGGGATTATACCTATAAGTGTCCGGAGGTTGTTGCCAAGAGGAGTGATCAATTCCTTGGGGCTCCTCCCATCTTTGATGATTCCATCCTTGATACATGTTGTCATTGAGGCTCACATTTCCTACAACACAATTTGAACCAAACTCATAGCCAAAAGGGTGAGAATTCATAGTGAAAACAAATACAAACTAACAAAGTCCTAAAGCTAACAAAAACTATCAAACAAGCAAAAGACAATCATATTCACAATATTCACATATATACAATATTCACAATATTCACATATATACAATAACCAATAACCAATAACAATCATATTCACAATATTCACATATTCACAATATTCACAATATTCACATATATACCCTTGTCATGTCTCTTTCAGGGATTACTCTTATAACTTGTTTGTTGTAGGAGACCGACTTCGTCATGTCGATCTCTTCTAAGTTATTTTGTAATCCTCTTTCTTAAACCATTGTCAGGTCTCTTTCAAGGATTACTTCTATAACTTTATGTTTTGGGCCGAGTTTGTTATGTCGGGCCCTTCTAAGTTATTTTTGTAATCCTCTTTCTTGGACCTTGTTCAGGTCTCTTTCAGGGATTACTTCTATAACTTTATGTTTTGGGCCGACTTTGTCATGTCGGGCCCTTCTAAGTTATTTTTGTAATCCTCTTTCTTGGACCTTGTTCAAGTCTCTTTCAGGGATTACTTCTATAACTTTATGTTTTGGGCCGACTTTGTCATGTCGGGCCCTTCTAAGTTATTTTTGTAATCCTCTTTCTTGGACCTTGTTCAGGTCTCTTTCAGGGATTACTTCTATAACTTTATGTTTTGGGCCGACTTTGTCATGTCGAGCCCTTCTAAGTTAAAGTAATCCTCTTTAATAGGGTTGGCCAGACCTCTTTCTAGGGTTTACTTATAACTTAGGTTGACTTGGTCCGACTTCTTAACGTCGGCCAGTCTTTTAAGTTATTATTTAGCAATCCATAAAACCTCGTCAGGTTCTTTTTCTGAATCACTTTCGATAACTTCTTGCATTATTCTGCTTTCATATTTGCCGATTTGTAGAAGGTGGTTTCTATCTTTATTTGGTCGACCTTTAGATGAATCGCGCTTTTATCTCTATTGGTCTTTATCGTGATCATGCTATGAATCTATTTCACTTTCTGCCGATCTGTTGCTTTATAATTAGACGATGAATGCTTTAAATTAATGCGTCTTGAGAATTTGTAGAATATCTAAAATATATTTCATTCAAAGAAAAAGTGTAAATATATACATGCGGGAGTTTTTCATCCCTGTAAGTCGGATAGTTTGTAGGTCTTAGCTTGGTACCTCATTAAGAAACCTTTTCAGGAAAAAGAGTGTACCTTATACCAAGATCCTTTATCATTCCTAACTATAGTACCTTCTTAGGTTACTGGCATGCCACGATCTGGGAAGCTCTCGTCCATCGAGTTTGGACAGTCTGTAGTAGCCCTTCCCAAGTACTTCTATGACTCGGTAGGGTCCTTTCCAGTTTGCTGCCAGCTTTTCTTCTCCAAGTCGAGTTGTTCCGTTGTCATTTCAGATTAGAGTGAGGTCGTTTTCTGCGAAACCTCGTGGTACTACCTTTTGATTATATCTCGAAGCCATTCGACATTTTAGTGCTTCTTCCTTGATCCGAGCTCTTTCCTGGACTTCCAGGAGTAGGTCAAGTTCTTCCCTTTGCAGTTGGGAGTTGGCTTCTTCATTGTAGTGTAATACTCTAGGCGACCCTTCCTCAATTTCTACCGGGATCATTGCCTCCACTCCATATGCTAGTCGGAAGGGTGATTCCTTTGTGGTGGAATGTGGCGTTGTCCGATATGCCCATAGGACTTGTGGGAGTTCCTCAGCCCAAGCTCCTTTTGCATCCTGTAATCTCCGTTTTAACCCAGCCAATATGACTTTGTTGGCAGCTTTAGCTTGTCCATTGGCTTGGGGATGTTCGACGGAGGTGAACTGGTGCTTTATGTTCAAATCGGCTACTAATTTTCTGAAGCCTGCATCTGTGAATTGGGTGCCATTGTCTGTGGTGTTGGAGTATGGGACCCCGAACCTTGTGACAATATTTCTATATAGGAATTTTCGACTTCTTTGAGCAGTAGCATTAGCTAGGGGTTCTTCCTCGATCCACTTTGTAAAGTAGTCTACCCCTACTATGAGGAATTTAACTTGTCCCGATCCCTGAGGAAAGGGTCTAAGAAGGTCGAGTCCCCATTTTGCAAATGGCCAAGGTGAGGTTACGCTGATGAGCTTTTCTGGCGGGGCGATGTGAAAGTTGGCATGTTTCTGGCATGGTGGGCATGCCCTTACAAACTCTGTAGCTTCCTTTTGTAGAGTTGGCCAATAAAATCCCACCCAGAGTACTTTTTTGGTGAGAGCTTGTGCTCCGAGATGATTACCACAAATGCCACTGTGTACTTCCCTAAAACTTCTCTTGTGTTGGAGGTCGGCACACATTTTAATAGTGGTATTGAAATCCCTCTTTTATATAGGGTGTTATTTATGATAGTGTAGTACTGAGCCTCTCGTTTTAACCTCTTTGCCTCTTATTCATCTGTGGGGAGTGTTTCTGTTTTGAGGTAGTTAATTATGGGGGTCATCCATCCTTGGTCCTGACCTATTATGGCTAGGACTTTTTTCTCTTCTGAGATTGACAGGTTCTGTAGCGTTTCCTGGATGAGGCTTCTGTTGTTGCCCCCTGGTTTGGTGCTGGCTAGTTTTGAGAGTGCATCAGCTCGGGCATTTTGTTCGCGGGGTATGTGGCAGATCTTGTATTCCCCGAGTTGTCCAAGCTGTTCCTTGTTTTTATCCAAATACTTTTTCATGGTGGGATCTTTGGCTTGGTAGCTCCCTATTATTTGTAAGGTGACTACTTGTGAATCGCTGAAGATGTTGAGTTTTTGAGCTCCAACCTCCTTAGCCAGCTTCAAACCAGCTAGTAACGCTTCATATTCTGCCTGGTTGTTTGAGGCTGGAAACCCAAATTTGAGGGAAAGCTCAACTTGGGTTCCTTGGTTGCTTTCTATTATCACACCTGCGCCGCTTCCAGTGTTATTCGAGGACCCGTCCATGTAGAGATTCCATTCTGTGGGGGTTTCCAGGGTATCTGTGAATTCTACAATGAAGTCGGCTAAGTACTGTGATTTAATGGCTGTCTGAGCTTCATATTGGAGGTCGAACTCTGATAACTCGACTGCCCATTGTAAAATTCTGCCTGCTAGATCTGTTTTATGCAATATCCCTTTCATGGGCTAGTCGGTCCGAACCTTAATGGTGTGAGCCTGAAAGTACGGACGAAGTCGTCGAGATGTCAGTATGAGAGTATAGGCAAACTTTTCTATTTTTTGGTAGTTCAGATCGGATCCCTGCAGTGCTTTATTAATGAAGTATACAGGTTGTTGCCCTTTGTCATCCTCTCAAACCAGTGTTGAGGCTACTGCCCGACTTCTTACCGCAAAGTACAATACGAGTGGTTCTTCCTCTCGTGGTCGAGTTAGGATAGGTGGTCGTCCCAGGAAAATTTTGAAATCCTGGAAGGCTTGCTCGCATTCCATTGTCCATTCGAACTTCTTTCCTTTCCTTAAAGTGGCATAGAAGGGGAGAGATCTTATCGTTGATCCTGCTAAGAATCTGGATAAGGCTGCCAATCTCCCATTGAGTTGTTGTACCTCTCTGACACAAGTTGGGCTCTTCATGTTGAGTATGGCCTGGCATTTGTCTGGATTTGCTTCAATTCCTCTTTGTGTGAGCATGAAACCTAAGAATTTGCCCGCTTCTACTGTAAGGTGCATTTTGCAGGATTGAGTCGCATGTCATGCTTCCTTATAGTGTCGAACACTTGGGCCAGGTTAGACAATAATGTCTCTTCACTTTGTGTCTTTATTAACATGTCATCCACGTAGACTTCCATGATTTTTCCGATATGATCTGAAAATACTTTATTCATTAACCTTTGATAAGTAGCTCCCGCATTCTTAAGACCGAAAGGCATCACAATGTAGCAGTAATTTACTTTTGGTATTAAAAATGAGGTCTTTTCTTGATCTGGTAGATATATGGGGATTTGGTTGTATCCAGAATATGCATCCATAAACGAGAGGTATCTATACCCGGATGAAGCATCTACCAGAGCGTCGATATTTGGTAGCGGGTAAGGATCTTTTGGGTAGGCTTTGTTGAGATCGGTGTAGTCGGTGCACATTCGCCACTTCCCATTTGATTTTTTTACCAAGATGACGTTAGCTAGCCATAGTGGGTACTTGACTTCTCTTATGAATCCTGCCTCTAGTAGTGCTTGTACCTATTCTTCCAAGCTTGGGATCGTTCTGGCCCAAGTTTTCTTCGTCTCTGTTGTACTGGCCGAGATCCTGCATAGACCGCCAACTTGTGACACATTAGCTTGGGGTCTATGCCTGGCATGTCTGCAACTTTCCATGCGAAGAGATCGACATTATCTCATAAGAACTGTACTAGTAATTCTTTTGCGTCTCCCTTCAGGATCGTGCCGATATTAGTTGTTTTGTCCGAGGTGTCTCCGATCTGGACTTTCTCTACTTCACCTTCGGGCTGCGGATGGAGTTCTTCTCGTCGCTGAACTCCACCAAGCTCAATTGTATAGAACTCTTCTCTTCTGCCTCTGAGGTTCAGACTTTCGTTATAACAGCAGTGTGCCATCTTTTGATCTACTTTTATCGTAGCTATCCCTTCTGTAGTTGGGAATTTCATGCATAGATGTGGAGTTGAGACTATTGTGCCGAGTTGATTTAGTGTTGTCCGACTTATTAAGGCATTGTAGGTTGAACTCACGTCGACTACGATGTAGTCTATCTTGAATGTTCTGGATTGGTTCCCTTTTCCGAAGATTGTATGTAGTGACACGTATTCCAGTGGTTATACTGGGGTATCTCCCAGTCCGAACAGGCTGTTCGGGTATGCTCTAAGCTCCTTTTCTTCTAAACCGAGCTTGTCGAAGGCAATTTTGAATAAGATATCGGCGGAGATCCCTTGGTCTATTAATGTACGGTGGAGGTTGGCGTTTGCCAGTATGATGGTGATGACCATGGGATCGTCGTGTCCTGAGATGATACCGGATGTGTCTTCTTTGGTGAATGTGATTGCAGGGATGTCGAGTGCTTCCTCCTTCCCTTTAAGATGATATACTTCTTTGAGGTATCTTTTGCGGGATGATTTAGAGATTCCTCCTCCTGCAAATTCTCCGTGTATCATATGGACATGTCTTTCTGGTGTACGAGGTGATCGCTCGGTTCGTCCGACATCTTCATCCCTTCTTTTCTTTCTTTGCTCATCATCTCGGGTGGCCAGAAACCGATCTAAATTTCCTTCTCTCACTAATTTTTCTATGACGTTTTTTAAGTCGAAACATTCGTTGGTGGAATGCGCTCAGACTCGATGATATTCACAGTATTCGTTCTGATTTCCTCCTCCTCTTTTGCCTTTGAGTGGTCGAGCTGGGGGTATCTTTTCTGTGTTACAGACTTCTTTGTAAATATCCACAAGGGACACCCGAAGAGGGGTGTAATTATGATACTTTTTGATTTTTTCCCCCGTTCGATCTTCCTTCTTTTTGGATTCTTTATCTTTATCTCGGTAGGTGAAACCAGATTTTGAGGCTTCTCCAAGTCAGGAATTTTTCTCCATGTTGATGTACTTCTCCGCCCGCTCTTGCACCTCATCCAGAGATGTGGGGTATTTCTTTGATATAGATTAGCTAAAAGGTCCCTCTCGTAGGCCATTGATGAGGCCCGTGATAGCGGCCTCTGTTGGCAAGCTTTGTATATCTAGGCACGTTTTGTTGAATCTTTCCATGTAGTTGCAAAGACTTTCCCAATCTCCTTGCTTGATTCCTAGTAGACTGGGGACGTGCTTAGCCTTGTCTTTTTGGATGGAGAATCTGGCCAGAAATTTTTTGGCTAGGTCGTCAAAGCTTGAGATGGACTTAGGAGGTAAATTGTTGAACCATCTAATTGCTGTCTTCATGAGAATCGTTGGAAAGGCTTTGCAGTGAACGGCGTCTGAGGCGTCGGTGAGGTACATTCTGCTTCTGAAGTTGCTGAGGTGATGGTTGGGATCTGTAGTGCCATCGTACAAAGTCATATCTAGGAATTTGAAGTCCTTGGGAATTTTAGTTTTCATGATTTCCCTAGTGAATGGATCTTGATCTTTGCGTGAGTTGTCCTCAGGGGTGGTCCGGGTAGCCTTCGCTTTGAGATCGGCTTCGAGTTGTAGGATTTTATCTTCTAACTCTCGACATCGCCTTAACTCTCTTTGTAGATCCTTGCCAACTTCTCGTTGATTGCTGGCTTTCTTTTTCAAGTTACTTTAAACGATCTTGAAGTGCTTCTATTACTCCTGGATTTGAGGAGTTTTTGTCTCCGTTAGATTCCAGAGTATCTTTTGGTGTAGCGTCCGCATTTTTATGCGGCGTTCTGTCCTCTAGATCTGAATCGTGGTCGTTGTCATGGTCGTCTGCCATGGTGGTGGGATGACTTCTAGGTTCCCCAGCAATGGCGCCAATGTTTCGAGGGTTACCTGAAACTGTAGGTCGATCTCAGACGAGATCTTCTGTACTGGTCGGAGATGACGTGTCCGACTGGTGGGTAGCGGCCAGAGCGGTCGTGTCTGACTTGTTGGACTGGCTGCACTTCTGATCCTTGGTCCCCGGAGGGTGGGGGGTACCTGCAAGAGACTCCGATGCTTAAGTTAGCACGGGTATTAAGCAGGTTTTTAGTAGAATCAGAGTATGAGTTATACCTGGGTGCTCCAGTGTATTTATAGTAGTGTGGGCTGACCTTTCTGATAAGATAAGTTAGTTATCTTATCTTATCTTATTTTGAGTGAAGTCAGCTTATCTTCAAGGGAATCGCCTTTATCCCTATAGACTTGGATTGCCCTTGGATTTTGGGTCGTGTTCCTTTATTTGGGCCCTTTATTGGGCTTTCCTGTCGATTTGGCCGACCTCTTTGAGAAGATGTCGGATAGCCTGACCTGAAGTGGTCAGTCGCTTTGTCACTGAATATCTCGGGTCGGATAGCTCGACCCAGGGTGTGAACAGAATGGGCAAAGGCTCTTCAAGCAAAGTCTTTCTCTTTGGCTCCTTGACCTTGGGTGGTTCTTCCTCGCTTTTGTCAACATTTTCATTTTCACCCTTCATCACCTTCACTTCTTCTCCTACCTCCTCATTGGTTGTTGATGAGCGGATAATTTATACCCTTTTTGGCACTATTTTTAGGTAGTTTTTAGTATGATTTAATTAGTTTTTATTATATTTTTATTAGTTTTTAAATAAAAATCACATTTTTGGAATTTACTATGATTTTGTGTGTTTTTCTGTGATTTCAGGTATTTTCTGGCTGAAATTAAGGACCTGAACAAAAATCTGATTCAAAGGCTAAAAAAGGACTGCAGATGCTGTTGGATTCTGACCTCCCTGCACTCGAAATGGATTTTCTGGAGTTACAGAAGCCCAATTAGCACGCTCTTAATTGTGTTGGAAAGTAGACATCCTGGGCTTTCCAGCAATATATAATAGTTCATACTTTGCCCGAGTTTTGATAACGCAAACTGGAGTTTAAACGCCAACTTTCTACCATATTCTGGCGTTAAACGCCAGAACTGGCATAAAAGCTGGAGTTAAACGCCCAAACTGGCACCAAAGCTGGCATTTTACTCCAAGAAAAGCCTCTACATGTGAAAGCTTCAATGCTCAGCCCAAGCACACACCAAGTGGGCCCGGAAGTGGATTTCTTCATCATTTACTTATTTCTGTAAATCCTAGGTTACTAGTTTTCTATAAATAGGACCTTTTGCTATTGTATTTTCATTTCTGGAACACATTATGTAACTTTTATGTTCTGAAACCTCCATGGGAGGCTGGCCACTCGGCCATATCTACCCTATTTTCACTTATGTATTTTCAACGGTGGAGTTTCTACACCCCATAGATTAAGGTGTGGAGCTCTGCTGTTCCTCATGAATAAATGCAATTGCTACTGTTTTTCTATTCAATTCTAGCTTATTCTTGTTCCAAGATATTCATTCGCACACAAGAACATGATGAATATGATGATTATGTGACACTCATCACCATTCTCACTTATGAACGCATGTCTGACAACCACTTCCTTTCTACATGAAAACAAGCTTGAATGCATATCTCTTAGCCTCGAGATAAGAGTCTTCGTGGTATAAGCTAGAATTAATTGGCAGCATTCTTGAGATTCGAAAAGTCTAAACTTTGTCTGTGGTATTCCGAGTAGGATCTGGGATAGGATGACTGTGACGAGCTTCAAACTCGCGAGTGTTGGGCGTAGTGACAGACGCAAAAGGATCAGTGGATCCTGTTCCAACATGAGTGAGAACCGATAGATGATTAGCCGTGCGGTGATAGCGTATTTGGACCATTTTTACTGAGAGGACGGATGGTAGCCATTGACAACGGTGATCCCCAACATACAGCTTGCCATGGAAAGGAATACCCATGATTGGATGAAGGCAGTAGGAAAGCAGAGGTTCAGAAGCAACAAGCATCTCCATACGCTTATCTGAAATCCTACCAATGAATTACATAAGTATTTCTGTCTTATTTTTTGTTTTTCTTATATTTTAATTATCGAAATCCTATAACCATTTGAATCCACCTGACTGAGATTTACAAGGATAACCATAGCTCACTTCAAGCTGGTAATCTCCGTGGGATCGACCGTTACTCACGTAAGGTATTACTTGGACGATCCAGTGCACTTGCTGGTCAGTTGCACGAAGTTGTGTGAAAGTGTGCGATCACGATTTTATGTACCAAGTTTTTGGCGCCGTTGCCGGGAATTGTTCGAGTTTGGACAACTGATGGTTCATCTTGTTGTTCATATTAGGTAATTTTATTTTAAGCTTTTATTTTTATTTTATTTTTGAAAAAAAAATTTCTTTTTCAGAATTTTTAAGAATGAATTCTAGAGTTTCATGATGATCTGTTGAAGTCAGGCTGGCTGTGAAGCCATGTCTAATCTTTTGGACCGAGGATTCAACTTATCATCACAAGAGCTTGTTGATTTCTATCAATCTTGCTGTTGAATATAATGATCTGCTGAAGCTTGGCTGGCCATTGGCCATGTCTAGTGTTTTGGACTGAAGCCTTCACTGAAAGCTTGGCTGGCTAGTAAGCCATGTCTAATTCCTGGACCGGAGTTTTAGACTAACATTGCATGATTCCTGGAATTCTCATTAAGAATTTTGAATTCCCTATTTTCTTTTTCCAAATAATTTTTGAAAAATAAAAAAAATTTATAAAAATAAAAAATAGTTTGTGTTTCTTGTTTGAGTCTAGTGACATATTTTAAGTTTGGTGTGAATTGCATGTTTTTCTTTCTCTTGCATTTTTCGAAATCTTATGCATTATGTTCTTTGTGGATCTTCAAGTTGTTCTTGATGATTTTCTTTGTTCTGATCTTTGAACTCTCCTGTTTGGTGTCTTTTGTTGTTTTTCATATGCATTTTCAAATTGTTATTGTCCATAGTATACAAACTTCTATGTTTGGTGTCTTGCATGAATTGTTTATTTGATCTTAGTCTTCCATGTTTAACTTCATTTTGTTGTTTTTCATCATTAAAAATTCAAAACAAAATTTCAAAAATTATGTTTTTTCAACTCAATAATACAGAAAATTAAAGATTCAGAACATACAGCAGAGGAATTTACAGAGAAAAAGTTGGGCGTTTAAAATTGGCGTTTAAACGCCAGCCAGGGTACTTGGCTAGGCGTTAAACGCCCAAAAGGGTAGTATTTTGGGCGTTAAACGGCAGAATGGATACCATTCTGGGCGTTTAATGCCAAGATGGCACAGGAGAGGAGATTTTGTTTTCAATTCAAATATTTTTCAAATTTTCATAATTTTTCAAAATCAAATCTTTTTCAAATCATATTTTTTTCATAACATTTTCAAAATCAAATGTTTTCCATTTTTCTCTCACTATTTTTGAAAATGGTTGCTACTAATTAATGATTTGATTCAAAAATTTCAAGTTTGTTACTCCCTTGTTAAGAAAGGTTCAATATTTGAATTTTAGAATCATATCTTTTAAATTTCTTGTTAGCCATGTCATTAATTTTAAAAATCAAATCTTTTTAAATTATTTTTCAATCATATATTCTCAACCACATATTTTTCAAAATAATTTTCAATCCTAAATTCTGATTTCAAAATCTTTCCTAACTTTTTTTTATCTTTTCAAATTTGATTTTCAAACCTTTCCAAATTAACTACTTGACTTTTTGTTTGATTTTAAAAGTTTTCTACGTCAATCATATCTTTTTCAAACCCACCTAACAACCTTTCTCACTTTTAATTTTCGAAAATCATCAACCACTTTTTCAAAATTCCTTTTAATTAATTTAAATTTTTTTATTTTTGTTTTCGAAAATTTCCTCACCTCCTCACCCTCTTCTATTTAAGGACTAACACTCCTCCTCTTTTAGCAATTCGGACTCACTCCCTCTTTATAAGTTCGAATTCTCCTCTCTACCTTATCCTTCTATTCTTATTTTCCTCTGACACCTCAAGGAATCTCTATACTGTGACATAGAGGATTCCATACTTTCTTGTTCTCTTCTCCTTCATATGAGTAGGAACAAAGACAAAGGCATTCTTGTTGAAGCTGATCCTGAACCTGAAAGGACCTTGAAGAGGAAGCTAAGAGAAGCTAAAGCACAACTCTCTGGAGAGGACCTAACAAAAATTTTCGAAGAAGAAGAAGACATGGCAGCCGAAAATAACAACAATGGTGGAGATGCAAGGAAGATGCTTGGTGACTTTATTGCACCCCCTTCTGACTTCTGTGGAAGGAGCATCTCAATTCCTGCAATTGGAGCAAACAAGTTTGAGCTTAAGCCTCAATTAGTTTCTCTAATACAGCAGAATTACAAGTATCATGGACTTCCATTGGAAGATCCTCATCAGTTTTTAGCTGAATTCTTGTAAATCTGTGACACTGTTAAGACTCATGGGGTTGACCCTGAGGTCTATAGACTTATGCTCTTCCCTTTTGCTGTAAGAAACAGAGCTAGGACATGGTTGGACTCACAACCTAAAGAAAGCCTGAACTCTTAGGAAAAGCTAGTCAATGCCTTCTTGGCAAAGTTCTTTCCACCTCAAAAATTGAGTAAGCTTAGAGAGGAAGTCCAAACCTTCAGACAGAAGGAAGGAGAATCCCTCTATGAAGCTTGGGAAAGATACAAGCAATTGATCAGAAGGTGTCCTTCTAGCATTCTTTCAGAATGGAGCATCATATGTATATTCTATGATGGTCTGTCTGAACTGTCCAAGATGTCATTGGACAACTCTGCAGGTGGATCTCTTCATCTGAAGAAGACACCTGAAGAAGCCCAGGAACTCACTGAAATGGTTGCAAATAACCAATTCATGTACACTTCTGAAAGGAATCCTATGAATAATGGGACAATTCAGAAGAAAGGAGTTCTTGAGATTGATACTCTGAATTCCATATTGGCTCAAAATAAAATATTGACTCAGCAAGTCAATATAATTTCTCAGAGTCTGTTTGGAATGCAAGCTACAACAGGCAGTACTAAGGAAGCTTCCTCTGAAGAAGAAGCTTATGACCCTGAGAACCCTGTAATGGAATAGGTGAATTACATGGGAGAACCCTATGGAAACACCTATAATCCTTCATGGAGAAATCATCCAAATCTCTCATGGAAGGACTAAAAGAAGCCTTAACAAGGCTTCAACAACAATAATGGTGGAAGAAATAGGTTTAGTAATAGCAAGCCTTTTCCATCATCTTCTCAGCAATAGACAGAGAATTCTGAGCAGAGTCTCTCTAGCTTAGCAGCCATAGTCTCTGATCTATCTAAAACCACACTAAGTTTCATGAATGAAACAAGGTCCTCCATTAGAAATTTGGAGGCACAGGTGGGTCAACTGAGTAAGAAAGTTACTGAACTCCCTCCTAGTACTCTCCCAAGCAATACAGAAGAGAACCCAAAAAGAGAGTGCAAGGCCATCAACATAACCCACACGGTCGAACCTGGAGAGGAGGAAGAGACAGTGATTTCCACTGAGGAAGACCTCAATGGATGTCCACTGGCCTCCAAGGAGTTCCTAATTAGGAACCAGAGAAATCTTAGGCTCAGATAGAGATCATAGAGATTCCACTAAACCTACTTCTGCCATTCATGAGCTCTGATGAGTATTCTTCCTCTGAAGAGGATGAAGATATTACTGAAGAGCAAGTTGCTACGTACCTTGGAGCAATCATGAAGCTGAATGCCAAGTTATTTAGTAATGAGACTTGGGAGGATGAACCACCCTTGCTCACCAATGAACTGAATACCTTGGTTAGGCAGAAATTACCTCAGAAGAAACTGGATCCCAGAAATTTCTTAATACCCTGTACCGTAGGCACCATGACCTTTGAGAAGGCTTTGTGTGACCTAGGGTCAAGTATAAACCTCATGCCCCTCTCTGTAATGGAGAAGCTAGGGATCCTTGAGGTGCAAGCTGCAAGAATTTTACTAGAGATGGCAGACAA